>NC_090274.1:4050000-4762500 GCF_040414725.1 Anabrus simplex
AAAAAAGGAACTCCCAAATTTTAAGTTAATATCGACATTGTTTCCATTTGCAAGGAATACTTTAATCCAATAGGGTCCATACCAAATGCTTAATCTTTATCCATTGTAATAACGTATTAGGAATTAAGAATATTAAGAGAGATTATTTTTACAAAACTGTAAGTTTTGCAAAAAAATAATGATATTGTAATTCTTATAGCGTCCCCCATGCCAATTTGCGATGGGCTGGTGACGTCTCCATAATGGCCCACTCCCTTGCTCTTCGACCACACCAATCGTGAACAAAGCTTAGGTGCTAGACCGCCCCCTCTCGCTTCCACCCTTGGTGGTGCGGCCTAGGGCTGGAAATTACGAGACGATTAACCTGGAGTCTTGCACCTCGCGAAGAGGACAGTGCTGTGAAGTACCGTTAACTGCTGTGACTGTTGGACTAGTGTTCTTCAGCGTGGGCTGACGGCTAAGGTGAGGCTGTGGGACCTTGTGTGGTGCATGAACTGTATAGTGTGCGGCCGCTCTTGAAATACAGTGTGCACTGCCCTGCGGTGCAAGTGCATGTGTAGGTGAACTGTGAATCTGTAGTGCTAGGACAAGTACACGTTGTGCTGTCTGTAAAGCTCTGTGTAATTAGTAAATAAATCTTAGTGTAGAAGCAACCAATCAGATATTTACTCACCTACTACCCTGCCAACTCGCTATAATATATTTCATGACCCTCAACTTCCTGCTGATAAAAAAATATCTAGAAAAGAATCAAATGTAATTATATATTTTGTAAATGTAAGAAAAATAATTACAAGTAAAATCTATTACATCTGCTTCTAAAAATAGTTTTCTAGTGTGCTAGAAGTTGGCTTTTTTGCTTGATTTTTAGTTTAGATTAGATGAAGTAATAGTAGTGCCCGTTAACTTCTCTGGGAAGAATAGGCTCTTGATGAAAACCTGCTAACAAATTCTAATTTTTTATCTCCTTCCAGCTTTCTCCTTGCTGTGCTGCACCAGGTTATTCTGGGTCTTCCTCCTCTTCTGTTTAGTTGCTCTGGTGATGTTTGCATCCTCTCAATGCGTATGCAATCCACCCCCACTTTTCATAATCAACTTCTTTCCAGATTTTACGTTTTACTTTGATATAATCTGTGGACACCAAATTATCAATCTGAGAGACACGTTCATAAATACTAGCAGTTTCTTTTCTATTGTTCTTGTTTTCCATATTTCGCATCCATATAATATTGCAGATTAAACATATGTATCAGATATTCTAATTTTTTATTTTGAGAATATTTGTTTAGACTTTATTATGGCTTGAGAGCGCCAATACAAGAAATGAACTTCTCCAGGGGAGGAACTTGAAGCACGCTACGGTGGCATTGTGTTTGATACTCTCAAGCAGGTTTAGCAACACTGGCTCCCGCGAATCCAGCAGTGGTGCGAGATATCGACGTACGAACAACACTAAACGCTCACGTTGTTTGCGACCATCACTGTTAAGAATTCTAGGGCACTAATGATTTAAAACTCTCTTCTCATCATATTAAATGTGTTTGGGAAGTTTTCTGCAGGTCATCTCATGCCCTCCTAATCACTTCATATGAACAATATTTCTCTCATCAGATGTAAGTAGGACTTGGGTTATGAACTGTCAACAATCACACAGACTTTCTCTTTCTCATTTTATTTGAAAAAAAAAAAAAAAAAACATGGTATCTGAGGTCAGGGAGTACAAAATGTTTTAAAACTTCCAGCCAACTCATTAATATTTAAACTGGGTTACAATAAAACAGAAATACAGTAAAACGTGCCTTAGCGGAAATTTTATGAGCCAGAAATCTGTCCAGATCAGAATATTTTCCTAGCCCTGTGAATACTGGTTTAATATTCAGGTAAGTTTACTTGTCTGACACAGAAAGGGAAGAAAATTTTTGCTATTGTAACAGAAAGAAATATGTAAATGTTCTTCCTAACCCTTTAGAGTACATGTGGATTGCAAATGGACCTAAAACGGCTGAGATAGCATTCGGGCAGGAAATGAATTACCAAGCGGTTAGGGGCGCGCAGCTGTGAACTTCCATCCGTAACATAGTGGGTTGGAACCCGACTGTCAGCAGCCCTCAAGATGGTTTACCGTGGTTTCCCATTTTCACACCAGGCAAATGCTGGTACTGTAGTTTAATTAAGGCCACGGCTGCTTCCTTCCAACTCCTAGGCCTTTCTTATCGCATCGTCGCCAGAAGACCTATCTGTGTCGGAGTGATGCAAAGCAAATGAACTTGGACTGTCCGATTGTAAGGTGATAAGTCTATCTGTAGACCATCACAGGTATATTCTGCGTGGTTCGGAAATCCTTTACTATAGGAATGCAGACAGGAAACTCCGCGGTCTCCTTCATCCCTATCAGCTGTAAAGGACATTCAGTCTTTATTGCTGGCAAAAAATGATGCGGACTTGTTGGACACTATTTCTTGCACCTGCATTTATAATGAGAACCGTGCTGCCAGGGATAGTTGTGTTCAGCATACAAATCTGGATTTTTTTTTAAAATTGGCTTTACGTTGCACTGACACAGATAGGTCTTGTGCCGACAATGGGAGAGGAAAGGGCTAGGAGTGGGAAGGAAGCAGCTGTGGCCTTAATTAACGTACAGCCCCAGCATTTGCCTGGTGTGAAAATGGGAAACCACGGAAAACTATCTTCAGCGCTGCCGACAGTGGGGTTCGAACCCACTATCTCCCGGATGCAACCTCACAGCCACACGCCTCTAACCGCATGGCAAACTTGCCCGGTCAATTCTGGATTATTGGAAGAAGTAAATGACAGTAGTGTACAGCGAGGAAGTTCTAAGCAAGAACACATTCGTGTTAGTGCTCATGAAGTGGTGTATTGTATCTACTACCACACAAAACCACAGCTGGATTATCTCACGGAGTTATGTACTAATGGTTTGTATTTTATTTTTAACCACCTTTATGAACCGGAATCCTGCATATAGCAGATTCCACTCCCTTGAGTTTCCGCTGACTACAGGTTTTACTGTATCACTGAACAAAAATCCAGTTCCATACAAAATCACACTAAAACAGTGCTTTCCAATCAGCCAGTTAATTGAGTTTCTGTGAATTAAAGTTCAGAAATTCATACAAGTACAGATCCAAATGGATCAAGACATCCTTGCAGACTTCTCAGCTGGTGCCATTCACGTTAAAACTAAACATCTAATCTATCAGATTAAACTAAACAGAGGCTGACAGTAACTCCAAGACGCAACCATTAGACTAGCAACACATCTTCAGTACTAGATTCTCTCACAACTGCGCAGCAATCTACAACCATATCCAATTGTTTGGATCATAAACACAAACATAACAAGAAAAAATTCTCACAATTCTGTTGGAAGTAGTACATGGAGGAGAATGTTCACAGTAGGAAGTGGACATCTCTCACTGTATCTCCACTCATACGGAACATTCACAAAGGCACTTTGCGAATTTCCCCTATCAGTGATTTATAGACTCACTTGAAAGAGTGGTCAGAGGCAAGCAGGCCCTTATCAATATTCTGCAGTTCTAAATAGTCTGAACTATCATTATAACACACGATTGATAAACTGGAAGAAGATGATAACTAGACACACACACACACTTAGAGTTTATTAACTGAAACTCAGCCATAACACCCAACAGATTTCCAGTTTCCCTGTAATCTGGTGGAGACAAAACAGAACATCAGAACAGACAGGCAAGTATTGCAAAGGAACAAACAGTATTGTCAAATCAGATCATGTATAGAAAGATTGGAATAGGAAAAGGAACACATAGAGTAAAAGTCTGCTACAGCGGGAACCCCGTTGTAACAACAGTTTCTTTTCTGTTCCTTGAAGTATATTCCTATATTAAACTGTGTATTATTCTTTAGTTACAGAAAGAACCCTTTCAATGATGGATCCATTATTCCGAGTGATTAAACGTGCATGATTTTTTCCATTATCGATATCATCCACTCCAGAGATTATACTTAGTGTGATCGATCATTTTAAGTTAGTTTTCTCACTACGTGCACTAGTGAACTCTCTCTTCGACAACCAAGGGCAATGCAGTGGTCGATTAGTAATAACTGGTGACTTGCAACTGACTGGTGTACTGGAAACAAAATTTGAAATGAGAGAACACGTTTTTTGTGTGTAAATACATGGCTGACAGCATTTGCTGAATCATTAGAAATAAACGCTCAAGTAAATGATTGTTCCACCTCAAGATATAACAAACTCTAGACCGCGATGATCATTAAGGCGTTGAAGTCTAAACGGTTTAAGACTGGTTCGAGTCCCGTTAGTAAAAAAAATTTTTACCATCAGAATGTTGGCCGGCACGGTAGGGGAAGGGGTGGTATACACAAGCCTCGATTCAATTCCAAACCTTTCCGCAGTGCTCATATGGAGCGAGGGCATATGATGCTGTTGGTGGTGATTCGTCCATCGGTTGGAGACGTTAAGCCTTGAGCAGGCCCCTTGGTGCTATTAGACAGGAGTAGACTGTGTGCCTTCCTACTATCATATATCACGTCATTCATTCCATCTTATTAACTCCTCTGGTGAGGCTGACGTCAGGAAGGGCATCCGGTCATAAAAGCCCACCACGACAGATTCATCTCACCTCATACCCGACCCCGCATGGAAATGGGACAAGGGATGAACAAGCAAAACAATAAACAAACCTCAAGATATAACAGACTGCATCACTGATTTCAGAAGTTAGTTTATATTTTCTCGCGCCTGTAAATATATAGCAAAAAGGTTATCATTACTCTCCTGAGGCTTGAAATATGTTTTCATGATACATACAGTTAAGCCAGGTTAGGTCACGCTGTGTGAATAAGAAAACTGAAACGTTTGCCACAGAAGCCTACGGAGTGATACTATTACAATTTTTAAGAATGAAATTGAACACACACGTTCATGTAGTATTGGTATTAGAAAAATAACTGACGAGTAAGCCATAGTGTGGAGATTATCTGCAAATACGCAGGTTTTGAACAAACTGATGGTCATTTCATACCAATATTAATGTGTGCAAGTTTTTCCAGACTTTTACGAAAAATGGATATGACAATCCGCTACTGCTGTTTTCCCGCTATGACAGACTTCTACTGTAACGGAACAAACATAATGATAAGGCAGCGTGGGAAGAGGAACCAACAGAAAGAGGAGACAATGAAGAACTACAATTGATCAGGAGAGAACCTGCCTAACAGCTTTTCAGAACATAAAAAATTAAAATAATGCTTACAGTCACCCTTAAGACAGTTTTAATCTAATGGAAGCAAAGATCTGTTAATAAAATGCAACAAAGCCACCTTATTATTTTATAATCACATAAGAAACCACAGTATTATTATCGGATAGTATTATTAATACAGACTAGGATATAATGGAAGAAAACCCAAACAATAAACACTAACAAACAACACCACACCTTCTAAAGACATGGGGAAACAACACTATACATCATAGTTCTAAATAAAGTAACATATAACAAGATTGACAACTTTAACTCGACAACAATATTGTGTTTACTGCTGTGTAGTGAGGATTCTTACTTAGAACAGCCACCATACAGAAGTAAACACATTAAGAGGGACCCTAATGAATTTCCTATCATCGTTAACATTAGCTGGACTAAGCCAAATATGACAAGACAGTTAATAGAGACTAAATAAAGAAACATTCAAATTTTGGTTTAAATAGAGCAATTAGTTTTGGAATTATGGTACTATTACTTTCTGCCCTTTCTTTCTTGTTTTCAAAATGCTCCAGGAGCATTTATTTTTTCTAGTATTAACTTGATTGTTAAGCACTACAGGAATATAAGTACTTTGGGAGCATGGTCTCACACAAGGGTGGAGAAGTACTTAACAGATTAGCCAATGGGTCTAAATCTATAACCTGAAGAAGGAACACTACAAACCAAGATGTTCTTGTATAAATCATAATTATCTTACTGCCGTACTCACATACGGCCTAGCAACGTGCATGTTGCAGACTAGAGACCTTCGTCTGAAATTAAATTTCTTAAAGCAAGAATTGAGGCAGGTTGAGCTAAATCTTGAGAGATATCGCGAGTTCTTTTGGATAGAAAAATGCCCAAGAAACTAAAGAGCAAAGAGTATAAACAAGTTGCTTGCCGTATGACTTGGAGTCTTGGGTGTTAAGAAACAAAGAAAAAAGGATGCTCCACTCAGCGGAAACAGGATGATAGAAAGTGTGATGATGATGATGCTTGTTGTTTTAAGGGGCCTAACATCGAAGGTCATCGGCCCCTAATGGTACGAAATGAAAGAACAAAAATTACAAAGGCATCCACTGACCAAAATAAAAATAAAAAATGTCATGAAGAATGAATGGATGGACATGAACCCAACAAAACACAAAACAAACAAACAAAAACAAAAACCAGTGGATCGGATTCAACAGAGAACGAAAATAACATTATTACCGACCAAGGAACCACTCATAGAGCACAATGATGCTTGGTGTCTAAAGGGGGTGCAAAATCCACGTCTAAGGCCCCACAGAATGGTACATGTCGCGAGTAAAATAGAACCATGGTATGTATCACGTTGGGGTATTAATCAGAAGTAGCGAGGACTCACGGTGTTCCACAAAAGATGGTACTACTCACAAGTATTGTACTTCGTACAGGTAACGCAGACCTATGGTGTTTCGCACACAATTGCGCCACCCACAGCCAACGCAAACCGATGAGTTTCCTCACCTAGGGTACTAGTCACGGGTGCCGGTCCCAAGGGCCCCGTGGTGTTCCGCACATAGTGAGTACTAAGCACAGGCAACGCAGACCAACGATGTCGCTCATATAGTGGCACAACCCACAGGCTACGCCCAGACCCGCGGTGTTGCCCACATGGGTACAACGCACGGGTACTGGAAGATAGAAAGTGTCACCCTCATCGATAGTGAAAGGAATGAGGACATTTTGGCAGAAATGACATCCTCAAGTATTATCAACAAGATAAGGGAGAGGACACTTGCTCAGGAGAGTAGGGGACGAAGAAGAGGTTGCGGAAGATCAAACAGTATAGGGTGCTATGGACATGTCGCTGTTCTGCCGCAGACCTCACATAAGGGACAAGGCACAGGAAAAGAAGAAGGAGAAGAAGAAAGGTGTGATGTAACTGTCTCCACAGGACCTTTAAAAATGGCCACACATGAAAAGAAAGAAAGAAAGAAAGAAAGAAAAGATACAACGATGTGCCCCAAAGTTTTGAGCGTCTACTAGCACCAAAAACTCGGGGTATTCTTCGTTGTTGCCATTTTTGGCTGAAAATCTCAGTAGGCTCCTCCTCCCCTTAAAACACAGTGACTTAGACTTGCCTCATACCGAAAGAAACGTGACGGAAGGTACAGACCTACAACCTTCAGTTTTAAAATATTCTAAGGACCCAAACAGTGGAGCCAACACATGGGCACTGAGGAACGAGGCCAAAAGGACATTGCTGTTGTGGACGAGAATGGACAGGGTAAGGAATGGGGAGATGATGGAGAGAGTTGGTGAAAGTCATCAGGACGAGGAAAAGGAACTGGTTGCGAAGAAATTGTTTGCTGATTGATACTCGAGACAAAACAATGAACGGAATGAGAGGAAAGGATGGAAAGGATCCCAGATGAGCGACAGTGTCAGGATGCCTGGAGGGCAGAAACTATAAAATGACACTGCAAAAGATATCCCTACACTTTCACCCATGTCTAACCACGATACAGTAACGAGACATGATAGTCTACACATCAAATATTCCAACAGTTCTGCACAGACTATCTATCATGTCTAGCGTTTCAGGTCATGAAAACTTAATACAAAATAACATCAAATACTTTCACATCAGTCTTCACAACTCATCTATGAAGAGAGGTACATGATATGAGCGGAGATTAAATGCCTCCCTGGAATCAGAATCAAGCAAGAACACTGTCTTGTCTCGGGAGCTAAGAGCACACAGGAGGAATTGTTCCACTCTGACATGTTATTTGCAACTCATAAAGCTATGTAATAAAATAATTCCTTTAAACAGAATATTATATATTTTACACAATTTAATACTTAAAATGATATAATGACATATAATAGAAACGTGCATGGCAAGAAACAACTAATAAAATGATAACAGCTCAAAAATGAACATGGTATACATTCAATAAAAATGTCTCTCAAAACTAAGTTAAAAAATTACAACACAGTGGTTCAAACAGAGGTGACATATGGAAGCAAAATTCTTTTTTAAAGTCAGTTAAGGAAACAGAATTGACAAAATGCTAAAAGTACAGAGAAGTTGGATGATGGTAGATATTGCCAAATGGAGCCCATCACAAATACTGTACGGAAGAAGAGGATCTCTTCTTTTGGTCACATTGTGAGGACACCAGAAACCAGATTACCAAGAGAGAAAACTCTGAAATCTGAAGCAACAAGTAAGATAGATTAAGGAAATGGAAGAACTAGAACTAGTCTAAAATGGCACTGTGAAAACAACAGGAAACCATCTTTATTTTTTTCCCCCCAGAATATCATGAGTGACCTGCTGAAAGGTAGAACAAGCTAATAAGATTATGATACATTTTTAAGTATTGAATAGTGGAAACTATATAATATTATTCAAAGTGAATAAGGAACCAACATGTTATTCATCAATTGTAAACCCATGTGAGTTGCACAGAAAGAGGGCACGTTATATTGATCTTCTGTCGTATTAATCTACACAGTAAACCACTACCAGGCCTTGCAAGCTGTAATTACATCTCCTGAGCTCCCAATCTTACGAGACGTATAACAGCCCACCCAAGAAAAAAAACATTCAAACTGTAAAATATTTCACTGAAAACAGAAATCAATTCCATGACTTAGCTAATGTAATAAATATCATAAAACATTTCCCATTGGAACAAGCACTAGGAATGCCAGTAAAAATGGACATATCACAGACAGCATTACAACAATGAGCTAGATTGTTTGATTTTTATTAGGGGAAAGCTTCACAATAGCTGCTTCTCACTGCCTTCATTCGATGCTCTTCTGGTGCTAGCGGTTTAATTTGTTGCTTACACAATTATCAGACACGATTACAATTGTTGACGACCCATTCACATCATTTCACGAGCTGTGGTGGCGCATGAATCAAATGACGAGGTCAGCTTGCAACGACACTGTGTCTGCAATGTGCAAGTTCTCACAATACACACTGCTGTCTGTATTTCTACGACACTGGGATTGCGTGACGCGGTACAACGAGCATCACGGTGAACACGACAAGCGGTTGCAAACAGTGTTTTTGATGACGATTATGGCAATAACAACATTCTGGAAAATGAATCCGAGGGTAGTGATTTCAACAGCAAAAGTTACTCGAGTGCGAAAAGAAAATGAAAGTGCCGTGCCAGGTCCATCGAAACGTGCATGGCCAGAGACAGGAAATTGGAGAATACAGACAATAATCCTGATAATATCCATATTGTGGATAGAGCGGAGTTTCCTCCATCCGAACTTGCAGTTTTCTTTTTGAAATGATTTCTAATTAAACAGCCGGCAGTCAATCAAGGAATCAGTACGGGGAAGTCATGACCTTCAAAGACATGAATATAAAATTTGAGCAAATTATCTTCATTAATTGGTACTTTATGCATGTTTGTGTGACAGGTGGGCAAATTAAATCTGATTCTACAGTGAACAACGTGGCTATTTATTGCGACTTGAATGGGTTAAATTGACACTCGACAGACCTGCCTCGTCGTGCCACTGTAAAGAGTGACTGAAGGGTGGTGCGCCACTTCACTTTTTACCTGCTGCCAGAGCCAAGTACGTCTACAGACCTTTGTAAAATTTGTAGGGACATGTTTCAACCGTTAATAGGGCGTCATCAGTCTTTTTACACTCATGATACATCATTTTTATCTTGTTAATTAATGATTTTGGTACATTCCTTACCTGTAGGCATTCCCATACATCCATTTTTACGAACATATCTTGATCCATTTCAAAAGAAGACAGATTCTGTACGCACAGTGCTAATTTTGGGCACCTTGATTTTTAAACTGTGAATGGACTAAAATTTCTGTTTTCATGAAGTAGTCCAGAATATACAACCTTACAAACGAATATCAATTTTAAAAGAATACTTCCTTCTCATAAAGTACAATACAAAATGAAGAAAAGAAACAGGCATTAATTCTTATCCATAACAGTTCATAGATCTCTCGGGAATTACATCTATAACATACAACACGTGAACAAAGTTCAAAGTAGTTATGTCCTGATAACAATGTCACTTTCACTTCATGGCTCAACATTTCACAATCCATTTACTAGTCAATCAGAAGTCCTGTGATTGTTTTTTTTTTTTTTCTTACCTTAAGGAACAATGGGACAGTTTTTTCCACTTGCAGCTTGGCAGCCATTTTTAAACTTAGAGAAATTGCCCAATACAAATTTCTGTTTAGAAAGGGAAACCACTTTTCTCTTTGCAAAAATCAAACGATCATAAATATGTCTCTTGGCGATGGCTGCTACTGCCATGCTGCAGGGTTGCTATGTTTACACTTCCATCACACATTTTGTTGCAGTGTGCTGGGCAACGAGAGGTAAACAACAAGTGCCAACTTCGGATGAACAAAACAGATGTATTCAAACAAGTCGCAAGTTAAAAATAGCGCAGCAAGAAAATACGAGGCAAGCAGAACAGATTTCACAATAGATTTTACAGATGTTGGTTACATAAATATGACTTGGATTTTATCACAATAAAATAAACAAACATGTACATGAAACGTCACCGATATTTCCCAACCAACTGTACAACAAATAATAAGAAACATTAGGGAAATAGGAGAACGGTCGAATACGAGAACGACATTTTAAATTACTGAAGTCCAGGTATAGGATAAGACTTAACCGGAATAGAGAATGGTGCGTGATGGCGAATGGCAAGTTCTAGTCCAGGTCTGACGCAAGTAATCGGCTGACAGTAGTGCCGTAGCTGTGGCAGTGTGCGGATGTCAAACATCCCAAGAAACCAGCACAAAATGACTAATGCGGCCGAGGCGAGTTGACAATGTTACACTACGTTGCACAAATTTTTGGATAACCAGAAATTTAAAAAGGTTACACTCAAGGTCAGCAAATGGTGTTTCCAAGTTCAATAATGGGAACGCTGCTATAAGAGGCAAATAGCTGTCATCAGCAATATCTCAGTATTGGTGCACGGTGAACATGGCCTTCTATGGCTACACCATTGCAGTCGCTCCCCCCAACTGAACGCAGTGGTCTAACAGCGTCTTGTTATACAGCCAACCATATCTCTACGTGCTTACTAACATCTACCATGTCGACAAAATAAATAAATAAACGTGACAAATATGTTGGTATTTAAACTACATGTCTTTTGCACTTTATTTACTCTTTTGGGTTGTGCCCATCAATATTTTCATAATGTTTGATATCTTGTTAAAAATGTTCATTACGTTATTTATTACTATGGCTCGGATAATTTATGTGCTTAACTTTTCAGAAATTTGTATTTACTAGTGGTCTGTCACAGCAATGAAACTGATGATACACGAAGCGTGAAAAAAGTAATGGAAAAAATACCGAACTCCAGAAGACCATTTATTTGCCTTTAAACTTACACTTGCTCGTGACTATACACATGGAAGTTTTGAACCTTTACAATTTATAGAATTTTCACAATGAATCCATCGCATAAAGCTCGGCAACTTTCAGTAGGTAGTGAATCTGAAATGTACCTATGAATCATCCACAGTAAGGACCTTACACTGGAATGTGGCTACGGTTAACAGATAAGGATGCCAAGGGCGATCATGTACAATCATGCGTCGTTTACATGAGGTTGTTGTGGAAAATAAACCAAACCATTGTGGCAAAATGCCCATTTACCATTTCCGGAGCAAAATGCCGTGCTTAACAGTGCACAAAGACTTCAACTAAGAACCCTAATTCAGTGAAAGTTTCATAATAAAGGACTTTTCGAAATAAAGAATATCCTGAGATGGATTTCTTTCTGTTTCTCACTTATGAGAACCAACATGGAGCAAGAACTAACATTCTGGTGATAACTTGATTTCACAGAGCAATCTATCACCAAAGATAACTTTCAGAGAGCCATCTACTGGCAAATAAAGTTAACTCCAATGACCTAAGCATCATTTTACTCAAATAGTACTTAAATAGTACTTTAACCCAACCAATGCTAAACCCGTAAACATACGTTTTCGTGCAGCACTCGTTTTGCTAAGCCCATAAAGATATGAGCAGCGTCCAATCAGTTCAAATGGAGCACCAAAAGTTCAAGGAAGTTCTAAAGGACAGAGATCTCACTTACATTTACATTAGGATTTTGTTTCCTAGCAATCATGAAATATGTATCTTCTGTCGTTCCAACCACAATAACAAAAATGGATGCGCCACAAAAGATGAGATGCCTTGGCAATAATGAAATTGAACAGTTTTTAGTGGAGAGTGACTCGGATAATGACTTTCTGCACAATGAAAGTATCGGTGAATATGACGTTGGAGATGTTGCGATACAAAGCGACGGTGAAGATGCGGACAATGGAATCACTGAGGAAATCACCCCTCCACCAGTGAAAAGGAAAGAAAAAAATAAGTCATCACCATTTTCTTGGATTGCTGGTCAGTTTACTCCAGTTCTTCACACAATTCAGGTGTTGTAGACAATACCGTATTTACTCGTGTATTAGATCCCCCTGGCTTTTCGAGATGAATGAAAATGAAAAAAAAAAAAAAAAATCTTGCATAGAGGAACAACAATTCCGCTTTGAAGCGCGTAGAAGCCTTACTGCAGCTCCGATGACATCGCACAAATTTGTGAATAGTTTCGTCTGTACGACCTGTGCAATGAAAACGTGCCAAAGTCATGCGGTATATCCATGTTTTGTAGTTAAGAATGTCCGCCAGCGTAATGGTTAGCACAATTAGCTGCTGTTCTCGGGAGCCTGAGTTCAATTTCCGGTACCGTTCAGCGAGAGATTTAAAAATGGTACATGCAGCTCCCCTCCATTGGGGGTGTACCTAAAAAGAGCCTTAATTATAATCTATGTTTCCAGAATTTGTGTCTTACAGAGACAAGGGTGCACTGGCAAAACAGTTGCTAGAATTGACAAGGACTGAAAATGTGCACAGGAGCCATCTAAGAAGTGGATCATCATCATCATCGCTAACCATCTACAGTTCCCCGAGTGTGGTGTACAAATCTCCTCCATCTTTGTCTGTCTATGAACCACAGTTCTCTCATAACGTTCTCCCAATCTTGTCCTCTCTCCTCGACCGGGCTATGACAAATATTTTTAAACCTAGGAGTCAGATAATTTTTCTAGTACAGTACTTGCATAGATAATACACCGGCGTCTAGCCCTCTGAAAAATCAAACCTGGTAGTAATAGCAACAGGTATTGTGATATTTTTATACACAAAATGTAAAAATACTGAACTAAATGAGAAATGACACTATGTATACCAATTTATGAAACTAGCCATTTGTTGCGTACTTTGATACTGTACTAAGAACCTTGTAAAATATAGATAGCAAAATAATACTGTCGTCAACAACAACAAATTGCAAAGTTCCTTTGTATGTAATAGTCTGACTTCTTAAAGGATTAATAACTTAAAATTTAAACATGATCTACCTATCTAAAAACAAATATGATACAAGGAACAACCCATACTTTACAAGACATCCTTATTGTGCCATTTGTGTCTATGCAAATGTCTAGGAGCTTCACATGCTGTCAACATACAGAAATAAATTCCACAAGAGTACATTCTATTTCACTTTACAATAACAGATCTGTTGAAATAATGAATTTAATAGCAAACAAGATTCTATTTTGATAGTAAAGGAGCATTGAAGGATATTATTCGTGTCATTGACACGAGAAGAATATTTGAGTTATTTCTATGTCAGTAAATCTTTCTTCAGGAGAGGTTTTCTCGACACCCAAACGTTCGTACCTAACATTAATTTTTCTTCTATAGCTTATATAATGCGGCCTTGATTAAAACGGCAACAACATGTCAAAGCAGAAATTGTGCGGAGTGCCAAGGTGTTGTGTATTATTACATGCGCTTTGCAACAGTTCAGCAACACCAAACATATAAAGGAGGGGTGGGGGTTATATTGAGTGCCCGTGATTTCTCGAGCGCTGCTCCTCGACATATTTCTTTACTAGATAGGTCCAACTTTTTCTGCCAAAAATAGGAAATATGTACTTATGAATAAATTACAAAATATGTATTTAATTATTAAAATATCCCACACAATGTAAATAAACATTTAGTTATTTAAGCACATAAGTTTCTGAGCCTTAATTATTACATTTGTTATTCACATGAGTCTGACTTAAGACCTTACAATCCAGTTCACAAACATCAGTTCGCCGCAGTGGTAATTTCACAACTGAAAAAATCTAAAGAGCTTAAATGTTTTTAACATATGCAATCGATGAAATTAAATTATGGTTTCATTCTAGGAACCTTATTTTTGATAATCAGTTCTCTAGTGTTTGTTTTCCTTATATCACAGCTCACGTTGCAAATGTCGTCTGCCTGCATCACATCCCGGTAGTTGGCAATCGACGGTGGGAAGGCCGTGTTCGTAGCGTGCGCTGCCACCCACTAGGTCTAGCTTAAAGTGGTCAACGTGACCTAAGATCAAGGAAACGGAAGCAGGAATCTGCCGAGAAAAGGCAAGACATACAAGTACAGAGCATTTTAATACTTCAGGTAAAACACACAAGTTCAATGCAGCACGCCGATTTTCTCAAAATGGCATTATCACATATAAAAATGTCCACAAATATTCAAACTTAAGACGACAAATAAAATGCCACAGCAAAATTTCAAGTATCATTTCACTTAGACAAAAAAAGATTTCCTTTGTCTTAAAAAACATACAGAATGAAAAGTAAATATGCCAAGTATAAAATTAAACATTATCACAGCCAAATTTTTGAAGGTATCTGAAATATCTCTAAGCAAAGTCATTGAGCACAGCCTGATATATGTCTTATAAAACATTAACCATCTTGTAGTACATGAAGACGTAGTCACGGGATCGATATCGTTGCCATCAACAGAGCAAAGGGTACGAATCAACTGTAACCTTCCATCGCCTTTCTCCTTCAATAATATTGCTGTGACTGGCCTCTTCTTTGGTGCGAGGGGTACAATTCTGACATGGCGGCAGAAATATAGATGGAAGAAAAATCTCCGAGATGAAATCATGACGTGCATTATCAAATATTCTGTCTGCACAGTGCGAAACCATTTGTATTGCGTACAGAGAATGTAATTTCAATCCTGTTGCTTCTGCAGCATTCACGTATTTGTAGACTAATTCCGTGTAATTGTTCTATGGAACTATTTGTGTACTTTTTTTTATTAATTGATTGCGTGGGATTCTGTGTCAGTCAATAAACCCAAATATCTTGGGTCAAATGAATAAACAAATTTCAAATTCAAATTCTAAAACATGTGGGAGGTTTCTATAACAGGGAATTATTTATTCAAAATACAACTGCACATGGGTGGAGTAGCTTATTTCTAGAGACAAGCGGGCACATCAATTTGAGTGTATCGCAAACGAACGACCGAACAATACAATACTATAATGTTAGAAGGGTTTCACCAAGGAAGGAATAAATTACTAACTGAACAGTTGCAGATTTAACTCGCCACTGTACCTGGAAACAGAGCCAGATGATGGAGCAGTAGTTCCTGGCATGATCGAGTGCAATATTGTATTTTAATCAAATAACGCGCACAAGATGTGCAGTGACATAACGTTACAGAAGAAGCGATAGTACATGTCCTCGTGGATGATATAATCATAGGATCTCGAAGGAGAATACAGCTCAGTGTTCTCCCTGCAGTTTTTACAGACTGCCCAGCTAACATAACCTAGATACATATTGTTAATTCATATTTGAGTCATTTGATGTTTCAAATCAAAATTTAAATACTGTAAAACACATTATTTAAATGATATATCTTCAATATTGTCAGCATAATTGCAAAAATTGCATCAAAGTTTGAATGTTTTGCTTGATTATGAGTGACGTACTGTAGTGAGCGTGAGCTATCCCTGCGAACACCTGTATGGCAGAGCGGTAGAACTGGTACGTCTTGTTCGTCATAACAACACCTGTCTGATATTACTGTTAATGCCCTGAGGGGAAAACACTGAAATTTGATAATTTTCATTTTTATGTTTCTAGTATTCTCCACCCTGGGGAGAACCCTGGAGCTACAAAAAGCTATTAGAGCACTAGAAAAGTGGGCAGATTGGAATAAAGGAATGATTAAGTGTAAGCAAACAGTACAAATGAAATTCAAAGGACACAAGAGCGACTTCAGAAGACCGAATTCTCTTCAAAAACGAACCACTTCAAAGGGTAACCACTTTCGAGAATCTTGGTGTGAAACCCCCCCCCCCCCAACAACAGTGAAGACCTTTAGAATCAACATTAAAATCAGAGCAGCTGCAACCACAAAACCAATCTTTGACTTTCTCTGTCAAGGCACGTTTCTTGAAATATGCCCTGGGAACGTGCAGACACACTTGCTGTAGACTAGTTTATGAGTTGGCATGAGAAACTTTCCTTCTACAACCAACTGGAAGAAACAGTTCAAAGAAAGGTAAAGAAAGCAGATGTTGCTGGAACTACGCAATGGAGGCCACGAGAAACAGGTCGTACATGGATCACACCACAAACCTTACCATGAACCAATTGAGAGTTTTATCTGTGAAGAGACCTCATCTCGGCGGCAGTGTTCATTTCTCGGGTATTGTCATCTCTGTGGGAAACAGATGGCAGGAGGGTTTCCATCTGCATTCGTGCAGTCTTTGACCTAAAATGCCTGATCTTCTCTCCTTTACGTACAATCTTTGACTAGCTCACGAGGTAAAGAGAAATGGCGAGCGCAAAACAGAGGAAATGTTTGAAGACAAAAGAAGGCACTTCATCAAAGATGAACCTCTAAGTGATATTAGTATTCCAGCTAGTAGTGACAATGATTCAAATGATTCTTCACACAATGACGCAGATATCACATTGGAAGCAATGGTGATGGAAGGGGATGTACAATGTACACGGATTTGGAAATACTGTTACTCTGGAAATACTGCACAATCTAATATAATTCTATTTATAGAAAATCCTAGTGTAAAGGTTGGATTATTAACCTTTTCCCGCCCTTAGCGACCGGCTGCATTATCTGCACACATCTGCGATCTGTGCGACAATTTTGTAATTTTTTTTTTTAGGCAGTGAAGTGCTTACAAGGCGTTTATGAACACGCAGTACAATCTACAAGGCTTAGGAAATGCCTTGATGTTGCTTAGGCAACGGTCATGAACTTCCGCGAGCACGGGCCAGCTGTTTCGCTTGTAAACATGGAGGGATTGAATACTGCAGATATTGAAACTGAACTGAATCTAGGCAAAGAACGTGATACAGAATCGTTGAGTAAGGGTCGAGGTGAATTTTTAGCCGCTGAATAACATATCAACAAACATAATTTTAGTGATAACAGCGATATAAGTGAAACGGATATCAAGAAATCGGACTTGATGGCGATGCCGTGGCAATTCAGGTAAAACAAAATATTTGTTTTGTTACTCTGAATGATGATGATGATAATACAAGAAATATGCCTTTGCTGGCAGAACCTAGTGTTTACAGTGCACTATGTCTTCTGGTATAGGCTAGAGCAATTTTGTTACTTTCATAAATCTGTCTCTCGTCTTATCCTTGGCTTTGACAATATGAAAGTGACTGAGGTATGAATGATGCTAGTAATGCCAATCCTCATGCAGCCAGTCCCTGCTATGAATGGTGTGAAAATGTTGCTCATAGGGTCGGTTGGTGTATGCATTTCAGTGGGCTTGGCAGACTGATATGTAATAGCATCTTCTAGCTCGGTGAGGAAAGCAACGAGAAACTACCTCACTCCTCATTTCCCTAGTACGCCACTTCAGTGATGCCTAGGCCATGTATGACAGCTGATGGCAGAGCTGTTGAGGATCCCACCAGCGTTAGCGCTGACGGACTGAACATACATAATACAAGAAATAGATTTTTTTTTACGTATGTTAGGAGGAGACAAACTATTCAGTGACATAGCCAATTGCATATAATATATCAATGCAGCATTCAAACAGGGACATTCTGGTAAAACAGATACAGAATGGCAAGACACTTACCCAGATGAAATAAAATCTTAAATATGGGCATCATTCCACTTCCTAAATCACAGGATTATTGGTTTAGAGGGATTCAGACAACATGAGAATGCCTTTGTGTTGAGTATTACCAGTAGGGAGGAAGGGAGGAGGGTGAACCAACAACCTTACGACTCTATGAATAGAGAAATGGATGTGATGGTGTATTTTCTAATAATACTGAAAATTTGAATATATTGTGATCAATAGTTTTTATTATATTTAACCTTTTCTGAAACAATGCACTCTGTTTCAGTTTAGGTTGAAACCTGGGGATAAGTGGACTGAAAACATGGGCGGGAGGGGGTTACAAGGAGCGAGTGCGACTGACGGTTTCGAACAATTTCTAACAGATGATGATGTAAGTTTGGTAGCGATCAAAGTGCAATGAAGTGCATACAAGGGCACAGTTTTGGAAAGAAAAGGACTCTGATGAAATCTGGCAGTCTATTGTGTTAGTTTTGTCAATGGGACTAATTCAAAAGCTGGAGATAAATATGTATTGGTCACAAGACACCAATAAAACATCAAAAGAAAGGTGCAGTAAAAGCCTACTGTACAAAAGTGTAAACAAATTGAGTCATCCAGTTGCAAAACTCACTATGTCCATTTTTTCCTCAAAATGAGTTATCACCCCCGTTGTATGCAGCTCATCAAAATACACAATCCAGTAATGAAATATGTGAGCAAAGGCCATTTAATCCATATGTGACAAGTCGTTATGTCCAGCGTGTGTTATGCTGCAAAGCTTGTTATGTCGCAGAACCCTGTAAGAGGATCATATGTACACAAACAAAATCAGGCAACTGTGTGATACGAAGTGAAGTAAACTAAAACACCGATTGTGGCGGAAGCAAAAAGCATACTGAACCATGGGAAACCCTTTTCAGTTATTGTGCCAGGACCAGTGGAGGTTCCTCTTAAGAAAGAAAAGCTCAACGACCTGCACACACTGCTGACCAATCATTACGGGAAACAGTGGATAAGGAACGATGATCGCACGTTCTACAAGCCACTGTTTGACCAGCGGCAAACTTTAAACAGTGAAATGCCAGACCATGATATTGATGTGGGAGATTTTATTGAGGACAATAACGGATTGTTAATATAACTGTACAGAATGTTAAAGAACTTATAAAACATTTTGAATGAGTGATGATTTCTTGATGAAATCATTAAATCAAAGAGCGGGGATTAGATATCAAAACATTATATCCTAACCTAAATTCTTTCCATTCACGCTATTTTCATAGTGTAATACTTTCACCATAAATCTGCACACTCTGTTCCATATACTGCTGCACATACCTTTCGTCTCCACAAAACTGCTGCAAAACTCGTTATGTCCAAATATTTTTTGCAAAAAATACGGGAAATTTTATGGATATTTTGTGGTATGACGAAGATGAACGCTTACTGTTTAATTACAAAATTTCAACTCCCATCTGTGTTGCATAACAAATGACAGTTTTTTTGCACTTCCTGAAAAATTTGTTTGTCTGCACATAACGGGTTTTGCAACTGGACGACTCAATTTTAAAGTAAGTTTTATTTTAACCACTGGAGATTTTGTGATTTGATAGCATAATTTCGCCTTAAAAATTGTCACTAATTCCTCGCTTCCTGTAAATATAGAATTTCTTCTGAAAAAAAAAAAACAACCCTCACCTTTCAGGCATAAGAACTTTGCGAGAACTCACCATGGGAGGGGTTAAACAGGATGTATTGCCAATCGAATGCTCCAACTGTATTTTAAACATGTAATATTCATTCATAAAAACAAAATGACTGTCCAATTGAAATTAAAACTGGTATACATACTATTGTCCAAGCATTTAGTTAGCAGTAAAAATTTCCAAAAATTCTGTTCAGAAAAACAAAATTTTAAAATTTCAGTCCCAACGTCCCTCAGAAAAAAAGTTACATGTTGTATCAAAAATACGTGATGATGATCCCTTGAGCAGTCATCGTATAAACATACAGTTGCAATAAATTGTAATGTTCTGGAATGTTCAACAATTTACACACTATGTGATGTCGTGTAACTATGGCCTTGAAAAGCACCACGCAGACGTTCCCTTTACAGTCCCCAATGATACAATGCGACTTTTCAAATATTTCCTCTCAAGAAATCACTGATAACAGACCAAACAACGTGTGATTTCACGATTCTTCAATGTCGTCGTTCCCCAGGAGGTGTCGTTCTTCCTGCTCATTGCCTGACGATTTCGGCCTGATGATTCTGAAACAGGATGACGCATACTTAGAAAGACATTACACCTGGTAGAGCACATGGCAATAAATAATCTTCTGGTTAGCAGAAGGGAAAACCTAACAGTTTCAGTTACCTTAGGAGTGCAATACATACCGTAAGTTCTGATAAGAACAAAGCACAGAGCACCAGACGGAAATGGCATGGCCAGGTGCAACTGTATTTACAAACATAATTTGTTATAATAATACGATTCATACATTATCAAATTTATTGGTTTTAAAATAAAGGAACATATGACAGCAAAGACTGCGAATCACTTCTGAATGTCTTAACAGAATTTGGACTTGATAAAAAAAACAAGAAATATTATCAGGAAAAAGCTCAGATAAAGTTTATTGATGAATTTAGTCAAGAATTTCAAATAAACCCAGGAGTCTGACAACAGGGATGGACTCTCTCAGAAACTTTTCAATTGTGCTCTTGAAAAAGTTCTTAAGAAACGGAGGAAATCAGGTGCACCATCTCACAATTTAGGACCAAAGATTAAAAGTATTGAAACTGACTGTCTAGCCTTTGCTGGTGATATGGCACTAATTGCTAAAAACATTCCAGATGCACAAAAACAATTTCCTATACTGAAAAAAAAAAAAAAAGCAGCAAAACTTGGACCTCAAATATCACGTGAAAACACTATACCAGGTGGCTCGCGCTATCGCTGTTATTGCTGGACATGTCACAAGCATGCCGAGTGAGTCCCTAGGTATATCGCTGGAAACTATAATCTTCATGATCCGGATCAATGTGACATACAATTGAGAGAAATAAATCAATGAATTCCACCTATTTGATACTATTTATTTGCCTTAACCAATTAAAAATTGTCGTACATGTTTTGTCAAGTAACTAGTCATCAGGTACGTCATGTTTCGGTGCAATAATTACATCTCTTCTTATCCTAAAAAGACATTTAAAAACCTTAGAAATAATTAACTTAGCTCGAACTAAAGGTATGTGTAATGGAAAAGGGGGAAGGGTGTAACTATAAAATTTGGTTTAAACATTTTTTATAGTTAAAGTGGCTTATAGCTGAAATACTTTTCAGATCATATTCAATATAATTTTAGAAGTTAAGTAATTCTTATGATAGCGCGAGTCTCAGATATTCTGAGAATGTGAAATGAAGTGATATATGGCAGGAGGGGAGGGTGAATCACAGTGCTGCACATACTCTACACCTGTCGAATAACACCAAGGAGTCTGCTAAATGCTTTATGTCCCCATACGACAGACGGCGTCATATGCCCTCACTCCATATGAGGTTTGGAAATTAATCCAAGCTTTAGGCACGCGATCTGGTGATTAGAAATTGTATGCCACCACCTCCCCTACCCTGCTGGCCAACATTCTGATGGTGACGATTTTTTCAACCGACGGGACTCGAACCGGCTAACTAACGGTGTCAGACTGTGCCACCTTAACAATCACGGTCTCCAGATGGGCTGTCGCGGTTCATTCATAAAGCCATAAACTATATTTTCTGATGGCAGTAGGCTCAATGGAGATAAATAATAACTGAAGAACTAAAGTATATCCTGTTGCTTTCCACACACAGACTGTGCAGAAGAATCATCGTGAACCTGTTTACCTGGGAGGATCCAGCAGCTTGTACGACTGCAGTGACGCGGGAGTTCGGTCCTGTTTGAGGATCTGGTGAGTGATACAGCAAGCACAGCCCATCAGCAGGAGACTCACTGCCACAACAGCAAAAACTGAAAATGAAACAAACACAGGAACTGCATTGTAAAAGGAACAAGTTGCTTTACAATTTTACACCTCAGTATAACAGTGCACACAGTAAATTATTGGATTCCAGCTACAAATAGCTCATGTGGGATAAGATAGCTGTGGCTCACATGCTCAAGTTCCGGTCTAATGTACGATTAAAATAACAACAGTACGTTACTTGACAACTTTTTTTTTTTTTTTTCTTTACGTCGCACTGACACGCATAGGTCTTATGGTGACAATGGGACAGGAAATGGCTAGGAGTGGGAAGGAAGCGGCCGTGGCCATAATTAAGGTACAGCCCCAGCATTTGCCTGGTGTGATGAAAATGGGAAACCACGGAAAACCATTTTCAGGGCTACCGATAGTGGGGTTCAAACCCACTATCTCCCGAATACTGGATACTGGCCGCACTTAAGCGACTGCAGGTATCGAGCTCAGTTGACAACTTTCTAGTAAAACACACAAATAATTTTAATAGTAGACAAGGATATTATATAAACGTCCTTTTCTTCGTAGGTGTAGACACAGAGGAGGAGCATTGGAAAATAAGAGCTGACAGCAATTTATATTATTACACAAGTTGAATGATTTAACATTATTTTTATTCCTTTTATTTTTGTTTGTTCATAGTTTAAATTTAATATTGTTTTTGCAAGGTGAATACTTAAAGTTTGTAAATTAATGAACGGTGGTGATAAACTCATTATTTTAACATTTCGAGACATTACGTTGTCAGTGGTGTTTATTTAATATTGGTAGTTTTTACTGAAATTGACGGTGAGCTCAAAGGGACACATTCGGAAATTTAGATCATTTGTAAATATTTTAACAATGTCATGGATGTTTAAATTGTATAAATGATGTTAATGAGATAGAATTAATGATTTATAGATGTAACAAGTCAAAAGTATTTTGCTGTTTTGCACCGCTTAAGAAGAGAGCATTTGGGGCTCTTGAAACATGTAAAATGAAATAAATTGTTAATTATTGACAAGGCAGAATAAGTTGCTTTACGTCGCACCGACATAGAAAGGGAAGGAAGCGGTCGTGGCTTTACAGCCCCAGCATTTGTCTGGCGTGAAAATACGAAACCACGGGAAACCATCTACAGGGCTGCCGACAGTCAGGCTCGAACCCACTATCCCCTAACTGCACGGCCAGCTTGCTTCGTCTTAATGTATAACCTTGAACTGTTCCAGTCCACAGAAAACTAATGCAACATAATATTTAATTAATAACAGAACATTCTATAACTAATTACATGTTAATTCTGGACTGGGGGTAGAACGGGCTTCACTCGGCACGAGTCACAGGAGGAAAGCAGCGCACAGTGGTATACATAGTGCAACACTGGTTGCCATACCTACGACGCTAATTCCAGATCCAAGTTAATATTAATGTGAAACTAAAATAACATTTGCAGAGTGCTAACAGTAAAATAATAAGATAGTACATTTATTAATTATTATTAAACTGACACAGGCTGAAGCAGAGGTTTCCAACCTTTAAGGGCTCGACGGCCACACTGGAAACCTTTCGCATAATCACGAGCTGCACTTTAATAATAGGAACACTTTTAGAAAACTCTGCAAACTAGTATGAAATAATATGCGCAGTTCAATTGAAACGAGGGTTTAATAATCCAAACTGCTAAAAACACAATTTTACAATTGCATAAGAGAGTGAAATTAATAAACAAAACAAAAAAAGAGTTCTGAAGAAGAGCAGTCAACAAAGTCAGTTTATTTAAATTAATATCATCATAAAAAACAGAACTTGGAAAGGCTAAGAAATGAGGAGTTCAAATTATGGTGCTCCCTTCCTAGAAAAGAAGGTAAAGGAACCATCATCTTTACACAGCACCCTCAAGGAAATACATGGTTCGCGTAAAGGGTAGGCCTTTCAACAACGGAGTAGAGTGAAAGCATCAAAATGATGGCAGACGTGGCTCCAGCAAGAGGATTGCATGGTAGAAGCCAGGAGAACAACCACTGCGGTTGGGACATGTTCTCGGCTACTGTTGCCATCACACAAATTGTATCTTATTGCAAAAGCCTTTCGCGATAACGGTACATGAAGAAGTGAAAATGGTAGCATGAGAAGAGTAGACATTCTGTAATACTGGACCCTACAGTACGTCTAGATCACGCGAACAACAGTCGCACTCTGAGAAGCAGGCAATTTACGTTACACTATCTGATTACATCATGGAGTAATATCATGCGAACTCCGTCACCGTTTATGGATTGTGCAAGAGGTACCATACTGGGGATGAAGGCCGAGTTGTGGAAGAGGTTTGCCCTCAAGGAAAGCCATCTAGCGTGGGTCCATGCTTCCTTCAACGAACCATTTATATTAAAAAACATAAAAGTGTACAATAGTGTGTCTATAGGGGTCAGGGTCACCTTCGGGCCACTCCATACTTCACGAGATAAGGAAAGCTTTAAAAGTTTTGCTTAGTAAGCCATTACAAAGGGCTATTAACATACAAGGTACAACACAGATTGCCAAGTCATGTATGAAAGATTAATCAACCTGCAAGTAATAACCAGCCAGTCTAGACTTTGACAGTATTATTCTTTGCTGAAATATCTGATGTGATATTACACATTCAAAATATGATTTTACTTAGGCAATGTGGTGCTAGTGCTTGTTTATGGCAGTTGGTAGAGGACAATCATCACACTACCAACAGGAGCAGAAGAATTTGCGACTCTTACAAATGCAAGAAGAACTTGAAGAAACGATCCGGAAGCTGGAGGATGTTAGTGCTAAACACGGTTTACGTATCAACGTCAGTAAAAACCAAGCTTATGATTGTAGAGCCTGAAAACCTGAATGTTAACAGCACTGGTAGATATGAGGCGGTGAACCAAATCTTATATTTGGGAAGCATGCGAGGAGTGTCACTGACTGTGAGACTGAGAGGTGGTGGTGGTGATTATTGTTTTAAGAGGAAGCATAACTGGGCAAACGTCCTCTATGAACACTAATCAGAGGAGAAAAAAAACGGAAGAGATGTGACACTTCGAAAAACGAAAGACTCCCTAACCCTCGACATCTAATACCGGCGGGGTCAGAACAGAACAAGAGTTGACATCTAGCCTTTCAAAGTGTTCCAGTTTTTATGAACATGAGTGTACATTTGAAAGAGCATGAATGCAATCTCAATTTATTGAGAGCTTCTTCCTTTCATCACACTTCCCACAACATGAACGAAGATCTTTCAAAGATGAACCACCACGCCACCTCCTCCAAAAATGGAGATTCTCCGCTGAAGAATTATTATTACTGTTATTATTATTATTATTATTGTAGGTGAACAAGAGCTGCGACTGTTGTATGCTAAATATCAAGTCTAGAATTGTAAAGACAGTGACAATATTTAAACAGGATTTTTTAATCTCTTGAGGATGAAGTTCTGTTTTTGACGTACCATCGCTCCGTCTGTTGTCTTACATGTAAAATGTACAGATTCCTCCCAGCTCCTAGAGCTCTCGGCATGTTCCATGTCGATTAAGGTAGTAGCACAGTGATGATGGGATAGGAATAGGAAAGAAGAGACTGTGGCCTAATTGTAGCTACTGAAACAACAAATCAATGGTGCACAAGCAATACTTCGTGTTCCAATCTATTATCCTCCTTAACCCGTTCATAAAGTTTTGGCGCGAGAATCAGATGATGAGCTCAGCTCACGATGACGCAGTATATTAGACACCCTTTGCAACATAATTTCTAACAATATACACTGTAAGGAACTAGACACATGTACTATTGGTAAACAATGCTGCCTGTATTTCTGCAATGGTTGAATAACGGTCTATTTTTATTGGTATTCAGTATTCAATAAAACTGGTTTCGCGGTAATGTTGACGAGAGATTGAAAGCACTTGTAGACATTGTTTTAGATGGTGATTATGGCAATAGTAACGTTTTGGAAAATGAACCCAAGTTCGAGGATAGTGATAGAAACAGTGAAAGTGTCACGTCAGGTTCTTCCAAACGCATGCGACCGGTGACACGAAAGAATCGTAGTGATTGGAAATTGAAGAAAAAAGATTGTAATATATGTCCATTTCGTGGATACAGTGCTGTTTCATAAATACTTACGAAAAATTTATATCCATCCACGGTCTGAAACTGTGATGTTTTTAGAGTACAGGGATGTGCTCATTTTGAAATGATTTCAAGTGAATCTTTTGTACAACAGCCACCAGTCACTCAAGGACTCGTAACCTTCAACGGCAAGAATGCAAAATTTGAATGAATTATCTGCATTAGTTTTTATCTTATGCATGTTTTTGTGTGGTAGGTACACTCAAATTATGGGCGGGCAAATTAAATATGGTTCCACAGTCGACAACGCGGCAATTTATTGTGACATGGATGGGTTAAAACTGGCCACGCCTCCCAGCCAGTCCATCAGAACAACGATCACTGTGTTCATTTTCCTGTGTTAATGCATTATAGTGCAGGAGTGAGTAAATATACGTTCCTACAGTACGGTACAGTATCCTTTTAGGAAATTGAACATTGTTCTGATGGACTGCATATCCATGTGTGGCCGGGAGGCGTGACCAGTCTTAAGTGAAATAATGGAGAGGAAGAGCACTGTGGGATACGACCACACCTCAAATATGTATTCACGCAGAAATTCCAGCCCTGCACGTGGAGAATCATTATTAAGGTAGCTCCACAGCTTGTATTTTCTTGTGCGAGCGCTAATCATCCGGACATTTTCTCGGAGCAATGTACTATTTCTCACGTAAGAACATAAGCTATTGTGTGAGATCTCTAGTTGGATGCTGGACATTGTCTATGGTTCAAGTGTATGTAGTATGTTCCTGAAATTGGGTGGAACAGACCCTGACTGGGAAGAGGAAGTTGCTTGTTGTAAGCACTGATGTGTCATGATGCTAGTAGTATTTTCTTTCTATGGAACTGCTTGTTATGTTTAACTTTACCTTATTATCACTCTACTGTAAGTGATCATTCCCTCTGGAACATTTCCCAATTACGATGTACTTGTTAATAATAATAATAATAATAATAATAATAATAATAATAATAATAATAATAATAATAATAATCCAGATCACTGGCCTTCAGAGGAAGTGTGTGTGAGGCATGTACATAGTACGTGGAATCACACAATGGCTACAGGTATACAGCTCTATAATAACTGACTGTGGTTTATTTCTTTATGATTTGTATTAATACGTTGTTTATGAAATTTGTGTTGGGTTATGAGAAAGGAGAGTTGCGAGAGCAACGGTATGGGTTTAGAAGTGGAAGATGTACAGCGGAGCCTATCTTCAGTATGAGGCAATTAATGGAAAGGATCTGGTCATCACATTCATAGATCTAACGACGACATACGATAGTGTTCCCAGGGAGAAGGTGCAAGAAACAGACTGGGTCCATAAAGTATAGAATGGTGCAAGCAATGTACAACAACTGTGTCAGCAGCGTTCAGACTCAGTTTGGAAGGACAGAATGGTTCAGAAATGAAAGTGGATTAAGGGGAGTGTGTTGTTTCTAATACTTATGGACAAAACTGTAAAGGAGACAAAGGAAGCATATAGGAAGAGGGAGATGAGTATTTTACTATTTGTAGACGATGTGCTCTGGGGAAAAAACAGCAAAGAAGTACAACAACAACCTGATGTACTTAACGAGAAAACTGAAAAGTATGGTATGAAAATCAGCACGGAGAAAAGCAGGAGCATGGTGATATCAAGAGGAGAAAGACAAGGGGAAGACATTGTGAAAATTGGCAGTCAAAGCCTTGAAATGATGCTAGTTTCAAACACTTAGTGAATTAATGCAGAATACAAGGCTGGACATGGAGATTAGCAAGAGGAAGGAAGTGTATGCACCAGTATTGACAAGCAGGAAGGAGAAGTACCTAACAAGTATGATAGGAAAGGGAGATTGAGAAACAAAGATGTGAGACACGAGGTCAGCATAAAAACACCTAAATGAAGGAATTGATAGGAGTAAACTAAGATGGTTTTGACATGTAAAGAGGATAGAGGAGGAAAGAATACCAAAACAGATGACGGAGATGAAGTTGGAGGGAAAGAGAGAGAGGGAGACGTAGAACAAGGCAGAGAAGTGCCATAAATACCACAACCTGGCTTGTTCCCCAATTACGGTATCAGGTAAGGTTATACAAGAAATATTAGAGACTTGTCAGCACATGATCCAACGCTCTCAGGAACAAGAGTATTCCTGCTTAATTTAATTCATTTTTTATTTCCGTAATTCACATCACAATGGTGCTCAATTTTATATCGAGTTTTGATTGTGTTCAGGTAGGTTGGTGTAACTTAATTTTAAACGGGAGGGGAAATTATTTTCTTGGCATCCCGTAAAATCAATTGTGCATTTATATTTCATTTTGTTGATGCCCATCAGGCAATCGTAATGACACCAGTACATAATAATGTGTCAATTATGAAATTTTATAACATGCATGGGGGAGTTTTTATATAAATTAAAAAAACTGTGTGGTGATCATCCCTTATTAAGATAATGAAGAGCACTATCAAAATGAACAGGAAATGAATGAGGTATAATCCCTCAAAGAATAAGGCAAAAGGAATAATAATAATAATAATAATAATAATAATAATAATAATAATAATAATAATAATAATAATAATAATAATAATCGTATAGCCTCAGCTACCGTTTGCAGACATATCGATTGGACGCCATCTGGCTGTCTGCTCGTCAATTTCGACGTTCCGTTTTACTCTAGGTGCGCTAGATGGCAGACAGAGTAAACTGGTCTCTCTTGGACGCGTGTGGCTGAGATTTAATTAATTTTGTCGGGTAAATGCCAAATGTATCACCAGAGATCTTTTACATGCCGATATCGTACGACATGGAGTGTCGAATGGACTTTTTTCCGCCCTTCAAAAATCCGACTACCTCTGCCGGGTTTGAACCCGCTATCTTGGAATCCGGAGGCCGACACTCTACCACGCATCCACAGAGGCAGCTAAAGGAATCATAAAAGACCAAGTTGGTAAACCAGGCTCTGAATGCTTGTTCTCTCGGTCACTGGAAGTGTGTTGACAGAAATATTGAAATGTCTCATGAAACTATGGTGTATTCACGACTCAGCAAGCTCTCAGCACCTTGTTCTTTTTTTAATTTTTTTTACAAGTTGCTTTACGTTGCACCGACACAGATAAGTCTTATGGTGACGAAGGGATAGGAAAGGCCTAGCAGAGGGAAGGAACTGGCCGTGGCCTTCATTAAGGTACATTCTCCACAGCATCTGCTGGTGTGAAAATAGAAAATCATCTTTAGGGCTGCCAACAGTGGTGTTCGAACCCACTATCACCGGAATGCAAGCTCACAGCTGCACAACACTAACCACACGGCCAATTCGCTCAGTGACAATATAAGAGTGTATGTACGTGTTCTAATTTCTATGGGTTTGATTATTTTACCTGAAACTGATGATTACTTCCTAGGAGACTTTTGCGTGTTCCCACTAGTACGGCAGGCGACCTTAAATGGAGGAAAGTAAATGGTTAATATCACTGAGTCAGAAGAAAACACAATGTCCTAACTGATGGAGAAAACTGCCTACTGTCCCTTCTCACTGCTGCCTTGATGGCCTCGCCCCACCCCGCATATCGAGCAGTTCGAAGGATGATGATGCTTGTTGTTTAAAGGGGCCCAACATCTAGGTCATCAGCCCCTAATGGTACAAATTGAGAAAAAATGTAATGACAATTTAAAAGTCCAAAAATTCATACACTGACCAGAATTCAAAACATGACGATGAAGAATATGATCTTAACACATTGCGGACCGGTCCCGAGTTATCTCGTGTTAGCAGCAGACTGAAGTTTAGTGCTATCTTTTGATATATACCGGAACTATTTGGAGGTCAAGGGTGCTAGAACTCTTATTTATGGTTCTACACAATCGATAGTCGCATTTCTTTTTGATTATTCTTCATATCATAGCTTTTCTTTGCATTTCCTGACAACATGTTTACAAAGTTTGAAGAGCCATGCAAGATGGCAGCGCTCAGGGATCGCATGTGTTTAGACAGGGATGAAATTATTCGCGTATTATGTGCTGATACAGGCTCAGAATGTCGAAGTGATGCTGAATATTTAGAGTTCGATGATGAAATACATTCTAACGGAAATGTTTCAAGTGATGACGAGTAGATATCCTCATTTTCAAGGTGTGGAACTCACGTGGCGCAGGACGAGTCTCATAATTGTGTTACGGGTGTAAATATTCTAAATATTGTAAATAATATAGTGTTTTCTGACAACTAGGTTATGGACAACAGTAAACCAAGGCTAGAGAATTTTGAACGTGCTCCTGATATAAAGGTATGGCCTAATGAACCTGGAAACGTAGGACAAGTATCGGTACTTATGTTTGTGAGGACTTTTTCATTATGTAGCTGAGCAGACAAACTTATACTATGAGCAGAATTCACATTCTCATAACGTATCCCGTAAAACCCAAAATTGGACTAATGTCCCTAGGAGGGAAATTAAAAAATTGTTTTGTGTATATTGATAGGGCAGGTTAAGAAACTATATCTGAAAGATTACTGGCCAAACGATCCCCTAATAGAAAACCATATATTTCGGGAAACTATGAGCCGAAATAGATTTCAGCAAATACTTACCTAACTGCATTTCAACTACTAATCAGGAATGCCTCCAGAATAAAACACAGTAGTCCTTCACAGGCTAGTGAAGTTTTGGCAGTTTATTTGAATGCATGCACTCCAGTTTGGAGGTAGTTAGAAAGTGACCGGGAACAGGGCTGTGCATGGGGTGAAGGGCACCCGGTCCGCAATGTGTTAAAATAATGAGCGGATCCAACTCGCAATACTGAAAGTTAAATCTAATTCCAAATCAATCCACTGACTAGAATGCAAAAAGACGACCATGAACAATGATTGAACAGTGGATTCAACCCGCAATGCCTCACCTCCCCATAAACTATCTTAAAACATAGTTTATAATAACGAAAGGACAATCCTCAATCGATGATGTTTGTTGTAAAGGGGTCCAAACTCCAGGTCAACGGCACCTCACAATGGTACTTATTGCTAGTAAAGCAGAACCATGGTATTTGTCATGCTGCGGTACTACTCCCAAGTAAAGGTGAACCACGGTGTTCCTCGCATGATGGTACTATTCACAGGTAGTCTCATGGTTCTAATTCAGTCATCCCTTGGTCACCCCTTTTAGTCACCTCTAACAACAGGCAGGGGATACCGTGGGTATACTTTTCATATGCGTCCCCCACTCACAAGGAGTCGGAGATAGAAAAAAGGAAGGGATCCAACACTTCAAAAATGAAGTACCGGTCAAAGAAAGGCAAGGGCCACGAAGTGTGTGAAAATGAAAGACTCCCTAGGCTTCGAATGCTCTAATACCGTCGGGTCAGAAAAGAGCAAGAGTTGACCAAGCGAGGTCGCACAGGATAGATGAAAGTGAAGAGCCTAGCACAAGTAAGTGGAAGCAACGGCAGGGCTCAGGTAAGGGCTCTGTGGTGGCCAACCCACTCTCCCAAGCCGAGAGCCTCCAGGGCGTGTTCCGGTGCAGCGCGGCAGAGATGACCGAGCAGGGGGGTTTAACAGAGTTCTACAGAAGCGTGTGGACAGCAACAAGGTCCTGAGTGAGACTGTGGTGGTAGTGACTGAAGCCTGAGTGAATTAGTGTTAATGTACAGCGAGAATATGTAATATGTACGAGTGTAAGCGGTGCGTTAATGTGTAGATTAAGTAATTAGGTAATAAATCTTAGAACGCTACCAGTTTCCGCATTCATTTATTTACCCCGAAACCCATTAAAATACAAAAACAACCCCATCAACAACATACCTCGCTAGGAGCAGGAAACTAACATGATCTTGCAAGCACAAATACTACCCAGGTTGTAGGCGGCTATACAGATATCTCTCCTGAGGTCTTCCATACTTTTGTCAAATTAATCTCAACACTGCACTCCGTCTGGGTTCTACACAATATTACGACTTATCCTCATGACAATGTTGTTTTAAATCTTTCCTTTCCCAAAAACAGAGTGTACCAACTTACTCTTTATAGGTAAAGATGAAACAGTGCGAGTCTGTCCTTCAGTCAACATCCCCACAACATTAGACAATGAGCCGTCCGTCTGAGGAACGTCAAGATCGAGTAGCTTGCAGAACAGAGAATACAAATCCACAGTGTCGAACGGTTCAATGGTGTAGTTCTTCTTGATCCGCGGTCCCCAAGCGATGAAGAATGGATGCATGCTTGACACAGCGTTATCATATCCGTGTGCTCCATACGTACGATTCTCTGCAGCTATAAAAATAACATAATGTAAATGAACACTTTCAGGTGGATGCAATCAATTACGTGTACAGAAATTTAAGATCACATTTAAGAAAAAAAAAGAAACAAGAATCATATACCTATTAACCCTTTGAGAGCAGGGAAATGGGAAATTATAAAGTAACGTCATTTGCACGAATAAACACACAAAAGTACATGTATACAGTACGTCATTTATGTTTTAATTACAAAATGTTACAAACTGACACTTTACTTCTTAAAGATGACATTGGAAAGATGAGCTCCATTTCGGCATTCACATTCTAACGACCTGTTACAGAAACTCTCGAATGCTTCCTCTAGCATGTCCAGGGGAATGGCAGTGATTTTGTCTTCAATCTTCTGTTTCACTTTACTTTTAAGAAGTCACAAACACTAAGATCAGGTGATCTCGTAGGCCATGGAATGTCAGCATTACATCAAATGATGTGCCTTCCGAACAGTTGGCGATTGTCGAGCAGTATGTGATGTGGCTCTGTCCTGTTTTCGATGTTCAGAGCATGTAGTCTCGTTGTAAAGAATGTTAATGACACCATGCTGTGACCTCTGTGCTCGTGCAACTCACAACGAGTTTCTTTTGCCAAATAACGTATCCGTTAAGGTAGAAGTGGACTTTGTCTGACATCCACATGTTATTAAGGAAATTGGGGACCTCGCTGATTTTAGCCAACACCCGTTCGCTAAACTCTCTACGTGACACAGGGTCTCGTGGATTTAATTTCTGCACAATCGGCAACTTGTAGGGGTTGAACTTGAATTTGTGTAGTATTCTTTGTAAGCTTCGTCGCCAAACTCTAGTGCAGGTGCACGTTGTTGTATGGAGCGGCGAGGGCTCCTCTCGATGGCCGGCTGCAATGTTCTCAGGTGTACATACCATTCGAATGCCTCCTGGAGGCTTCCGTTTCAAGGCTGAACCAGTTTCTTCTAAATTACACACCCATGTTGTATTCGCATGAGCAGATGGCACACGTCCATGACGTCCGTGCTGATAATGCTGTTGAAATAACCGCTCTGCAGCAGTCACACTACCACCCCACTTGTAACACTCCCTCACAGTGACATCACGTTCTGCATCACTCCAGTGCTGAACGATTACTAAATGGCAACACATTCATAACAACTTTTTTCTTGCAGATCACAAACTGCTATTTGTTGGGGGAAACTATGCAGGCCTAGTGTGTCTTCAAACAATAGATAGTTCTACGATTGCTTGTGGTAGCAGTGAAATCAGTTGTGTGGCGAGCGTCGTGCGAGATGAAAGTAACCGTGTAGAGCAGCGCCCATACATCAAAATAGCCGTTCTCCGGGGGAGAAATGTGAGAGAATGTCACAGTGAATTGGTGGAAGTACTTGGGAATAATGCCCTCCCACACTGTACAGTAGCATGGTGGGTAGGAAAATTTCAGGAAGGACATGTGGCAACCAGTGATCAGCAACACTCGGGACATCGGCCTTCTAACTTGGGTAGCGTCCATCGTCTGTCTTCTTCCAGGAGCGCCTCAATGACGGCATGTGCCACATTCGTCCACACACTGACAGGCTGCCTTGTCTGACATAGCAAATACGGGAAGTTAGTCAATTTGAACTGTACCGGGCGAGTTGGCGGCCATGCAGTTAGGAAGCTGTGAGCTTGCATCTGGGAGATAGTGGGTTCGAATTCCACTGTCGGCAGCCCTGAAAATGGTTTTCCGTGGTTTCCCATTTTCACATCAGGGAAATGTTGGGGCCGTACCTTAAGGCCATGGCCACATCCTTCCCATTCCTAGGCCTTTCCTATCCCATCGTCGCCATAAGACCTATCTGTGCCAGTGCGACGTAAATCCAACATTAAGCATTAGCGTGAAGACAAAGATAACTTTAAAAATTAGTACTGTACAAAAAAATATGCATGAAAAATGCAAGGGCGGAATGGCCGTACAACATCGCAATAAACTTGTTCATTGACCTTGAATGTCCGTGCCTTTATTACGCCTATACATCACTAGCTGATGAAGTCGGCTGAAGCTGCCAAGCGAGACGTGCGTGTAGCGGCAGCCGATTGTTCCTGACGCTGAGTAAAAGTATCAGTTTTATAGACAGCAGGAATATTTTCCCAATGGATCGTCGTATTGTTGAGACATGTGGAAAAGGTATTCCCGGCAAATTTTCAACGGGTTCTCTTTGATAATATGATGACAATTTTTTAAGTTAATGGTTATTGAACACGTGGAAATAAAGAATAATTTGTGAAGCTGCAAAAAAGAAAGGCATAACTAAACAATTGTTTGGCATACTGTACAAGAAAGCCAATCATATGATTTTACAAAGCACTTTTTTTTAAAGCCAGATTTAATTTTTTTGAAAGAAAAGGTGGAGGTCGTCTTGGAATCGGAGAAATATGGTACTCCAGAATAAATGGTGAAGAGTTAGGGAATGAAGGAAAGAGAGAACTGTATGCGGCTGAAGTAAATAATCGACTGGAGATGGCAGAAAGAACTACAGATATGATTAATCTAGAGGCAGAGTGGAAAGCATTTAAGGAAACCATATTGCAGACAGTGGAAGAAATATGTCGGATAAGAGTGGTAGGTGGATCGCAAAAATGGACAAGATGGTGGAATGAAACTGTTAGAGAAGCCATTACAAGAGACATGAGGATTAGGAGGTCTATGTATTTGCCAATATTGACTTATGGATCTGAATGTTGGACACAAAAAAAAGTGCTTTCTGCGAGGGATCTTGGGTAAAACGAGAAGGGACAAGATAAGAAATGAAACATGATACAGATCAATCCCCTAAAAGAAATTATGGAGAGAAATAGGCTGAAATGGTTCGGCTACATCAAAAGAATTGGACAAGGAAGATTACCAAGAAGAGCTCTGGAATTGGAAGACCATGAACAAGATGGAGGGATCAGGTGGAGGATGATGTAAAATGGAGAGGACTATAATGGGAGACAGTGATGAACAATAGACTGTGGGAGAGGCCCTGCATAAGCAGAAGAAGAAGAATGTGGAGGCAAGAAATGAACCCAAGTGAGTTGTTAAAGAGGTAAGGGGGAAGAATTTGGAAATGAAACAGAAAAAGACCACAAGGAATGAAAATTGAAACAATGAAACAGTTGCTCAAAGCCTCAGAGGTCTATTACAGGGAAATATTTAAAAATGAGAAAACTGACCAGTGCAATGAGAGCTTTGTTCCAATTAGCCTATTAGTGGGAGCGTCTCTCTTGTGTTGTGTTTAAAAGTGGCTACGACAATATGTTCAGCGAGAGAACACGAACAGATGTAGCATTTGATTCTGTGCCTAAGGAAGAAGTATGGAACTCCAGGTAAGATTATTAGAGTAATTCAGAGCATTTACAGATATATTTTTGGCTGACCAACTTCAATGATTCGGGCTCTGTTCCCAGTGACTGGACTACAAGCATCGCTGAACCTAAGTGACCCAGCAGAATGTGCAAATTACCATCCATTCACCTCCTGATGCACACAATGAAGATTTTTGAGAAAATCCTTGACTGACAACTGCATACCAACGAGAGAGGCTTCGTCAAGGGTGCTGGAAACAGACGCCATCTTCGCTGCCAGAATACTCATTGAAAAGCATGAAGAGAAACAATGGCCGCTGCAAATTGCCTTCCTTGATCTTGAAAGGGCTTTCGACCGTGTTCCATATCGTGTGATCTGGTATGCACTTCGTGACCGTGGTGTACCAGGAACGCTGTCCGACTCGTTGGCTGAATGGTCAGCATACTGGCCTTCGGTTCAGAGGGTCCCGGCTTCGATTCCTGGTTGGGTCGGGGATTTTAACCTTAATTGGTTTAGTCTGATGGCTCGGGGGCTGGGGGTGTGTGGCGTATTTGCATCCTAGGTAGGGCCCTCATCTTCACAGACACGCAGGTTGTCCAATAGGCTGTCTACTAGAGAAAGACCTGCACCAGCCCTCTCCGGAGGCCATACGCCATTATTATTATTATTATTATTATTATTATTATTATTATTATTATTATTATCATCATTATTATTATTATCATTATTATTATTATTCCCAGGAATGCTTATCAATTGGATCAAGATGCTTTACACAAACATCACAAATTGTGTACGTTGCGCTGTCGGCATCTTGAAGAGCTTCCCTGTAAAAGTCAGTGTACACTGGCTTAGCAAATGTCATGGGATAGTCACCTAATAGCGTGTGCGGCCTCCTCTGGCCCTGCGAACTGCAGTGAGTCGACAAGTCCCTGGTAGTCCTCTGGACGCAGCTAACACCAAATAATTTGCAGAGTGGCCGCCAATACTGGTCTGTTCGTGGGTGCAGGATCGATAGGACGGAGCCTGTGTTCCAGGACATCCCAGACATGCTCCATAGGGTTTATATCAGAGCTCCTGAGTGACCATGGCAGTCGTTGGACCTCCACTGCATGTTGCTGGAACCATTCCCGGGCGACGTTGGAGCGATGTGGCGGCGCGTTATCATCTTGAAACACCACAGAACCGTCTGGGCGCTGGAAGGCCAAAAATGGGTGAAGATGGTCTCCGAACAGCTCAACATACCGCGTACCATTCAAAGTCTCTTCCAGAAGAACTAGGGGGCCCATTCCATAGCAGAAAAATGCACCCCAGACCATAACAGAGACACCAGCGCCCTGGACCACACCTTTGAGGCAGGCAGGATCCATCGCTTCATGTGGTCTGCAACATACACGGTGCCTCCCATCGGCATGGTGCAGTTGAAATCGTGATTCGTCCACCCATATCACGTTACGCCATTGTTCCAGTGTCCATCCCTGGTGACTGGCGACAAATGCGTGTCGTTGTGCCCGATGACGTTGGGTTAACAGTGGCTCTCGTGTGCGGCGCCGGCTCCCATAGAACCCATGTTCCTATGGATTGTCCACTGTGAGACGTGTCTAGCAAGGTCTATGATGAATTGAGCCGTGATTTGTTGCACGGTTGCCTGCCTGTCACTACTGACAATCCGTCTCAGATGTCGCTGACTACGGCTTCAAGCCATCATCTATGCTATTGTACCATCAAATGACATCCTATTCATCAAGTGTACTACACATGAGTTTATCATTATATTAGATTTTTAGTCATTCACGAACATTTTTACAATAACTGTAAAATTTTTATCTCACCTATAATCATCATCATACACATTTTAGAATAATTTTAACCTGATGCCTGACAAAAATAATAAGGTTTTGATAGTGACTGAAGATGCCTCACAGTAAGAGGCAAATATGTCTCACATTTAAAAAATGTTTTAACTTAAATGCCAACATCTTGTATTGTATTGAATAGGTGGAAATAAATATTAAATATTTTCCTATATACATCTTATGACACACTCAATATGGACGAAAAAATGAATTTCATCACTTGTAATAAGACCTTCTTGTTCCATGTAATGAAGAAGTGTGGAAGTTTTATTAATGAATTAATAATGTGAGCAATAAATTTCATCATGATCTGAAACTATCCTGAATTTTCCTGACTATTTTGCAGTCCCTGATTAAGTTTTTCATTCAAATATTTAAAAACAGAGGGAATACATATATTTTTTTTTCTGAAAGGCTACCTTTTCCATTAAAACAGCCTGGCACTTTTAGACTTCACCTTTATATTTTCGACTGGCACTAAAAGGGTTAATCACAAGGTTACAGCTATCATATTTTGGGCATACTGTGAGGCAGTCTGAATCCCTGGAAAAGGCAATCATGCTCGGAATGATGGAAGGGACCTGAAGATGAGGATGGCCGGCATTGAGATGGATAGATATCATAAAATATGTCCTTGCAAGATCTGAAAGGCCTTGTAGACAACAGCAGCATCTGGAGATACTCGATCTGTGCAGTTGCCAGCAGTCAATGTCAACCTGAAGGTACCCAGTCAAGTCAGGATTATTGGACATAAAAGTAAGACCTTCAGGATGGAAAAGGGCATGAAACAAGGATATAGCCAAAGTCCTCATGGACTTCATGCACAAAGTGAAGACGTGAATAATCCACTGGAATATTTTGAATTGTTTATCGCTCCCAAATTAGTGTCACTGCCGGAGCAGCTACTCAAATATACATTTATTCAGAGAGAATAAACACTACCCCCATAAGGGGGTATTGATAAAGAACCTTTCAAGGCCTGGAGGACCACATTTTTCGTTGACGTCTCTGATAGATTGTATCTTGAAAGAAATTCTTCGAAGAACTTAGGAATTGTTCCTCTGGCACTGATCATGCGGCCTATAACCTATTTATCATCAATCCGTATTCATATCGCCAGAAGGGGATAGTTGGTTCGTAGATGCTTTTCTTTTCCTCGTGTACTTCACTGGGCTGATTAGCGTACGATTCAAACTGAACTGTAGGTTCAATAATATATCCACTGTTATTATTTTTTACGGCTATCATATAAATCCTAGGGGTTCTGGCATCCATGGACCTCTTCGTGCACTGTGTAAGCAGTGTCTCGCAATGGAGTTTCGTATGGCATGGTGTCTAGTAAGTCGCAGGGTTTCACTGTAGGCACAGTATCCCAGGCCATGAGAAAGGGTCTCTATCTCGTTGTGGCAATGCTGACAATCGTTATTGTCCTGGGACCTGCCTGGCACGGCTCGAACGGGTGCGATGTTACTGGTCATCTTTAGAGCATCACGCCAGTCACAGCAAAACAGGCCATCACAGAATTTAATAAGCTGCTGAAAGATGAAATGTGCAGGTTTTATAGGCACTCTCCTAAGAGATATGCCTACTTAACAAAATGTAAAGGTTGCCATTTATTTGTAGGATAACAAGTGCACTAATCTGTTACAGGACACCTTCCCACTGTGGTCGGAAAAGTCCTAGACCTTTAAACTTCATGCAATCAGGTGTGTCGGCAGGAAGCTGGAGGATTTCTTTCAGCGTGTATTTTATCAGTCTGGCGCTGTCTTTCAGAAATTTCAGAGGAATACAGTTCATCGCAACAGTCTGAAATGGACAAATCAATGCTGGGCATTTGGAAGAATTTATGATGGTGAACTCTTGGTCTGCCTGAAGGAGAGGAGAAGATAATAGAGACTCTAATTTGAGATGTAGATCCTGCATCGTTCTGTGTGTGTCAAAGTTAATTCCATTCCAAAAGTTTACTCCAAGATATATGATGGGCTCCTCTTGCAATATCACTTTTATATGAAAGTTCTAATAAGGTACTTTCATTTAGAATTAAACACAAATTTTTAACAATGTCCTATTTAGGAATGACAAAAGACTGCAAAAAAAGTTCAAATTATTCATGAATTTGAATTGAAAATGTTTGAATTAACTAAGGTCTACTTACCTATATCTACATCTTCAAAAATGTCAAATGCTAGAAGATCATCAAAGCCATACCCCTCATCAGCAAGGAGGAAGATAGGAGGAACCCTTTCGTTGTTCTTGAAGTGCCAGCGATCGAGGAGGTCTTTCTTGAGGTACACTGTGTAGTTATAATGGGAAGAGTGTTCAGCTAGGAGCCTGTACACCGTCCAGACTCTGTCGGCAGGAGGTATGAGCTGCAGAGCGGGAGTCACTCCGGCTACGAGCGTCGAGTTGTCCACCATGTGCAGGACGTTGATGATGCGTTCGCTCGTAACGGTCGTCATCCCGTGGTCGCTGAGGAGGATAACGTTGACAGGCAGGTTGTTCTCCAGGAGCTGCTGCAGCAAGTAGCTGGTGATCTCGTCCACTCGTGCGATCTGTTTGGAGACGGCCTCAGAGTCTGCGCCGAAACGATGAGCCTCCTTGTCTGGCTCCTCGAAATACATCATGACGAGGTTGGCAGGCGTTGCTGAATCCTGAAACCAGCTCACAACGGTGTCCACTCGATCTCGCCACTTTATTGAGGTGTTGTAAACCACACTGAAAGTTGGTTTCGTGTTCTGGTAGGCAAAATCACTACCCGGCCACATGAACGTGCCACTATGTCGACCTTCCCCAGCTTTCTCGTTCAGTATCTGAAACCCATAAAAGAAAATACAAATTAAATTTTTTACACAATCTGCTTGTTTCATGTTTTGCTAGATTTCTTTTGATTTCCGTATTGATAACACACACATATATATATATATATATATATATATTTTTTTTCTAATTGTCAATTTTCTCAAGACTTTTCTACACGACGAATATTTCTGATGCTATCTTACAAATTCATACCTACAACCTAGTTCACTATTTTCTTACATCAAGATTTCTAGAACCGAGTGCTTGTACGACGGCTATATTTTTTCAACCTCCGATCGGTTGCAAAATTAAAACCACAGTGAGAATCAGATGTGTTGCGCAGTATCTCTAGTATGCTTGTCAACCACGTCACGACACACGTCAGTTCTGAGCACGCAGTGAACATGCAAACCTGCCTAGGACAATAGTCTCCCGCCAAATGTGAAGTGTGTGCTGTCATTCGATTTCTTCATGCCGAGTTCATCGACAAATGAGTAATGTGTACGGTGAAACTTTCATGAGTGACAGTGAGGTCCGGCAATGGTGCAGGAATTTTGAAGCAGGACATACAGGCGGTCATGGAAGGAAGCGAGTGTCAACCGATGATCCTGTTCAGCGAATGGATCAGGTGATTATAGAAAACTGCATGAAGAAATCGAATGACAGGATGCACTTCACATTTGTCAGGAGACTATTGTCCTAAGCATGTTTCGTGCTCAGAACTGACAAGTACGAATTGATGCGGTCGACAGGCATACTAGAGACACTGCCCAACACATCTGCACAACGCTTCATCAGATTCTCCCTATGGTTTTAAGTTCTTGACCAATCAGAGGTTGAAAAAAAAAATAGCCTTTGTATATGTTCTTCTATATCATAAGTTAAGAAATTCATGTTTATCAGTACTGACATGAAATCGGGAGAACAGGTATGAGGTTATCCACCTTTCAATACACTATAAGTAAAATGAACACCTCAGAGAACTATGTTATATACCGTATTTACAATTCTCCAGCCCAAACTACAATGTGAACTAAGGATCAGAGAAATGACGGTAAACTGCCTGTTCGACGTCACCATTTCCATATATCCAGAACATTTATTAAGAGTAAATAAGAGATTCCCACCCTCCCCATGCAAGAACACCCCCCCAAGACCATTCACTTGCCCCCGCACCCACTAGAAGCTCAACCGGCAGTTTGGCACTAACTTGAGCTGAGTATCCCTCATTTCGACACTTCGGGACGAAGGGTATGTCTCTTACAATTTTACTATGGTTTACTTACTAATACATTACTGTAATTTTTAACATTCTTTTCTATTTTCTCTTCCCTTGTAGCCATTTAAAAATTTTCCTACACTGACACGGTGAGGAGGATACTCTTGAGCCTAAGCCATCGGTTGGCGTACAACTTATATTTTTTAAGAAGCCTGGTCACTGGATTAATACCCGTATGCTTCTCTTTTATAACCGCTGATGACATCTAATTGACCACGTAATTTCGGCCGACATTTCTGAACATTATTTAATAAGATAAAAGTTTTAACTTTGTGTAAACTGATACCACCAACATATACTTTTTTTTTCTATTTGCTTTACATCGGACCAACACAGATAGGTCTTACGGCGACGATGGGATAGGAAAGGCCTAGGAATTGGAAGGAAGCGGCCGTGGCCTTAATTAAGGTACAGCCCCGGCATTTGCCTGGTGTAAAAATGGGAAACCATGGAAAACAATCTTCAGGGCTGCCGACAGTGGGGCCCAAACCCACTATCTCCCGATTACTGGATACTGGCTGCACTTAAGCGACTGCAGCTATCCAGCTCGGTACCAACAAATGGGACACACACAAGGAATAAATGTGAACTGAGTGACAGTCGCCAATTTAACAAAACTTTTACATGAATTCCACATTTGGTGTTTTAAGCGTCTTCTATTTTCTTGTTATTTATTTTGAAATGTGTTTTATGCCTTGTGATAATGTATACTCTAAGGAATTGTAATGACTGTACATACATTGCATGACTTGCCACGGTTTAGAATTATAAGGTTGAGGATGACCCCTGACTGGGTTGAAACCGCTCCCTTAAATAGTAAAATGATCTAAAAATCTCTTTATCATTTTACTAATAGTGTAATGAAAGGTTATGTTTCTTAATGACAAGAGTTAATACACCACTAAAAACCACTGTTAAAAATCGAAGTCCATCTTGTCAATAGTATAAAAAGTTATTTAATATACATACATTATCATTAAAGACTGTTATGCCTTTCAGCGTTTAGTCTGCAAGCCTCCGTGAATTTACTAAACGTTGCCACAATCCTCGATTTGCAACTAGTGCTGTGGCTTCATTTAGTTCTATACCTCTTATCTTTAAGTCATTAGAAACTGAGTCTAACCATCGTCATCTTGGTCTCCCTCTACTTCTCTTACCCTCCATAACAGAGTCCAATATTCTCCTAGGCAACTTATACACCTCCATTCGCCTCACATGACCCCACCAGCGAAGCCAATTTATGCGAACAGCTTCATCCATCGAGTTCATTCATAAATTAGCCTTTATCTCCTCATTCCGAGTACCATCCTGCCATTGTTCCCACCTGTTTGTACCAGCAATCATTCTTGCTACTTTCATGTCTGTTACTTCTAACTTATGAATAAGATATCCTGAGTCCACCCAGCTTTTGCTCCCGTAAAGAAAAGTTGGTCTGAAAACAGACCGACGTAAAGACAGTTTCGTCTGGGAGCTGACTTCCTTCTTACAGAATACCGTTGATAGCAACTGCAAGCTCACTACATTAGCTTTACGACACCTTGATTCAATCTCACTTACTATATTACCATCCTGGGAGAACACACAACCTAAATACTTGAAATTATCGACCTGTTCTAGCTTTGTATCACCAATCTGACATTCAGTTCTGTTGAATTTCTTACCTACTGACATCAATTTAGTCTTCGAAAGGCTAATTTTCATACCATACTCATTGCACCTATTTTCAAGTTCCAAGATAGTAGACTGCAGGCTTTTGGCACAATCTGCCATTAAGACCAAGTCATCAGCATAGGCCAAACTGCTTACTACATTTCCACCTAACTGAATCCCTCCCTGCCATTTTATACCTTTCAGCAGGTGATCCATGTAAACTACGAACAGCAAAGGTGAAAGATTACAGCCTTGTCTAACTCCTGTAAGTACCCTGAACCAAGAACTCATTCTACCATCAATTCTCACTGAAGCTCAATTGTCAACATAAATACCTTTGATCGATTTTAATAATCTCCCTTTAATTCCATAGTCCCCCAGTATGGCGAACATCTTTTTCCTCGGTACCCTGTCATACGCTTTCTCTAGATCTACGAAACAAACACAACTGCCTATTCCTCTAGTAACATTTTTCAATTACCTGGCGCATACTGAAAATCTGATCCTGACTTCCCCTCTGTGGTCTGAAACCACACTGGTTTTCATCCAACTTCCTCTCAACGACTGATCGCACCCTCCCTTCCAAGATGCCAGTGAATACTTTGCCTGGTATACTAATCACAGAGTACCTTGATAGTTGTTGCAATCCTTCCTGTTCCCTTGCTTATAGATAGGTGCAATTACTGCTTTTGTCCAATCTGAAGGTTACCAACACTTCATGCTAATCTTACTACTCTATGAAGCCATTTCATCCCTGCCTTCCCACTATACTTCACCATTTCAGGTCTAATTTTATCTATTCCTGCTGCCTTATGACAATGGAGTTTTTTTTACTATCCTTTCCACTTCCTCAAACATAATTTCACCAACATAATTTTCCTCCTCCCCATGAGCTTGGCTGTTTGCAACACCACCAGGAAGATTTCCCTTTACATTGAGAAGATGTTCAAAATATTCCCTCCACCTCTCCAGTGATTCCCTGGGATCTATTATGAGTTCACTTGAATTACTCAAAACACTGTTCATTTCCTTTTTCCCTCCCTTACTAAGATTCTTTATTACTGTCCAGAAAGGTTTCCCCGCTGCTTGACCTAGCCTTTCCAGGTTATTACCAAAATCTTCCCATGACTTCTTTTTGGATTCAACAACTATTTGTTTTGCTCTGTTTCTTTCATCTATGTACAAACCCCTGTCTGCCTCGTCTCTTGTTTAATATACAGGGGCATTTTTTTAAAATCTCTTCAGGGGGTTTCTGGTCACCTGCTAAGCGCTTTGCCGTAACGCGGCCAGCGCTCACGCAGCACTGAGTCATAAGAGTGTTTTTGCACGAGATTTGCTGTACTTTATGAAGGTATTATGATTCTCTTTTATAACCGCTGATGACTTCTAATTGACCACGTAACTTTCCTATGGGAACCAACATCTATATCCTCTGATGGCCAGGTAGGCATCAATATTTGAAAATGAGACAAAGTCTCTCATAATGCATTGGCACTGTCGGTGGCTCCAGGTAGCCTACGCAGTAGCCTCCACGGTATGCACTAGCCACTAAGTGTGCTATTTACCAACTGATGAGTCCAACACTGGGCGAAACGCTGGCAACCAGGAATGAGTTAGCTGGAAAATTTATAATGTCCAATAACGGACCAACTATATTGGTATTATAAATTTTCTCATTTGGAACAAATATTTCAGGTTCCCTATGCGAATCAACATCTATATTGAAGTGCCTGATGGGAGACAGGCTCACAGCGCGGGCGTGAAACGATCCCCTCAATAGATAAAAAAATGTCCCTGAATATCAATAAAATTCTGCACATGTTTCAATAACCTTTCTTTGTCACTTTATCAATGATCAAACATTCCACCAAATAATTTTCGGACTGGACATCTAACCTCCTTGCAATATAATCTGAGTCATGCGAGCCAGTTGAACGCAAACAGGTTTGAATTGAGAGGCAAGCAGTTAAAGACACTATTAAATAGCAAACTGTGAGAGCTGCAAAGTTTGAAACACAAGGCTCACATGACTCCATGAACTGCAATCAGAGGTCAATGTCAATTATAGTTGTACATAGGAGACAAGCAGCATACTCAAGTCAAGAAAAATTATAAAACAATGGATTACAGGAACGTTTAACAGGAGAGTTCACAAACATATCAACTGGAGCCGATACCAAATTCTACAGGACTATTTGTTTTCGAACAAAACAATTTTAAAATGTAGATAATTGACAAATCTCTTATTACATTTAGATTGAAAATTGGGACACAAAGACCATAAAATATTTTCAATAATGATTAATTAAAGGGTTGAAGGGATTGGAAGACTCACCCAGATTGGAGTAATGTCATCACGATAATGCCACATTTCTTCACTATATTTGAGAATTCTTTTCAGGGTTGGGTCATAAAAAGAATTCGCAACAACGCCATGAGACTCTGGGTATAGTCCTGTTGCAATTGAATGATGATTTGGGTATGTTTTTGTTATAAACACATTTCTCAAGAATTCTGCATGAGTCCCTTTTAACTTTAATCTATCAAGTGTTGGTGTGATGTGTTTGTCAAAATAATTGTAACGAAAACCATCAAACGATACTACAAGCACCTGAGAGTGCTGAGAAAATGCAAGGGCAATTTGGAACAAAATCAAGAACAAATTTAAGTACATCTTCGGAAATAAAAAATTTAAAAAAAGTGTTACTCGGAGCAGTACTGTTCTTTCAATTTTACATCATAATCCAAAATAACAAGAGCTATTTACTGATCGCAAAAAATCATTCAGCCAACTGACATTATCGAACCTGCGTACCTCATAGAATTAAACACGATTATGCAAGTCAAGGTAAGGTTAACCAGTTTGCCGTCGCATAATACACAATTTTTTTTTTTTTTGGCGCTATTTAAAGGTACAAATAGTATGTTTGGCTTTATATAATATATCTCGTCTGCACATAATATATAAAGTTTCAGTATTAAAACTGTCAGTAAAGTTATATTAAAAATACACTCTCAAAATTGTAAACATATCGCCACAAAATGACAGCCAAACCGTCCAAAACACATGTTAAGACGAGCGCTGCTTTTCAACTTTCTTCTATCATCAGGAAGGCAAATAACTGACACGAAACATTTAGGGGACTGATTTTTTTTCTTGCGGATTTCATGAACTACCAAGAAATTATCCAAGGGAACGAAATTAATTTAGATAACTGACTTCTCTTCCATCCCTCGCCGCCTGATCGGGCCGGTCTATTATTCAGACCAGACTGCCGTGCTCGATTGATTTTTCTTCAAAAGTTGGAGATGAGTAAGAATCATCGATCCGATTGACAACTGACTGCAACCGACATCCATCACAAACTATCATCATACGCGGAGACAGCATACTCGGCAATACTAGGGATGGTATTCGTGATGGTCTGGAAGTGGTTAGGTTAACTGCAAGTCCGTGAGTTATTCAGCAAATGCCAAAGAGTGTGAAGAATAACAACGGGGCATAACAATAGACTGATGTCATAATATGTAAAGTATATTATTTCAACAATGAATAAATTTAATAAAAGTATAAAATTCGGCAAGATAAGTATAGGAACAGCAAGCTCGACTGAGGCCAAAGTTGTAGAAGATAACAACAAAGTTGTAGGATTTGGAACTTTCGGCAATTTGAAATCCAAGAAAATAACCGAAGATGCACCGATTGGAATCGTCAACGAAAACACAAGAGATTCCGAATTGGAAAAAATGCGAACTGTTATGGGATTTGGAGGATTTGGAAAGAAATCGAGGCAGTTTAACGTCGAAGATATGGTAGAAAAAGCGACTCTTGCTGCCAAAGAACGAAATAAGAGCTCGTCAATCATATCACCGAGCAACGAGAATTCAGAATCTACATCTAGGAATACTCCCAGTGAGAAGAGTAAGAGCGATGATGATGATGAGGACGACGACAACAATGACTTTGTAGGTCCACCTGTACCACCTGAAGTGTTAAATAAAATAAATAATAGTGTAGATGAACAAAAGTTGAAAGGAGATGAAACTGATAGTGACGATAATGGTGATAGTGATGATGATGATAATGATGATCCTACCAAGAAAATCCCAGCAAGCCATGAAGTTACTATGCTCCATGGTTCCAAGGCAGTTGTGGCAGTTGCAGCAGATCCGTCAGGAGCACGTTTAGCTACTGGTTCAGTAGATTACGAAGTGCGTTTTTGGGATTTTGCTGGTATGGATATTACACTTCAAAGTTTCCGGACTCTTCAGCCGTGTGAAAATCATCCCATAAAGTGTCTTCAATATTCTGTCACTGGGGATGTTATTTTAGTAGTGTCAGGAACTTCGCAGGCTAAGGTGTTGGATCGTGATGGCTTTGAGGTTGCAGAATGTGTGAAAGGTGACCAGTACTTGTTGGACTTGGCTATGACGAAGGGTCACACTGCTTCTCTCAATAGTGGTTGCTGGCATCCAAAAATTCGGGAAGAATTTCTCACTTGTGCACAGGATGGAACGTGCCGCTTGTGGGACATTGAGACCCCGCAAAGGCATAAAGCCATCATCAAGACGCGTGCTAAAAATGGACTCAAAACTGTGCCAACTTCTTGTGCTTATAGTCGAGATGGGAACTTAGTTGCTGCTGCTTGTGTTGATGGCTCTCTGCAGATGTGGGATCACAGGAAACAGTTTGTTAACACTGCGTTGTTACTGCGTGGTGCTCACGACAATGGCAGCGATATATCTTCCCTAAGCTTTTCGTACCTCGGTAGCCTGTTAGCTACTCGAGGTTGTGATGATACTCTCAAGTTGTGGGACATGAGAGCTTTCAAACAGCCTCTTCATGTTGCTAATGGCTTGTTCTCAAGATATTCATCTACAGATTGTATGTTCAGTCCAGATGACTCTATGGTATTGACCGGAGAGAGTATCCAGCGAGAACAGAAATCTGGTAGGCTCTTGTTTTATGATGTTAAGACATTTAAAAAAGTGAATGAGATATCAGTTACAGATTCACATGTTATCAGGACAGTGTGGCATCCAAAACTGAACCAAATCTTTGTGGGTTGTGGTAATGGAACAGTTAAAGTATATTACGATAATGAACGCAGTTTACGAGGAGCTAAATTGTGCGTTGTGAAGACGAAGCGCAAAGCAAAGCAGGCTGAAGTGGTGGCTGCCCAGCAGATTTTAACCCCACATGCATTGCCAATGTTCCGACAGGAAAAGCCAAAATCAGTTCGCAAACAGATGGAGCGTGACAGATTGGATCCAACTCGTTCACGTCGACCAGACCTTCCCATCTCGTCTGGTCAAGGAGGAAGAGTGGCTACTTCTGGTGGCACGCTCAGCTCCTACGTCATTCGTAACTTAGGACTGAGCAAGCGTGTGGAAGACGACCAAGATCCACGAGAAGCTATCCTCCGTTACGCCAAGGAAGCTGCCGAAGATCCCTATTGGGTCACACCTGCTTACTCAAAAACCCAACCAAAGCCCATCTTCCAAGCTGAGAATGAGGATGAAGATGAAGATCAACCACATGCAAAGAAGGCTAAAGTGTAATTTGGTCTGAAATTTATTCATAACTAGGTTAACTCTGTAATGGGGACCTCAGTATAAGTTATTTTGAAAAGTAAATCACATAAATCATAACTTGTATTACTTGTACGAGAGTGATATGTTCATTGCAGACTAGAAACATATTTACTTTTATAGCAAAATATCATATATCATGTAACATTTTCCATACTACTTGCATCAGCAGCCACTGACATTGGCTGAAATTTATAAATTATGGCCGCCAAAATTCAACACAGATATGTAGATGTATTATTAACTGAGGCACTTGTTGAAATGATGCGTGTTCCCTGCCCTTCGCAATTTGCCAGGGAGGCTCTTTACAGTTGGTCTGGACAAATGTGGCTCGATTGGTCAAAATGGTCTGGGATTCATAATAATCAATCAATCAATCAATCAGTCAATTGCATAGTAATCGATTAATTTATTACTGTGCAGCTATGATCATTTAGACCAATCGAGTGTCATTAAGAGCCACGTCTTTCCAAACCAATTGAGAGAGTATCTTGTCAACAGTTAGTATCATGACTCGTAATCATGTTAGAAACTAAATAAGCCGCTAACAGCAAAAGAGCATTGAGTTACAGCTGACTTGTCTGATGTCCCTATTGCATAGTTCTACCGATAACTGAAACATGTAGCATCTCTGTAGGTTTAGAAACAAGGTGTGACCAAACTAGTCTGATACTGGGTTCTTATGCCCAACGGCATGGGATTGCATTGCTTCGTTTGTGGACGAGAGTTCAGTATCAGTGAATTTATAGACATGTTTAAAGAACCCTTTTTTAGAGTGAAAGTGTAGCATCCCAGGGATCTTATTAAGTTTCCACTCTTCAGGATTAAACTGTGTGGGTGTGTGAATAGTAGTTTAAAGTAGTTTTATCTCAGTGACAGAAACAGAATTTGTGGTAAAACCGTACTAACAGGGGAGCAAAAGAGATGTTAGAAATCTAACATGGCATGGCTTGCACAATGACATAACATGCTACACCAGGCTGCCAACTCGGGTGTAACTGCTATCTGGGTCTCACGAGAAATTGCGGCACGACTAACAGATTCTGCACTAAGCTACAAACATCGATCGTGATAAATGCGAGCTCTCTGAAAGAGATGCATTGTTTATTATTAAACTGCTTACAGTAAATGTGTAACTAAAGTGCAATTGTACTACCAATTTGAAACTTCACCTTAGTTCACAAGAATCCTTTGTTGTCAGGCCTTGAGGCTTCTCGGCAGAGGACCGTAGTAGTGACAAGACTGGTCTGATGAATTTCACTCCTGTACCTTCTTAATGTAGTATTCATGTTGCGGATACATCCAGCATACGTTATGTCACTTTCAAACTTCGTGATTTAGTTATTTTTATTTTTACAATATGGTCACATGATGCAAGCTCTATCTAAGGCAACAGCAAAATGGTCAAATTTCCCAGATTGACATAATCTCCATTTTACCCTCTAAGGGTGGGTTGGTGCGTTCCTGGCAAGCATAAAGGAAGGATCTCTCCTTTCTGCTTCTTCAGGTATTACTTCACATTATTTTTGCATGGTTTTCTCATCACTAAACATACACCTGTGTTAGTAAAATTTGTTCCATCTATTCATATTTGAGTTCACTGGGATTATATGTATGTTGGTACAGGCCTGGCTCCTTTCTTTAGAATCTTGGAAATTATTTTAACAATACTAATGAAGGCCGAGAACTGCCAGTTAGTGGCAATGCTCCTTCTCTGAGGCATGGTCTCACTTTAGGTACAGGAATGTGGGAAACCACAGGACCGCTGGTGTGCGAGTTACAGTCATGTCGCTCATTACTTTGCAGGGTCATTGTTAGCTATGAACGTGAACTTGACTCGCAGATTGTCGATATGTAGCAACAGTTATTCTAATGCATTCCTGCAGCAGCTATGGAACTAGTACAGGTGTGGAGAGAAAATTGGATTAGCATTACAGCTTACTCTTTCAGGGCCGGCATCTCGATGATTTAGAGTCTGGGTCTGGTAGGCCTTGGTAAATCAGGCTAGACAAACGTGGCTACTTACTGTACATAAACAGCCACTGCCATTGGCTGAAATCATAAAATATGGCTGCCAAAATTCAACACAGATATGTAGTTGGCACTTGCATGTTGCATCATTCCCAGTGTTTTCACTGGAAACTGCACCCTACATCTTCAAGAGAAGCTTCCTTTGTGGACCAGTGGTAGAGTGTTGGCCTCCGGATTTACAGATCGCAGCTTTAAACGTGACAGTCAGATTCTTGAAGACCAGAAAAGCGTCCATTCAACACCACGTCATACGATGTCTGCATGTAAAATATCTATTGGTGTTTATCTGCAAAATTAATTGTGCATGCTTGTTGTTTAAAGGGGCCTAACATGTAAGGTCATCGGCCCACAAAATTAATTAAAACTTGGCCAGAGATAGGCCATCTGCTAGAGTAAAACAGAATGTCAAATTGATGCGCAGGCGGAGCATACTGCCTGCACATAGTACCTGAGGTCATATTCTTCAAGAGGAATGCGTTCCTGCAGCAGCAAGTGTGATGATGTAGATCCAGGAATTATCCACAAACCCCTGCATCAGAGAAGAAAGCAGTTGAACCTTCTCCTTAACAGAATAAGAAGTATATTCCCTGTAGAGGCAACTAACATACCTGGTGCCTCGTGAGTGCAGTTTCTAGTGAAAGATTGGACGCTACAAAACAGCCTATAAGCCTGGAAAAGAATTTCTTCTATATTCAGGAATTTGGTAAATATCTCAGAGGAAGTGATGATTTATTCTTTATTAAATATGAAAACATTTTAACATGTTCTTGTACACAGGAAATGTGAACATTGAGTGGCGAGCTTGCTGCTGTTTGCCATGCATGGTCAGACCCTGGTCACTCTGTCAACAGACAATATGCACCCGAGCTATGAGACGCATTCATTTTAGCGTGATTTACACCACATTTGGCAAGACATTAAGAAAAGTTCAAACTTTGGTTTAAATTGAGTGATTAGTTTCAGAATTAGGTCTCTTTCTTCAAAATGCTGCAGGTACATCAATTTTTTTTGTTTTGATCTGTTTTCTGGTTTGAAACTTTGTTTAATTAGGAGTAATTTTTAGTATTTAATTAAAAGCTTATATTTTTAATAATATTTTTGTTAAGTGACATTGCATCTTAAAGAGTAGTGTTTTTCTTTCCTGAGTTGACTAAAGGTATTTTTAAAATATTTAATGGTTGTAGCAGAGATGATGATGATGTATTGTAGTTTTTACCACAAATTACTCAAATTCATGAACTTAAGTTTTGACTATTCAGAGTCATCCTGAACCTTCAAGTACAACAGAAAAATGTGCTAAATTTTCATTAAATTACAGGCCCACCTCCGTATTGTAACGATTAGTGTTATTAGCTGCCGTCCTCGGGGGGTTTTGATTCCCAGTACTGCCAGAAATTTAAGAATTGGCAGGAGGGCTGGTATTTGGTTGCAACTCACCTCCATTGGTGGGGCGAGCCTGAAAACAGCTGCACCTCCTCGGGATGAGGACACGAGTTTACTATTAATTTACGTAGCATAAGTACAGATTCCGTATATATAGGCCTATATATCTTGAATTACAAACAGTCCCAGCATTTGCCTGGTGTGAAAATGTGAAACCATGGAAAACCCTTTTCAGGGCTGCCAATGGTGGGATTCAAATTCACAACTACGCAACCCTAACCGCACAGTCAGCTCGCTCAGTAAAGGTGAATTGGACAGTGGAAATAAACTAAGGGGTGGAATTGTAAAATTTATTAATCACAGGGTAGTCAAGTAAGGAAATTTGTTCATTTATACATGTTTCTTGGTTATTTTTAACATACTTTAGTATTTATGAAGTATATAGTATGAATACGAAGATTTTGGAGATGCTGATCTGGATTGAAGAAATGCTTGTTTGTTATAAGGTGTTTGTAGACCTGTGAGTCTGTGGGCTTATGTGATTTCCATGATCTAATATGTTCTTTTTTCCCACTTTTAAACTTTTGCCCTGTCTGACCAATGTAAACAGACTTACAGTCACACCACTTTTATTTTATTTTATTTACTGATGGTATCCTTTGTTTTTGATGATTAAAAATAACATTTAAATGCTGCTTGCTTTGTTGAAGACTCCCTAGTTTGTCAGAAACGGCTGTATTATGGTAGAAATGCCCACTGTGTCACCTCACAATGGAACAATGAGTACACTGAAATAATATTCAGTTTATTCTGTTTTTGAGTTACTAATTTGTCAGTGAGGTTCGTCTTGTGGCCATTATTCACGGCAATTTCTTTATTGCACTTTATCAAAATCTGTGTCACAGCCATGCTGAAATGGTTTGGTCATCTCAATAGAATGGACTCGCAAATAACAACTAGAGTGTTGGTTTGGGAAGGAACTATAGGCAAAAGATCAAGAGGTCGGCCAAGGCAAAGATGGATCGATCAGATCAGAAATAATCTGGGTTTGCAGCAGGTTAAGGACGAAGACAACTACATAGACAAAAATAAGTGGAGAGTGCTCATTCACTGCATCCGGGAAACAGGAGCTGGTTTAAGATCAAGATTATTAAAATCTGATTGATTTTGGGGTACAGAAGGAAGTAACTTGTACTGGAAAAGGTGGCGTGAATTGGATGGGGTTATTAAATCCATAGTAGTTGGTTTCCTGTAGATGCTAAAATGTGGATATTTTGAAAGTGGTCAGTTGTGAAATGTAAAAAAAAAAAAACTGAAACTGCTTTCAGTTTCAAGAGTAAAGTGCAAGGAGTGCAAGAAATTTAAAAACTGAAGTAGTTTCTCAATCCAAACCAAAAGCACAAGAGTTTTCATTTTAAAAATCCCAAGATATTGGCTGGAATTCAAACCTCAGCCACCTTGAAAGAAGCCAGTGACAATATTACTGAGAGTGAATGCTTCGAAGATAGTTATTTTAAATTCTCCAGGAGATAAGTCATGACGGTTGAACTGACTTTCTGCTTGGAACTCTTAACACACTGGAATTTATGCATTGTTCTCCGTAAACTTAGTATCAATGAAATGATTTATCTCAAAATTGTCCATAAATATCTCGGCAAGCAGAGGCTACAGGCCTGTCAAATTGTTCATAGTATTGTCCATTAAATTTTAAAAAGTTATGTTTGGTACAGTTAAAAAGATGGGCACACATTCCAATTTTTTCCATGGAGGGTATCTGAGAGGTTATGTTCTCAGTACGAGAATGGAATATTTGTGAAGAGGTGGTGATTTTTGTTTTAAGAGGAAGTGCAACTAGGCACCCTCCTCTTTATAACACTAATCAGACAGAAAAATGGGATACGAAACTTCAAAAAATGAAGATATCAGTCAAAGAAAGACAAGGGCCTTGAAGGGCTTCGAGTGCTCTAATGCCGTCGGGGTCAGAAAAGAACAAGAGTTGACCAAAGGAGGTCAGATAGGATAAAGGGAAGTGAGTAGCCTGGCATAAGTAAGTGGAAGCAGTGCCACGATTCAGTTGAGGGCCCCATGGTTTCCAAACCACGCCTCCAACCTGAGAGCCCCTGTGGACCCTTTTAGTTGTCTCTTACGTCAGGCAGGGGTACCTTGGGTGTTATTCTACCACCCCCACCCACAGGGGAATTTGTGAAGAGGTTCTTAACATCAAAAGACACTAGTTTGTGGGAGGATGGGGCTAAGATATTCTGTATTTAAGAGACGAGTTCTCAAATTTTTTGATGCAAGCTGAGAACTTCTTGGATGCCTTCCATGCAAAAGTGGAGTTGTGGAATACTTTTTTAACTGTACCAAACATAACTTTTTTAAAGTTTAAGGGAGAATACAATTTAAATATAATTTATTGAGAAGAGAACGAGATTCAAATGATCCAACTCTTTTGCTGAATGGTCAGCGTACTGCCCTTTGTTTCCAGTTTCCAGCCGGGTCGGGGATTTTAAATCATTTTGATTAATTCTTCTGGAATTGACTGAGGTGGGCCAATTATATAATTTTTCTTTTACTATACAGTCAATACGGAACAAACCAAATATGAGATTCTTAATTGAGTGGCTCAGGTGGTTGAGGCGCTGGCCTTCTGACCCCAATTTGGCAGGTTCAATCTTGGCTCAGTACGGTGGTATTTGAAGGTGCTCAAATACGTCAGTCCATGCATAAACAAAGAAACTTCCTTTCTTGACCAATATGTGATTGATTAATTGTACAGTTCCGCCCCTCAGCGTATTTCTGCTGCTTGATTTTCCTTTGTCAGTACCTTGTGTTGACGTCAAACCTTCACACTGCAGAAGGTATGTCCAATTACTTCTTAAATTAATGTATCTTAGTTTTAATACAAGATACATGGAGTCTGAACGTACGATATGTAACGAAAACTTACGGTCATGAAATGGACAGCTTGCAATACAAATGCTAACCAAGCAAGAAACAGTGCAAACATCTATCTTAAACTTTTATAATTTTGCCGAAGGCATGTAATATATCAATTAGGTGGTAATTTAATCTAATATGTTGATTTAATTCATCGATACGGTCATGAAGTGGACAGCTTGCAAAGTTGAATATAAAGTCGAAACTTTATGTTTCAAAATTTGAGTTTTATGTGGTAAAAGCTACATCTTAAACACACTGTATTCCTGAAAGTTTCCTACCATTTTAAAAATATATATTACAAATTATGAACAACATACAGGCAAACAGTTTGCAGCTAATTACGTTAAAACTGTTATGTTGGGAGCATTTTGAATTTTAGACAAAGTTACTTTTGAGAACAACTAAAGCTTAAGTGGGCATGCTCAGTTAGGGATGCATAGGTGTCTCCACATGACCCTTCAAAATGACCACACATGGAAAAAAATATTTAATGCCTTATGGGCTGAAGTTTGGCATGTTTATTGTTACCAAAGTCTCATTTTTGGTTTTTGGGCCGTTTTTGTCCAAAATCTCTGTAGGGTTCCCTCCTTAAATATTGAGTGTTAGAACTGGGAATGAGTACGTAATTACAAATTTGTGTAAATAGTGGAGCTTGTGAGGTTTATTCTGTAACAGCTTGCATATTGTGTTTGAGTTTTTTTTTTTAAATGCTAAATCTGTTCAAGGAGAACAATGCATAAATTCCAGTGTGTTAAGAGTTCCAAGCAGAAAGTCAGTTCAACCCTCATGACTTATCTCCTGGAGAATTTAAAATAACTATCTTTGAAGCATTCACTCTCAGTAATATGTCACTGGCTTCTTTTCAAGGTGGCTGAGGTTTGAATTGCTGCCAATATCTGGGGATTTTAAAAAAGAAAAGTCTTTTGCTTTTGGTTTGGGTTCCACGTAAAACTAGCGGCCCCATGCTGTGATCACGATACCAACAGTCGCTTTGGGCTGTTGAGTGGCCAGCGTTCCTCGTCTTTTACCACCATCTCTTCCCATTTCCTGTGTTTATCTGGCTTTCTTCTTGTCCCATACTTCCCAAACCAAGCCCGCCCGCCCTGATGAATCTTAAAAGCAGAAACGAGTTCATCGCGGGCTGAGAAGATGTGGGATTGGCGAGGAGAGACCATCTCTGTGAAGATGTCGAGATTGCCCTTGACCTTTTTAATGTTTGTCATGTCCTGTCTTCTTGATGTTGACTTATCATTGTATTTGTCCTCTTGTGTGTTCCTGTCTCTAAATCAATGATTCTGTATATCAAATTCCTACACTAAGAGAAAATTAAAAGATAATATTCACGACAAATTATTGTTAATTAATTAAGGTTGACTATACTGAGTAAATAGATTATCTGCTGATATGAGCAGTGCAAACATGAGTAGCTGTAAGCCTGCAAGTGGCAGCCCTGGAAGGTTTCCTATTGTCACACCAAGTAGGTGGGCATCAGATGAGGCCGCTTGCGTTGTGCGACCCAGGAACATTTTTATTGCCCTGCCATACAAGGTAGCTCCACCCACCAAGTCGCTTGCAACAGTCTACCGTCTGTGACTCGCACCATTACTGACCATGTTTTTCAGTACCTATGAATAGGGAAAAGAAGAGCGCATAGCAAGAGTTTGTTAATATTTCTATCAATAATGAAGAGAGACAAATATTTGGCATCATCTTCTCGATACGTGTGTACATTAACTTGTTAAAATCCTTGCATAAACATTCCACCTTTACAATATTTGACAACACGGGCTCAAGTATGAAATTGATCACGTGTAACGTGTATACGTTGTATAAAATAGTACTGACGTGGTTTTCTCTGTAGATAACAATGTATCCAGTATTATTGGTTTTACTTCTAAACAGATAGAGATACACAATAATTATCTCCTCGATGTTTGTAGCTCAAGTGAACCGCTCTCCAATCTCTGATTATGCCATCTGAATCGCAACACCAAGTAGCAGTGTAAGTCGCTGATGGCTCCAAGGTGACTTTGTCTGATGCTAGCCTAAGGCCACTGCCACAATCCTAGCCTTTTCCCACCCCATTGTCACAAAAATCTGTACTACTTAGGCCATCCTTGTTGCGGCTTGACTGGTTAGTGATGTGGTATGAAATGTAACTGGTTAAAGCTGTGTTCTGCACACAGCGCTACTGAAGTGGATAGCCATTCCATGCTGCTTGCTCAAAGGCAGTATAGCAGAAATAAAAACGTTTTTACACTGTGTATATTAAGTATATAAATAACAAAATAACTAGGAGATATCATTCATAGTTATTTCTATATGTACTACTACTGTTTATGATGTACTTTATCTTACTTAAAAAGAATCATGCTGATCATTATTTTACTTCAGTTAAATTCAGTTCCATTCTCTTCTATTATTTAATAACAATAACTTTAATAAAGATTATTTAAATAATGAATTGCAGATCTGTCATTTCTTTTGTTCTATCTTTCCTTGCGTAGCCTGGCAGCCGATAGTTGTACAGCTCAGGATATTTTTCAACTTCTTCCACAGATTTGACGTTCATAATATTTTCATTCATATTGCAGCACCAAGCACGAGACAGCAACTGAGGTTGGTTTGCAAACAAAATGCTAAGTGTTAGGTGACTGATTACTAACCAGTTACGTATGGGACGAGACGTGCAGCGACTCATTCAACCCATGTTAACAAACTTGTGCAGAGCTTCCATGTAACCCGTTGCCCACACTGAGACATGGGAACATACAGCCTCCTTTCCCACCAGGTAGCCACAGAACCTTCAGGAAACTTAGAAAATTCATCCTTCCTTCAGTATGTAATTAACTAAGGTGATGATTCTCTTCAATAACTAATAATCAAAACAAAATTTGAACTGTCACCTGATCTGTATTTTAGTGTAAGACTTCTTGTTGTTAAAATAGTTTGTGTAATTAAAGTGAATTTGTTTGTAATTATTTTTTAAAGAAAATACAGAATAATGTAGTATCTTTTAATATACAGTAGTTACAGCCTAATATACATGCAAAGCTGGATTTCTATTCATCCAAATTTCATTTTAACTTTTTGAAAAACGGACAAAATATCCCTGGGTTCGAAGATGTTCGCTTTAAAATCAAGCCTTGTTACCACCACGTTAATAAACATAGTGAATATCTTTCTCTTACAGATTCATACCATTAATCCTAGTCCCTGGTGTAACTTTCATTTTTCAAAATATTAATCTACCTCAAATTACAAGTGACCACAACAATCCTGAATATTATAACTGAATAATCTACAGCAGTTAAGAACAAAAGGAAATGCAAGATAAATACCAAGAAATAAATTTCTGAATTGTGATACATTGCTTGCATTAACATGAGAATGAGTGTTAACCTGGATCTGCCCAACGTGCCATCTATGGCACGGCAACTTACACAGTCTTCTTGGACTCTTATTATTGAAACCGAGTGCACTGTATTGTTTACTAAGGTATTGTCGTGTTTAGAAAAGTCCCAACTAACATCTTGCGTAGTTTTAGTATATCGTGCTCATTGGTACGGTATAGCTACATAAAAGAAGTCTTGTTTTCACGAGTGCCAGTAATGGCTGCACGTATGAAGTAATTCCTGTTTTACTTCTATAGTTATTTATATGGACCCTGTTGGGCTATATTTTTTCCCTAAGGTGCTTATATGTATGAGGATTAGCTAAGATATGTCTTGGTGATGATTGGTGTCCTTTCATTTGACACTGAAGTTTGGTGGTACTTATCTGGCATGCTGGGTGGAAGTGCTGTCTTTCTGCCCGGCACAACTCAGTCTATAATTGTTATAGTTCTGATGTTCCTTTCTGTTAATTTCATTCTTCTTTATCAACCTAACAACGCATAATAGTGTAGGCTATATGTTTTAATTTAACATTTTTTAATCACACAGAGTAAAATTCTCACATAAAATTGACACTGCATTGCAGTTCTCTTGTTGAAATGTATCTTTTATGCAATTATTCATCCTGCCTTTTCACGTGCTTCACATTTATGGTTTCATACGTTTTTCTGGGAGAATTTCATTACAAGAAAGAAAACGATGAACTTTCCGACGTAGAAAAGGTCAAATAAATATTAAAGTTTATTGATTCCACCTGTTCAGTACATAAGAGATAATGAATTAAATAAAATTAAAGGAACATGTTTCGCCCTTTAATTAAGGGCATCTTCAGCCTTAAATCTCAAACTGAAAGTTGATTAATCAGGTACCTGATTGTAATTAAAATAGTGAAGGAAATGTTGGAAAAGAGCGAAATGGTCTTAATATCAAGCCTTAATAAAGTCTAAAATACAAATATTCATAAATTTATACATTATCTTGAATGTAGTTAAGAAATTATTGAAATGAGGCCTTAATAAATTTTAAAATACCAATAGTCGTGAGTTTATACACTAGAGGAAACTTCTGGAGCTTAAACAGATCAAATGTCACAATAATAATAATAATAATAATAATAATAATAATAATAATAATAAAATGTAGTTGATGATTCCAAAAGGAGTATTAATACATATTAAAGCTGGTAAAGAGATGTAGAGGAAATTTTATCTAGTGTTAAACAGTTCAAACTTAGGATAACGAAGAAGAATGTAGTTAATAACTTAGAATGGAGTTTAAACACAATATTATGAAATTGGTAAAGAGACGTTTCTGCTGTTCACATTAAGTGGGGTTTATAATAAATTTCAAGTGATAAAACTGTAGTCTTCTAGAAGCATGAGAGAAGAAGAGTGCTTGAAGGTAAGTTGCTGTGATAAATGTTAGCAGGAAGGAACGGCTGTAGTCTCTTGTGTAGAGTCTTAAGGGAAGTTTGGATTGAAGTCTCTTTATTAACGTTGAAATTGGCTGACGTAAAGAAGATTCATTTCCTTCACTATTTTAATTACAATCAGGTACCTGATTAATCAACTTTCAGTTTCGAGATTTAAGGCTGAAGATGCCCTTAATTAAAGGGCGAAACATGTTCTTTTAATTTTATTTAATTCATTATCTCTTCTTATGTATTGAACAGGTGGAATCAATAAACTTTAATATTTATTTGACTTCATTGTACATTTCAATACGGACCTAAACATGAGATTTATAACTTGTAATGTAGAAAAGGTATTCATTGAGCTTCCAGACACTGCAGTTTTGTCGGACAAAGACAGTGGGGATGAAGATGGCTTCGCTGACAATTTACCTGGTAGCCAGCTTTCAGCGAACGCAGAATTAGTGACCTGTGAAACTCCAACTGACTATCAAGACTTTGAAGATGTGCCTGTCGAAGTGGATCAAGCTGAGTTGGTACAAGTAAAACCCAGAGGGGTACCCCAATTTCCTGCAAAATGGGAAAAGCAAAACTTAAGCACACGTTCAGGAATATTTCCCAACAGTGACTTCACCAAACTTCGAGAAAAATCGTATGTTGAACTGTTTGAGTCAATTTTTACAGATGACATTTTCGATCACTTAGTTTCTGAATCTAACAAATATGCCAGCTTTTTGAACTGCCCTTCCCCGAATATTACTCGGCAAGAAATGAGTTTTTATTGCAATTTTGATTTTATGTGGATAAAATACCGTTCTTTCGAAGAGATCCTATTGGGAGGATGCGTGTGATGTGCACCATTCTGTGGTGGCAAGTGCTATGCGGCGAAACATGTTCCTTGAAATTTGCCATTTCATTCACTCTGCTGCTAACACGAACCCAAATTTTGTCAACAAAATGTGGAAGTTAAAACCTCTGATTGACCTTCTACGTGCTTGTTTCATGTAAAACGTTTGAGCTGAGGAGCACTTGTCATATGCCATATTTCGAGAGGCATTCCTGCAAACAGTTCATAAGAGGAAAACCTATTTGTTTTGGTTTCAAGGTATAGTGTCTAAACACTCGTTATGGATATCTTTTCAGTTTTGAAGTATACCAAGGAAAAAATCCTAACGCGAATGCCCAGTATGAAGCAGAATTTGGGAAGTGCACAGCCCCCATTGTAACAATACTGGATAATCTTTGACTGGATCTGAAAAATTTGCCCTTCAAATTATAATTTGACAATCTCTTCACAGGAATGGAACTGCTAACACATCTTGGTGCGAGGGGATACGGTGCTATAGGTACACTTTGAGAAAATCGCATTCCGAAGGGTTGTAATCTAAAATCTTCCGCTACCATGAAGAAGGAAAAACTGAGTACATATGATACCTAAAGAGCTTGGAGGAAGGTGTTCAGGTTTGCCGTTGGGTGGATAATTCAGTAGTATCCGTAGCATCTACACGTTATGGAGTGCACGCAGAAAAACAGGCATCTCATTATGTGAAAGACAAAGGACAGGCTAGAGGTGAAAAAGTCAGTGTCTCAGCTATATGTGATTTCTCAATACAATATGGGTATGGGAGGTGCTGATCGTATGGGTCGTAACTTGACAGATGTGCGAGTTGGAATATGAGAAAAAAAAGTGGTGGTGGGCAATATTTGCCTGCCTTGTCAATGTAGGAATGCATACTGCATGGCAGCTGAAACACGTGTCTGGAGAAGACATTTCTCACCTTGATTTTCGACGAGCAATTCTCCAGACTTATCTCACGCTACAAAGCTTATTCACCTTGTTCAACAGATCTCATTGTTTTGGACATAATGCACTGCAGGAACTTCGGTTCGATGGAAGGCATCACTGGCCTTCTACAATTCCAGGAGCGACGAGAAAACTGCCTTGCTAGGCCTAGAACCCAGTGTACCAAGTGCAATGTGTGCACTGTTTTACTGATATTATCATACACGGTGTGTACTTGCCTTTCACCGTTAGTGCAGTACTCATATGAACAGGTGACTTATCTTTGTACATACCGCTGCTATAATTCCTCATAGACCGTTTGAATGCCTCACGATGTAATAAGTGATTTGGGTAGCTATAATAATAATAATAATAATATTTGTTTTACGTCCCACTAACTACTTTTACGGTCTTCGGAGACGCCGAGGTGCTGGAATTTAGTCCCGCAGGAGTTCTTTTACGTGCCAGTAAATCTACCGACACGAGGCTGTCGTATTTGAGCACCTTCAAATACCACCGGACTGAGCCAGGATCGAACCTGCCAAGTTGGGGTCAGAAGGCCAGCGCCTTAACCGTCTGAGCCACTCAGCCCGGCGATTTGGGTAGTTTGTGAGAGACCTGAACGATGGACTGACTCAAGTGATCCTATGCGATCATAAAACAATAAGAAAGCAGGCTTGTGAGATTTTAGCATTATTATTTATTATTACTTAAAATATAAATGAATTTCCTCATACAGTTAACAACTCTATTACAACCCCTATAAAATCATCCGTAGCACAAAAAATCCAACATCTAGGTATTTTTAATAGTTCTGGAACAACATTATTTTTGTAATATATGCAAATATTGAAGAAAACCTTGTGTACTGATGATTTAAAAAATAAGTATTGGATGAAAGCATATCAATAAGCCAAATGCGGAATGACATCCAAATTCCCGCATATGAAACAAAAGATGGCACTACCGCCCAGCGTGCCATATATGGCACGGACTTTTTCTCGGAAGTTGCATGTCGAATAAATAAAATTGAAGCTTTTCCGGGATCTTCATATGCACATTATCCAATGCTAAAAGTTGATGCTCAAAAAATACAATCTTGGGCGAATCCAGATTAGTGGAGCTTCTGTTGTTGTTTGTGTATGGTTTCTAGGATGCAGGCCTTTCTATTTGACGCCCATGGGCGACCTGTATGTCTGGGTAAGGGCTACTGATGAGGTAGAGAGATTGTGAAACTGGGTGTCGGCACATAGCCTACTCCTGTTTAATACCACCAAGGGGTCAGCTCAAGGTTTAACGTCCCCATCCAATGGACGAATCACCATCAAATGTCATATGCCTTTATTCTATACGAACACTGCAGAGACGTTTGGAATTAAATCCAGGGTTTTGGCACACACTCTAGTGATTAGAAATTTAATACCACCACCTCTTCTACCCTGCTGGCCGACATTCTGATGGCAAAAAGTTTTCCCACCAACAGGACTTAAACCGACAAACCACATTCTCAGACTTCACACCTTAACAATCAAGGCCACCAGGCGGGCAGAATCCTGATGTCAGTGCTGTGAGGGTAACAGCATGGATGAACATCTTTGATGCAGAAGTCAACAAAGAAAGATGTAATGTGCATCTGGTTCCCACAACTTCAAGGTTTTTGAAATTATATTTATTGACCTGGGTAAAGTAGTACCGTACGGCATCAGCGTGCACTGGTATGTGTTCCATTCATTGTGCACATAATGGTGCCATAAACGAGGCAACATAGCATACCACATAAAAGCCAGGTCTTCTAAGAGTCATTCAATCTAGTTTACATGTTTGGATTGAGTGGCTTTACGTCGCATCGACACAGATAGGTCTTATGGCGACGATGGGACAGGAAAGGCCTAGGAGTGGGAAGGAAGTGGCCGTGGCCTTAATTAAGGTACAGCCCCAGCATTTGCCTGGTGTGACAATGGGAAAACATGGAAAACCATCTTCAGGGCTGCCGACAGTGGGGTTCAAACCCACTATCTCCCGGATGCAAGCTCACAGCCGGGTATGATGTTTACATCAAGTGACGATGGCAGACTGTCTGAGGTAGTTACTACAATATACAAAATGAAGAGCTGTTGAATATACTACACACTCTGTCAGAACAGAATGTGGCTGCATTTAAGTTAGGAATGTTTCCACGACTCCCTATCTATTAAATGCCACTACAGTCACAAGAAGGGCTCTCTTTCTTTCCCCACTTACGCTGCCAGGATCTGGATCACCTGCGACTGATTTGCACTCACTTCAAAGATGTCCAAATTTTTCATGGCAGTTTGAAACGAGAAAGCTCCCTACTACAATGGTCAGAGTTTGAGGGAGGCCATTCTTCACACCAAGCTCGATCCATGCTGAACCGAGATTCAAGCATTCCTTGCGAAACATGAATTCTGAATAAACCTTGTCACAATAATAACGCTCGCTATTCGTACAGCAAGAAGTTAGGTGATATTAAGTTATTATTCCAGCTACACGACATATCCATCATCCTTGCGCTTGTGAAATATTTCAGCTTAAAACTTCAGTCAGAAAAAAAGTGTCGTCTAGGGCTCAATATCGTGCAAATTATGTCAAAGGATAATCATTCTTAATGATATATCTGCTGCGGGTTACTATTTCTTTAACACAGCAGTTTTTGCACGCGCTATAAAATATGTATTTGAAATACACCTTCAAGTTATCAAAAATGGCTTTCACGGCCGCAGAATATTCTAACTCCATGGGGAGTAATATTTTTTGGAAACGGAGAATTCACTTCTCCTTTAGCAGGTTAGCAATCCCTATTTGCTAACACGGCGGGACCATGCGCTTGGTCTGCCACTGCTAAGCAGAGTCCTGGAGGGGCGTGCCAATCCAGCTGATGAGCCCAAATGGCACGTCTGGGGGAAACTCTGCAAAATGCACGCGGCCTAACCACCCAAAAGCTGGTTATATTCCTGCGATTGGAACATCTTCAAGTTATTAGGTTGTGTCGAGTACATTCTGAAGTGATGTGAAGTACACAACAAAACCAGTCAACTTGACACCAGTGGGAACCGAACTTTACCTTTTTGCATTGGTTGCTCTACCGTTTGAACTCTGGTGGCTTAAGTCATATTTGTTCTGTTGGAAAGGATCTGAGTTAATCTTGCCAAGACAACTGTAGTGTGCTTGTCACCAGTTTTGATACAAGTCAAATTAATATTTAATATTTTTGTTCTGTACCTGACATCTCTTAAGCATGTACTCAACATGATCTAATAAGTGTTCTTCAAGTACAATGCTGTTGTGAAATTTAAAGTAACTGCAAATTTTTTCATTCCATACCCTGAAGGGGCAAGCCGCTGTTCAGTCAAAGCCTAGGTAGTGAAATTTAAATATTCACTCAACGATATGTATCATTATTATAAGTTATGAAATTCATTATGGTCCGTATTGACAGTTGATCATTATCAAAGGGTAGAGAAGGGTCCACCTATTCAATACCATTAAATTGTACAGTATATTGTCTTATAAAAGTGGGACTAGTTTCGACCCCATATATACTGGATCACCTTCAGCCATGCTCCAATTGGAAGACATATAACCAATAATAAATTAAATAATCTGGTATGTAAGAATTTACCATCTTAATTTAAAATATTGATGAAGTCCGAATAATACATCCAACTTGAAACTAAATGACACATCAAAACTGCTGTGGTTGATGCTGAACTATGTTGTTGCTCTTACAGCAACTAAATGTTCCTGAGTTGATCTGGGAGTGGGCATCCCTATCTGTATAGATGAACAACTTTATTTATAATTTATGTTTGTTCAATAGTAATATGGGTAACAACTTTAATGTAGCTTGAAGGGGAACGTTCGTAACTTGAATAGGTATTCCTTTTCATCAGATGTAATGATCTATTGTTTAATTTGGTTTGAAGTGAATATCCCCATGTACGTTGCGTGCACCTAGTACGGACACCAGAGGGAGCAGGACCGCCTCCTCCAACCCCTGTCATCTTAAGCTTCTCAACAGTCAATCTGGTGTTGGTGCCCGTACCAGGTGCACGCAAGGGGGGTTGAGTATCATAAAGCTATATATTAATCTCGATCTTCTAGCCTCCCTTCTTTTCTCAATAATTTACTTCAAATTATTTTCCTTTCAGACATTCACTTCAAACCAAATTAAACAACAGATCACTACATCTGATGAAAAGGAATACCTATTCAAGTTACAAATGTTCCCCTTCAAGCTGCATACAAGTCATTACATATATTACTATTGAAGAAACAAATTATAAATCAAGTTGCTCGTCTATACAGATAGGGATGCCCACTCCCAGATCAACTCAGGAACATTTAGTTGCTGTAGGAGCGACGACATAGTTCGGCATAAACCACAGCAGTTTTGATGTGTCATTTAGTTTCAAGTGTGGATGTGTTAATCGGACTTCATCAATGTTTAAATTAAGACTGTAAATTGTTACACACCAGATTGTTTAATTTATTATTGGTTATATGTGTGCCTATGTCTTCCAATTGGAGCATGGCTGAAGATGATCCGATATATATGGGGTTGAAAATAGTCCCTGTTTAACAAGACATATACAAGTTAATGGTACTGAATAGGTGGACCCTTTTCTACCCTTTGATAATGTATCATTATTGGTTGTTAATTCACAGCCAGTGGGTTAGGAGATCACCTATTCATGCCTTACAAAAGGACTGATTTGGAAACAAATACCTCAAACGATTATGTTCTATAAAAATGCATTGAAAGTTGATTTCCCATATGTTCCTAAAAATTCCTTCTTTTATTACCTGTGATGTCCTCTGTTTTCCTGTTCGTCCATGTTCCTCCTTACTGCTGCTCCCTTTCTATACTGAGCACGAAAGATGGCAATAAGAACTTGCACAGCAAACTACGGTTGGATCGAACAAACTGGAAGACTTGCTGGAGCAGAGACCCGACAACAAATGATGTAGCATAATTTTACTTCAGTTGCCCGCACTGGTCTCGGTGACTGATTTTCTCTTTCAGACAGTGGAACTGAATACCACACCATTACAAAACACAAGACATTAGTAATAACAAGATTTATTTTCTTTACAAAGCATCTCAGTAATAACAATGAATAAATATTACAAACAAACTGCTCTGATATAAAATTAAGTAGCATGGACATACGCACAGTGCATTAAGAGGAATATCACAATGGTAGTACAAGGACTTCTTTCTTGTTAGCAGTGTTCAGAACTAGACATTTCTGTTTTTCAATTATGAAATGAAATGAAATGGTGTATGGCTTTTAATGCCGGGAGTGTCCGAGGACAAGTTCGGCTCGCCAGATGCAGGTCTTTTGATTTGACGCCCGTAGGCGACCTGCGAGTCATGATGAGGATGATATGATGATGAAGACGACACATACACCCAGCCCCCGTGCCAGCGAAATTAACCAATTAAGGTTAAAATTCCCGACCCTGCCAGGAATCGAACCCGGGACCCCTGTGGCCAAAGGCCAGCACGCTAACCATGTAGCCATGGAGCCGGACTTTTCAATTATGACAATCTTACTCTGTTAATTAGCCATGAGAGCTAGGCGAGAACTGATCCTCAGTCACTATTCAGCAATACTGGCGAACTTCACTTCGACTGGCTCGTGGCGGTCTTTCATGACTAGGGGCAGAAGGGCACGAGGGAGCTATTTGAAGTTTGGGTTTCACTCTGTGTCGTCGAGGTCTAAGTAATTATCGCGCTACAATTATTTCAGCAACCAAAAAGAAACAGTCTGTTCTGTACACACAAGTTTCAGTCCAGTCTTACTCAATAATAAACAGTCTATCTTAAACAACATGTGATTAAAGCATATTACAAGTGTAAGGCACATACAAAGATATGTAAGCTTACAAGAAGATGGTGGGAACATCACACAATAAGTAGATACTGCATAGCATATCTTTCTCACTTTTAAGAAAATAGAAATATATGGACTATCAAAGAAAATACTGAGTCATGAAATTAATGTAAAGAAAAAAGACTCAAGATAATGGTGAGAGAAGATTCAGAACATAACGTCTGTGTTTGCCCAGAAGACAGCCAACCTCTAGAATGGATGAGAGTCCAGAATAAGAGCAGAATAGAATAATATTTGAATAACATTTATAATAATAATTATAATAGAATAGGTTAGGAAGAAATATGTTAATTCTTAGACTCCTACTCTACAGCTGCCACAATAATATCAAAAACATAAAAATTCTAAAGCTGTCACAATAATATCAACAACAAAACAACAGGTTGAGAATATACAAAGAGAAGAATTACATTGTTCCCACGTGCTTCAATATGGAATGATTCATTCACTGGTTTCTGACCAGACATCAGAAGTATCACTTTTAATTTACAGAATTCATCATTCATACTAAAGTCATAATTTTAAAGTTCAGTCCTTAACTCTAAAATGCACATTGTATCTTCTTCTTCTCCTCCTACCGCTTTTCCCACATCTGTGGGATCACGGGTGCAAACTGTTGATAAAATTAACCATACTAAGCGTTTGATTTAATCCTGTATTGACTTGTCTAAATCTATTAAAGAAAGTTTTTTAAATAGTTTATGTTGGGTCCACCTTGTCAAGACACTTTTAATGACCAAAAATTATTTATTCATTATTCCTTGATCTGACTTCACTGATGAAGGGGAATGAATCATTTTCAATCATTCAAAGTGTATTGACAAGGCGGACCCAACATTAGGTGCGAACTGTGTCGCCTTCCTATCGTCAACTCTATGTGGAGGGACATAATCACTATTGCCTGTTTCTGTGGCGGTTCGTAGTGTCGTGTGTTGTCTGAATAAGAAGACGAGTGTGTTGGAACAAACACGAACACCCAGTCCCCAAGTCAGAAGAACTAATAACACACGATTAAAATTCCCAACCCGGCTGGGAATTGAAAACCCGGAACCCTGTGAAACGAAAGCCACAACGCTGAACGTTCAGCCAAGGAGTCTGACACAATGCACTATAGATATCTTGCAAATATTAATTCTTTCATTCTAAAATTAATGTATAATCATCAGAAAAGTATTTTAAATAATATTTGTCAATTCAAAGTCAAAACATGATGAGTTTGCATGTTTAGAATTCATGCTACAGAAGCAATACTACACTTCAGTCTTACGGAACGTCCATGAAAATGAATGGTCTGATCTAAACAACATTTTAATTGATTTTCCTTCACTATTCAAATTTTACACTCGAGTCACCTGATGTCACTTGTTTGTTCTTTTCCATTACTTGTTGGGAATCACATATACAAAATTACAGAGATGGCTGTGGATTCCTGTCAAAGAGTGTATGTCAATTATTACATACATTTTTGACTGACTTTCCAAATTAGAATGTGTAAGTATAGATACTGTTGATGTCTCTTGATTATACATAAAAAGAGATTCTAATGAACTATATAAGAGCACACAATATTGCAAACAGAAAGCTTTAAAATACATTATTAAGACAGTGGTTTCCTGTGCAGTGTTCTACGTTAAGTACCATGGCTAAAACAAAACACAGGATACTGATTGTCTTCCAATACAACACTACAATATATATCCAAATAATCCATGTACCCCAATTTTAGGAGGGCAAATTCTATGAAAAATAAAAATTTATTTTGATTTTAAAATCTTGATAGCCAGCCCCAGCAAGCTTTGAAGCCTAGTTCGCTGGCTAAAGCAAAAGTTTTTGGTTGGATTTGTGGTGTGCAGATGCTTTGCTTTTGTCCACGAATTGCTCAGAGATTACTACCTGATGGACAAACCTGCATGGAAAGGATTTGAAGGGGAAATCATTCTACATACCTATGCAGGTTACATGGCCCTTGGCTCCTCAAATTTAGAAGACTTACAGGAATGCTGGGATTTATTGGTATCCTAGGCAAAAAGATACATTTAAACATGGACCAAACGGTTCACATGATATTCAGAAGGGGTTGCAGAGTTGCTGCCAAAGATCAATTGTCCTATGAAAAAGTCTCCCTAAAAATTGTAAATGATTTCAACTATCTTGGTGTAACCGTGCAGACCTCCGGAAGCTCCTTCATGAAACATGTAACAAAGAGGGTGACGGCAGCATTAATTGCGATATCAAACTGTTACGAAGACTATCAGCTGACAAGTCTATGCAGATTTTTAGTAAAATAAGTCCCATCACTACCTATGGGATACAATTCATTTGGCCCCATCTCACCAAAAACAACTTAAAAGAAATTGAAAAAACAAAGGCAACTTTTTTGAAGAAGATGTGTTCGTCATAATACGCCCCATCCAGACTGTCAGGGAATCCTTTTATATGGAGGATACTAGATTCGCTACGGAATTACGAGCTTGGAGGCGAAAGGAGAGGACAGAAGGTAGTGGAGGTGGCAACTACTGTACCACTCGCTTGAGATCTTAACCCACAATACAGTTACAACTACGAGGAGCCGTTGTGAACACTTCCGCAGCAACTAGCGAAGTGTCTCACTCACGCTGCATCAAACAGACTCGCCCGCATACAAATTTCATTTTGTGTGCATGTCCAGATGTGTTATCCTTTTCTTGAAATATGTGTTGGTCACAACTAGCTCATGAGCCTCTGCACAATAAATGTTACAACATCCCTCATCGTTTCGCGTGCCAAGATGTCCTATATGACATCGCCCATATCCACCCATCCAGACAGTAATCTACCTATATTAGTTCCTTGAAGTAAAATTTCGCTTTTTCGAAGTCATGAATACATCTTGCGCTGATACTGCACTTTCTTCCTGCTGTGTGATTTACATTATTCCCTGCATCTTCAGTAACATGAAGCTTTCCTTATCAGTGAATGAACAACTTATTGCATTTGTAGTTATACTCAACAATACTTAACATATGACTTCCACTTTGCTCTAACTAAATAACTGATGGCATGTACCACAGTGAAGTATAACGGATTCATATATATTTCCTTGATAATGTACGCACCTACATTTTTCTATGTCAAATTTAAAAAAAAATTGCACAGAGTATTCACATATTAACACTAATATCTAGCTGCCACATAACGGAAGTAAATTTCAGTAATGAAATAAAATATTAGAATACGAGGACTACAAACAATGAAGCACACACATGAAGAAATAAGTTGAAGCATTAGAGAGCGGAATGTCAGTCATTAACTCCTCAAAATTAACTCCCTTTTTTGCTGTTCTACTATAAGATTACATGTTAAAATCCGATTTGTTCTACTTGGCCAAACTCATTTCAAGTCCCTGCTATTCAGTTTTAGAGGCCAGTGTAGCAAGTTTCAGCCCAGATGGCCTAGGTTCAATTCCTGGTGCACCGAGCTCGATAGCTGCAGTCGCTTAAGTGCGGCCAGTATCCAGTATTCGGGAGATAGTGGGTTCGAACCCCACTGCCGGCAGCCCTGAAGATGGTTTTCCGTGGTTTCCCATTTTCACACCAGTCAAATGCTGGGGCTGTACCATAATTAAGGCCACGGCCGCTTCCTTCCCAGTCCAAATCCTTTCCTGTCCCATCGTCGCCATAAGACCTATCTGTGTCGGTGCGACGTAAAGCCAATAGCAAAAAACAATTCCTGGTTCTAGCATGACCTCAAAACTAGCTTCCTTATCTGAAGCAGGATACACTTAACTTCACGGGGCAATGAGATGCAAAGTGGGTTAATATGAGACCCTTAACTGCCTAAAAGTGGCTCTTTGTCGTTTCCCCACTTGTTGGGAAAGAGTAGAAAACTTTTTGCTTATGGTCAATTAGCACATAACCACTCACAAATGCAAATGACCTTGAAAAGTGTCTAACAAACAAATTCACAGCCAGTTAATGCTTACAGCACCAAACAACCAAACGATGCATTCTAAATAGGTTACATAGTTCATCACTTTACTAGAGTATCCAGAGATGCCAATTACCAGAGATTTGCCATAGTTACTATGATTTTCTTATGTATATTACAATACAGAAGTATTACTAATTATTACGGATTTTAAGAATTCAAAATGCTGTTTATAAATTCATTTCTTCTGCGAACAAGAAAAAAGAAAATAGTTTTACACACAGGCTACTCACTGTCAAATAATATTTTGTGAAATATGTATAAAATCTTTGACCGCAAGTGTAACGTCATTGCTGAATGCAAATTTCCAGTATATGAGCTCCATTTTTTGCTCTATTAACTCTAATTTTACAATGAGTTGCCTGAATTGATCATTACTTCTGTTGTCCGCTTTTATTGGAAAATTATGTTGTAATATGCTTAAAATTTTTTGTTTTTTATTCCACCTTTTCAATACAATTGAATTTAGGTTGTTAGAAATTCATAATTCGCTTGGTTTCAAGCATCCTCAGCCTTTGTAATCATCTCAAGCTTAAGACCTGTCATTGTTAATTTGCTTTGACAAATTTGTGCTTAATTATAATTCTAAAATTAAGTAGTAAAATACATAAACATAGGAATTTGTGAACATATGGACAGTTTAACAATATGAATGACAATACTAAAATTGGAATATCGGTTAATTCTAAAGACATTGACGTCCAAAACACAGTAATATCTTCATAATGATGAAAATTTGGCTTTTTTTTTTTTTTTTTTTTTTTTTTTTTTTTTTTTTTTTTTTTTTTTTTTTTTCAAAGTTCTAGTTTATTAAAAACAATTGTAAACTGACTTCTTATGTTAAAATTTGAGTTGTAATTTTTGTTAAAACTTATTGGTGTCTGAAGATTAAAATCTTCGATATGTTGGAATTCTGCTTCAGGTATTAATTTTGAGGCATACTACTGTAATTTATTGGTTTTGAACAGGAAAATGTTAAATTAGGTAGTTTCATCGAACTAGTCTTGTTTTGACGATCAGATTTTAAGCTGGCAGTAGTTCCTTTTTATAAGGGTTTAGTCAAAGGGACGCACCATCATTCAAATATTGTGAAATAAGAAACAAATCAACACTTCAAGATTTTCGGATTGACGTCCCTCTCTGACATTTCTCTGCTCCTTTCATGGGACTTTGTGGAATACAAAACTCAACAACTATTCCACGCTGCACTATCATCAGACAACCGCCCCAGGTTTGAGTCTCCTTCAACATCAAGGGCTAACAACCGCCGTGGGACGACGACGCAGAACGATACCTTCTTCCCACCTTCGAGGACATCCAAACTATTCGTCTGTAAAAGGTGATATAATTTCCATGCATTTTTTAAAATAAAATGCAAGTTCCACTTCAAATATGAACTCATTTCACTACCCTTATCTCGTACTCTCTAAAGCATGAACCGTACACGCCTTGGCGTTATCCATGCACTCCACAAAACTGAAGTACAGGCGTTCCAGTTTCAGTATTGTCATTCATATTGTTAAACTATCAATGTGTTCACAAATTACTATGTTTATGTATTTTACTACTTAATTTTAGAATTATAATAACGTTATTTGCTTTACGTCCCACTAACTACTTTTACGGTCTTCGGAGACGCCGAGGTGCTGGAATTTAGTCCCGCAGGAGTTCTTTTACGTGCCAGTAAATCTACAGACACGAGGCTGTCGTATTTGAGCACCTTCAAATACCACCGGACTGAGCCAGGATCGAACCTGCCAAGTTGGGGTTAGAAGGCCAGCGCCTTAACCGCCTGAGTCACTCAGCCCGACTTTAGAATTATAACTAAGCACAAATTTGTCAAAGCAAATTAACAATGACAGGTCTTAACCTTGAGATGATTACAATGGCTGAGGTTGCTTGAAACCAAGCAAAACATGTCCCTATAAAATAGTGTTGCAGGATTATGAATTTGTAACAACCTAAATTCAATTGTATTGAAAAGGTGGAATAAAAAACAAAAAATTGTAAGCATATTATAGCGAATTTCAATACGGGTCTAAACATGATATTAGTTACATGTAATAATAAAATTATGTTGTGTAATGCAAACATCTTTATGATGAACAAAAGACTGTCAAATAAAATAACAAGAAGACTTTCGACTAAATACGACTTATTGTTTTGAGTTTTTGTTAAGAAGGAAACCATAGCGCCCCCATAGCGCCCCAAACCATGATGCCGCGTTGTCTAGCGGTAGGGCGCTCCACAGTTATGGCCGGATTTGACCTTTCTCCACGCCGACGCCACACGCGTCTGCGGTGACTATCACTGACAGAACAGAAGCGTGACTCATCGGAGAACACGACGTTCCGCCATTCCCTCATCCAAGTCGCTCTAGCCCGGCACCATGCCAGGCGTGCACGTCTATGCTGTGGAGTCAATGGTAGTCTTCTGAGCGGACGCCGGGAGTGCAGGCCTCCTTCAACCAATTGACGGGAAATTGTTCTGGTCGATATTGGAACAGCCAGGGTGTCTTGCACATGCTGAAGAATGGCGGTTGACGTGGCGTGCAGGGCTGCCACCGCTTGGCGGCGGATGCGCCGATCCTCGCGTGCTGACGTCACTCGGGCTGCGCCTGGACCCCTCGCACGTGCCACATGTCCCTGCGCCAACCATCTTCGCCACAGGCGCTGCACCGTGGACACATCCCTATGGGTATCGGCTGCGATTTGACGAAGCGACCAACCTGCCCTTCTCAGCCCGATCACCATACCCCTCGTAAAGTCGTCTGTCTGCTGGAAATGCCTCCGTTGACGGCGGCCTGGCATTCTTAGCTATACACGTGTCCTGTGGCACACGACAACACGTTCTACAATGACTGTCGGCTGAGAAATCACGGTACGAAGTGGGCCATTCGCCAACGCCGTGTCCCATTTATCGTTCGCTACGTGCGCAGCACAGCGGCGCATTTCACATCATGAGCATACCTCAGTGACGTCAGTCTACCCTGCAATTGGCATAAAGTTCTGACCACTCCTTCTTGGTGTTGCATTTGCTCTGTCAGTCAGTGTATTTGTTCCGAATGAGTAAATTTATAATACCAATATAAATAGTCTGTTATTGGACATTATAAATTTTCCAGCTAACTCATTCCTGGTTGCAGCGTTTCGCCCCCGTGTGCTAGGCTGGGCTCATCAGTTGGTACCTAGCACACCTACCAAGACGCATGGCTAACGCGTACCGTGGAGGCCACTGCGTAGGCTAATTGTAGCCACCGGCAGTGCCAATGCACTATGAGAGACTTTGTCTCATAACCAAAAATTAGCAAATTTTGTCTCCTTAAAGATGTTGACATCGAAAATGTGTTGGCGCAGTTTGTAGAACGTCAGTCGACTGATCATGTGGGCTGCAGTGTGTCTTCAGCCCAGACCAGAAAACCTGACTTGAAGTTTTCCCCTCTTCACAGGCACAAGACTGAAATTAGCCACCCTCAGAGCAGTTTTCAACAACTTTTGTCTCACCTAGAATATACTGAGAGAGACTTCAGTGCTCCCAAAAGTGATCAATTTTCTTTTCAAAATGAGAAACACTGGCCTGACATTTTTAGATTAAATGATAGCAGTTTATCTCAAGCAGACAAGAGGAGTGAAGTTTCTATTTGGCAGCCAAAAAAACTGTCTCCATTAAATCTATCTTGTCTTGTCAAATGTGGCTGAGGATTTTTGTAGTGCAACAGACATTGTGGAAGCTACTCAGGTGGAAGATATGTTGTTGCATAGATCCTCAGTAGAGCAATCTGGAGAGGTTGAGACATTTACCACTAGGAACTTTGTAAGGAGCCTTAACTTTGGTGATGAAAACCAAGCCACTGAACTCTTGCTTAACTGAATTCAGTTCGAGGCAGCTTAATACCGCTGATAGCTCGTCTACTAATTTCAAGTTAAAATATGAATGATGATCCCCTTGCAACAGTAGTAGTGCTGCTAAATCTGCTGAACTTCTTACAGATGACTTTACACAGCTATTAAGAGGCGAATTTGAAGATTTCAAATCTAGTACTTCAAAAGTTCGAACTCTTATTAACCCTCAGAGAAAAGTTTTGAGAGATCTAATGAATCTGGATTATTCAGATATTCTTTCAGAAACCCCAAGGAACTTCACTTCTGACAAACCACTTTCCTTCAACAAAAGTGTACAGAACTCTGACATTCTTTCAGAAACTCAAAAGAATTTATCTTCTGAGAAACCATTCTTCTTCAAGGAAATTGTACGGGAATTAAGACATCATTAGAATTGTTGCCATTGATGCCTTCATGGCCTGTACTTATAGACATGATACTGTATAGGCTTTTGGGCCCAAAAGCCTATACAGTATCATGTCTATCATGAGAACTGCTAAAGTTACCCCTATAGTTCGCCTCGATTTCTCACCACCAAAGAAGAATGTGAAGGTGGAAAAATCTTCACCTGAGAGGTTTAAAACTCCTTGCACCATCACCAAAGGCATTGACTGCACTGAGGCTCAGCTGCCAAAACTGTTGTAGATAACCTCAAAATGTGTGTAAGAATAAAAAGTTCTACCAAAATATCTGCACTATCACTTATCTATCTCTAAACGATAGCAGACATTGACATAAGACATCGTAGTGAAGGTCAAGAGCAAGAATAGGAGAGTGCTAATGGGCGATTTCAATGTGAGAGTTGGAAACAAAACTAAAGGATATGAGAAAGTAATGGGAAAATGCAGTGAAAATATGGAAACATTTTCTGGACTTCTGTGCTAGTATGGGAAGGTGGGGTTACCAGATCAATAATAGACTACAGACTAGACTATGTGATCAGGATTAGATGCCAAGAAAGAAGAATTATCTACAATCAGTACAAAAATCAGTCTGGAGTGGTAAGAATCAAAGGCTATTATTATTAAGCGTATGGAATTTACATAATGTAGCAAAGCTAAAATGGTTTGGACACATGATGAGAATGCCAGGGGAGAGAATACCAAAGAGAACATTCATGGATACTGAGACTGCAAAGAGGCCTAGAATGAGATGGAGAAGCTCTGTTGTGGACTGTATTGCAAACAGAGTCAATAGCAATAAAGTACTAGAAGAGAAGTGGTGGAAAGATCGAGTAAGGTGGAGGGCTTTGGTTCACTACCCTACCCAGAGAGAATCTGGAAAAGGGAATGGATGAAGAAGAAGAAGAGTGAGAAAAACACTCATTGTAACACATACCTGTAAGAAATAAAGTGCAAATGCAACAAGTTGTTATTCAGTCACTGATAAAGGAGCTTTAAAGTTGCATTAGAAGGACTCTTGGTGCTCTCCTGATAAATAAAACTGACCTCTTGCCTTGACACAGATTACCAAAAGCAATTCAGTGAGAAGGATCTCCATGAAGCAACACTGAAAATGATACAAGAGCAATAGCTACGATCTGTTGATACTGTTCGAAATTGCATTCATTTGCCCAAGATGTCACATCGCGCATTACCCATTCTCAGATTCCACTACTAACAACCATCTTTGAAGGTTGGCATCTCTGAACATCTCTTATTTGAAGGCCTCTCATGGTGAAAATACAACAGACATCTCATTCTATCTCCTACAAACTCTTCTACGCATATGAAAATAAATTTACTTACTTCAATTTTCTTAAGCTAAGAACTGGGTACATTTAAGATCACCATTATCAAGAAGGCACAGTTGGTTAAAGTAAGGCTGGTATACTGCACAGGAAACCACTATTACCTAGTTACTACACAATTTAACTGATCTCATGAAGCAGTATCTTAGAGACGAACGCTAGCAGGAGACCCACAGCTGCCGTGCCAATAGTGGAGTAGGAGACAGCGTGGTTGAACACCGTCAGCTGTAACGGGACATGCTGAAGATACTGCAACATCAACAGGCGCTCTTGAATAGGCCGAATACACTGCAAAAGAAAGACACAATAAGGAAACTTCAATCCAATAACATGAAATATAGTTACTGTAATTTATATAAAACTCGAACATCTGTCTATGTATTGTCCAGTTATAACTCCAAGAACCTCTGGACAGGTTTTTATGGGGTTTACATTGTTGCTTAGAGGATCTCCCAAAGAAGGTTTCTGTGTATTAAAAATGTAATTGCAATGAAAGAAAGCCTAGCAGTAATAGTTTCTCCAATACAGCAATACAAGAAAATTACGTCACAACAACACACAGTTAAAGATATCCACAAACTACACAGGAAAGTATTGTAGAGCATAAAATGTTCAAAAAAATTCGAGCCAGGGTTTCTCGGAAGTCTGTGAGCCATACTTTCACCTCGTCCGGGGGCAGGTAACACCAGACTATGTATAGCGCTCGGCCAGGGCATGGGGTGCCTTTCACAACAACACATTCCCAGTTTCCCGTTAAGTCAGGTCGTTGCACTGGACCGTAAGCAGAGTTCACTGCTATTAAAACCCCACCTCCCTTGTTCTTACTAGTAATGATATTTTGCCTATCTTGGCGGAAAATAACATAATTGTCGTGCAGATTTCACTATTGTCGATTGAAGAGTCAAGCCAGGACTCCGCTAAACACATGCAGTCGTAATGCATGTCACTCAGAGCAACGTTAAAGTCCACGAGTGATTTCTTAGGACTACAGACATTCTGGTAGCAGATGCTAAGGCTGGTATTTACCTCCGGTCCTGGGTTCAGCTGGACATCGCCGGCAAATGCTAGTAGTAGAACACTCAGCGTCAGGATGGATGAGTCACTGGCCGAAGGCTTGTGCTTTACACGCCGAGTGGACGCCATTCGCTGCTGCTTGCCGTTAATACACAACACATAGGTGCTTATTTGCAGCTTATTATTGGAGAGTATATCTTCCCAACAAGTTACACCGCACTTAACATCAAAGTATACGCTAGTCGGTTCAATTTCATTCACACGTAGACGCGATAAAAGCACTTGGACCACAAGAAACAGGATTATTATCAGGAACACACAACACGCCTGCAACCGTCCGCCATGGTCGTCCATTTCCACAGTATCATTGCCCTCTTCTTCATCAAAGCTGAAGAACTGAATTCTAGATGAGACTCATCACTACCCTCAAAAATCAACTGGTGCTTTATTGCCCCTACTTCCCACTGACCAGTGTCCATAGTAGATTGAGCCTGACTAATTTCACTCCAAGGTCCATGTCCATATTCCTCCGAACATGATGAAAGCAAATCTTTTCCTACACTGCTGAGAAGTTTTTGAATTCTTTTCTCTTCCCTTTGGCAGTGCATGGCCAGAAAGACGCAATAAATATTCACACAAAACTATTTCAAAGTAAAGTAAAGTGTCACTGTGAGGAGGCGCACACTGTCTAAAGGACCAGTTGGACATTCACCAAGGCATGAGAGCCAACTGTCTAAAAATAAATAAATCTGCATTCCCTACGTGTGGTTCAGGAAGAGTCCGTTTCAAGGTACTGAACATATGCTTGCATGACCCCCAAGATAATAAGACATCTTTGCCATGCACGATCATTAAGACCAAATCTGCCAGATTATTAATCAATTTATCATTAATTTACAGTTCCAGTTTCCCAGATTCTGGTAAGTATATCAGTTAACAGAAATAACCAAAGGTGTGAATATTTTATTCATACTGATTGTCTTCCTGAATACAGGAAAGGCATTCAACAGTGTGCGCAAAAGTCATGCATGGAGAGCCTTGGAAAACCACAAGAGTGAGAAGAGTATTGTAGAGGGTTAGAGATGTATCAAGGCAGTAGGGGTGGGGGGGAGAACAGGCTGGTTGGAGCAAAGGAATTGTTTACACCTGGGAAGTGCCCTTTCACCATTAGCTCTCATTGTAATGCATGTGATGACTTATTTTTCCTATTTGCTTCACGTCCCAGCGACACAGATAGGTCTTACAGCAGCGATGGGATACGAAAGCCCTCGGAATGAGAAGGAAGAGGCCACGGTGCCTGGTGTAAAAATGGGAATCCATGGAAAACTATCTCCAGGGCTGCTGACAGTGGGATTCCAATCCACTATCTCCCGGATGCAAGCTCACAGCTTTGCGCCCCTAACCGCACAGCATACTTGCTTGGTCATGTGATGACAGCAGATAACGTGATTGAGAGGAAAAGTTCAAGAGCTGCTGAATGCATGGACAGAAGTGGTAGAACAGTATGGAATGAAGTTCAATGTGAAAGAAAGATCATATCTAGTGACAAGGAAGAGTCGAGGACTGAAGACAGTGGAAAGTTTCAAATACTTAGGAATTTATTTATTTACATTTTGTGGCCTTCACTGGACCACTTTTATCAATTTTATAAAAAGGGGTTTTCAGTTTTCTGTGAGCCCAATCCTTCTTCGTTCTCTCAGATCTTAACTTTCTTTCTTCATCTGAAATCACCTGTCCCAGTGTCCACCTGTTGATCTTGGTTTGCAGTCTGGTTTATCTGCGAGTTTCTTGATTTTCCCTGGTTCTTTTGTTTTGTTTTTTTAATTTTCTATTGTAATTCGTAGTTCCTCACATCTTCCTTGATTTTTGTAATCCATCTAAAATTGCTCTTACTGTTCTACAATTCCCCTGTTGATCATTTCTTCTGGTATCCTCAGCAGATGTTCTTTTCTTCCTGATTGTGCTCATTATTGGTTCCATTTCTCTGCAGACTGTTTCATTAGAAGCCAGTCTCCAGAGTACAATTTCTTGATAGTTTCCGTTTATGCATGTTCTGATTTTTTCTTTTGATGCAGGGCTGAGTGGCTCAGGCGGTTGAGGCATTGGCATTCTGACCCCAACTTGGGAGGTTCCATCCTGGCTCAGTCCGGTGGTATTTGAAGGTGCTCAAATACGTCAGCCTCGTGTCGGTAGACTTACTGGCACGTAAAAGAGCTCCTGACAGACTAAATTCTGGCACCTCGGCGTCTCGAAAAATCGTTAAACAGTAGTTAGTGGGTCGGAAGGCAAATAACATTATTATTTTTATTCTTCTTTCAATCTTGAGTGTTATGTTGTATGTTGGGTATTCAGCCCGAAGGCTGGTTTGATCCTCTGCAGTTCTGCCAACAGCTGTCATAAATAGTCCAGGCGTCACTGAAGAGGCGTACTAGGGAAATGAGGAGTGAGGTAGTTTCCCGTTGCTTTCCACACCGAGCCAGAGTTACTATTACATATCAGTCTGCCAAGCCCACTGAAATGCATGCACCAACCGACTCCATAAGTAACATTTTCACACCATCATAGCAGGGACTGGCTGCATAAGGAATGGTATTACTAGCATCACTCATACCTCAGTCACTTTCAAATTGTCAAAGCCAAGGATGAGACTGAGACAGACAGGTCAACGAAAGTAACAAATTTGATATAGCCTATACCAGAAGACATAGTGCACTGAAAACACTACATCTCGCCAGCAAAGGTATCAATCTTGAGTAATCTGTCTATTTCTGCAATGTTAGTTATTTGTTTTATATTTTTCTAACTGTTTCACTTACATATGTTATTTCTGATTGTGTAACTGTTTTACAGTGTTTTAATTTTTGGGCTATTGAGAGATATTTTTAAATGTATGTACTCTTGGTGATATATTGTGCTCTGGTCAGTTTATTTATTCCATTATGCCTCTGAGGTTATATGATATTTCTCCTATTTAAATTTGTCAACGATTTTGATTTCCTAATCTTCTATTGTGATTTTATTTACAAGTGGTGGCTCAGTATCATGATTTCTGTCTTTTCAAAGGATATTCTGAGTAATACCAATATAAATGGTCCATTATTGGACATTATAAATTTTCCAGCTAACTCATTCCTGGTTGCCAGCGTTTCGCCCCAGTGTGCTAAGTTGGGCTCGTCAGTTGATAAATAGCACACGATCTGAGGTCTCAAGGAGACCCAGGTGAAAGCGTGTGGCAAGAGATCGAGAGGCAGATGACTGCAAGTATGAGAGGAGAAAACTGGTGAGTGTAAACTATACCAGATGATAATTCATCAAACCTTGGAAGCTTGGAAGGACAGGAACGCACACAAAGGAGTATAGCTATACACTACCATCTGCAGTCATTATTGTTTGCCATTATTTAGGCTGCCTGCGGTCAATCTCGTCAGTCTGTTTTACTCCACCAGACGGCAGAAGAAAACAGAAATAAGTTGGGTGTCCTGTTGCTGAGCTGACTTAATTTTGTCGGATAAATACTGAATGATTTTACATGTAATAAATATCATTTTTGGTCCGTATTGATGATATTAGATTGAAATAATAACATTAAGTTATTTATTAGACCACCTAATCAATACAAAATCGTCTTGGATGATTTACATAAATTTGTTAGCTAATAATGGGACATGTTTCGCCTTCCCTGAAGGCATCATCAGCCATAGTCTTAACCTTAAATTAAAAATAGGCGTCTAAATAACATGTAGTAATGAAATGAATTTTAAAAATCTTGAAGAGATTTGAAGTAAAATAAAGTTAAAAATAACAATGATGGTTTGAAAATACAATGTGATGAGATACAATAGTGGAAGTATTAACAAAATTAACATTAGAAGGCTGCTAAAATAAGTACAATGGATAAAACAACAGATTGTTATACAACAAGTAGTAAGATTGCATAAAAGTAAAGTTGATAGTCATGGCGGTTATAATTAGACGATGGCGAAAAATCTTATATAATCAAAGTAAAGAGGAGAGAATAAAAGTCAAAGTTAATCGAGAGATCCAAAGTTCATCATGATCTTGAAGATAAAAGACGAAAGTCAGATGCATATGTTGAAGTTGTAGAACACGTTGAATAGTTACGTCAACGCAAACAGATCCCCCTCCAGCACAAAACTTCAGTTATAACACACGTAGCAAGAAATCTACGGTTGCAAATTCTTCTAACTCATAATATTACAAGCTATCTTTGTCACCATCAAATGATTCCACTTTTATATGCTTTTTCAACTAGAATATCTACAAACTCACAATTTACAACATTTGAACATCACTTCAAATTTTGAGATGGTCCATAGTGATCCTATTCTTCAACTTCTATTCACCAACTTCATATCCTCAACGTGTTCTACAACTTCAACATATGCATCTGACTTTCGTCTTTTATCTTCAAGATCATGATGAACTTTGGATCTCTCGATTAACTTTGACTTTTATTCTCTCCTCTTTACTTTGATTATATAAGATTTTTCGCCATCGTCTAATTATAACCGCCATGACTATCAACTTTACTTTTATGCAATCTTACTACTTGTTGTATAACAATCTGTTGTTTTATCCATTGTACTTATTTTAGCAGCCTTCTAATGTTAATTTTGTTAATACTTCCACTATTGTATCTCATCACATTGTATTTTCAAACCATCATTGTTATTTTTAACTTTATTTTACTTCAAATCTCTTCAAGATTTTTAAAATTCATTTCATTACTACATGTTATTTAGACGCCTATTTTTAATTTAAGGTTAAGACTATGGCTGATGATGCCTTCAGGGAAGGCGAAACATGTCCCATTATTAGCTAACAAATTTATGTAAATCATCCAAGACGATTTTGTATTGATTAGGTGGTCTAATAAATAACTTAATGTTATTATTTCAATAAATACTGAATGAGTCGTCAGATATTGTTTTACAATGAAACATCAGACAACACTGGGTGCTGAACAGACCCATCTGACTATCTCTGACAAGTCTGCACACATCTCCACCACTGATCCATAGGAGGAGGGTGCTACTCTAATTCATGACAGCAAGCTAAATTTCTCTCTTCATACATACCAAGTAAAATCCTGTGGATGATCTCTTGGATTTCTCTTCACAATTGCTGAAATTCGTGACAAGCATTCTTAAATTACAATTCCCTCCTTATGTTCTTTCTATCCTGATCTCTGCTCTCCACTTTTTTTTTTTTTGCTAGGGGCTTTACGTCGCACCGACACAGATAGGTCTTATGGCGATGATGGGATAGGAAAGGCCTAGGAGTTGGAAGGAAGCGGCTGTGGCCTTAATTAAGGTACAGCCCCAGCATTTGCCTGGTGTGAAAATGGGAAACCACAGAAAACCATCTTCAGGGCTGCCGATAGTGGGATTCGAACCTACTATCTCCCGGATACAAGCTCACAGCCGCGCGCCTCTACGCGCACGGCCAACTCGCCCGGTGCTCTCCACCTTTAGTCATCAGCTGGCCAACATAATTCATCATCATCATCATCATCTCCCATCTCGCTCCATCTTAAGCGATGGGTCGGCGAACAAGGCTTCTCCACCATCTGCGGTCTCTGAACTTCTCTCCTTCTTCAATGCTTTCCAAAGTATGTCCTTGTTGTTGAATGCCAATGTTCACCATGTCCTTGTACCTGAGTCTTGGTCTTTTGTCATCAAGTTTTAGATCATACATTTGTTTTGGTAATCTGTTATCTCCCATGCGTCTCAGTCGCTGCACTGTTATTCTGTCCTGCAGTCTTACAACTTGAGCTCGCTTGCAGATTTCCTCATTACGGACTCTGTCCCTCCGTGTTTTACTGATCATGCTACGAACAAATCTCGTTTCTGCTGCCTGGATTCTACTAACATCTTTATTTCTCATGGTCCATGTTTTGCAACCACAGGTCAGGATTGGTACGTAATAGGTTTCAAATATGGCTCTCTTACATTTTGTTGGTATTTTCTTGTTCCATATTGTGCCTTTAACTATTTTGTAAAAGTTAATTAAATTAACCATGTATTTTAATTCTTTATGTACAGTGTGAAAGCCCGTAATCATGACCACAGACAAGAAATTCCGTCCTACTTCAACATCTTGGACCTGAATAAACGTCTACAGTATGCAGATCTCTGCCTCTTAAATGCAGATCTTTATTACCTCGTTTTCCATTACATTATTCCATGTTTCTCGTGTGCGCCCAACACTCCAGCCACGCTCCATCTTCTACTTCTACTGACTTCCCACAACAGCAAATGTCCTGAATGAAATTGACACCATCATTTCCCTATCATCTCTTCAAAACATTCTTTTTTTTTTTTTAACAAGTTGCTTTACGTTGCACCAACACAGATAGGTCTTACGGTGATGGTGGAATAGGAAAGGGCTAGGAGTGGGAAGGGAGCAGCTGTGGCTTAAATTAAGGTACAGTTCCAGCATTTCCTTGGAGTAAGAATAGGCTGCCGAAAGTGGGGTTCAAACGCACTATATCCCGGATGCAACAAAAGAAAACTGAAATGTGTTACAAAGGAGTAAGCTCTTGATTAGATTTTCTGTCGAAAACCTGACCAGAACGTTACTATAGTTCATTCCATGTTAAGAAAACAGTATTGCTCTTGTGACAACTGTGTTGCCATATCGAACGTCTCTGCCCAACATCATCTTGAAAAAACGGTGGCTCATAAATTTGTGAAATTCAAGATTTAAGTTCAAGATAAAAAGCGGAAGAAACTAAGCTGTAAATTATTTTTATGAATTAAAGGAGATTGGGGTTTACAGGGGCTATTTTTGGTTTATACAGAATTAGAGGTAAACTACGGCACATAAGAAACCACAACATTGAAGTGTAATGCAAATTGGGGGAGAAAATAGAAAAATAATATTTTTTTATGGGCTCGAGGGGTGAGGAATGCATTTAATTGCATTTAATAAATTTCCTCAGGCAACGCGGGGTACGAATGTGCAGTTGTATCGCTCACAAAAGTAATAGTAAAAATTAAATGCGGTTGTAAAAACAGTAGTAAAATTAAAATGCGCCTAAAAAAGAACAGCTAAATAACAAAACAAAGCACAAATAAAACACACAGTATTTTTTAATCAGTACCAAGTTATGCCATGTCGTATCGCTGGACACCACAACACCAAAATCTTCAGTAACAACTTCTGTACAGTAACAAATACTGTGCAATATACAACCAACTCTTGCTCAACACACAAGTACGAACTGAATTAAAGCCTAAAAACACACACGCAACACTGCCGGCGGTTCACAGAGTGAGGGACTACGCGAGGCTTGTACCACAGCAACACAGAAGAAAGAAAATGAAGAGAGGCAATGAAGCGATGGCTATTCCTACCATTGTACTTCCTTCCTACGAATATATTTATGAAAAAGAAAATGTTATGTAGTTACGTTAATAACCCCCGGACAAAAATGCCTCATCCTTTTTATCTGTCCTTTATAATACATTACAGGGTACAGTACAATATCCCTTAATCATGAGGAAATATGGGTGTGTTTACTCGTAGGTCCATAAGAGCAATACTGTTTTCTTAAAGTGGAATGAGCTATAGCGACATGGACATGATTATATCTTGGGTTTTTCCTCGTTTCTTTCTTGTTATTTAATTTCTAAAGAACTCCCTAATAGTAAGTCCCCTCCTTCTTTCCTCTTATTGTTTTTCTTACTGTTAATACTTTATACTGTTATACAGTCAGCATAAAATGATAGGTAGATAAATGACAGATACTTTTATGATTTCCAGAGTTACCAGAATTTTATTTCACAGGAGACTGTTTCTACCACCAGCACCATTCAACCCACCTCACAAACTATCATCTTGAAAGTGAAGACAAAATTTCTTCACGACAACAAGGAATGTAAAGAGACATGACGTACCTTAACAGCTTGAACTCCTTCGTTGTTGACCTCAGCATAGGCAGAGCAGAGCAAAGGCAGGAGCAACAACGGCACGGCAAAATTGAGGACCTCGTACACTTTGGGAGGATGGGACAACCAGACGGCCAGATTAACTGTGGCCCACACGACAGTCAGCGACACTACGGAAATCATCCAGCGTTGCAAGGCGAGCGAAGAGACCCGCAGCTGCGCCTAGGACCACACACACTTCATCTAGGTACTGCAACTCATCCATGACTACATCATCCTGTCTCCATGCACTACACACAAGCTTTAAACAATGCAATCCATGCAGAAATACTTTCAAGCTTCCATTTCAATGGTGGCTGATGTCAACCAACCCCAATACGTAATCCTTTAGCCCATAAATCAAAAGCCTACACCTGAAAATACAGATATATTTTTGTTGGAGTGAAGGGGAAAATCAGAGAAAATATCAACTGAGGCAGCTCAGAAGTACAGAGAGTGGCACTGAATTAGGATTGTTAATGATATCTTACTTATAAAAAGAAAAGAGAGAGTGACTAGCCATTAAACTAGCTTTAGAATCTGTCCCTTCACTATTGTTATTTCGTCTCGGTGTTTTCCAAATTCGTACGTTCCTCATCGCCAGATGTTTCATCCCAGGCTTGCGTCAATGTCATATGTTAAGAACACATGTTATGGAACCCTCTTAGATTCTGATGGTTCGGTCGGCTTCCGTTTCAAACATTAGCGCTGTGCCACCCCTGGGGAGCCATCTGGTGACAAATGAACGTACCATTTCCACTTCTATTATACCGTCTAATTTCAAAAAGTCATTGTTTAAGGAGCCTTTCTCATGGACATTCGAGATTATTTTGTGATGACGCAGAGCACAGTTCTCTGCAAAACGTAAAGAATTTCACCTTATTTTCTTGACACGGCATAAGCCCAAAACCCTATACACTATCATGTCTATAAGTACGGGCCGTAAAATCATCAATGGCAACAATAATATTATATATTATTATATGTTGAAGGCTAACCTTGATAAGAATTTACAACAGAGTACACTTTATACAGGTGGCACAAGACAAGAAACACACATAAAATCAAACAACAGTCCATTTAATTTTATCATGTTTCATTTTTTCTTTTTGTATATATGTTATACACAATATAAACAGATAACTGAATTGAATTAAATCAAAAAAGAAGTCTTACAACCGAACAACGCCTTTCCAACAACAAGAAAATACTCTCCCAGTGACTGAAGAGGCAACTCATGCAGGCTACAAGCTAACTTCCGTAACAGATCCTTACCATAATAGTCCAGTACTTGCACAATATATCCTCATTGGTCAAGCGGACCGGTGGAGAAACTGTCGCTGGAATTTCTGTTCTATTCCTGTCTCCAACCTGGAATAAGAAATTTTGCCATTTTATTGACAAACTAGGTATTGCCCATGGATTTGTTAGTGTTATGTTCACAAATTCTTTATAAATAACATCACCCCATACGAGCAAGTTGCTTTACGTTGCACCCACACAGATAGGTCTTATGGCGATGATGGGACAGGGAAGGACTGGGAGTGCCATAACCTTAATTAAGGTACAGCCCCAGTATTTGTCTGGTGTGAAAATGGGAAACCAGAGAAAACCATCTTCAGGGCTGCCGACAGTGGGGTTTGAACCCAGTATCCCCTGAATACTAGATACTGGCCGCACTTAAGTGACTGCAGCTATCGAGCTCGGTATGTAGTTAATTCTTATGATGAGCTCACAGAAGTTTGGTGTAGGAAAGATACTTTTCTGGAGAATAGCAAATACTGTCAACTGCCACTTTGTCGCGATTACAATCAAACATTTCTACTAATCCTCTAACGGATCCAAGAGCCGACTTCCACGTGGCAAGAGCGACCAACAATAGTAACATGTTATTAGCGAATTACGAATATCCAAATCTTAAAAACACTGATATGAATAAGTCTGCCAAACTTTTAATAATACGTAATGGTTGGGCTTACCACATATAGACATAATTGTTATAAAGGGTTAATGGAATTGTTATTAGCAAGCAATGGTAGGAATAATTACTATTTCTTATAATATGGAATTATCCAAAGAAATTCAATTCTGGTATTGAGTTGGCCACTTGGTCTGCATATCAACTAAGACATGTTCGAAAGGCCAAAATTTAAAGAAGCGACAAACAAACATGCATAAAACAGTACTGACAGTTGTACCAACCGCAATCAACAACACATAAACGGTTTTCATGGTATTTTTGCATTTTTAACAACGAGCATGTAGGCGAATAAATAGACTGCCAACTGTTGGATTTAAAAACATATGTAAAATGATTGTAATGTTTCCTGTTCCTGGTGAATTGCTACATAAGAGTAGTGAAAATCCAAATTTAGTTTCTGAATATTAATTCCCTGTCCATCTGTCATACACTACAATGTCGCTGAATGCAAGCTGGACACCCCGCAATATTTTCAAAGAAAAGGTTGTTTCATTTTTTCTGTTGATTTCCAGGGCTACTGTGCAAACTAATTTTAGACATTCTTCTACTTTTTTTGTGTGTGACAATGTATGAACATGCATTACCAACAGTAAGTTTAAAACTGTATTAAAGAGTGTGTTTAAAATAAACCAAAGAAAATGAACAAAACTACAATCTTTACGATAGTACGGCCAAAACCAGCTGGGAAATTGTGAAGGCAGTGTTAAAATGTATTTCAAATGGGTGGCCGACTCAAGCCCATTTGCTAGGTTGAATTGGCCACCATTTTAAATTTTTGCTATGAAATTAATAGCATGAGGGAACTGCACTATAACCTGTAATGTGCCTCCTGGTATGTATTGTCTGTCTAAGTATATTAAAAATTTCCCAATGAAGCTCCCTGACGAGGGGAGAATAAGAGAGTTTGTAAAAAGTGGCTGACTCAAGCCTAGCTGACAGTGCACATTTTCCTTTGAACAGCAAAATTTAATAAATGGTAATTATGAATAAAGGACTTCAACCCAACCCAAACAAGACTGAGGTTACTGCATTCCATCTAAATAATAAAGAAGCCCAAAGGAAGCTACACGTGACTTTTGACAGAATTGAAGTACCCCATAGCTACAATCCAATATATCTTGGAATCAATCTGGATCGGTCCTTGGCATTCAAACAACAGTGCATCAAGTTATCGAGGAAACTTTGCTCGAGAGTGAATCTACTCCGCAAGATTGCCGGAAGCAGCTGGGGTGCAGACGCTAATACTCTACGTTCTGCTGCACTCGCTCTTGTGTATTCTGCTGGTGAATATTGTGCCCCTGTATGGGAAAACAGTGCTCATACCACTAAGATTGATGTGCAACTCAATGAGACCATGAGGGTTATCACTGGTACTGTTAGATCTACTCCACACAGTGGCTACCGGTCCTAGCTAATATCGCTCTGCAAGATCCACCAACAACACGTTTGAAATCAAGCAAGCCACCCTGGGTTGATTTAGAAGGTATCAATTTTTTTAACATGACCTACAAGTGGCAACAACGTTGGAACGAACATCCACCCAACAATGCTCACCCGGTTGAAGATCCTACAAAGAAGGTAGAGGGATTCCAACTACCACGCCAAACCTGGTCGAAGCTGAACCGCATTAGAATGGGTCAAGGGAGGTGTGGTCACACCTTAAAGAAATGGGGCTTCCATACATCTGCTGCCTGTGACTGTGGAGTGGAGGACCAAACCATACAACATTGTTCAAGAGTGCCCACTTCGTGCATTTCACGGTGGTCTGAAGACTCTACACCAAGTGACACCATGTGCTCTGGAATGGTTGTCAAATTTGGATATTCCCATTTGATTATTTATAAACTTTTGTGTACTTGTACAACCATACGATATATATATATATATGAATAAAGGAATACCAGCTGACACCACAATACTTGTTGACAATTCAGAAGACCTTCAATTACTTTTGAACAGATGCAATGAAGTAAGCAATGAGTTTGACCTTAATTGTAAAGCTGTAACTGTAAAAGGCAGTCCCTCCCTCGAGCTAATACCCTATTGGGATAATACTAAGAATAAATAAACAATACACCCTCAGAAAACTAATAAAATTCATGGTAATCAGCAAGCAGTACATCAACAGTCATCACCCTGGTGAAAGGGTGTCATATTTCAAACACATTATCCCTCATTATATCGCCATTGTTTGGCACAATAAAGAGGATCGTGTTAAATCAAGGTCACTACAGTGAAACCTCGTTAGTATGTTCCTCATTAACAAGTTTTCCCTCTTAGCATGTCGTAAATTTGAAGTCCCGACGCCCATCGTATTAAATCTGTATAAAAAATCCCTCACATAACACGTCACGATTTTTCGCCTTTACTGCTTAGTACGATCATGTATTCCCCAGACCTGAAAACGTTCTTTGTCATCCCTTGTGTACGGAATGTGATTTCCAACAGAGATAAGAGCCCTCGCCACGGGTCAGTCGGAGAAATTTGCGGAATAAGAGGAAATGACCTTGAATTCTCGAACACCGAGTATATTGCGCCTTCGAGGGGCAAGCTGTTAGCTTGGGTAAAGTTGAGTTTTGCGATACTGATTGGTAGCAAAGACTTTACACTAGGACAGGACAGTGCTTAGTAAAAAGCACAGCAATAGATTCCACTGCGGCTAGGAACGCTGAATTCAGTTTTCAAGTGGGTTTTTTTCTTTCAATGCTGTCCTGTTGACATACATGGCTTGAAGTCACGGAAGTTACCACCACAAAATCAACCGTTGTTGGATGGTCATGAGCTAGAGACATTTCTATGATCATTTGATTTTCTCAAAGGGAAAAGTGGTTTATTTTTTGTTCTATGAAAAGGTCTTTGTTGTCAGTGAGATTGTTGAATAACCCAGTGCACTTGTTTGGGCTTGTAGCTTGTTTTGCATTCCAATTGCAAGTTAGAAATTTATTTATTCAAAATCATTCTTTCCAACTTCGGAAACTTTGCTTCGCACACTCGTTTTCTTTTTCCGGTTCTATTTTGCTTATACGCATTTTCAATTTTGTCTTGGTTGCCCACAACAGTATTCAAAGCAGAAGCTTCTCGTTTAAACGTTTGTGCCAACTCTACGCATTTAAGATGTGGATTCCTTTTTTTGAATATCATCAATCATCATCAATAATTGATCTGCAGCTAGGGCTATTACCACGCATACTGTATGTACCACGCGACTGAACTTCTAACGATTATCCTATTAGTCCGTAAGTAGGCTGTCACGCGACAATCACTTCACTTCTTTTTACCACTCAACACAATAAACTGAAGGTAAAGCAGTGTACCATTCATACAAAAATAAAAACTCCTACTTGACAGTTGGCACATTTATTCACCGGCGAGTCTGTCTGAACCAATGCCGAGTACTGCCGAAGTTTTGTGTACAAGATGGCAATAAATAAACAATGTTTCCACCTATTCAATACAATTTTAATGCTGTTATTCAATTACAACATATTAAATATCACAGGACTAGTTTCAACACGTACTTGTGTCATCTTCAGCTGTTATCGGAAAATAGGCAACCATATATATAACATTCATAACCTATCTTAAAATGTTTGGTACAAAAACCCATTAAATCTATAATTAAAACCTTGACTCATACAAACTATTATGACAAGTAAAGAACTTGCAAGTCAGTCGTATAATAAAAATTCATTGTTTAAATGATATCCTTATGGACAAGCAGTTGTAGAGTTCTTAAATTTGTTGTGCGATTGATAAAATGTTATGTTCCATTCCACTACAGTGTGTATACTGCAGAACCATCTTGATAAACGTGAAGGTTTGCCTTATGGAATTTTCTGGATAAATTCTTCTATGTCCTAGGCCTATGAGGTGGAAACATTAAAGTGGCGTCTTATGATGTTTATGAAACCAATGTTTCTTAGTTTAATGCGGAACCTGTAAATATATGAAAACGCAGTTAACGATCCAATGTTGAGTGTGTTGTGGCTCTATTCGGCACAATGATAAAATAATTGTATGTAGGACTCACCTCAAACTGCCGTGAGACAATGCTATTGCTAGCCGCGCGCTGTGAACAATGAGAAAGCTCTGAGCAGGTGTGCTTGATCGGACATTGCTAGGGAGGGGAAGTAGGGGTGAATCGAGACAGTGTATGTAGGCCGAGCGTGTGGAGGGAGTCTGGTGGGCGTGAACTGCGAAACGAATATTGGGAAAACTTATTGTGTATTATACGTAAAATTTAATTCTTGTTTGGAATTTGAACATTTCTGAAAAACGTTATCAGGAAATCGAAGAGAACTTTCGGAATTTCAGATATATCATTGAGGTTGAGATTGGCGTTAAAATATTGGTCTATATGAATGTAACAATTCAGTAGCGTCCAGCAATGGTCCTTTGTTCAAAGTCTCTAATACGCTGGCTAGTGCATACTGTATCATCTAATGGCCAAGCAGGCATCAATTTTTGATAATGAGACAAAGTCTCTTAGTGCATTGGCACTGCCGGTGGCTCCAGTTAGCCTACGCAGTGGCCTCCACAGTATGCACTAGCCAGCGTATTGGTAGGTGTGCTAGGTACCAACTAATGAGCCCACCCTAGCACATGAGGGCGAAACGCTGGCAACCAAGAATGAGTTAGCTGGAAAATTTATAATGTCCAATAACGGACCATTTATATTGGTATTATAAATTTACTCATTCAGGACAAATATTTCAGATTCCCTATGGGAATCAACATCTGTATCATCTAATGGCCAAGCAGGCATCAATTTTTGATAATGAGACAAAGTCTCTTAGTGCATTGGCACTGCCGGTGGCTCCAGTTAGCCTACGCAGTGGCCTCCACAGTATGCACTAGCCAGCGTATTGGTAGGTGTGCTAGGTACCAACTGATGAGCCCACCCTAGCACATGAGGGCGAAACGCTGGCAACCAAGAATGAGTTAGCTGGAAAATTTATAATGTCCAATAACGGACCATTTATATTGGTATTATAAATTTACTCATTCAGGACAAATATTTCAGATTCCCTATGGGAATCAACATCTGTATCATCATTATCTTAAAGTTGCGCCCAGTTTGCCCTAGGTAGACGCTGCCACAGGGACTGCCCTAAATGCAGATCAGTATTGATTGATTGATTGCATTGGAATCTATAAACACCTGACCTAAGATAAGGGTTGGATTTATTTACAATAGCTGCATTGTGTAAAACTTCAGTACTCGTTATCAGTACGAAAAGATATCTTTACATTATTCTTTTTGAATATATTGGTGACTCTGTGGATGTTGTTATTAAATGTAAACGTTGAATAGGAATTATGACTTGGTTTATCTCTGGCAAGCGTGGTTTGCGGACGATGATTATGCTTTCGATGAAAGAGGCCTTGTAGCCATTAGCATAAGATATATTGCGAATAGTATTCAGCTCCTTGTTTAAATTAGCTTTAGACATAGGGATTCTAAAAGCCCGGTCTACAAGGCTGAAATACGTAGCTCTTTTATGAGCTTGTGGGTGTGCTGAGTCTTGTCTTATAGTGACGCTAGTCTGTGTTGGCTTCCTGTAGATGTTGAAATAAAAAGTAGGAGGCTGTCTCTAAAAAGTTAATTAATCCCTTCTTTTCAGATTCCAAGGTAAACTTGATGTGCGGATCTATGTCAATGAGTTTGCTTAAGGTGGTCTTTGCATCTATTATCCGCTCATCTAGAACTACGAACACATCATCCACGTACCTAGACCAATGGTGTATGTTTCTGAACGTATTTCCGTTATCTATCGCGGAATCCTCCAAAAAATCCATTAAATTTCTGATAAAATCCCTGAGGCCGGAGACCCCATTGATAGCCCATTTTGTTTGTAAATTATACTATCAAAAATAAAGTAATTATTGTTAATTAACAACTTTAATAAATTCATGAAGTCCTTTATCTCTAGTTCGCTTAGGTGACTAAGTTTTTAAATTGTTATGAATGATCGGTATTATCTTACTGGTATTAACACTTGGAAACATGTTGACCACATCGAACGAATGTATTGTGTGGTAGGGTCGTAGTTTGAAGTCGTTCAGTTTGTTACGTTAACTACAAGATGGCAGCTGAAAGCGCTAAATTGTGAATAGTGAATATAACCTCGCGAAAAATTCATGCTCGAGCAAAGTGACCAAAAAACAGTGTTTAATTACCCACTGGTCAGAATCCTAAGGTTCAACTAACAATTCATTATACAATTGTTTCAGGAAGAAAGTGATCTGCTATAATATGTAGGTACTGTAGCTACTTCTATGAACCCAAGGGCAAGAGAATGTTGCATGTTTTTCACATCTTTTAATAGTCTCTTGTTACTTTAACAGGCTCCAGTAGAGAATTATTGATATTTGTTCTCTCGATATTCGATAGTACGTTTTCCCGCTTAACACAATCTTTTTCTTCGTCCTCTGAAGAAACGTACTAACAAGGTTTCACTGTATTTTAACCTTTTTAGTACCAGTCGCTTATAGGTAGTGTATGCGAAGAATACCAGGCTTATTTTTAAGAAATTGCAATGTTTCAGTAAAATCATTATAACTTTCTTATTATTGAAGATATGCCTCCGACATTTTAACTTATCATAGAAAAGGAGGTTCTTTACATGTTTTTAAATTCACAAGCTATGTTATATTAACGCTATAACATATAAAAAATATTAGTTTAACAATTATCGAAATGAAAATTGAAAAGTCGAAATTGAGATAGAGAAACACAAATCAAAATTAAAATTACGCACTGAAAAATATTGTCTGCAGATGCATGCTCTTGGTTCACTATCTGCAAAATTTCAATAACCTAGGCACTAAAGTTTCTAATTTAAAAGATATTTTATGACCGGGTGTTTCGAGATACAGCGGGGAGGGCTCGAACCGGGTGTCATTTCCAACTGAAACTTCACTGAACACTGTATTATGCATATAGGCATTGTTGTCATTACTGCCTGCATCACGGCCTACACTGTCATCATTTCCGTCACTTTCCAAATCAGCATCTCTGTCACTTTCACTATAATGACAATATCACGAGGTTTATTGTACTGTGGAATGTCATTGCTACACTCACTTCCTGTTACTGAAATAACATCACCAACATCATTATTACATGACCCTCATATAGCTACATCTTCATCAGACTCAATATAGTCGTCATCGGTACAGACTCTGTTAATATATTCAGCTAAATCGTCATCCTTCTCGAACACATCGCGCGCGGCAGAGGCGGCCATTTTTCTACTCACAAACCTTTACGGTGTACAGAACATAGGTCGCTTTGATAAAATCATATCTCCATAAATAAAGCGGTAGTTGTGGTAGATTTAGAAACTACAGGTTCCGAAGAGTCTAGATCACCTGCAATGTGCTGCTATGTGTAGGGAAACTAAGAACTACAAGCAAATACAAAACTGCCCTCGTAAGGAGCGCTATTGCGTTCCCGGCAATTTTCGCTCGCTCGCCGAAGAACGCTTTTGCGCTCTCTGGTATTCTGAAGGTTAAAACAGAAAGTTGAATGGTTTAAGTGCCTACGTATATGTATAGGGATTTCCTGAATAGTATTCATCAACAATTAATTTTAAAATGTCTGTCTGTAGTTTGTACTGGATGCACAGAGGGCCTGTAGAGATTTCAGATGAACTAAGAACACTGCGATCAGAACGAATGATAATAATAATAATGTTATTTGCTTTACGTCCCACTAACTACTTTTAAAGGTCTTCGGAGACGCCGAGGTGCCGGAATTTAGTCCCGCAGGAGTTCTTTTACGTGCCAGTAAATCTACCGACACGGGGCTGTCGTATTTGAGCACCTTCAAATACCACCGGACTGAGCCAGGATCAAACCTGCCAAGTTGGGGTTAGAAGGCCAGCGCCTTAACCGTCTGAGCCACTCAGCCCGGCAGAACGAATGAAGAAGTACTGGGCGGATAAGAAGAATCAAAGAGTACAACCTTCAAAGAAAAAGTGTACATGGAAGATTCAAGTGGTCCAATGTGGCCAATAAAGTTAATAATAAAAATTGGAACAACCCCGTGACAGATGTTATATACTCCAAAACTTCTTCAGCTTATGTTTTTCCCCCACAACAATGAAAAATGGTTTGCATTGTTCTTTATAAGCACCCACTTCTCGCTTTTCTTCCACACATAAAATAGTTTGTTTATTCATCGTAGAAACTTGTACGAACAGGGCATAGAGGACTGAAGTTTAAACAGGTCAAGATGTGCTGCCGTCAAGCTCTGTATCCTCAAATTGCTTTCTCCAGACATCCAAAGATTTTATCGGAAACAGTCCATTATGGTAAGCCTTAAGGAAATTCCAGTCTATGGCAAGACGTTCAATCTCAGAGCAAGTAAAGCCCCAGCACCATGCCAATCGAGATAATGAACTACAGGTAATGAGGGTCAGTACTACACTCAACCTGCTCACATTCCTAAAGGATACGACACAAGTCATGTTTCCATTCAAAGAAAAGGTTTTTGGGTCCCTGTCAAATAATTTTAAACCTTTGGTTGACAGATCGAGCACATTTATAACATTGTGCGGCACTTCATTAACTGTGCCACCAATGGTGCATGGCAGTAAGTGGGGGTGGTATTACATCTAATGAGGGTGGCTTTCTAGGGGATTGACTGTACCAGAATGTTGACTGACACAAGGATGGGATTGCAATGTAGAAATTGAAACCAGAATCAGCATGGCAAGAAGTGCCTTGCTGAACTGCGACACCAATGTCAAACTCGTTGGTGTGTCGCAGAATGTTGCTGTAACGGCACTCCCCGAATTAATGCGATTGATTTTACGTCCCACTAACTATTTTTATGGTTTTTGGAAAACTACAGCTTTGGAGGATGGACACTAAAAGCTTAAACAATTAACCGACTGCAAGCCTTTGAAATGTAGATGTACTACAGAATGTTCAAGATCCCATGGGCAGACCAAATCACCAGCAAGGAATTGCTCAATCAATAAAATAGCAAACGCTCTAGAACGAGTAGGATGGTCGCTTCCTTCCCACTCCTAGCCCCTTCCTATCCCATCGTCGCTATAAGACTTATCAGTGTCAGTGCGACGTAAAGCAACTTGGAAATAAACAACAATCTATTAACTAGTGTATGTTTCGGCCCGATTGGACCTTTTTCAGATATAAAATATGAAAAAATTAAAACATTAGATACACAAACAATATGTCATATCTGATGAAGAAAGGGCAGCCAGGTCAGCCAGAATGAAGAGGTGTTGGGAAAGGAAGAAGATGATGCAAGCTAAATCTTCAGTTAATTCTTTGTTATCATAAATGTATTTGGATTTGATTTAAGTGCTCCAATGTGGGCGTAAACTATGTAAATAATAATAATAAATAAAACATTAGATATGAGAATGATGAAAACATTGTTCAGTTCTAGAAACTGTATAAACTTTTTAAAGAATCTTGAAAACATTTTAAAACATGACCATACTTTTTAAAAAAGAATTTCTTTCGTAATAAAATAGGTCGTAAATGGGGCGAGTTACATTTGGAGATAAGTACGCTAACAGTTTTGCAAAATATGTAAGTACAAAACAGAATTATTTAAAAAACATAATTAAAAATTTAAAAGAAATATTGTAGCTGACAGTTTGAAATACCAAAACGTAACGGACAATGGGTGGACATAGTTTCATTTCAACTTGTTCCGTAGAATATGATCTAAGAAAAACCAAGAAAAATTAAATTTAAATTGTTAAACAAGAAGATAAGAAGCTACTGGAATAGGAGTGTGTCGTTTTCTTACATCTCTTGTTTTTTGAACATGTTGAACTGTGCACGACTGAAGTTGAAGTCGGGGATAAGGGACGGTTGAAGAACAGCGACTAAAGAGCGGTTTATTTATTTAACTTAACATCAGCATTAGAATTATGCTTTATAAATATATTTATCAATTCATCAAATGGAATAATGATTTTATCATAAATATTTACATTTCGATTTGGACTGCTTCTTTGATCTAATTGAATATGAACATTTTCGTGAACTTTCAGAGTTGGTTTTTTTTTTTTTTTGCAAAAGGATTACATCTTTGTCTATGGAAGTGTATGAATGATATAAACCCTGTTTACCTGATGAGCATCTGGTACTTTCTCTTCAGAAATTTCATCCTGAAAGTCTTCATTCAGCCAGTCACTATCTACAAACAAACAAACAAAAAAATCGATATGGTGCATTGCAGTATAGCAAGTGCAAGAGAAAATGTGATCTCTTCCCTTAGTTCATAAGTCCCTTCACTATGTGACTCTACCTCCGCTAAATGAGCTTGAGCTTACAAGTTAGCATACGAATAAAAGACAATATTGTGTATTATTATGCTTTTGCTCACCATTCTAGAAGTCAGTTGTCAGATAGTTCAGACTTTGTGGTCTTAGAAGATTTCAGTTCATTTCTAATCTGTCTTGTTATAAAATAAAACTGACACTTCATATAATGTAAAACAAGTGTAGGGATGTCAACTGCAGGGTCATCACAGCACGTCAATGCTTTGGAATCAACTGTGTAAACTGTCCAAACACTCATATCGCCCAATAGACTATGTTCAATTTTTGCTCTACATTTTCAACTAGCACAAACAGCTCTCGAAGGCTGGGTGAGGAAAGTGCTGTCAATGCTGTATTTATTGCATACTCCCTAATAAAAGTGAGAGCTGCAGCAGGTATTACTTCTGTTGGGATTCCGAGAAGCAGGCTGATACATTTTTGGCATTTTCAGGCCTTGGACGCATTGTGTACTATACAACCTCCTAGATAATAAATCAAACACTCCGTGGCAAGACCTAAATTGTTCTCCCAGTCCAGTAAGAGGTAATTTATAATCTCAGTAAAGTCTAGTGTTTGTATTATTTTATTCTGTACTTTTGCTTCTACAGCCTTATTTATCTATTCTGTCTTCTAAGCAGTGTTCTCATTTCAATGATGAATGATGTCAATGGTATTCAGATTTGGGCTCACAATTTCTACCTGACGGCAGAGCAAGTTTTGTTGAGATATGAATAGACTGCAATAAATGTAAATTATGGAAATCGGCTGTTGAAGGGTGATCGTCATAACTTAGTGTATTGTAGAGGTGATTACTTTTTAAGGGGAAGTACAATTAGGCAACCATCCTCCATTGACATAAATCAGAAGGAGAACGGAAGGTATCGGTGAAAGAAAGTGAACGGCATGAAGGGCATAAAAACGAAAGACTACCACCACGGTCTTGAAAACGCCATCAGGGTCGGAAAAGAACAAGGGTGGTCAGATAGGAAAGACGAAAGCAAAGAGCCTGGTGAGGTAAGTGGAAGCAATGCCAGACTCACCTTAGGGAACCACGCTCCCAAGCTGACAGTCTCTGGTCACCTTTTAGTAGCCTCATACAACATGCAGGGGATACTGTTGATGTTATGTTGATGTTATTCTGCCAAAGTCCCGCTCTAGCAGATCTTGATTAAATTTTGCAGTCAGTACACGTTGGAATCCATTATTCCATGAACACCGTATTTCTCCGAATCCAAGACGACCTTCTTTCTTTCTCAGAATCTCGCGTGAAAAAATCAAGGGTCGTCTTGTATTCGCGCCCTAACAGTAATGAAGCACGCGCATAAAACTTGTGCCATACCTAGTGGTCTTAATATTCTATTCCCTGATTTGTGTTATCTGAATAGGGTAACTGTTCTCTGACTTGACATCTACTTCCTCCCGGTTATGACAGATGGCGCCTCATGCCATTATGAATTTCCAAAGCATTTCTTTCTATCCTAACTTTGCTTCGGTCTGTTTTCAGACCAACTTTGCTTTACAGGAGCAAAAGCTGGGTGGTCTCAGGGTATCTTATTCATAAGTTAGAAGTAACAGACATGAAAGTAGCGAGAATGATTGCTGGTACAAACAGGTGGGAACAATGGCAGGATGGAACTCGGAATGAGGAGATAAAGGCTAATTTAGGAATGAACTCGATGGATGAAGCTATTCTTTCTATCACCACAATCATCTTGTCTCTTCTGTTTTCCTGTCTTTATCCAGCTCTCTCACACCTGTCACCTCAAAGCTATGAAGACAGCCCCTCCATTGCACCTCCTGATGAACCTGGGGTTGAGAAGAAATAGATGTAAAAGAAGTGGGAATGAAGAGACGTGAGCCCATCAATTTATAGACAGCAATGTGTGAGATGAGATAATGATGCTTGTTGTTTAAAGGGGCCTAACATCAAGGTGGTGGGGTCATGTGAGGCGAATGGAGGAGGATAGGTTACCTAGGAGAATAATGGACTCTGCTATGGAGGGTAAGAGAAGTAGAGGTAGACCAAATAATGATGATGATGATGATGATGATCTGATCCTTCCTTATCTTCCTATTGCTTTGAATGATTTCTATGAGAAAATAATGGAAGCCTTGGTTAAAAACATGGAGAGGCAGAGCTATGAAATGTGTTTCGTATCATTTAAAAGGTACTTTAAAAAGATATATTTAAAGATAAGAGGTATAGAACTAAATGAGCCCACAACACTAGTTTCAAATCGAGGATTGTGGTGACATTTAGTAAATTCACAGAGGCTTGCAGACTGAACGCCACCTGGGACGCGCCACATGGGAGTATCACCTCTCCCCATGCTACGCCAGCGTAGTAGGTTCGTGGATGTGCGAGATGCGTCTAGTCCTTTTGTGCTTTTATTTTTATCCTTGTCCCCTCTTTTTATTACCCCCATTCCTGCAATGGCCTATCGTATTTCTTCTATTATGTGGTTCGGTTCATGTTCCTATATTTCTACCTATAACTTGTTTTTCATTTGATCTTTTTCATGACAAATAATTTATTAGGTTCCAGTGAGTTAAGATTTGAATAATGGCTGAGAGGATTCAACGCACTGAACATGCATCGTCTCATAATCTGCAGATTTTTGGGCTGAGCAGCAGTCGCTTGGTAGGCCAAGGCTCATTTGGACCGTAGCACCATGGAGACCGGGAATAAGCTAAGAACTGAAGTAGAGAGGAAAAGCTTACCATCTGCCACTTCTTTGGAGATGTCATTCAAATGAGTATTATGAGTCAAGGCATCCTGTTCTAACTCTAGGATGAATCTTCGAATGGCTGAAACAATAACGAAATGGTATCATTTAGACTTTCACGCCCGTATAACTCGTGAATAATAATGAAGTGAATGAATTACACTGTCCGACGCAGACATATGACAAACAGTAAATAGAACAGGATACAAAATGTTACAGAACATAGGCATGGAGAGGAAGAACACAAACGTAATCTGAAAGACATCAAAGAGAGGAAGGATAGGAACATACACAAAGGACAGAAATATCCTCTCTTTGATGAGACGTACACTTAAGATGTTTCTCAACAAAAAAAGGAAATCCATCTATATAAATCATAACACCACAATGTGATCAGGTCTAGTGGACCACAAGACACGAGTCCTATCCCCTCCTCTTTCTCCTCAGTCGTTCCCAATGACGATCTATTTCAGGACCTCAAGTAGTCCTCCAAATTTTCCTCAGTCTGAAGGTCTCTTTCCACAGTGGACCAAATCCATCACTTTCATACGAGAAGACCTACTCTTCCATCAGGCATGCCCTGCACCACACGCACCATACCCGCCACTGCCCAATCGTCACAGCTACAGAGAGTTTCTGCTAAAATTTCCTTTCAAAAATGAGGAGACTCTTGTAACCCTGTTTCCATACACTACAGGTCTCAACAGCAGACAGGATTAATGTGTTGTATAGTTTGAGCTTCCTCAACAGACTGCACACTTGAGAAGTTGACAGAGGATATAGCAGAAACGATCCCGGCTTGGACTCTTGCTTTTATCTAAGCTTCACAGGAAATCTGCTAAGTATTCTATTGAAGTATCAGCTACCAACAGGCAGCATCTGGAGTAGACTTTTCTCTGACTTAAGGGAATATAACTCAGTCTTAGCTTTCTTCACGTAAAGACTGATATTGCTCGTTGAAATCTGAAAGACCTCATACATCCACGTCATTTCCACCCTGGATCTAGATAACGGAGCCATATCAGCAGCAAAGGCTAGGTGCATAGCATTCTCCCCCTCGACCTGGCTTCCTTCAAAATTCTCCTGATAACTTCCTCCAGCATGATTTTGAAAAATGTTGGGGACAAGTTATCTCTTTGCCTCAGTCCCATAACAAATCAAAGCTCTCGAGTTTAATCTCAAAATTGCAGTTTTATCGCTACACTCAAATTTTTGCCCCGCATTTCACTTGTATTACAGAATAGGTATGCGTAAGATACACTTTTGTGACTGCCTTTCAATCTGTTTACTATAACAGAAAACAGAAATTCTCAACAATCTACATTTAAATTCAACGATAGCCGGTTTGTGCAATACATTATTTGATTGGTACACAATGGTGTAGCGATATTATAAGGGCCAAAATAAGAAATGCCAAATTTCTCTGTTTATATGGATTGTATCAAACACTGGCAGAAAAAAAAATCTAAACACCTAGAAGGGGTTGTGCTAGATTAACGAACGTTGGTAGGCATGTTTATACACCTGAAAGATGACGTTGATTGAAATTTCCTGCAAATCACATTATTGTGGCGCTAGTAGCGCCCCCATGATGTTCAACATCAGGTTTGCTTTAAATACGGGCTGTACCGTGTGAGAGCGTTAGTTACCAGTGAGATTGAATGGAGTGACTGTCAGTGGGTCAAGAATGCCTTTACGACGTCAAAGAGACCACCATCAACAGCTCGCTGCGCTTGAACGATACGGTATAATAGGACTACGTGAAGGTGGATTTTCCCTCCGCGCTACTGCAGAACGACTTGGCAGGAATACCTCCACTGTGCATGTGTGCTGGCAGCGGTGGTCACGAGACGGTACGCTCGCAAGAAGACCGGGCTCCGGACGTCCCGATGGCACCACCGAGAGGGAGGACCGCGTATTTGGCGTATTGCCGTGGCACAGCGGACTGCGTCTGCTGCAGCAATTTGAGCTGCAGTTGGCACCACAGTGACACAACAAACTGTGTGAAATCAGTTACTTGAAGGACAGCTCCGATCCAAACACCCTGCGGCATGAATTCCACTTACCCCAAACCACTGCCGTCTGCGACTTCAGGGGTGTCAATCGAGAGCTCACTGGAGGGTGGAGTGGAGGTCAGTTGTGTTTTCCGATGAAGGCTGATTCTGCCTTGGTGCCAGTGATGGCCGTGTGTTGGTTACGAGCAGGCTAGGCGAGTGCCTGCATTCCACCTGTCCGCGGCATCGACACACTGGACCTACACCAGGAGTTCTGGTCCGGGGAGCAATTTCTTTTTCTATTGGTTTTACGCCACACCGACACAGATAGGTCTTATGGCGACGATGGGAAACATCTGATGGCCAAGCAGGCATCTATTTATGATAAGGAGACAAAGTCTCTCATAGTGCATTGGCACTGCCGGTGGCTACAATTAGCCTACGCAGTGGCCTCCACGGTATGCACTAGCCAGCGTCTTGGTAGGTGTGCTAGGTACCAACTGATGAGCCCAGCCTAGCACATGCGGGCGAAACGCTGGCAAACAGGAATGAGTTAGCTGGAAAATTTATAATGTCCAATAACGGACCATTTATATTGGTATTATGCTACAGAGTGTCGACATGTTGCCTTGGTCTGCTCGATCCTCCGATCAGTCCCCAATGGAGCACGTATGTGACATCATTGGACGACAACTCCAGCATCATCCACAACGGACATTAAGTGTCCCTGTATTGACAAACCAAGATCAACAGGCATGGAACTCCATCGCACAAGCTGGCATCCGGCACTGGTATGGCACAATGCATGCACGTTTGCCTGCCTGCATTCAACAGTCAGGCAATTACACCAGTTATTAATGGACCAGGATGACACATTCGCGATGGCTTTTCATGCGCTCATATTAACCTGTAGTATTGTACCTTTAATCAATGAAATATGTTACCTCGACAAACATATTGCCAAAATTTCCGTATTCTACATTCCTTATTTCGTGGTGTTGGGATATTTTTTTTCTGCCAGTGTACAAGATCTGGTCTGTTATGTTTCACGCATTTTCGCCGAATGAGGAACAACAAATGAGATAATTGCAAAATGTCCCATTATCTCCGCGAATATCAGTTCTATCTCATACCGTCAATAACAAAATTTATTTTTAAAAATGCAATTTCCAATATTTTATGTACATTTACAGCATAAGCTACAATATCGGCTTAGACAGCTTGCATCACCAACAGATTGAAGAGAGGAAGCTAGGACATAAACTAGGAATAAAGCTAATGAGGACAGAGGAAGCAACAGATAGGAGTGATAAGATCATACAAGTCACATTCTGGCTGTAACAGTACAGCACGGCCACATTTCTCACATGTAAAGGCCATTTTTAACATTTCATGTGTTGCGCTGTACGTTCTGTTCCTGTGTGTTTCTCACAATTAATGTACTTTGTAGACAATTTAGTTCCAACATAAAGCATTCATTTTCAGACCTGTGTTCTGGAAGTTTGGCCTACTTTATTGTTACACCTTTCAAGTATGTACACTTTATACTTTTTCAACAATTAAAAACCTTACATTTGTCAAGCAGAGATGGTAATCAATTAAATGATTTTTTGTTCTGTTCTTTTGTTACAACCCATTTTCACAGTTGTTAAGGTGTTGTGCACAGAATTCTAACATATACCCCAAATTTTTATTTACACTTGTTCATAATATCACACTACGTTACAAAAAATTCTTTATGTTTATTTCTTTGTGTTTATTGTATAAAAGCAATGTGCTGAACGCGAATACACCATTCGTTTTTTCAAATGTCGGTACTTTTTGGTATTTTAACGATGTTTGAAAAATTGTGAATTTAAGACTTTTTCTGGGGATCGTAGTCATTCGAGGTGATCATCACAAGATAGCTCTAATGTGATGTTCCAATTCTATGGTATAGATCTGGAATGGTTTCAAAATGTCTTCCTGTCATTTGTGAGTGTAGGTGCAGTTCCGTGGTTATAAGTAACGTCGACTGTTGTCTTTTAATGTAAATTTCAACATTCAGAAGTTGTAAATTGCCAGCAGACACTTTTTCTTACGTTTGTGGACAATACATTGGCTCTAAACAAGTGAAACATAAAATTGTGCCCGGTACGAAGTTCTGTGAAGCGTGTGCATATTTATTTATTTTATTTATTTATTTATTTATTTATTTCGATGTGCATGTTCAAGACCAACATGTTACATGGGCTCCCCATGTGACTTGCGGCAGCTGCCAGTCTACTTTAAGAGGGTTTGCTAAGCAGAACAAGAAAACATATGCCATTTGCAATTCCCTGAATATGGCGAGAGGCTACAAATCATAACGACAAATGTTATTATTGTATGGTGGATATTACACATTACAGAAGAACCAAGAGCAGAAAAAATATTCCATACCCTAGCACACCATCTATTGCCCCAAAACCACATAGTGAAGAGCTGCCAATCCCATCACCGCCAAAACAGAGTACTAGTGAAAAGGACGTAGAGACGAATTCAAGTGATGACAGCGATTTCAGTTTTAGTCACGATAGCAATTTGAAACCACAGCTCTTTATTCAGCTGAAATTGGATGACCTTGTAAACGAGTTGCAACCAACCAAATCAAAGACTGAACTTCTTGCATTCCGTCTGAAGTACTGTAACATGCTCGATAAATCCTGTAAAATAACAAAATATAGGGTAAGCCATAAGGATTTGGAAGCGTCCGTGGCTCAGACGGCAGCGCGTCGGCCTCTCACCGCTGGATACCGTGGTTCAAATCCCGGTCGTTCCATGTGAGATTTGTGCTGGACAAAGTGGAGGCGGGACAGGTTTTTCTCCGGGTACTCCGGTTTTCCCTGTCATCTTTCATTCCAGCAACACTCTCCATTCTCATTTTATAGCATCTAACAGTCATTAATAAATCACTTTGGGAGTGGCGACCCCACCGTACTAATAGCCTATATCTGCTTCATTCATTCCATCCCTGACCCAGTCAATGACTGGAAAACAGGTTGTAGGTTTTCATTTTCATAAGGATTTGGCATGCTTCTACCAAAATCTTTGTTTTTGATGTCATGTTAATGGTCCCTTTGAACACATTAAGATTCCTCATGAACCAGGTTAATGGCGTCTATTTATAGTTAGTTCAAGCAGAAGTCTGAAGGCTGTCCTACTGCACAAAGAGAACAAGTTTCCTTCCATACCAGTAACTCATTCGGAACAACTAAAAGAGGTTTATGAAAATAAGCAGCTGCTCTTGAAAAAATTGAAATATGGATGTTACAAACGGGATGTTTGTGATTTCTTCTGGGGCTTCAAGGTGGCTACACTAAATATTTTTGCTTCCTCTGCCTGTGGGATAGCAGAGCAGATGATCGGCAATACACCAGGAAAGAATGGCCAACAAGAAAAGAACTCATTCCAGGTGCGCACAATGTAAGAAATGAGCCCCTTGTGTCCAGGGAGGAGATTCTGTTACCTTACTCCATATCAAACTTCGACTAGCTAAACAATTCATCAAAGGTTTCGATAGCAAGAGTAAGGCTCTCAGCTTCATCAGACAAATGTTTCCCAAGTGAAGCAAAAATAAAAGGTGGAATTTTTACTGGACCTCAGATTCATGTGATGTTAAAATCAAAAGAACTTGTAGATGCAATGACTCTTAATGAACAAAATGCTTGGGATGCTTTTAAAATGGTAGTGTAACAGTTTTTGGGGAACAATAGAAGTGAGAATTTCATGAAACTGATAGAAAATTGATACAGAGTTATCATGTACTTGGATGTAGAATGTCGGGGAAAATGTTTTCTCACTGATTTCTTTACGCCAAATTTAGGAGTTGTAAGCGAAGAATAGAGTGAACACATTCACTGCATGGAAAGAAGGCACCAGGGACGTTGGGACAGTGCTACGATGTACGAGCAGAAGGATCAGAAGAACAGAAGCCGTTCTAATGTACATTTTTGGATGTCACCATTGTATGAAGATTCCATGTTATTCAATATTTTTGCACCTATTCCCATCAATTCTTGGGGTACTGTATGTTAAAATTTCTTCTATTGGACTCTAGTTATATTAAATAAGCATCCATTATTAGTAGCTTTTAAGAAAATTGAAAAATTCATTATAACATCCAAAATATTGACACTTAAGAAAAAAATACTTACATATTCATGATCAGCATCACCAATTTACTGGACCTCACTTTGTGGTGTACTCAGTGACAAGGTCGTGTAAACTTAATAATATTGTACATAAAAGTGATCTGATAAAACCAGAGGATGTTTTTAATAGAACGAAACATTTCATCCTACTGTTCATAAACTGTTTACAAAATCTGTTATCCTGAGTTCAACACACTGAAAAACTTAAGGTTACATCAATCAGGAGACTAAAGAGCTCTTTAAAGAGTAGATCATTCAAATATGTATAAGTGATAAGATCAGTTGATTACCTATGGTATGAGTTCGGCAAACAGATATGAGGACGACAGCTACAAGAACATTCCACATGAGGGAGAAGACTGAGAACACTACCTGGCACACATATCGTAGTTGACACACCATCCTGTCCAAGGCCACTGAAACAGAACAGCAACTCAGATTTTAGGAAACCTAACAATATGCAGTAAATAAACTTGAAACCCAAGAATAAATGTTTTGCGCACCTAGTTACTTAAGTAGCAAAAACAAGGCACATAACTTCATTTGTACTTTTCAAATTCTCAAACAAATTCATGTCATGATGTGAGGTTCTTAGCCACCATTACATGGCAATGGCACCAGTTGACAGGGAAAAGGAAGAAACTATCAGAAACACACAGTATTTTTCTTCTTCTTCTTCTTCTTCGTTTAGGCCTACGATGGACCACGTGGTTCTTAACTCTGGTGAGCTCTTTTCTTCCTCTTAGCCCAGTATTCCTTCATTCTAGCGCTATGGATGTCTTTTCTTTCTTGAGTCCACTTCACTCCTACTTCTGGACGCAGTGATTTAGTTGTTAGTGACTGGAGAGAGTCAGATGTCTTGACTAACTTTCTGAATTTATCTCGGTTGTAAATGTCAACGTGATCAATGTTTAGGTATTGTAGTTTTTTCCGCACTAAATTTGGCATTCGTTGCTTTCCCTCTAGATACAGTGTTGAAGATTCTTGAAGTATTTTTCATTTATATTTCATTCATTTCTTTGTTCTTATTTTGAGATGTACAGTAATTAGACAATGTAAATGATTCTGCATCCTTAAGATGATGAAAATAATTACAACTAATCAAACGTTAGTTTATTGAGCACCGAGCTCGACAGCTGCAGTCGCTTAAGTGTGGCCAGTATCCAGTATTCGGATGATAGTAGGTTCGAACCCCACTGTCGACAGCCCTGAAAATGGTTTTCTGTGGTTTCCCATTTTCACACCAGACAAATGCTGGGGCTGTACCTTAATTAAGGCCACGGCCGCTTCCTTCCCACTCCTAGCCCTTTCCTGTCCCATCGTCACCGTAAGACCTATCTGTTTCGGTGCGACGTAAAACAACTAGCAAAAAGTTTATTGAGCATCAGAGTGTGGCAGGAATTAGACACAAATGCAAGAATTTCTTAGAGTCACTGAAAATTATTAATACATACCTGCCACCTTTTATGGTTTATCCGTAAAATTTACGGAAATTGCAGCAATTTATGATTTTACGGATGGACAGTGTCATTTTACAACTTAAAAATTAAATAATTGAAAAAGAGATTCAACTTATTCAATACATAAAAGAAAGAAATGTAGTGATTACATTCTTATTTAATAGTAACTATAAATGGGACCGGTTTCGAACCTAGTCCAGGTCATCGTCAGCCGTAAAAACATGTAAAACAATGCATATGAAAAAGAAAAAGATTAAGTGAACTCTGGATCGGTATAAGATGAAACAGTACGTAATGTGCCATACTACCATTCTTAATATTATGTACTGTTTTCTTTTAAGTGACTCACAATTTCTAACCCCATTTATAGTTACTATTAAATAAGAATGTAATCACTACATTTCTTTCTTTTATGTATTGAATAGGTTGAACCTCTTTTTCAATTATTTAATTTTTAACGTTAATACTTTCAATACGGAACAATGAAATTTTTATCTTTAAATTTTACAACTTCGCGGACAAAAATTTGAAACGTTAACATTCGATAATCCCTCCACTTCCGTACAATCGATTGTTTGCGTGGGTCGAAGGCAAGTCCACGATAGTCGATAACTCATTCTTTGATATGATTGGTATTTTTAACCGTGTGATGTTTGTACTGTTGTTGGAATTGAATTTAAAGCCAGGATAACAGTTCTTCCGTGTGAACATTAGGTGGAAATTCTAAATTCCCATGGAGGGAATTAGATATTTTCCCACCAATAGAGCATAGAACATATGCAGTTATCAGACTGTGCCTCATAATAGGCTTCTGATAAATTTCACCTGCATACACCCCAGCATCAGTGGGTAGGGTCTGACACATCCCACTCTGACGAGTCTAGTGTCAGACCTAAGACGAAATGCTGGTTAATAGAGCAAACGCCTGAAAAGCCATACATCTAATTTTTGATCTGAACATTAGGTGTCGACAGGTTCTGCTCCGCAAATTCTTTGTTCCGCTCTGTTCGCTTGTTGTGATTTAACATATATTCTTTGACCAAGTGAGTGTTGTTCTTTCTCCATGAAGTTGGCGTTCCTTGATTGTTTTGGTCTTTTAAGGTTATGACATATTTTAATGAAGTGCTTGAGTTTTTGTGTTATAACTTTGCAGTTTCCTGTATTCGCTGGACTAATTACAGTGACTGGGTGTACCGCTATTAGCAAAGCCCATTACATTATAAAGTAGAAGAAGAATTACATTCGTGTTTGTATGTTCTTTACCATGTGCATATTCTTTGTTCACAAGGTTGGCGTCATGTTCATTTACTGGTTTAAGAATTTGTACGCTTTGACATGTTTTAATGAAGTGTTTGACTGCCTTGAGTGTTTGTTAAAATTTTATGTGACGTTCAGTGATCTAGGTTCCTTGCGATGTTCTGGTAGATAAAGACATTTGTTCTGGGACATTTTTATATGCTATATTCCTATTGTAGATTATCATGAATAAATCCAACAAGAAACAGTACTTGATTTAAAATCAAAGAAGTGATCATGAGTTAGTTATTAGCATTCAGACTTCCAATATAGTGAATGATCTCCAGGATAATGATAAATCCCTTTGCTTTTCATCAGCGAGAAACTGCTTTTGTACTGCCTGTGACTACATCAATAACAAGTTTTCACACAAGGATGTTGTGTTAAAGCATGCTCAAGTTGCTAGGTTAGACAAAATTGAAGATGCACAGTTTTCTTCCATTCGTTTTTTCTTGGAAAAGTTTCCACCATGTTATGCAAGGAGGAGAATGAAACTACAGATGAGGTGGTGAATGAGCTTCAGAGGCAGTTCACAGCTCTTCAGGTAGATGACACTTTGGTTGCAAATCATGATGCTGCAAGCGACTGGGCACAAAAATCAAGAATTCGTGGAACCGATGGGCTTCTTAAGTATAACCGAATTTCTAGAGTAATGCTCTGTATTCTCACTACATCCCTTAGCAATGCAGAATGTGAACGTGTTTTCAGCCTTGTGAAGAAAAATAGAACAGAGTTCAGACCATCCATGTGCAGTGAATCTCTGGAGTCTACTTCTATTTTTAAGACCAGGAGTTCTGGTTCCTATTATGACAAAATATTTTTTAAAGACATTTTTGCAGGAAGCTAAAAAAGGCCACAACTATGACTTTAAAATCGAATTAGCATGTGATTTGCAGTGTGTATTATAGTAATTCTTGCGTGTGTTACGTTAAACACGTTTTATTGTGTAAAGCCTTTTCAATTATCGCATATCTGCTTAATTTATCAAGTAAGTCCTGTTATGTATGCTCCAAACTAATATTCACCAAGCCTACTGCTGTTTAACATGGACTCTTCTTTATTGTTATGTTCATCAACAAATCATCGGCCTATGATGTAAGTAGATATGATTTCACTGAAGTATCCCATTTATTGTATTCTCTAGCCCTTAAGTGTTATTATTTTCATCAAGCCGGGGTATGTTGAGAATCGTTAGATTTTTTTTTTTTGTCGCGCGTGAGTTTTACAGATAGCCCTTTTCAAAAGTTGGCAGGTATGTTGTTTACAAAATATTCGCTGCTGAAATCATTTAACAGAATTTAGAGTTATATTTAACAACAATGATTATAACAGTTTTTTAATAAGGTTCTTTCAAAAATGTACAATTAACACTTTTTTTGTGAATAATTTTGTAAATTATAATACTCCATAACCTATGTTCATAATACATATTAAATTTTAGCACAAACAAATTGGATATTTTGGGACCAATATTTATTAAAAAATTGTTGAGGGGTTAAGGACACAATTTAAAATAACAGAAATGAGACCTTAAAACTTACATTAACAATAATATCACCACACTACCTCAGCTGGCTAAATTCAAATCCTTCAAGTCGATGTTTTGCATGTCAAGTCTGATATTCTCTTTTCTATGAAAGGCTGTGACCTCTACTTCATAAAACCATCATGCTAACCACTGAACCACCAGTACTGGTTAAGAAGTTGGGTTCTCAGTTTTAAAAATTCTTTATAACTAATAGATGTTAAGTTTAAAAACTAATGACAAATTAGTGTCTTATGTACAACTCCAAATAAAAGCTTACATTTCTTCCTCATAAAAACAGCAAAAATATAACACATGTTTAATTCACAAATTGATTACCAGAAGCCTTGTTTAGAAACACTGCAGGGGATCGTTTACTAAAAGGCATAAACTGATACGGTGGAATTAAGTCAGAAATCCAGTAAGAAGTATACGTAATGCTGACGAATTGGTCGCAATGGTAAACTTGAGAGAGAGAAGAGGGGGAGAGAGAGAATTCCAACCCCACTGTCGGCATCCCCCAAGATGGTTGTCCGTTGATTTCCATTTCCACATCAGGTAAATGCTGGGACTGTACTTTAATCAAGGCCACAGTCACTTTCTTCTCACTCATAACCCTTTCCAATTCCATAAACAAATAGCAAGAGATAATAATAAACCTAAGTTACCATAAGCTGGCATTTCAATTTGATGTAATTTAGGTTGCCTGAGTTTTAATATTCACGTTTCGTTTTACTCTACCAGACAGCAGAGACATCAGATCTCTATTGAGCAATCTATACTCCGCACTGCTTTACTTCTAAATTGACATTTTGGCCGACTTTGGGTCTGTCTGGTGGTTATGTGCTGAAACATAAGACATCCAACCAATCCCTAGCTGCCATCATTCATATCGACTTACATCGACAGAATGCGATTTCGGAACCTAGTTGCCTACTCTACTTTACCTATATCGCCCAGCATGTATGGTATCCAGTACGGTTCGCGACCTTTTGCATTTTTCTTCAGTAGTTAGTGTTTTTCATATTAGTCTTTATCTCTCAAGTACAGTACAGTATAGCTTAGTCTACAGTTTGGCATAGCATAAGTTAGTACAACACAGGTTTAATAGTTAAGTGTATAATAATAGCTGTAGTTCTATTTACGTACGTATATTGGTTAGTGTACCTAGTTCGCGCGTGTATAGCATGTATCAGTGTAGTTCGGGAAAGACAAGTGGCAAGAAAGTGACAGATCAGTGGAGTGTTCCTTCTTCCTGTGCCAGCCATTAGCGGTCAGTGAGGTGTTATTTCCTCATTCTATTTTATTCTCAATAAAGTATTCTCTTTTTAGTGTTGGATGTTGCTAGCAAGTGTAGTTTTTGTGAATTTATTTTCAATCCCGATTCATTAGCTTTCCTGAGTATCGTATTACATTTCACGAGGGCTGTTTACCGTGGTCATATTGCAACTCACGGCAGTAGCGCGCTGGGAACAGAGGTAAGGCGATGCTCATTTGTTTTACAAAATATTAATTTAGAAGTAAAGCCGTGCGGTGTATAAGTCTCAGTTTTAGTTCAATTTGTCAGGGAAACAGGAAATGAATCACCAGATATATTTTACATGCCGATATTGTATGACATCGGGTTTTTCATCCTTAAAAATTCTGACAAACTCTGACAAGTTTGAACCCACAACACTACCACTGATCCCCAGACAGAAGCAAACAAAAATGGAGGCTCACTGAACTTGACGTATAATACCTTTTTTGCATGGTGTTCCGATCCAATAAGGCAGAGAGCTAAGGTTATGAAGCACAATGAACGCCGTGCACAGAAAGAAGACTACGAAGGCAGCGTTCAGCTTGAAGACTGTCTTAGAATGGAGACGCAACATGGCCAAGAATTTGCGGTGGCCAAACAGGCGATAGGCCAGCTTGTTAGCATAGACGCCGAGTGCACACCACAAGGCAATGACCAACACGGACACACATCCATCCAGCACGTCATCGCCATGACGATCTGAGACCAGACTATAGGCTGAATACCAACTCGTGCTAAAAACAAAACCTGGAAAACGAATTCAATATAATCACAGAAAAAAATTAAAATGTGAGTTTTTATATGACATCTTTTTAGCTTTGGGTTTATTCAGAACCTGGTTGACAGATATATTGACTGACTGAATAAAAAACTGTTTCTTTGTTTCAACATCAAAAAAGGCTTTCACGGCCGCAGATCTTATAATCACAGCAATAGAACCAGCTTTTGGGTGGTTAGGCCGTGTGCATAATGCAGAGTTTCGTCCAGACGTGCCATTTGTTTGTTTATTAGTTATAATCATTATAAAACATCAAAGCCATTATATTAAAAACAGAGCTGATGGTATTATTATTATTATTATTATTATTATTATTATTATTATTATTATTATTATTATTATTATTATTATTATTATCATCATTATTAAAATCAAACAGTTTTGAACTAAACACTTGTGTGCTAAGACTGATCATCATCATCATCATCATCACCACCATGATGATCTGAGACCACACTATAGGCTGAATACCAACTCATCATCATCATCATCATCATCATCATCATCATCATCATGATCATGTTTTCCTTCCTTCCTTCCCAGCGGACTAATGAAAATCATCAACTAATAATTGACTATGTATAGTAAATATCCTGCAAATATCTGCCAAATTTATTTGTCAACATTGTAAGTATATACCGGTATGTATGGAGTATATCTGCATATGTACTAAATAGTACTTCTTCCATGTACATTGTACCAAAGAAGCACATAAACCCAATTGTAAATTTGTGAATAATAATAATAATAATAATAATAATAATAATAATAATAATAATAATAATAATGTATGTTTTCACAGGAAATATATGGTTATCCTCTATTCTGACGGAAGGAAGGAAAACAAGATTACAAATATAAATAATCAAAGATAGAAATGAGGATACGAACACAAGCAAGGAAGAACACAATAACAAGCTTATAAAGAGACGAGAACTAATATAAAAACAAGAGAGAAGAACGGCAACCTCTGACAACTTCCCACACTGCCGTCTTCATTTTTCTACTTCTGTGTTCCTTCTCTATACCACTTTTATTTCTGTTTCTCCCTTTCCTCTTTATCCTACACTTCCCAAATCAAGAAAGAAGAATTCTCCAGAACAGTTGCTAAAATAGATACCTGCCCTCCTGAAGAAGCTGGGAGGAACACGAAAATTCCCTTGAGAAAAGGAAAAACATCCACCTTAGTCAATACAAACAGGATTTTGTTGATGCCATTTAGCTGACCTGCAGTATCACCTGACTGAAGATGGCACAGACACCTAGCCCCCAAGCCAGCAGAATTAACTAATGAAAGTTAAAATCTCTGACCCAGCCAGGAATTGATCCTGGGATTCTTTTAACCGATGGTCAACACGCTAAACAATTTAGCCAGACATCTGACAATTAACGAATTTTTACAAATGACAAAAATACAAACAAATGTTTTCAACAGATGTACGGGCTAAATATGATATTAGTAAATAGAACACGGTGCAGTACGAAACTGGACAGGGCCATCTAACAGAATGAGCAATGGGTAGTGGTAAAGTGAAGCAAGTACTGAAAGGAGATACTGTATGTTTATTATAACACTTCAGGAATAATCAAAATTTGCTATGGACTGAATCGTTTCAGTAATGACAGTAACAGAAATGGAATATTTTAAAAAAAGTTAAAGTGACAACTACAATATGGCATACGTAAAAAATTAACAGTAATAATATCCGACAGGTAAATATTAACTGCAAAATTTTATTTTAATGATATTATCACAAACAACACATAACAGAGCATTTTGAACTTCTAGTGTCCTACTGCTGTGGAGTACCATACGGGTTTGTGACGTCATGTAGAATCGAGTGCTCGCATGAGATTCAACACTAATCCGGACACCGCTCGTGCACGACACTATGCGATAGTCAAGCTAAACGTTTGACCTCCGATGTAACTGATACAATTATGCTGACAATAATGCAGATTTATCATTCAAATAAACAGTTTTACAGTATTTACATTTTAATTTGGAGCACCCAATGACTCAGATACTAGGTTATGTCAGTAAAAACAGCAGGGCAGGAAGAACATTGTACCTACATGTCAGCTGTTGGATCATTTTCTTTGGATTATGCGCTGCTGTACATTTTAAACCTATGAAAATATCATTAAGTTACACAAGAACTTTGCATGAAGAACGAAAAAGGAAAGCGAGTCCTCAAAAGTTATATGATAAAAGAAGGAAGACTAGTGGACCAACTTGTATAGAACTGAAACAAAGGGAAGAGAGGATCCAGTTTTGCATCTACTTCACTTCGAGTGGCATCGCTTTTCATTAACACTCAAATCAAGCATACCTTGAATATGTTGAACTACCTAAAAGCATAAACTACCCTACTAGTAAAGTACCCTTAATAAAGATAAATTGGAGATCCTTCGCAAATTTATCCATTATGTGGATGATAGACACTGGGACTTTTACACTGACATCTACAAAGTCCCTAGTTATTAGGAAAATTTGAATAATTATGCACTTAAAAACAGCAAAAACAAATGCAAATATGTACTAAAAAGTGTCAAAATATGCACTAAACATTTAGAAATATTGTAAGTTACATTGAAAACAAAAATCTGATATCAATTAGCAATTTATATAAAAAAAGATAAATGTTACACTTTAAACATCACCAAAATAACAAAAAATGGCATACCATACCACAATAAAATGCTCCAGTTTCCTAATGAAATTTGTAAGTCTCGATTACACCTACACACATCATGATGCAACAGCCATACAGACAAGATGATGAAAGTATTTCCTCCATAAGTCATACATACCTATTGCTGATGTGATGGTTAAGATGTAGAGAATGGTGGCCAATACTGGTTTCTCATCTGGACTCAGTTTGATGCCAAGAGACTTAGCTATTAAGTACCATAGCCAATATGGCAAGCGTTTTGATTGTTTTACAATAACTTTCTTTGGAGAATTCAAGCCTGGATTTCTGCAAGCCTACAAAAGAAAAGAAAAAAACAACATGGATCCAATTTTCAAGTACTAAGAAAGCTGTCAAGTGCACCAAAGCCTAAATGGCCACATCAGATATGTCTAATCTGTGATATGATGCTCATGACTTCAAGTGCAACAGTACCATGAACTTCATATGTTAACTCTTCTACACAAACATTCCCAACTATTTTCCTTAACCTTTTCTTCCATCATGACCACAACACAAGATCCGGCTCCTCTCTTACTACGAAGGTAATCCCAAAAATAAGGTCTCCTACTTTTTCATAAATACATAGACCTGTTTATTTCTACACTGGTTTACATCATTTTACAGCTTGAACATTCAGCTATTTTTCTACATAATCACCATTTTGGTCAACGCTGTGACAGTTTTTGTATGCCCATGTCACACCAGCTCGCAGCCATGCTGCTCAGGAAGTTGTGAACCTCATCTTTCACCTCGTCGTCGGTGCTGAATCGCTTTTCAGCCAAAGGTTCTTTCAACTTAGGGAACAAGTGATAGTCACTGGGCGCTAAGTTGGGACTATAGGGTGGGTGGGTAATGATGTTCCACTGAAACTGTTGCAGGAGAGCAACGGATTGCCGGGCAACGTGCCGGCGAGCGTTGTCATGGAGAATGTTTACGCCCTTGCTCAACATTCCTCTTCTGTTCTGAATTGCCCGTCTGAGTTTTTTCAGTGTCTCACAGTACCTGTCAGCGTTAATTGTGGTCCCAGCAGGCATAAAGTTGACCAATATTACCCCTTTTCGATCCCAAAACACAGTTGTCATGACTTTACCGGCAGATTGTGTTTGTTTGAATTTCCGCAGCTTTGGTGAAGAGATGCCGCCACTGGTGTGATTGTTGGTTGGTCTCAGGTGTAAAGTGGAACGCCCAGGTTTCGTCACCCGTGACAACTGAGTCCAAAAAGTTGTCCTGTTCAGCTACAAGGCGTTGAAGAAATGTGCGGGAAGAATCAACTCGTTGCCGCACGTGGTCTTTAGTCAGCATGCGTGGCATCCATCTTCTGCACACCTTCGGGTATTTCAACTTTACCATTAAAATTCTGTGAGCAGCGCTTCAGAGACCTCAGAAACCAAAGTGCAGAGATCATCCAGGGTGATCCGCCGATCTTCACACATGAGTTGCTCAACCTTCACAACTGTCTAGACGGAAATTGACGGTCTCCTGCTCCTTTGTTCGTCATGAATTTCAGCCCAACCGGCTGCAAACTCTCTACACCACTTATGAACATTTCTGACATCCATGCACAACTCACCATTCATTTCTGTCAATTGGTGATGGATTTCAATCGGTTCAGTACCTTTTGCGTTCAAAAACCAAATAACTGCGTGCACTTCGTGCTTGGCGGTAACATCCAACGGGAGCTCCATTCTCAACGGCTGCCAAGTCAAGACTGAGTACCTCAGCACGGCATGCGCATGTTTATATATGAGCGCGGGAAACACTCTTCACAATATTGTGACCAACAGCCACACAAACAGAGTTCTGTACTTATAAAAAAATAGGAGACCTTATTTTTAGGATTACCCTGGTATACCTTCCACATCGTCATGGAATTCACTCTCTGCAAATAGTAGGGATGTTGCTTCTCATTGGAAGTTTAAAGTGGCCTGCCATTAGCACATATCAAATTGATCCAATTGACAATGGATAACAGTTGATAGAATGACTGAACAAACGGATTCATTGTACTTAATTTCTCATTTAAGTGTATAGTTCCTCTTGCTCATGGTTCAATTTCAACGTGAGCTTTCATGCAATTCTGTTGACAATACTCTGCCGTACACCACTGTTAAACTCTTTATCTGGTCAATGTACCAATTTGGGCTACGTTCCATCAACGTTGGCCTGGATAATTCGTTTCTCAATACTGTCTCACCAGATGACATGGCCGAAAAACGTGATGCAAGGGTGAGAAATTTCCAAATATGACTATAATTTCCAATTTGCTTTACGTCACACCGACACAGACAAGTCTTACTCTGGCAATGGGATAAGAAAGGGCTACGAGTGGAAAGGAAGTGACCGTGGCCTTAAGGCACAATCGCAGCATTTGCCTGGTGTGACCCAGTTGTATTGATTTGTAAGTTATCGTTACAGAAGATTAATTGGATATGTGGTAAATTTTGGGATGAAGTGATTGATACTGACAATAAAGAACAACAGTTTACCGATTGGTATGAGGAACTTTCTCTCCTCACAGCGATGAAAGTTCCATGAGGAACATAAACCTCTACAACTGTTGTGATGCAAGTGCATAAGCTTATGCTACAATTGTGTTCATAAGACTGGAGTTTGAACATGAAACAAGAGTTCATTTCATTTTCTGGCAGCCATATCAAGGATAGCAGTAACCATTCCTCAGTTGGAATTAATATTGCTGCAATGGTTGGAGCCAGATTATGTAATTCTGTGCAAAATGGAATGGACTACCAGAATATTACCTCACACTTCTGGACTGATTCTACTACAGTATTAGCCTGGATATGACAAGAAGGAACACGGACTGTATTTGTCAACAGACTCAGCCACTAATGCAGAGACCAGTTCCTTCAAGGGCTTGTCAGGCAGATAGATAACTGAAGCCAAGATGGTGGGACGACCAGAATGGCTAAGCTACACCAGAAAGAATGGCCTTCTATCAATTCATCAGTCAATGATCAATTCATTTCCCAAGAAAAGGATGAATCTGTTCAGATTATCCACTGTTCAACATGCAGAGTAATTTCATGTGATTGATGTAACACATCCAAACATGTAAGTAATGATCACTGTACATACCATGGCACTGGTTGGTGCTACCAATATTTCTTTAATTGCCTGTGTAAGAAGATTTATCCATGATAGACAAAGGGTAAAGTCTGAGAGATCCAGTGGTCAACTGTTATATAATAAGATAAACTTAGCTGAAAAAGAAAGAAAAGAAAAAAATCTGGTTTATACAGGAAGAGTCATTTACTTCACAAGATGATAAAAGTCTTGGTAGCTTAAATGGCTTTAGAGATGACGAAAGACATCTGAGGTTGAAAACCAAAATCGTTAATCGCATTGACAATTGACGTTTACGTGCCCCCTCCCCACTTGTGTTGTCATCCAGACACCTGGTGATTCATCATCTGATCTGAAGTGAACACAAAAAGAATTTGCATGTAGGCATTCAGTATTGTGAAAAGCATACAACAGTCAGAAACACCTATTATATATATTTGAGATATTAACCACACGCAAGAGACTGGAGTGGGACACTGATGATGATGATGATGATGATGATGATGATGATGATGATGATATTGATATTGTAGGACATTATTTAGATATACCTACTGCTTTTCTACCAAAGAATCAAACTAAGAATGCAGAAGTATTTGAAATACCTCTATCAAAGGATAGAGAAGGGTCCACGTATTCAATACCATTAGCTTGTATAGTGTCCTATATAATTGGGGCTAGTTTCGACCCCATATAGACTGGGTCTCTTCAGCCACAATCCAATTGGAAAAATATACACTCAGATACAACCAATAATAAAGTAAACAATCTGGTGTCTCAATTTACAATAAAAATTTTAAACACTGATGAAGTCCAAACAACACATCCAAAATTGAAATCCATCAAAACGGTTGCTGTTGGTGCGGAACTATGTCGTCGCTCTAACAGCAACCAAACATTCCTGGCTTATCTGGGAGTTGGCATTCCCCATCTGCATAGAAGAGCCACTTGGTTTATAAATTATGTTTTGTACAATAATGATATTGGTGAAGGTTTGTAGAAGGGGAACATGTATAACTTGAATGGGTATTCCTTTTCATCAGATGTAGTGATCTATTGTTTAATTTGGTTTGAAGTGAATGTCTCTATGTTCCTCGTAAATTGTGTGCATTTGGTATGGACACCAACACCACACTGACCGTTGAGAGGGAGCAGGAGTATCATCATGGAACAGTTATTTATTCTGACTCTGGGACAGCACATGATCTAAAGTCAGCTGATTGGAATAAGATCAACACCAAGAAAATGAACTGGAAATGTATTTCTCCCTTGGGCCCATGGTGGGGTGGGTTGGGTTTTTGGAACGGCTGATGGGGCTGGTGAATCAGATTCTTTCCGAGGTTTTAGGCAAGGCTCCAATCTGATACTGATTTACTTCCTTTATCACTAGCTCTGTTCCTATGCAATTTTTCTGAAACTGGAATAGCAGTGGTGATACTGTCAATGAAAATGCCCTCAAGCAAGAGTGAGGTGATGACAGATCTAAAAAATAGATTTAGGTAAGAGTATTTGGGAGTACTCAGAACCCACAACCTAAGAGATTTGAACTTTACAATTTGCTTTACGTTGCAATGACATAAAAAGGTCTACAACTAAGGCTATAGAGTATAAGAACCCGCTATATGATCAAATTCCGGTGTATTTGAAAATACTTGAAAAATATTACAAAAAAAGAATTGGAATCTCTCCACATCTAGATAGCCCTACGATGTGTTCCTCCCCCTTTGAAGCAGAAGGTAACAACAAGGACATACCAATATCCCCTGATTCTCCACCTCCTCAAGTAAGTGAACAACAAAGAACACATCACTACTACACCAGACACAAGACCATAACAAAAAAAGACAAGAAAGCAGGTTTAAAAAGAATTGACAACTAGGGATTAGTGATATCATCTCCAATAGTAATAAGAGCCACATTATGAAACCTAGATGTCTTCATTCTGACAATTACTAAAAAAATGTATAATTTTTAATTTATAAATTGGCTTAATTTTTTTAACATGAACTTTTTAAGAAAAGAATATTCATCAGGACATATTCTCTATGGATTATTGTACAAGTGTTTCCTTGACAACCGCTTTCAATTGTAAAAAGGATTTATGTATTTTCTCAGGAGTATTTTGTTTTTAATGTTCTCATTTTTTATTTTTTTATATATTTATTGCGCACTACAAGATTTCTAATCCCAATTACAGTGGCAAATGTTTACATGTGTTTTTCTTCTTTTTTTTTTTGCTTCAACTTAGTCTAATAACCTAATATCTGAACTATTCTAATATTATATTTACGCTGAGAAAGAAATATTACATACCTAATCTTTACAAGAAACAAGTAGATAGAAAACAATTTCATATCTAAACTAGTCTAATAACCTAATATCTGAACTATTCTTATATTTACAATGAGAAATTAACAGTATTTCACATCTAATCTAATTTCATCTTTACAAGAAAGAGTAAATTAAAAATTAACAAAATTACAATCGTAATTTCACATCTAAACTATTATTTTCTTCTAGTTCTAACACTTATAATTACATTTATGGGATAGGGCTTAATGATTAATGTTTATAATACATTTTGTGGTTCAAATCAGCATTACAAATTAGAGTTTTCACGGAGATGGTGAATTGTTGTAAAAAGAGATCTACAGGTATACAGAAGTCTAAAGAATTTTTTTTCTGAACTGCACTGTTGTAGGCATTGCATAGCCTGTAGAGTGGGGAATTTTTGTGAGTGGTTGTTGTAACTTTATTATGAAAAGTTACATTTGTCCTTGCATTAAAGCGGGGCACGTGGAAGCTCAAGAGGCATAAAAAGTCAGGGTTGTCAATAATAGAAATTACAGTTTTGTACAGAAACTTCATGTCATCCTTTTGTCTCCTCAGTTCCAAGCTTTTTATTTCAAAATTTAGAAGAAGTTCGTTGTATGCTATGTGTAGATAATTACCGGTTTTTATGAAATGTAAGTATTTTAAATATCTCTTTTGGATTTTTTCGATCCGTGCAATATATATTTTGTTTGCTGGACTCCATACAACACTTGTGTATTCTACTTTGGGCCTGACGAGAGAACTGTAGAGGTGTATACAGGTTTTTAGGAGTTTAAAGGGTTTGACATTCCTCATCAAAAATCCTAATGTGCTGTATGACTCAGCAACTATCTTCTGTATATGTGGGGTGAAGGCGAGTTCTCGGTCTAATAATATCCCAAGGTCTGTAACCTCATTTACTGGTTTCAAGTCATCGTAACCTAGTTTATAGTTAAAGGAAATGCACGTTTTATTTTGGATGAACAACATCAATATACATTTCTCTATATTTAGATATAGTTGATTTTCGGTCGTCCATTGTAGTAAATTATTTAAGTCAGCCTGGAGAAGTTCGTAGTCGTTAATTGTGATAATGGATTTTAATACCTTAAAGTCATCGGTGTATAAGAGAGATTTCGAGAAATTTATTCGTTCAGGTAAGTCATTGATTAGTGCCAGAAACATCCATGGCCCTAGATTAGAGCCCTGGACTATTCCTGAATTTATAGGGTATTCTCTGGATGAGTTTCTTTGATAAATTACATACTGCTTTCTATCTCTTAGGTAGGAGCTGAAAAGACATAGTAGTGGTTAAGATAATTCAACCATATTTAATTTTTTTAGGAGTATGTCGTGGTCAATTTTGTCAAAGGCCTTTTCGAAGTCAGTAAATATTGCATCTATCTGGCCACCTCTATCAAGTTCTGCGGATATTGATTGCGTAAAATTTATGAGATATGTTACTGTAGATCGTCCTGAAATAAATTCATGATGCTGTTCTGATATTAACGGTCTTGTATAGACTGAGTTTATGACATAATATAAATTCGAAAACCTTGGTCAGTAGTTTTTTACTAACATTGCATTACCCGATTTAAACACAGGACATACTCGGGACAGTTTCCATATTGTGGAAAATACGGATGTTTTAAGAATTAAGTTATAAATGAAGAGGAGAGGATATTTCAGTAGGTACATCTTTGCAACCTGTTATAACATACAGCGGTGTCTGATCTGGTCCCGCGGAAGGCTTTGGTTTGAGCCTTTTTAACACTAGTTCAACATCCTCTACAGTAATGTCGTCAATGTGAATACTGCCAGTGGTTCCTGATGGGACCTTTGGAATGTTATATTGAGCTCTATCTTGGGAATATACAGACTGAAAGTATGTTGCAAACCCTTCCGTAATGTTCCTATAATTCTCTAGTACTTTAGAGTCATATTCATAGGTATTGCAATTAGTGTTTTTTCCTTTATTCTTCACCCACATCCAAAAGGTTTTGGTGTGACCAGTAATATCCTGCTCAACAGTTGTTACATAATCGTCATATGAGGATTTAATTGCAGACTTAGTTTCGGACCTTAACGTTTTAAATTGCCTATTGTAATATTCTGAAAGATGCTTCCGTTTTCGGTAGTATTTTTTTCTTTCAGTTTTTGTTTTATGCTCTCCATGAACCAAACTCGGTATGTCCTGACCGTCCACGAGCCACTTTTAGGAACAGTCTCATTTAACACTGCGTACATCTTAGAATAAAGACAGGCCACTGCTTTGTCTACATCAGTGCATTTGTAAAGTCTTTCCAAGCAAGATCTCTTAGTCCTGTGAACAAGTGTTCAAAAGTAGCTATTTTAAAATTATAAGTATTTTGAGCTTCCCTTTTGCAGTTTCTATGGTTTGGAGTGATCTGTACTTCTATTTCTAGGGCAGGGTGATGGGAGTCCTCAGGTAATAGCGGATCAGTGTTCTTTTTACAGGTGACATTCGTTTTTGTCTACTGGCGAGTACTAAATCCAAAGTTACCGTTACTATGGAAACGGAATTATAGGAATTCAAGTTGTGTATATTGAGGAAGTTTTTTAGTTCTTGGCTTTGTCTCATTAAATTTAAGTCACCATTTTCATTAATTACTGTTGGCATATTAAAGTCTCCTGTAATGATTACATTACTATCCATTATTTCATAGTGAGATTCTATCCACCTAAATACCTCACAATGAACTTCTAGTTTTGCACTTGGAGGAACATACATGTTAATTAGATACCAGATCTTTCCCTGAATATTTACCTTCAGAAATAACCCCTCGAAGTGTTCCATTGTTTGTTCGACCTTGAGGACAGGTAATCCGCTTCTAACTGCTATGACCACCTCACCTCCCCGCCCCGTTGAGCTTCTTACTCTGTCAGCACAGTATACTTTGTACTTATTACAACAGACCTCGCTATCATAGACACTAGCATCTAGCCAGGATTCAGTGAGCATTATAACATCAAAATTATTACTGAGAATGTTTACATTTAAGTCATTTAGTTTAGTCTTAAGACTACAAACATTCTGGTAATAAATGGTAAGCCTACTTTTCTCCATCACAATTACAATTTAGACAGGTCATCCTGGTTATTTATAACAATGACACCAGACCCTTGGGTCTTGCATATTTTAATTATACCATTCCTTACTCAAATGTAAGCGTAATTCTTCTCCCTCCGGACAGCAGGGGCTTGGGCCGGCAACTTCTTCTGAGGGGACAGACTCTCGTTTACATAGATGATGCTGTCACCAGAAAATCCTAGTTGTCTGTTGGAAAGATTTCGCTACACTAGCCTCCGCTCCATGAAGTGGTCCTTGTCCATTCTTCTTACAAACTTCACTATGATCCCGCACTGTTTCTGGTTTGGTGCCTTAGGGAATCAATGGCAAGCATCCACCATTTCTTCTTTAAGTTCTACGTCCAACGCTCGCCTGACTTTCTTTACCGTGTCTAGAACAAATTTATTCGGTATATCCGGAATGCCATGTATTTCGGCGGTATTCCTTCTCGTATACTGTTCAGCTTCCCCCACATGGATTTCTAAGGATTTTATTTTATCCTCCAGAAGATGATTTTCCTGGGCGAGGTTTTCTATATCTTGAAAACACTGTTCCATATCTTTTTGCTGTTTGGAAATCAGAAGTACCGTATCATCTAATTTCTTGTGACAGTTCAAGGGAATTACCTAAATCTGTCTCTCAAGTTTTCTGGTCTTCCTTCACTTGCCTCATTTCTTCAGTTAACTCTTTCAATAATTCGTAAACGCTGTCTAAAGAGGGGGTGTTCATGATAGTTAATGATGTTGATTTCCGCACACTGTTTCTTGGTTCATGTCTTGTAAACTTATCGCAAGTCCACTCCATGTATCTGTTTACACTGTTCATACACTTTTTGTGGTACCACATTTTACATGCCACGCACTGTACCTTGGGAGCCCTACCCAAGTCGGCCGCACATTCTGCGCAGGCGCTCATTTCGCTGAGTTATTTACGTGCTCCTTATTTCTCAAATTACTCGGGATTATTGGTTAATCAGAATATTGTCACTTTGGTAGTAGTTGTGAAATACCACACACTATTATCACATCACAGATACACTTGCAAGTCTTTATCTGACACTAGTTAATACACACTTTGCAGGAGCTCGTTATTCTCGTGCTCTGCACTTAACTATGCTATTTTTAAGGACACTTTCTCCCAAAGCATTGATACTTTGTCAATATATGAATTTTCCATCTAAACAGTGTTATGTGGCTGAAGATATTAATAATATACGAAACATGTACCACTTTTAACCAAGAAGTTGCCTTAAGCAACTAATGTATCGACAAGGTGGAAAATAAAAAATACTTAGTTGTGAATCTGTTAAAGTGCAATATGGACCATGAAGTTGATTTTATGTAACAGAAAGGTCTTACGGCGAAGATGGGATGTGAGCTGGAAGGAAGCGGCTGTGGCCTTATTTAAGGTACAACCCCAGCATTTGCCCGGTGCAAAAATGGGAAACCACGGAAAACCATCTTCAGGGCTGCCGACAGCGGGGTCCAAACTCACAATATCCTGAATGCAAAGCTCAGAGATGCGTGACCCTAACCACATGGCCACTTGGACGGTAAAATACAGTAAGTCAGAAGACACTGTTTTAATTGGTAGTGATCATAGTAAACATGCTGACTGGCCACTGGTTGGAATTATACAGATTCTGGCAGGCAGTGATAATGTCATTTGGCCTGTACATTTACAAACTGCTACTTCATCCTTACTATGTCCCATTCAGAGAGTTTATCTACTAAAGGTGGCAAATGATTGGGAACCGTATGTAATGGTAGTAATAAAGGTTTACCTCATCCTTACTCAAGAGAAGGAATGCCAAGAGAGTGGCTGGAGGATAAAATTACCTCAAAGATTAAACTTATACCTGACAATGATTTTCTGTTGTATTGTATAATTGTTATGATTTACATTTGTTAGTTTAAGACTGAATTGTATCTTACTTAAATATGTTGATTTCTGTATTTACTAATGTGTGATTTTAACCTGTCAATTTAATTATAGTGGACATTTCTTTACATTTGTTAGATTGTAACCGAGTTCTTTTGTCTCCATTTCAAGGTGAGAGGATGTTGCTATTCTGAAATGAAGATGTTATTACTCTTAACTTTAGTAGTTTAATGTCACAGTTGGCAACTGTGCCTCCATACTCTTGTTTCCTTTTTTCTTTTCTTTGTAGGGTAAAACAAGTGAATAAGCATTATTGTTTTCCTGACATGGTACTGGTAAAAAAATGTGTCATGATTCATCTCCATCAAATTTTGCTGAATTAGTAGAACAAGTACCATATCATAGTTATTTGCTGCGTACTTATAAGAAAGATATGACAAGATTTATTCTCATTAAACTATTTTGAATTGATGAAACATAATTTGCATTAATTGAATCGAACATAAGAAAGTGAGCACATATAACAAAACAGTAAAAACGCATGAGGAAGTATTACCTGCAGGTCAACAGATGTGCTTGGTGAAACCGATCGTTCAACCGTAGATGTATCGCCATGCTCACCAGCAACCAGCGCATCACTCAGAGGCTGCCTGCAAAGGAACATTTTTACAGAGCCCAAAAACAATGTAACACTTTAGTAACATAAATAAATGAAATGGATGTGATGAATGAGTTTCTATGAGTGAGAAACATTTGAGGACTCTTTATTTTTTAAAGTCATACACTGGAATACCAGCTGAGAATTAGTTTAGGTTAACTGCAGTTTCAGAGGTCTGACCACATTTCAGATGCCAATTACTCTGTAGTGTACCAGTACTCCCAGTTGTATCCCCATGACCGTTAAAACATCCAGTCTCTAACGTCTGATACCATGGTTAGCCGGTTCGAGTCCCATTGGTGAAAAAATTTCCCAACCAGAATGCTGGCCAGCAGGATAGAAGAGGAAGTGGTATACAATTTCTAATCACTAGATTGAGTCCACAGTGTTCACGTGGAGTGAGGACATGTGACGCTGGTGATGGCGATTTGTCCGCTGGGTGGCAACCTTAAGCCTTGAGCACACCCCTTGGCGTTATTCGACAGGAGCAGGCTGTCCCAACACTTCCTACCTCAGTATCATCATCCCACAATTTATCCAGGAGGCACTGATAAAGGGTTGATTTGGTGCGCGAAACATATATCTTTTTGGAATAATTAAGCTTCATTTATTCTTTAAGGGAAGTGATTCTGACATTGTTTTGGATTATAATTGCGTGTTAGTATTGTCTGGTGAATCTATGGATTCTTAATGTCCGACTCGTTGGCTGAATGGTCAGCGTACTGGCCTTCGGTTCAGAGGGTCCCGGGTTCGATTCCCGGCTGGGTCGGGGATTTTAACCTTAATTGATTAATTCCAATGGCCCGGGGGCTGGGTGTTTGTGCTGTCCCCAACATCCCTGCAACTCACACACCACACATAACACTATCCTCCACCACAATAACACGCAGTTACCTACACATGGCAGATGCCGCCCACCCTCATCGGAGGGTCTGCCTTACAAGGGCTGCACTCGGCTAGAAATAGCCACACGAAATTATTATTATTATTATGGATTCTTAATCAATATTGGGATCATATTTTGTTATAAATTTTGTGCCCTAAGTGGGAACCATCTTGTTTTGACTATAATTGGACTTGATTTATTTGTTTACAATCTTGCCCTAAGTGCCCGAAATCTTATTTCAATTCACCGATGGTCTGAGATATTGTAGTCGGCCTTGGTTTGTATCATCTGTAACCATTAAGGTAGGTACTATTGTCAGACAGATCAATAGTGCTGTAACTGAAACTAAAGAGTAAGTGAATAGGAAAGGTTACAATAATATCGGGTAGACATCAATTACTCATCTAGGCATCTATAAAATGACTGGAAACAGAGAGCATGACGACCGCTATCAGTGCGACATCTGTAACAAGGATGTCGGAGGTAATGAGAACGCAGTGCAATGCGAAGGTTGCGACAAATGGCAACACGTGGATTGCTGCGGCATATCTAAAGGTGAATGGGATATTATCAAACGAAGACACTGCAAACTAATATGGCTGTGCACAGAATGCAAGCCAACTGTCTTGAGAAAAACACGCAACGAAGACATACTAGAAAAGATAACCGCAAGGTTGGAGGACATGCTAGTTAACATGGAAAAAACCATGGAAAATAAATTGGAGGAAATTAAAACCATGATACCAACGGAGATAACAAGGTATATGGAAAATCAAAGGACATCAACTAGACAAATGACAATCAAACAGAAAGCTCCTCAGCCCCCCGCCTCAGAGCAAGGAAGAGGAATAACACACAACCAGGAACGTCCCACAATGATAACCAATGAGCTAACACCATTGAAGGAGGCGATGCATGGCAAAGAAGAAATTCCAAATGCAAACCAGAAACTAGCGGTTAAAGAATCAAGAGCTTTTATTACGAACAAAGAAGGAAGGGAAGTAATACAAGAACGAGAATCTGGAGACTACCGAATAGAAAATGAGAATAACTGGAATATATACGAGAGGAAAAGGAGAGATAAAAGAGGAGAGAGGAAAACTGGGAGTGATCTTGACAATATTAATGATGCAAACACCCAACGAAGCAGGCCAATAATAGGAGCGAGAGAAGGCGATACCAAGATAAGGGCAGCAGAGTCAAACGCATGGTTATATGTGGGAAGACTGGAACCAAATACAACCAAGGAAGACATATGCGAATATCTCAAGGAAAACGGTATAGACGGAAAGGTGTTCTGTGATACAGTTAGTGAGAGGCCAACCGGCACAGCATTTAAAATTGGAATTCCGTACAAAGACCTAGAACGAGTGCATGATAGTTCGTTCTGGCCCGCCCGTGTAGTATGCCGGCATTTTCGGAAACCTTGGAAATTTCGTAGGACTCAGCAATGACAGGGTTAGAGCCATGACTTGGAATGTAGAAGGACTGAGAGGTGCACTAAATCTAATGTCAAGTAACATACTAGAGGAATTTGGCATATGTGTTCTAACAGAAACATTCATCAGGGAGGACTCAATAATAAATGTTCCAGGTTTCTACAACTATCATGTGTACGCCAATCAACTCAAGGAAAGGGGACGACCATCAGGTGGAGTATCAGTACTCGTTAAACCTCATCTAACCCCATGTAAACAACTGTTGAGAGACGAAAACCTATTGATTTTACGAACGAAAATATTAGTGATCATGGCAGTATACTTCAGCCCTGAACGCACTGCAGCAGACATAGTTGATACGCTTGGAAATGCGTTGAATATGATAAATGATGAAGAAAAGGTGTTAATTGCCGGTGACTTGAACTGTCCAGTAGATAAACACAGCTGGAAAACTGAAGATGTTATGGACTACCTGAGGCACAGTGGATTCGTGCTGTTAAACAAGAAACAGGAATGGACATATATAGGACCAAATGGAGGCAGCACAATAGATTTAATGCTTTCAAGGGGTCTCATAACATCGGGAACAACAAAGCTGGTCCTCAAAGATGGCTCCATTGTAAGAAAGCACTTACCAGTGAGCACAGACATCATCACGAAGACGGAAGAGGTGGCTGACCTAAGAAAAGGAGCCAAAATCGGAAAGAATATAGACATAAACAAAGTGAAAGCAAAGACAAGCCAGATCAACGAGGTGAAGAAAATGATAGATGAAGGTGAAATAGATTCCGCAGCATGGTGGATAGCAAGTTGCTATGAAGAAGCGGCTCCTCTAAGCCTGGGGACAAGAAAGTCAAAACCTTGGTTCGACAAACAATGTTATGAGGCAAGGAGAAGTACATTAGAAAAATTGAACAGGGCAAGAGAAATAAGGAACAGGGAAAACTTGGAAGAGTACCGGCTACAGAGAGTTCAGTACAAAGAGCTCCTGAAGAGAAAAAAGATTCAGTACATAGAAGAACAACAGAAAAGGATCATAGAAGAAGCTAAATTGGATCCATACAAGGCTCTACGGCCGAAAACGAGCAAAATACATTCTAAGATCGATATGGAAACATGGAAATCACACCTCAACAAAACAATTGCTTTGAGAGATACGAGACCAACACTCAGATGTCCAGATCACAGAGAACCATCAAATTTAATAACGGAAAATGAAATCGTTCAGGCCATCAAGGAAGGAAGACCCAATAGAACACCAGGACCAGATGGAGTCAGAAATGAGCATCTAAAAGAGACAGTGAGGGAATTGTTACCGGTATGGAGTGCCTTACTGAACAAATGCCTCGAAACTGGAAGGGTCCCAACAGATTGGAGGAAGGCAACAATCCGAATGCTATATAAGGGGAAAGGAGACGCAGATGACCCGAATTCCTACAGAGGGATCGCGATGGAACAAACAGGTTTGAAACTTCTGACAAGGATCTTAACGAAGAGAGTGATGAATGAATTGGATGCACTGTTACCAGAGGAGCAATTTGGATTCAGACGGAAAAGATCTACAACTATGGCATTGGAGAATTTACTGAATCATATTCGTATCACCCTAGAAATGCCACGAGGCAAATTATTTGTGGCATTCATTGACTACTCCAAGGCATTTGATTGGGTAAACAGAAGGTTACTCATAGATAAGCTGGAGAAGTTAATCGGAACATCTAATGTCACAACACTCATATCAAACCTGTTGGCTGAGAATTATATACAGGTGGACGATGGCATTGGGTCGTCAGATTGGATGCCACAGACTATAGGAGTTCTTCAAGGTGATCCACTTAGCCCTATATTATTTAACGCTTTCACCTCTGATGTAGTGTCAGAGATAAAGGAAAATACAGACTCAGAAATGTTCCTGTATGCTGATGACATGGCAATTGCGGCTGAAGACATAACAGAACTACAACGTGCGATGAACTTGCTAGTGGACTGGGCTAACAGGAATGAAATGAAAATAAATGAGGATAAGACTGAACTAGTCGTATTCAGGAAAGGAGGTAAACTAAAGGAAACAGAGCACATATGGTGTAATAATGTCCGCCTTCGCAGAGTTAGCAGTTTCAGATACCTAGGTGTAACCTTGCAGACCACATGCAGCAGTTTCAGGATCCATATAAGAGCTAGAATTATTGCAGCTCTGAAAGCGATGAATGACATCGAGAATATCACACAAATTGCAGTGGATACAGCCATGGTGCTTTTTCGAGTAAAAGTGCTACCAGTGTTAACCTATGGGCTTGAGATCATAGGGGAATTCCTGAGTTTGAAGCAATTAAACGACCTGGAAAAGATAAAATCCAGATATCTGAAGCGAGTCCTCAGTGTTTCAAAGACTACAAGATCTCGACTTGTATATGAACTTGCGAGAGAAACTTTCCTGATTGAGGACCTGAGATACAATCTTGTTTTACCAGGAGGCGCAGCATACGATAACCTGTTGCATAAACTTAGAGAAAAAAAGAGGGACATTTGGGAAGACTTCTACTCAACGGAGGCCATGACGAATCGAAAATGGATGGAAACGGGCTACCAACTGAGACACATAGTTACGAGATTGGCTGTACACGGATTCCATTTCAAGATGTGTAAAAACAAAGTTTTTCACGAACCGAACATAAACTGTGTGTGTAGGCTATGTGACCAAGTATGTGAAAGATATCATATCCAGAAGTGTTCCTCGAGGTCCTGCTCGATTAGTGAATTTATTAAGGACTAACACTTTTGCAGAGCGCATTAGACGCCACGCTGTCTTATCTAATTGTGAACCTCTATGCACATTGTGCGCAATAAAAAATTTATTATTACAATCAGGCACGTGAGTCACCCACAGGAGTCAAGCAGAAAGACTTGCACCACATGAGTCAAACCTCTCTTAGGGCCCCCCAGCACTAAAGGCCATACCGGTACGATAAATAAAATAATATACTATCACAGGTCATTTTGAAGGTAATTTGTACTACAAACGGTACGTACAAGTTCTGGGATAGAACGTTATTTCCCAACAGCTTATAACATTTTAATGTAATACATATTATAATACATAGCATGCCCACAATAAGAATACAGGACTAATGATTGTTTCTCTTGGCCTGAAAAGAAGCAATATTTCTTTGCTCCTAAAATGTCACCCCTTAAACATGTCTTACATACAGCCTATTCATGTAAAAAGATAAGAACTTACATTTGTAACAGAGCACTCATTCTTTATAGTTCCGTCTCTTATTATGGGGAAAAAAGGTATTAAGGATTATTCCACCGGTTTTTACGAAAATTAACAACAACAAACCAATATTTAATACGAAAGCAATAAGGAATGTCCCCGCCGTAATTATCTCACCCAAAGGCATCGTTTATAGATTACAGACTGGCAAAAGTAGCCTATATTCACGCAATTCACGGATGTCCTGTTTCTTTTTATAAATAGTGCTTCCGGCTTGGTGTTAAATGCGCTGAAGCGTAGAAATATTTTGCCCCTCCATGTGTCATTTCCTGTAAGCATTGTTGCAGAAATGCGGCATGTTGGAAGTGGGCTTATACACTATTATTCTCACCTGTCAGCAGTGGAATAAACTACTACCCCGTCTCGAATGTTATGCCATACATTTCTGTACGCTTTTTAAAAAACCGGTACCGAACTCTCAAACGATGTAGAATTCGAGGAAACCAATCAGCAACAAAAAAGGAAAATAAAAACAAAAATGTCTATAAAAAGACAAGACGAAATGGAGGAAAAATTCTAAACGTCTAAAATAAATACACACAAAATTACGTAGAAGGAATAACTACGTTGTGAATGCGATAACTAAATAAATAACCTGGTTTAAAAATTTTCGGTATAGAGTGTATGACAAATATTTCACGTAGGCCTATGCTTAGAGTTCATGAACTAACTAGTTCAAAGAGAATGAGTAGAACTAGTTCATTTAAACGACTCGTTTATTTGAACGGGTCGTTCATACGAGCATACAACCACGGCCGACTTGATGCGTCCAGCCGTTGCCTACGAGATATACTGGCCGGGACATAGCTACTAATTTGCCGCTGAAAATCATAGGATATAAACTTCATGGTCATGATCCGTATTGAATTGTATTTACAATATAATTATAAAATAAATGTCGTAATGGTCCACCTTTCAATACTATAACATGCAATATTCTAAATTACATTTGTTTAGGGACTAGTTTCGGCCGGGGCAGGCCATCTTCAGCCTTATTGTAAAACATCTAATAAGTAAATAAATGTACATGCCAACGAGCTAGAATAACATAGAGGGGCTGTATACCTGACATCAGCGCTCCCTGCTTGAAGCAAGTTGATAAGGGGCAGCCATGTTAACGGTTGTCAAAACAAAGCGAATTGGCGCGAGAGCATATGTTGAGGTGACAGGGAGATCGTGCATGCCAATTTAATTCCCTAAGTTTTAAGAAGTGAAAAGATAGATTCTCGCTTTCAAGAATGCCAGCCGTAAGCTCAGCGTATGGTTGTACTAATCGGAGTAATAAAACCAAGGATATATCGTACTTTAAGTAAGTATTACTGAATTATAGCCGAGATTTCTTTTTGTAATTTCTGTTTGTAATTAAATCCATTTTATTGTTTACTTAGCGAAAGTACGGATAGCCACGGTAATTATTTGTCGAATTTTGTTTCAGATTTCGTTTAAAGAACAAGGAATTAACTGAACAATGCGTTGTAAGGGCGAAAAGAGATAAATGGTATCCCACTCAATTCAGTTGCTTATCCTCTGTACATTTCCAGCCCTATTTAATTTTCATTCACATTTACAAATAAAGGAACCACAAAAAATCACTTATTTCGTTCAAACGTACACCAAGTATGATAAATACAGCATTTTACTGCTATTTTTTGAAATGTATACAGCCTTTATTGTAGATGTCTGTTGCCTTGGTTTTTAAAACTATGCCACACTTCATAATGGACAGCTTTCAAGCTAGTAATCCCAGAATGATATGGTAATGGGAGAAACACGATATCCCCCTATATTATAATAAATAATTACACTAAACTATTATTGTGGTAAAGTATTCATGGGCCGCCTCTGTGGTGCACTGGTTAGCGTGAGCAGCTGCCACCCCTGGAAGCCCGGGTTCGATTCCCAGCTCCGCCACGAAATTTGAAAAGGAGCACGAGGGCTGTAACGGGATTCTATCAGCCTGGGGAGGTCAACTGAGTAGAAGTGGGTTCAACTCCCACCTCAGCCATCCTCGAAGTGATTTTCCGTGGTTTCCCACTTCTCCTCCAGGCAAATGCCGGGATGGTACCTAACTTAAGGCCACGGCTGCTTCCTTCTCCCCCCCACAAGGCCCCTGTTCAGCATAGCAGGTGCAGTCCTCCCTCACAGTTGTATCCCCCGACCCAATGTATCATGCTTCAGAACACTGTCCTTGAGGTGGTAGAGGTGGGATCCGTCGCTGAGTCCGTGGGAAAAACCAACCCGGGAGGGTAAACAGATTAAGAAAGGAACACAGTACTCATGAGGATGCAATAATTTAAAAAATATTAACAGAATGAAGTTGTAACCTATTATAGGTCCCTATGATTTTAAGGTTTCCTGTCATAAATATTTATGTCGATCGTTTTTATTCTAATTTACGCTTAACCACAACAGCCAAGCAGGGTAACGCTCTTGTTCCGATTTCGAGGCCTATTCGTATGTCACTGTGCGATGATTTCCAACTACCCTACAATCAACTGATCGTGATGTTGGCCTCGTGAAGGCCATGCCCCCTTGCTTGTGTGACAACAGGAAACATGGCGGACGTTCGTTCTATTAGGTTCACACAGGCAGCGCTTCCGCCTCTCTATGTTATTCTAGCTCGTTGGTACATGCACACAATTGACATAAAACAAATGAAACAAATATATACAAATTGACAATAAAAACTGGGATGAAATTATGAGTAAATTTGAAAATAAATTCTTGCATCTTCAGTATGCTCATCATCGAGACTCATTCATGTATTAATATTCACTGAACTGTTCTAACACTGCTAATCATTCCTAATTCAATGGTAAACGGAAACTGGTAAATGTTGATCCCGTAGTTCATCACCAAATCTGTTTGGGTGGTGTTAGCCGTATGCAAGTCATTGGATGCCGCTGCAAATAAACACCAGCTTAAATCATAGGTTATATGAGACTTACCTCTCAATATGACATGTGGTGTGTGGCCTGTTGTCGTGTATGCTTCAGAGTCTTGTCTTGTCTTGATCGTATAATTTAATGGGCTTCGCTTGGGAGCGGTAATGCTTCAGAGTAACTGTTGTGAGATTCAAATGAAAAGGAAGAGGCAGGCAAGGAGGGTGAGGAGGGACAAGGAGGAGGGGTATGGCAAGGCGTGAGGTCGTGGTGGAGAGAGGAGTGGAAGGTCGTGAAGGAGAAGGGGAGGGGAAGGGGGAAGGATAGGGGCTGAAGGATATGGGAGAAAAGATGGCTGCTGAGGAAATGTGTTGTGAATATTATGAAAAACTGAATTATGATTTGTTGGTTTGACGTCTCTGAAAATGGGAATTAGAAGGTCAAAAAGGATATTTGGCAATTCTGAAATTTCATTAAGATTATTATTTGGGTTGAAATATTGATCTAAATGTATGAAGCAGCTTTCGGTAATGTTAAGGAGGAGGTCCTTTGTTGATGATTTTGAGAATTTCCATATCTTGTTTTGTGTCTGTGAATTTGTGATTAGTCATGCATATGTATTGTATTTCAGGGCATTGACGTGTTCTGAGTACCTTATATTAAAATTTCTCCCGGTCTGTCCGACGTAAGAAGAATTACAACTGTTGCAAATGATCCTGTATACTCTTGATTTTGAAAAACTACTGAACTTATTTATGGATGTGGCATTATGTAAGACTTATGCGTTCCAATCGTTTGTTTTGAAAACTACTTTTACATCGTACTTTTTAAAAATGTCACGTTTCTGTTCTGCTCTTGACGGACTTGAATATTGTGATGTACGGAGTAATTGTGATGCTGTGTTGATTTTATGCAATTTATTGTGAGTATCGTTTCTGTCGGTGAGTGTCCGTGAGGTTGAAAAATATGGTGCACTGTTGTGTACCTCTATATACTTCGGATACCGCTAAAAAGAAAGAAAATGTGACGTTCCATAGTAATTTTATTTCGGAGTGCGGTTTAAGAGAGAAATGCAGGCAAGCTATTTCGAGGCACGAGTTTGTAGCTTGCATTTTAATACATCAGATTTCAGTGTAAGTATATATATCAATCAAGCGAATTCTCCCCAACGAACTGTCAAACGCAGGAAGGCTCCAGCTCCCAGAAATGACGTATTGCCATCAAAATTCAGTAAAATTTCTGATTAAGGTAAGTTAACCATGAATATACCAGATCTTTAGCATATAACTGTTCTAAACCAGCCACAAACAAAAAAAAAGAAGTTCCTACAAGTCTCGTTTCTGTCAAGGAAAGGCTAAGTGAATTCAGGTTAAATTTAAATATATACTGATGAGACTTCAAATGCCAGATTACGGAAAACAGTATTTATATTGAGAAGCAGGATACGGTAATGAAATCAGAAAAATGATTTGAGATATCTGAACTTGACCAAAAAGGAAACCGAATTGAACATAATGGTACAAATGATCATTTAGGAGCTTTATTCCTGTTAGAACAAATTGAATCTTACGGGGAGAAAAAGTGAAATACGGAGAAACGACGCTAAAAATTAGCGTCCTCTGGCATAGGAAAGCGCCTGCCGGCTACAGATTTAAGATCCTTGCACTGCCTAACTGTACCACATCAGAAGATGCTGAAAAATTACATAGGATTTTCTAATGGTGAAACAGGCATGACATCGCTCTCCAAAGAGCGGCTTCAATAGACCTACGAATGTCGCAACATCAGATGTGTAGAGGAAAAGATAGGATCGCTGATACTTTATAAAATGGCGATTAAACTGAAAGTTATTTATGACCGCAATCTCGATCAGTTTATCGGATACACTGAAGCAGAATTAAAGAAAACAGGAAGAAGTTACAAACGCGCTAACAGACTTCTCTGCTTCTTTAGAGAATCACTTATTTCGTTTAAGCAATGTGTAAGAAAAACATCGTAGAAAGTAAGTCATACAACTGCTCTTGGTCTTTTGTTTATCTCACATCTGTTTCGTGTCTTCTGAAATGACTAGTTTTAATGAATTTTTATAGATTTTCGTACTCGAACGTGTGCAATGAGTGAGCGAGACAGCTCAGTAAAGAGAACTCTAGCAGCGCTTGTCAGAAGTATCTCGAGGTCGAGTCTATGCGGCAACTGGCGTATGTTAAGTAAATTTTATAGTTTATGATAGTTACAAGCTTGAATAATGCCAAGTACGTGCTGTTGTGTACCACTGTGTAAAAACAGAGGAGGGCATAGGTTTCCAAAGGATCCCAGTTTGAGAAAACAATGGATAAAACAAATTCGGCGGATTAAATGGAATCCAACTGTCAGCAGTGTTGTTTGTTTCGAACATTTCGCACCCAAGGATTATATAAGCTCTACTTTGCGAGGTAGGACATGTTATTCAATCATCAGTAACATAGCTTAGAAACTAATGGTCCCTTAATTGCCTGATTGGTACTTAATTAATCGCCTCAGGAATTTCCTATTTAATTCTAACCTTTAATTCTGTACATATAACAGGCATGTGCAGTAGGCCTACAGTTATTGCCCTACATATTAGAAAGATCTGCAGAAGTCATAGCTACTCTTAACTTATTTACATTAAATCTTAATCTCAAAATACGATCTGCAATTCCATAACATACCACAATGTGTTCATTTTCAGGAGGCAATATACCTCTTAAGAAGACCTTGCAAAAGACAGCTGGTGCCTTCAGTATTTGCATGGACAAAAGCAAAGGAGGGCAGTGAAACAGCAAAGAAACAAAAAGAGAGACATGACAAGAGACAGTTACCGTTAATCCAAGGAGGCAAAGACAGCAGTGTCTGCGTACCTCCTGCGAGTAGCCAGAATGATTTTGCATTAACCTTAACTGGGGAGGCTTTAAATTTTTTGCACTTGTGGAAAGACTGTAGCTGGCTGGTACAGGTTTCCTGGCAGATGAAGGTCTTGCTGGTAATTGAAATCTAACAAAGCATGTAATGTAGTACATACATGTTTGCAGTGAGCAAATGGTCCCATACCAGCACTACATTCACACTGCTATTTTCAAGTCTACATGGTATACCACATTTTTCCTATACTCTGATGCAACTCTGCCTTTTAAAAATGTAAATTCACCTTCCTGTGCCCAACGCAGGCACAACAAATTGCCTCTCTTTGTACATTTTACTACCCACACCTGAATCACGTTGCTCACAGTTCTTTAAATATCTTGAAAAACACTGGGCTGTCACAGTTGGAAGGTCTGTACTTTCATTAACGTCCTTGTATACTACTGCTCTTGGTACTTTCACCATGAAAATATTCTCCTCCTCATCCTGCCAATTTTCCACATTAAATGTGGTATCATAATCTTCGAGCCTATAAAGAATAAAATACGAAATGTTACGCGGGTATTGACGAATAAAGCATCCATAAAATTGGCATTGTACTAGGCCTAGGCCTATGTCAGGTTAAGAAAATACACAGCAGCTATAATCCAAACAACAATACCTCTTTATAAGTTCACTCTTCCTTCCATGAACTTTCGCATTTCTTCTTCTGAGTTCCACCTTCAACTGAAATAAATTCCGGTTCCCATAATTCTTTTTTTCACTCATTTCGATGCCTGACAGAACAGGTGATTGCATTAGAAAGAATGAAGCATGTCCGCCCATTCGTATGCGCCAGGAGCCCTTCGGTCCTTACTGCACTCTTGTGGCGGCAACACGAAGTTCGCCTACAACACTCCCATGCTGTATTTCCCGGCCTTATGTATCTCGCAGGCAACGGTCCAGCGCAGGGAGGGTTCCAGTCGGCTGTGATCAACATGTCAAGAGGACGAAGACCGAAGCAAGCACCATCTATTGTAAAATGTACGTACTAGCTCGCGCCGCTAGTGTTGTTGCGAAGATAGCACATCTCATAAGTCATAATCACCGCCGTCTCGATCCTCGTATACTGTCTGCTCTATACGAGGCTTTTTGCGAATAGGCTGCGACAAAATTTCTCCGCTAAATGGCAGGCATAGCAGCACAATGTTCCAAACTTATTCTAACAAAAACAGCCTACAAGACACTATGCAGTATGGTCATATGTTCACTGAAGCTCGTAAATTACATCACTAATATTAAATATCGGCAATACTACCTCTATGAAGTCGCAGTTGGCCTCTTCATGTCACAATTTAAAGATTTTCCTGGACGAAGGTTTGGAGTGGTACCGTACTTTTTGTGTTCTTGCCACCACAATATCAGTTAATAGAGGTCTTGGAAGACGCCGTAAGTCCTCGTATTACGCTCGTACGTTGAAGGACTTTCGACAATAACCCACAGCAGCTAACTCTTGCAGATGTTTCACCAAAGCAAAAAAATAAGGTTTTGGATATCGAACTCCTCCTCTGTCCGATGCATAATCAGTTCCATTTAGCAGTGTCCAAGCTCTAGGCAGTGAGATGTTGCTGACTCAAATGTCACACTCCATCCTCTCTTCAACAACACGAACCGAGCACCCGCAAATAAGGATTTTATTTCCTGTTTCTAGTTTGATTGGGATATTATCGTCTGGATATTTGAGGTTGTCCAAAATGTCTGAATTTGAAGAAGTTTGTTTTGTGATTGTCCGTCACAATTTTCATCACAAGGAATCCACTATCCTCCACGGCTTTAATCACCTCCTGAAAAAAATCCGTAGCCTGTTTCCAGTCATGCGACTGGATTAAGAATGAAATGAAGCCCCCATCCAGCGGCGAGGACAGGAATTGTGCGGGCTGCCGAAGCCTGTCGCATGAATGACAGATGAAATGAAATTCAAGAGTGTTGCTGGAATGAAATATGACAGGGAAAACCGCAGTATCCGAGGAAAAGCCTGTCCCGCCTCCGCTTTGTCCAGCACAAATCTCACATGGAGTGACCGGCATTTCAACCACGGGACCTAGCGGTGAGAGGCCGGGGCGCTGCCACCTGAGCCACAGAGGCTCCATCACCTACTGAAATAAGGTTAAAGGCACAGATGCAAGAGTAATCTGAGGATATCCAATTACATCCTTTATTAGGTCCTTGCCTAGATAAAGCCGACAGCCGCTTTTCTCTTAAGGGCCTTTTCACACGAGGCGACTAGTGGCGGCAAGTTACAGCGGAGCATTATTTTAAATGAGAGCTTTCATACGTGGCGACTGCAGTTGTGGGACCGAGAAACAGTCGCTCACTCGCGCAGCTAGCAGCCGCAACTTGGAGTCGCCGCCACTCGAGGTAAAGCATTCTTTTGAGAGCTTTCACACGGTGCCACTAGTTGCCGCTGCTTCTCACTGTCCACTGCAGTTTGATCCAGATCGTGTAATTTAGGAAGTCGTGAATAAGGAGCTTACTGCGTTCATTGACAGATATGAGTGCAAACGTGGAAAGAAGTAGCCTTATTAAATTAATAAATGAACAAGTGAACACGGAAGACATAATATATGGAGTTGAAAAATATCCCACGATTTGGAATGCTTCAGTCGATGAGTAAGAAAAAGTGAAGGACGAAACGCATGGCATAGCATTATATTGAGGTTCTTCCCCGAGTTTGATGACAAAACACCAGCAGAGAGAAACGAGATAAATAAGCGTTTTCCTTATATTTTACGCATCTTTTGTTAATTTGTTACAAGAAAAATCAATTTAGCAAGAAAATCCTGTAAGTTATCGAGTATATACAGAAAAGAATATTTCATTCATTATTTGCTTCAATTATTTTCACTGTAGTGAACAGTTTTAATCATGCAGGAGATTTACATGGTAAACAAGACAGCAATAGAATGAAAGATAAACGATCACTACTTAACAAATGTTATTAAAAAGAGCCCATTAGCTAATTAAAAATTACGAAACACTTGTAAAGTACAATTGTATTTTTGGTGTACATCTATGATCTGTATAGTACTGTAGACACCAAGGGTGGTGCGTGCTACTGTTGCAGTGTTGCACAATTCCCAATAATTTTACACTTTGTCGTCCTTTCTTCTTATGTCTTAGTTTACTAAACCTAACATGTATGTTGTATGTTGGGTATTCAGCCCGAAGGCTGGTTGGATCCTCAACAAGTCCGCCATTAGCTGTCATTGATTGCCTAGGTGTCACTGAAGAGGCGTACTAGGGAAATGAGGAGTCAGGTAGTTTCCCGTTGCTTTCCTCACCGGGCCAGAAGTTGCTACTGCAAATCAGTCTGCCAAGCCCACTGAAATGCGTGCAACAAGCGACCCTATGAGCGACATTTTCACACCATTCATAGCAGGGATATACCTCTAAAACATGTTAAAATCAACCATCTTTGATCGTTCGCTGCACAAATGCTTCGTAACGGACCAATAGGATTGTTCAGAATTACAAAGGGACCTTGACAGTATCCAAGAATGGGTTGAAGAAAATAATATGAAGATTAATGGAGGCAAATCAACTGTATGGTTCGTCCATTATTGGAATATGCAAACAGTGTTTGGGATCCTCACCAAGAATACCTAATAAAAGAACTAGATGGTGTGCAGAGGAAAGCAGCAAGGTTTGTAACAGGGGATTTCAGGAGAAAGAGTAGTGTATCAGAAATGTTAAAGGAACTTGGGTGGGAAACTTTATGTAAGAGAAGGGAGAAAACTAGACTTATAGGATTATATAGAGCCTATACAGGAGAAGAAGCATGGGGAGATATCCGTGAGAGGCTTCGGTTGGAAAATAATTATATTGGTAGAACTGACCACAAGTACAAAATTAGAAGGAATTTTAGCAGAAGCGATTGGGGTAAATTTTCTTTCATTGGGAAGGGCGTGAAGGAGTGGAACAGTTTACCAGGGGTAGTGTTTGATCCTTTTCCAAAATCTGTACAGATATTCAAGAAGAGAATAAACAACAACAGAGATAATAAATTAAATGTTAGAGGGCATTCGACCAGTGCAGGATATTGTAAATAATAAATGTGTGTGATTAAATTAATTCCATCCCCTGGTCTAAGGAGTTTGGACAGCCCAAGTAGGGGACTGCCTGTAGGGGTGAAGTACAGTGGGGACTTCGAGGGCCCTGGGACCGCTACGGTAGCTGTGAAGGCCCTTCAGGAACTCTGAAAAGTGGTGGCAAAAGGGGCTCTGGTTAAGACGCAGCAGGTCGTTATGCTACTTAGGTTCCAAAATGGGTAAAATATAAATATGTAAATAAATTCAGTGTTAATTTTAATCTTATACCAGTTGTATAGTATTATTAGAAGTAATTTCACATACCGTACTGTATATGAGTTGACTATGTTTGTAAAATATTATAAGTAGAATTTTGTAAACAATATAAATTTATTAAGGATGATGTGTGTGTTTAATAGAAAAAATTATTAGCGTAAATTGTATAATATTGTATTCTAGGAAAATTTTCTTCGTCTCCTGTTAATTTAAAATTTAGTGCTTGACAATAATGTATTTTAGTGTACCATTTGCCAGCGAGGTAGACACCTCATTTGCAAATAAAGAGATTTTGATTTGAAACGCTGCTGGCTTCGAATCAAACTCAGGGGGTTTGCTTTCCTACGGCAACTCCCTAGCGGACAGCGCGGCGCAATGTACCCCAGCAGGGACGAGCTTAAGCCTGCATAGCATCAGGTATCATGCTCGCCCGTATCGGTTTCAGGGAGTTGCACGAGACTAGCAAGTCCCCTGTCGAGAAACAGTTCCCAATGTCCCCGCTAGATTGCGCTACTTTGAGGAGATTACTTCATTCCTACTTCCTCTCCTCTCGCAAAGATAATTTCATTTTCATTTTTTAAATTTACAATTTTTGCTTTACGTTGAACCGATGCAGATAGGTCTTACGGCAACGATGGCAGGAAAGGGCTAGGAGTTGGAAGTGACCGTGGCTTTAATTAAGGCACAGCCACAGCCTATGACTGGTGTGAAAAATGGAAACCGCGGAAAACCATCTTCAGAGCTTCCGAAATGGTGTTCGAACCCACTACCCCCCTGAATGCAGGCGCACAGCTACGCGACCCAAACCGCGCGGCCAACTTGCTGGATAATTTATTTTCCACGCCATACCAGACCACTCACAATATTACCAACATGTTGCTTCAATGAAAAACAGGAGGGCAGGCCGATGACCTCAGATGTCAGCCCCCTTTAAATAACAAGCATCATCATCAAAACAGGATGGCAAAGTTTGAATTCAAGTGGGGCAAGAGTAACTGTGCCAAACTAAGTGGCTAGGACGGGTTGAGGCGCTGGCCTTCTGACTCCAACGTGGCAGGTTCGATTCTGGCTCAGTCCGGTGGTATTTGAACGTGCTCAAATATGTCATCCTCGTGTCGGTAGATTTACTGGCATGTAAAAGAACTCCTGCGGGACTAAATTCCAGCACCTCGGCATCTCCGAACGGTAGGGTGTATGCAGGTGAATTTCTCGATTTACTGAGTCAAAAGCCTTAGTGAAATCCATGAAAACTGCACAGTACTTTCCTTTGTGTAATCTTAATGCTTCTTCTATATCCTGTAACAGGTATTTTACAGCGTGAAGTGTGCTTCTTCCGGGCAGAAATCCAAATTGGCATTCTGGGATTGTTACAGAATCTTGCAATTTCTTTGTAAGGATCTTCATAAATATAAAAAAAAATATTTTGAGGATGATGTTTTCCAATGCATCCCTCTATAAGATTTGGGATCATTTGACTGTCCTTTACCCTTTACTGATGATTAAAGCTCAGCGGTTCGAGGGGCGTATGAATCGTTAATGAGATAGTGAAGGAATTTATGAGAAAATTAACTTTAGTGACAAGGTCAGTTGAGACAACATGATGGCAAGAATAATTGGCAGTATTATGAATCTGAATGAAAATTGGAAGGGTATGTACAGGCAGAAACTGAAGGTTGGGATGTATACCACACCTGAAATAGTATCTTATTACTATTTGCTTGCAGGAGCTATACCAAATAAATGGAGAATTACTATAGTGGTATTAGAGCATTCAAGCCCTAATGGGTCTTTAAATTTCACACCTTTTGTGGCCCTTGACTTTCTTTGGCCGGACCACTTTCACATTTTCCCTCTGATTAGTACTAATAGAGGATGGTTGCCCAGTTCAACGTCCTCTCAAAACAATAATCATCACTGTAACCGTTATTTGGCTGATTACACAAATAACAATAATAAAATAATAAGGAAGGAAATGTTAAACTTAATAAGATAATTCTTAGATTCAGCACAAAATGTAAACAGACAGGTTGGGAAACATGACAACTACGGAACGGATGTGGCAAGCGGTATGGAACCCTGACAGATAATGGAACGTAGGCTTCTGCTATGAAAGAAAACGGAGAAGGTAATTGCCCTTGGATTACAACATTTTATTTTTCAAAAAGGGAGAAAATCAGAAACTCAAAAATTGAACAACCTGTACAAAGCGAAATAAAGATTTATTAGGTATGCCTGCAGACATGTGCAGTGCGCTAAAAGAAATTTCATCACTTTATTCAAACGAATAGAACAATACATGTTGATCAAATTGAACACCATTAGGATTTGCTGCACACCAATAGTGAGAGTTATGACTGTTCACACGACCATTAAGAAGAAACCAGGCCTCAACTGAAAAGAATACAAGCCGTGGGTCAAATATACTCACAATTTCTCATTCTTGTGGCTGATTCAATAGGTTTTAAATAGTTTTGTAGCTCTGTCTGCAGAAGAAACCAAAACCCCTACTTCTTGTGCTAATTTTGTGAGTGATATTTGGTGACTATTCAAGATTCGCACCAATGTCATCTAGCTTTTCCTCTGTTAAAACTGTTCATATGCGCGCATGTTTTCTTTTTATCACTGAGCCAGTAGTTTCAAATTTATTTACAATTATGTGAATTTGAGCTCTTGAAGGTGGCACTTCACCAGGAAATTGCTGAACAAAGGCATCGCGTCCCCGTCGAGCCGACTCATACTTAAAGTAACTTTTACGTACGAAAATAGGGCGTTACAATGATAACTGTCTCACTATGTTAAGAACCGAGATTCAGACTAGCTACAGATTCTAGGTCGAACACATGCACGCTCCCTTACAACGTCAAGAACTATTCGCGCGCCTCCCATACAGCTGCTTAGGTCTCGGAGAGTAGAAACGCTGCTGGACGGTCTGAGTTTATAAGAGAGGTCCTGTAGACTGTAATGAACATCACTGTAACTCCATTTTATATTTTTTATTTTGCTATTCACTTTACGTCACACTGATACAGATAGGTCTTATGGCGAGGCTTGCTGTGAAAATGGGAAACCATGGAAAACCATCTTTAGGGCTGCCAACAGTGAGGTTCGAACCCACTATCTCCCGGATGCGCCCCTAACCGCACGGCCAACTCATCCGGTAACTCCATTTGAGTGACAGGTCTGTCTGGCAGTCTACAGGGACCTCATTAACACCCGGTTCATACCCCTTTTGTCACGCCAGAAGGTTACCCTCCAATGACAATGGACGCAGCAGGGTGGAGCTACTGCCCACACTATGGGGGAGTCGCTTATTCTTCTACAATATTGATTGAGAGAATTTCCACCTTTCAACACTTTATTTTGCCCTACATATACATAGAACTAACACATTATATACATATTTTAATTTAGAACATGTTTCATCTTGATTGCGAGACAACTTCACCTAAAAAATACCTAAAACTGAGACAGACAGTTAAAACAAATATAGAACACATGAAAGTTAAAAGAACATTTATGTAACTAGTAATTTGCTTATTCTTAATGTTTATGATGCATTTTTCTAATCTGAAGTTAAAAGTTTCTGTTCTACAAAGCCAAGAATAATGGCCGTGAGGATTAGTCGTGCTGACCACACGACACCTCGTAATCTGCAGGCCTTCGAGCTGAGCAGTGGTCACTTGGTAGGCCCCGGCTTTTTCAGGCTGTTGCATCATGGTTTTTTTTTTTTTTTAGTTAAAAGTTCTTAAGTCCTTCATGCTGTTGTGGTAAAATGTGCTTCCTTTATTTGGTACTAGCAGGTGCTCGCGGCTTCGCCTGCATTTAGTGATTCAACTGCATTAGATTATTCTAAACCGTTTAATTAAATGCAAAATAAAGACTGTATTTATTAACATACGTCGTTTTCACTTTTAATATTGGTCATTTTCTATTATTTTAATATTTCACCCCATTTCAACCCCCGCCCGTAGGGGTGTCTTACCCTCCAGTTAACTACAGCCACAGCATTTGCCTGGTGTGAAAATGAGAAACCACGGAAAACCATCTTCAGGGCCGCCGATAGTGGGATTCGAACCTATTATCTCCCGGATGCAAGCTCAAAGCCGAGTGCCTCTACGCGCACGGCCAACTCGCCCGGTAGGGGTTTCTTGCCCCTATAATAAGTTTTCCAGATATTAAGTTATACAGTATGTGTATCTAGTTTGATTGAGAGCTGTGCTGAAACATACACACACATTCACCCGTAATCTCTGTCATTTTCAACATTTTCTTCCTTCATTCTTTCTCACCCCCTATGCCACAGGGACTGAACTTGGACTTTTTATTTGTATATACCATTTATAGAAGGAGAAGAAGAAGAAGAATTTTTTTAAGAAACACTTCATAATCTGTACATACTGTTGGTTAAGGAACCCGATGATCAGACGTGTCATGCGGTTTACTTACCTTCCCCTATTTCCTATTTTTTTTTTCACCCTTCTCACCCCCTATGTTGAACTACCCATCAGATTCCGTTCAAAGCACTTCCTAAACCCTCCCAGGAGTAATAAGAACAAACTGTGAAATTTTCAGCAAAATCAATCCAGTAGTTTTTGAGTCCATTCGAGACATACTTGTATACAAACATTCATTTTTATAGATTAAAAACCTCCTAATGTATAAACTGCCAATGTTTTTTGTTGTTGTGGACTCGCTTTTTGGTTGGTAGAGGAAACTCCTCTCTACCATAGTTGAAGTTTGGTATTTGGTGGTGTCTTATCTGGCAATAAGATGTTACAGAGTCTCCCCTCTTGTTGTACGCGTAGCTAGCTGGTGTCCAACTTTATTGACTTTCAAAGTGTTCTTCATAACTGTCTGTGTCAGTAGAGTAGCCAGGAGGAGAGGGGGTGACAGTTACAAAATGATGAAAGAACATAACGAAGGTGCATGGACACTGCTACAAGTGTTGATATTCAGATCGCAGTACAGACAGAACAAGAACAATATGATCAAGGTCAACAGTTTTACGGCGAATAGCATCTTCAAATTACAATGTAAAATCCAACTTTCGAGGCTTCTTAGGGGGAAAAAATTGAAGAAATCTGTTGGTTTTACAATTTTGTCTCGGTGAATGTTCAAAAGAACCAGAGTCGACTTTCACTTGTTTACTGTCAGTTTCCATTTATTGTCTATTGTAAAGCGGAGGGGTTCTAACGCCCTGGATATTTTTTAGTTCAAGATGTCTCATAACGAGACAAAACATGTATATAATGTGTTAGTCCTATGTATATATAGGGCAAAATAAACGTATTGAAAGGTGGAAATTCTCTCAATCAAAGCTGAGTGGCTTTTTGTATCCATAAAATGAAGTTCTGCAACGAGATTTTGGAGACCGTCTAATTTCTCGTGAAATTCTATTCCTGTATCCTTCCTGGTTCCTGGATATCATTGCTCCAGATGTTTACATATGACCCACCTACAAATATTACCAAATTACACAAGAAGATAACATCACTTTTTATGTCCTACAGCAATCTTTAATCATCATGTTCAACAGGCTTCAGAAACATTACGAACAATGCGTGGCCAGTGGTGGCAATGTGTGGAGAAATATTACATTTTTATTCCAATTTAGCCACCTAAAACTATGAATTATAATTCTTTTTTAATACAAACCCTGTTGTCTTATCACCTAATTATTTCCTTTAATATTTTTAAATATTATAAAATTACTTGGCTGAACTATGCACAAATGTCATTCGACAGAGTTAACCGATTCATACAACGTCATAGCGAGTAGTGGGGACTCGCGCAGCAGTGTGAAGAAGCACGATTACTATCTGATGGCGCACTAAAAGACTTTTGTATGCGGCTCCACAATACAATCTGCAGAAGCACCAGCGATGAGAGATCTTCACACCATGTGTTGTTATCGAACCAAAGATCGCTACCCATTCAGTACTGGTGATCTGGCAACCTTGCTTACATCTGTAAATGACAGCACTTTAGAATGAGCGCACAGGACTACACTTAGCCACCTATCGGAGAAAACTGCAGTTAAAGAGTCGCCCTGAAGGTTCTTTACGATCTGCACACTTTGCAGCAAGCCTGGCTTATTCCTGGGTATTGGAGCAGCTGTGTCCCAGTTCTTGGAATCGATGGCACTTCCTCCCCAAGCACGGACATAAATCACACCCTATTCCCTCTTGGACTATCATCCTCTTCGGGACGACCTTGTCTTGCATGAGGTGAGAAAGGCCTTTAAACCTGGCTCGACACTGCTCAAGGTTGGTATTTTGCTATTAGATCGTGCTGTGGCAAAGAATTATTTTAAGGGTTTAAACTGACATTCTATCGACTAAGGTTTCAATAGGAAATCTCTTTCCCCCCCCTATTTGCTTCACGTCGCACCGACACAGATATGTCTTATGGCGACGATGCGATGGGAAAGGCCTAGGAATGGGAAGGAAGTGGCCGTGGCATTAATTAAGGCACAGCCCCAGCATTTTCCTGGTGTGAAAATGGGAAACCACGGAAAACCATCTTCAGGTCTGCCGACAGTGGGGTTCGAACCCACTATCTCCCGATTACTGGATACTAGCCGCACTTAAGCGACTGCAGCTATCGAGTTCGGTAATAGGTAGCCTTTCACTCTTCATAGTACAGCTGGGATGATGAGACAAGCCATAAAAGTAATTATGTCAATATCTGAATGAACATTGAAGATGTTTCCCCATAATTTACTTATTTATTTATTTTATACCTTTATGTGGCAAAGTTAAGGCTCACGGCCCTCTCTTACACTTAATGGTACAGTTGAAAGTAAATTCTTCGAAGTTAGGTAGTCATGAAAATGAAAATAGGATAGTTTGCATCATCCCTAAATACAGATCAGTAGTGATTGATAAAATGATTTTCTCCTTCATTAAGAAACCCGGCCCCAAAAGTTGTATACAGGTCTCGAAACTTCTGCAAATATGTCGATTTTTGAATTTTTGACAACGGGAAGAAATCTTTCTAAAATACTGTGTGTTTTTTTAATCTTAGGTAGTAGGAACAGCGGCTGAAGATGCCTAGAAAATAGGCAAAACATGTCCTGCTTAGACATAACAATAATGTAAAAATATTTATGCAAATCAATAGAAAAAACATAATGTATTGAAAATGTAGACTCTTTCCCTTTGTCGGCTCCTGGCAGGTCGGGGTGTTGCCTCTCCTTCCACGACTCCTCTTCAGTAATTGTATTCCAGTCCAGTCTTCTTTTTCTTATACTGTTCTTGAGAGTCCATCCATCTTGCTCTAGGCCTCGCTCTTGCCCTCTTTCCTTCCGTCTTAGCCTCCAACACTGCCCTCCTCAACATGTCCAAACCATCTCAATTTATTCTTCACTATCCTCTCATTCAGTTTTTCTACCTCCGTCTCTTTTCTGTTCTCAACATTTCTTACTCTGTCTCTCCATGTCTTCCTCAGGAACTTCAACTCACTGGCCTGAATGTTACTCTTGTTTCTTGCTGTCAAAGTCCTCCCTCAGTTTTGCTTGCTTGTTGCTTGTTGTTACGGGCTTAACATCTAAGGTCATCGACCCACCCTCAGTTTTAATTACTGTGTTAAGGAAAACTAAGATAAGCTACATTAACACATTCATGCCCGTACCCAAGTTACTGCCTATAGTGTGTGTCCATGCTCCGGACCATATCCGAGTTAGCCTGGATAAGCGCAACCTTGAATTGTAGCCATTCCTACACAGCTGTGGTTTATTTTCGTCACAAATATGTGCGACAGAGATTAGGCTAATACCCTTATGAATGATTCTACCTGCTTCTGCTCACCAGAAACCACATGGCCTTGGAGATTTTCCCTTCCAAAGCTTTATTTATTCCGTTTCTGAACGAAGGCTAGCGCTGGCCAAACTAGCTGCGTAGTTAGTTTGTGACTGCACAAGCATGTGTATAGTCACCAAGGCGCTTATGGACAATATCAGTGTTGATGAAATTGCCGACATCCTATTCAATGAAGACTCAGGTGATGAACTAATTCCTGAACAAAGTGACAGTGAAGAAGATTCTCCTGCACACATGAGAGAAAGCACAGTACCTGAAGGTGTAACATTAGCTACCACACCTTCCAGAGATACTGGAGGACTTCGTTAGGGTATGTGCAAAATTTTGTTTCCAAATCTTGTTTAGTTTAGAACTTATTGCAAAAATAATTCGTTGTTGTTTGCCATGCCACTAACAGCTGGAATAGCTGGGCCAGCCATTTAAATATGGAGACTTTTTAATGAATTAAAGTTCATAAATCACAATTAATGCACGAGTTAATTATTGTTTAAAAATAACAATATTATTATTATTAACTTGATAACTAGAGACAGGAATTTGCCTATTTTATTCCTGTGTTCAGAAATGTAGGCTTTTGAGATATAAATCCGTTTTAGGGTCGTTTTAGCTATATTTCATTGGTTTTATTGTGCCTATAAATGCCTATTTCAGGGATTTGTGCCTATTTGGAGTATAATTGCCCATTTGATGCCTTTTGACTGTATTTTAAAAAGCCGATTTTCTTCCAGTGTATTATATTGTAGCTAGTGTGCTCGACAGAATTATCTTCTCTTTTCTCAATACCTGTTTACCCCATGAACAAAACTGGGAATTCTCAGATGTCACCAGAAATAGTTCTAGGGAAATTCCCATCACGATAAACGAGGAACAATTTGACCTCGAAGCCTTCAACCCTTCCAATCTCCTAAGACACATGCGAGAACCAGTCAACGTTGAACTATGTTGCACAACCCACATGCCCTGTACCTCTCTTTCGATGCGAACCGTTGTACGCTTACGCTTTATGTTCAAAACGTGTTGTGATTTATTGTGAAGAAGAAGTGTGTTTGCAGCAATACCCAAAGAAAAATCGTCGAAGTCCAACTGGCTGAAGCAGTGGATCACAGGGGAACCCAATTACACTACGCATATAAGGGTAGTCTGTCAAGCTTGCTGTGAGGAGATAAGTTCGTTTGTTCCTTTTACCTTTTTTGTGATTGAGAACTATGATCGCATTTATTGTAGCATATACAGGCCTATTAATTTATGTAATGTGGCAAGTTGTTTTGTTGCAATGCTGTATTAGTCATGAACATTCAATAATTTATATTGCTAAAATGTAAATAATCATTAAATTACTGAATGAGGAGTTAGAACGCCGGTGATCTCTTGCCACAGAATGGACGAAAATTAAATTGATATTTTGAACTGTGATTCATTTCCTGTGAAAATAGAGATTTACAACTGAAATTCAATTATTAAAACTTCCTTTAAAAAATCGTGAATTGTATTACACTTCCGCTAAGCCTTCGCGAAACACAATTGCAGATCGAATGTAGCCCGTCTAGGACAATGCCACAGCGTGTTTTACAAGGTTGCCAAGACTATCTTTAAAAGACTAGGCCAGCAAAAAGACCGTTGGTATGGATTGGTGAGGTCCGGTTAGTAACCATGGCAGAGAGTTACAATAATTGAAAATCTTCCACCTTTTTGATACTTTTTATTTGCTTTTTAGCAAATTTTTATTCATAAACAGTACATGTTTCGTTCTCACTTGAATCGCTAAGTTTTTGAACACGTTATTTGCAAGTACATTGATTCTCTTAAAGACTACTAGAATACAAATTACATTAAAATGATGTTAAAACAATGTGGAGGTTAATGGGTGCTTGTGGGGGGGAAGGCAAAGAGATTTTGAGGGGCATAAGCTCCCAGGTTAACAAGCCTCTAGCATCCCCTCTAGAGTCTTGCTAAATTGTGACAAAAGTAAGATTAAGGGCGCATGTCACGGCAATTTCAAATGACGCGGTCTTTAATTTTCAACGAGGGTGGCGTCCTTGTGGGCACACGATGCAGGATCTATTGCAGGCAACAGAAAATAGTCTTCATGACAGCTGACCCGGCTGGCCAAAGCCGGCGAATAGAAACAAAATGTTCACAAATCTGAGATTTATAGTGCCTCCGTTTTCATTCTTCTTCTTGTTTCCGAATTTGGCCGCCTATGGACCGCATCTTCTTCTTCTCCCAGAACCTCTTCATCCTTTCACTTCTAATCTTCCTTTCTTTGTCAGATATGACCAATTTGGTTCTACATTTTGGTGGTTTCTCTGGAATGTTTTGATGCTGTCCACTCACCTTCTAAATTCTTTTCTGTTGTGAAACATATCCATTGTAAGTCCACTTTCTATTGCATCTCTTTTTACCTCTTCTACCCACTTCGTCGAAACTTTCAGTCCAGTGATGTACATAAATATTTTCTTAGTTAACCGTTTTTCATCCATTCTTTCTAGATGCCCATAGAATTTAGGCTTCGCTTTCGCATGGTGACAGTGATTTTTTTGGTGTATTTTTAGAGATCATTTTTTCTATTCCTCCACTCCCCATCATTATTTTTCTGTGGTCCTAAAATTTTCATTAAGATTCTCCGCTCCTCTTTTTTTTTTTTTCCCCCGCGATCTTGAAGCTCACCTTTTTATTCATTGTCAGGCTCTCTGAAGCGTAGAGACCCTCCGGCTTTACCACTGTGTTACAGTGTCTAAATTTTGCTTTCATTCTTCTATATAAGTAAGAATACTACTAGGGCCAGCTTGATGGGTCCTTGGCAAGCAGAAAGGATGGATCTCTTCTCTACGCTACTCCGGTATAATTTCACGCCTTTTTTTATTATATTTTTCACCCGGTGAACTCGACATGATACTGCCAAATTATAATTGAAAATCCTTGAGGATATATTTCCATGTAAATTACTAATTCCCTATTCCTACTTTAAAGTTTTGTATCTAGAAACATCATCTCTAATAGCCTTTTTTTTATGAAACAAATGCATGATTTATACTAAACATTATTGCCAATTAGCCCGACTGTAGAAATTTAAGATAGCCTATAGGGAAAAGCAATTTTGTCATTTTTATTATTTTTCAGATCAAATGTGAGAAAAATACCACATTGATCAACTTAGAAATACTGTGATGCAGCTGATACAAGTACAGAAATCTGTATCAACGCAGCCTTTCTACCAGTCCACTTTGGGCAGCGACCAACAACCATTTTCTTCAGACCGATGTGCTGCAATGTTGACAGCTAATATGACCATGCATAAGCCAGAGCATCTTCGAATTTCAACAAGCTGCTGGGAGCAATCAATAAGTCGGAGAAGAGTGGCATGCCCCTGGTAGAGTCATTTAGGATTGTGGAAGAAGTCAGGGGAAGTATTGACCGAACCTCTGGGAAGGCAGCCGCTGTCAGCAAAATAAAACCACATGAAGTGACTTCACGGAAGTTTTGTCCAATCACTTCATGTGATGTTGAAAGATCATTCTCACAGTACAAAAACATTAGGGTCTATGCATGAGAGGAGAACAAGATTGTTACCGGAAAACACTGAAACGTTGCTTGTAAATTCCTGTTATAGTAATGGAGTGTGTTATTAAATTATAAGTAATTTTTCCGTGCCTATTATTGTTGCCTATTTTACACGTTAGAGCCTATTTAAATGCCTATTTTGGCTAATTTAAGAGCCTATATGCCTGCCTATTTTAACTGTTTTTAGTGCCTATAATTCTCGTCTCTATTGATAACATTACATATTATAACAGAGTCATGTTTCTGAGTGGGACAATATTTTGGTGTGCCGTGTTAAGTCATGGGTGTATAAAGTAGAAAAAAGGTTTCAGAACACTGCCTTATTATTCTGACATATCATATAAATCTAGTAACAATTTCACCCCCACTTTTTATCACCAACATTTTTAACGTACGTCACAAGAAAGCAGTAATTCACGGAGAGAAATTGAAACAATGGGCAATACCTCCAATTAAAAAAGATTTAGAATCAAAGATTGCTCACCTCAGGCTTCTTTTGAGGGGAATGACTCTTAAGCCCATCTTGCACTGCCATGAGTACATCCAATATTCAAGGTAAATCACTTACATTACATACCTATGCCAGTGCTAGATAAAAAACACATGAAACTGGAGCGAGAACAATTACATCGTTTGATTCAAGCGTTATATGGAAACAAGCCTCCATGGCTCACGCGGCAGCGCGCCGGCCTCTTCTCGCTGGGTTCCCCGCTTCAAATCCCAGTGACTCTATGTAAGATTTGTGATGGACAAAGCGTAGGCAGGACAGGTTTTTCTCCGGGTACTCTGGTTTTTCCTGCCATCTTTCATTCCAACAACACTCTCCAATTTCATTTCATCTATCAGTCGTTAATCATTGCCCCAGAGGAGTGTGGCAGGCTTTGGCAGCCGGCACAATTCGTATCCTCGCTGCTAGATGAGAGCTTCATTCATTCCATTCCTGACCCAGTCGAACGACTGGAAACAGGCTGCGTATTTTCATTACATGGAAATGATGAACAGTTAAAAATTACTTTCGCCTAAATCAGGAACAACTTCATGAACTTCTTTCTATTACTGAGGATGATATTAAGTAAAAATGAATATGAAAATCCACAGCTTGTTCCCAGTCATTTGACCGGGTCAGGAATGGAATTAATGACGTAAAGAAGTGGGTGTGTAAGTCTCTGGTAAGACCCCAATTAGAATACCGTTCCAGTGTATGGGACTTTCACCAGGATCAGCTGACACAAGAATTGGAAAAGATCCAAAGGAAAGCAGCAACATTTTGTTCTGGGTGGTTTCTGAAAAAAGACTAGTGTTACAAAAATGTTGGAAACTTTAGACCAGGAAGGAGAGGACTGCTTGACTCAGTGGCATGTTCCAAGCTGTCAACAGAGAGATGACATTCAATGACATTAGTAAAGAAACAAGCTTGAATGGAGTTTTTAAAAGTAAGAAAGATCATAATATGAAGAGAAATTTGCAAATCAAGAGGACAAATTGGAGCAAATCTTCATTTGTAGGAAGAGGAATTACGGATTGAAATAATATACCTAAGAATTTTCGATGATATTCTGACTTCTTTGAAATAATTTAAGAAAAGACCAAGTGAAAAAGTGATAAGGAATCTACCCCCTGGGAGAAAGTCCTAAATGCAGATCAGTGGCGACTCACAGCATATTGTGATGCAAGATGTATTTTTCGTCGGGCATGGTAAAATGCAATAAAAACATGTATAGCGCCTAGGTCAAAATCTGATATACCAAGCAATATTTTCAGAATTTTGTGTGATGGTTCCTCATAAGACAATGTTTATTAGTGGTTAACATTTTGTGGTTCCTGCAAGAAAACTGTTCGCCATAAGACCTATCTGTGTCGATGCGACACAAAAAAAATCTAGTTCATTATTTCAGCCATGACTCTCCTTAATTTGAATATAACCTAAAACTGTCAACATTACAAGAATGTTTCGATTTCCATTTGAAACAGTCAACCCGGAGAAGTCAACTTCTCATCCCCCAACAAAAAGTGGAAACAGAACATGGTAATGAAAATGAAAAATACGAGAACTTCAACATGATCACCCTCGCTGTCATTTCCACTGTTATACTGCATTTCGCACATGTCATTAGAAAACATGTTAGAAGCAGAAACTTACTCGAAATTATCGACCAGTTCCAATTCGTCCACTTGTTTGGAAAGCCTCGAATAATTCGAGGCATTTTCCATTGTTCAGGCGGTATACAAAGCCCAATGAAACATCAAACAAAACACAGCACTCTTTGTTTACCACATGGAGTAGAGGCGGCAAACTATCGACAGTGCTATCGATAGTTATCGATACTGACAACTATCGTCTGACATCGATAGTAAGTTGCTTACTATCGATAGTCAACGATAGTATTTTTTTTAAATTATTGGCTCATTGTTCGCGCTATCGCTATCAGAAATAGTACAGCTGTCTTATGGTTACCAGTTTAAAATTGTGAACATCATATAAATATGCTCAAAAGGAAGATATCTGACGTTTGGAAGTGGTTTAGGCGTAGTGAGGGTAGAAATTTAGCAAAGTGCAATGACTGTGCAAAAGAATATAAAACCAGTGGCAATGCCTCTAACCTAATGGACCACATCAAAAGAGCTCACAGTTCTTTCTTAGATATTGATTATGAAGAAGAATCTACTAGCTCAGGATCAACTTCTTCTATTAAGAAGTATTTTAGTCGACAGATATATTATGAAGATTCCAATAAAAGGAAAAATGAGCTAGATAAAGCGTTAATACATATGATTGCATCAGATTTTCAGCCCTTTGGAATTGTTGAAGATGAAGGATTTAAGAGGTTTGTGAATTTGCTAGATCCTAAGTATAAATTACCTAGTAAAGGTACTTTAAGGAATGTTCTATTAAAAGAAGCCTATGAAAGTGCAAAATCTTCTCTTAAGAACATGTTAGGTGATGTTGAATTTGTCAGTATTACTAGTGATATGTGGTCATCAAGAGCAAATGATAGCTACCTAACCGTAACATGCCACTTTTTTTTTATGACTTCACATATCACAGTGCAGTCTTATCAACCTCAAGAATTTCTGTCAGTCACACTGCTGAAAATATTGCTTCAGTCTTGAATGAAATCCTATGCCAATGGGATATTAAGACAAAAGTAGTGTCTGTTGTTACAGACAACGCGCCAAACATGATCAAAGCATGTCAGTGTGATTCTCTGAGATTAAAACATCTTCCATGTTTTGCTCATACTCTCAATTTGGTAGTCCAAGATGCTTTGAAGCAAAAAGAACTTTCTTCTGTCTTCAAAAAATGTAAAGACATTGTCACCTATGTAAAACAGAGTAATCATGCTAGTGAAAATCTTAGGAAGCAGCAGCGTGAGATGAATAAACCTGAACTGAAGTTGAAGAATGAAATGCCAACAAGATGGAACAGTGCTTTATATATGATGAAACAATTGTTGGAAGTACATAATCCTCTAATAATTGCTCTTTCAAAGACCACAAATGCAAAGGCACCTCATTCCCTAACAGCTGATGATGTTTTAATTTTGAGAGAAGTTACAAAACTTCTTGACCCTTTTGAGGTGGCAACTAGAAAACTTTCAGGGGAGTACCGGTACATAACTGTTTCCATTGTAATTCCGATTGCTTTTGAGGTTTACAATGAAGTGATCAAAGTTGAAGTGAACACCGAAACAGCGAAGGGAATGAAGAAGACATTAATTGAAGGAGTAAAACTCAGATTGTTTCCGTACGAAGAGAGAACAACGTGCAGATTGGCTACTCTTCTAGACCCCAGGTTGAAAAAGGAGGCATTCCGGTCAAACGAAAATTGTAAAGCAGCAGTAGCAATTCTACAGAATGAATTACCATCCCATGTGAAAAACATCCACCATTGCTCCGAGTCTGGGTTGAATGAAACCGACGCAGAGGATACAAAAAAATGTGAAGAAGATGGAAGTATCCAATTCAGTTTCATGGAAGATAGATTGAGAGAAAAAAAGAGGACCAGAGTAGTGGATACCATTATCTTGCTGAGACAGTACCTGGAACGGCCAAATACGAGCAGTGATCCTCTTATACACTGGAAGGTAATTATAAGATGTATCTTCATAACATCCTAATACCTTTAAATATTGGTGTTATAGTTTTATCTCAGATGTGGTTCTAACATTCTTGCTCGTTTCTCATTTGCAGTTAACTGGTGAGGAGTTTCTTCCAATTCAGAGATGTGCACTGAAGTACCTTTGTGTACCTGCTACTTCAGTACCGGCAGAAAGACTGTTTAGTAAGGCTGTACTTGTTATTTCTGATAGAAGGTGCAGCATAAAACCAAAACATGTAGATATGTTGTTATTTCTCAACCAGAACAAGTGGCTTCTCTAAAATTAAGTTTTAAATCCCTTCATTGTTGGGTTCTCTGGTAGTTCTTGTACCAGAAAGGTGAGATTGTGAATTATTGGTTTTAAGAGGAAATGGTGCTAACATTTGTACAATCTTCAATGATTATTAAAACCTTAATCGACAATTTATTTACGACTTTTTTATCATACGCCTTTGGACACCATCGTTTTGGTGTTTTGAGGGTACTGCCTTGTGATCAATATAACTTTAACTCCGCCTTTTGAATTATTCCTATCAATAAACCTAACGCAATAAACTACCAAATTTCTTTCTAGCTCGTTGGTCAAATTCTTCATATAAATTGTAAGCAACTTAAAACCCTCCTGCCATCTGCTGAGATGTTTTCCAAAGGTATTACAAATTACAGTACCCCAGAAAATGTCGGACGATCGCAAAAGGAACACTGCAACTGAATGAGAATTACTCGGGCGGTCACGTTGTGGACAAGTGCGTGCAGCCCGAGAATGTCTCGAGCGTGCCACTGAAGAAATTTGTGAGTGATATCGATTTCAATTTCAGGAATTACATACCATGAAAGAGTTGTGCTTTTTACGGAACTTTTGTGGATTGTGTTCAATAAATGTTCTATTTCTAGGCATAATGATATAATTTGTTCCACTTTCTGAAAACTAACTATCAATTACTATCGATAGTTGAGCTCATACTATCGGAAAATATCGATGGTGGTGACTATCGATAGTTTGCCGCCTCTAACATGGAGTATTATAACTGATTTATCAACATTGATACCAACATAACCGTTGACCCACTGCCATCGTGATGACCTGACAGAGCCATTTACAGTAACTGTAGTCGGCTAGGCCTATAGTATGTGACCCAAGATGTGAAATGATGGAGACATGACCTAATTTTCGACATATTACCCGATAACAGTGTATTCCAGCGAGTATGTAAAAACTTGGGAATACGAATTCAGAGTACTGAGGATATATAAGAATCGTTAATCATTTCATTTCAAAGTGTTTTTTTTTTCTTTTCGTTTTTTCAGCTTCGAATGCTTCTGCTGTTTTTCTTCCCTTTTGGCCATAAGTGACTAGCGGATTTCCGTTCTTACTGTAATTAGTCTAAATAAAGTGTAAAGCATTAATAATGACATTTTCAGAGTGTCTACGGTGTGTGTGGATAAGAATTTAATGGAGTTTAACACTTCTCCGGTAATTTCTAAAATAGAAAGTATTACGGTACCGCCACACAATTATTGCGAATACAGTACTGCGGTAAGCGAAGGACTATAAAAGTAGAACTGCTCCTATGATTGCGTGAAGCCGAGCTTGACTGTGCTAGCGAGAACACGTACGTGTCTCTCGCTCCGCTGTCCCTTTCCTCGCCAGGCGATCTGTACTTCCTATGATAAGTGCAAGCAAATATAGTAGAGATAATACGCGACACTTACGGATTTAGCCTTGGTAAAATGGGAGACAATTCGACGGTGGCGCTCCTAGTGACTTGACCTGAACAAATCGCGCTAAATTCAAATATCAATGGAAATGTATATACGGAAATGGATAAATAAATTACGTCTAGAAAGAAAGTGTTTTTGAGATATTAACTTCGATGTTGCTAAAGCAATTCTGGATAAATGAATGAAGAATTATTTAAAAGGTTATTATTCAAAGACTGAAAATAGACATATAAACAAGAAGTGAAACGGACTGCTGTGAAATGGCTTTATCTTCCATTTATGCATTACTTTTTTAGCTTTAGGATTCCTGCCTGAACTCTTACGGTTGGATTTGTCTTCTTTCTCATTTAAAAACATTGTATCATCACATTAAGACACTTGTCAATAAAAATATCTTCACATTCCTTACACATATGATGCAATGAATTAACATTTAATAGCTGGACAATTTTCCTCTCTTTTTTTTCTAGTTGCTTTACGTCGCACCGACACAGATAGGTCTTATGGCGACGATGGGATAGGAAAGGGCTGGGAGTGGGAAGGAAGCGGCCGTGGCCTTAATTAAAGTACAGCCCCGGCATTTGCCTGGTGTGAAAATGGGAAACCACGGAAAACCATTTTCAGGGCTGCTGACAGTGGGATTCGAACCTACTATCTCCCGAATACTGGATACTGGCCGCACTTAAGCAACTAAATTTTCCTCTTAACATGAAGCCTACTAACAGAAAGATAATCTACAAAATCCCAGCTTTAATCTGAGAAGAGGGATAAAAGAAAGAAAAGTGTGAAAATGTTGTCGATAGTGATGCTTTGAGGAATATTTACGTACAATTAGAGTAAAAATGTAACATACACTTGGCTGTATAATCGAGAATTTTTAAAGTCACTGACCTGGAAATGATCTGAACAGATCTTATATAAGCGTAACGCCCCTTCTTTCTTGTACACCTTATCCAAATCACTTCTGTGACATTCCAAAACCCACAGATAACACCTACAACAACACATCGGTATTGAAGGTTAACTGCTGCACCATACAAAATAAGCGTATTATATTTTAAGCCAGTTGAAATATGGGTCGAGCAGGTCAGAAGATTTTGAAGTACTATAAAAATCTCTGTCACTGGAAGAATATATAAGCAAACACAATATTACTTACATGTTCATGTCATGAGGGAACCTGAAGAACGACGGCGCATTTTTCTCTACTTCGTAATTACTGCAGCCAAACACAGCACATAACTTTCCCCTCATGTTGAGAGGAGATATCAAGGAATGACACACACTATTATTTATTTATGTAAACTCACTGAAAACGCATAAATAACACCAAAAACTTCACACAAAAATACACGTGCTCTTATGAGAGAATCAGTACTGTTCAGGTCTATGCGCTAGAGTGAGCTCCAGTAGCTGTCCCTCGATATCTCGCTCAGTGTCTCTACTGTATTTGGTGCAAGCCAGGCAACTGTACTTGTTGTTACACTTACGAAGGAGCATTTGTCATAGCTGAGCACTTCTCAGTGCTCGCTTTTCTCTTTCAGGATTTTATTTCAGGAGGAACAGGATGGAGAAACTAACAACCCCAGCGAGACCGGCCGGCTACGACTACAAGGGAACCGTAGCGAAGCTACAAGTGGAGTTCACCTCGGAGGTCGCCCCCGACGTCAGACTCCCGTCGCTGATGGTGTTCAACCGGTGGGAGATGCGCGCTAACAGGGGGCGATCCACATACTCGATTTCCTTGGTGCGGTCGCAGACTAATTGGGAGAGTCGAACATCGAGATCGTCGGCGAGGTAATCCCTGGCTGGGCGGTCATCATCCGCCCCAAGGACGCAGTCCGCTTCCGGACCTACGAGGAGCTGGTGTCCCAGCAGTACCGGGTCGCCCGGCTACCAGGACTCAGGGAGCACCTGGACGTCTCAGACTACCAGGTGGCATCTATGCAGACGGAGCCGAGGACAGGAGACGACGGCGGCGCTCCCCAGCGCCGCGACGGCGCGACCCCAGTTGGACCACTGTACTTTACGAAGTACACGCAGACAAACAAGGCCGCCAACCAGGACCGTCGACCACCTGCCAGGGCGAAGTGGACGCAGACCCAGGCCTACCAGGAAGAGCCTGTAACTCGGGCGCAAACCTCGAAAGTTCCCGTCACGGTGGATGGCAGCACAGCAGTTGAAAAGGACACCCCCTGGCGTTCTGAGATTGCTGTCGAGGCCCAGCCTGTCACCATGTCTGTCGAGCTGCAGACCTCGATGTGCGCCCCACAGGACAGGGAACGCAGTCGAGTGTTAGCACCGACCGACACCACCGCCGCTAGCCAGGAGAAGGAAGAAGACGGCGACGCAGTGGAGCCACCCGCTGCCCCGGGGTCGCCAGACCGGGAGGATGGCCACCGGGAAGAGGCCTCTTCCCCTGCTGAGAAGAGATACACGGGAAGAAGAAGAAGACGCCGGCCCGTCAGAAGAGGATCGCCCAGTCGCAACCCAAAACTGCACCCAGGACAGCAGTCTACCGAGGAGCAAATCAGGAGAGGACCTTAGCGGGTAGTGGCAGTCAGGTGAGATTGAAACGTCCCCCTCAGCAGCTCTTGCAATGTTTCCGCTGTTTGAGGTGGGGCCACCGGCAGGAGCGGTGTGGGCTCCTAGTGAAGTGCAACCGCTGTGGGGGTGATCCCTACTACACGGACTGAGCAGCACGTAAGGAGGCGCCGGTGTGCGCCAACTGCGCGGGGGACCACCCGGCCACCCTTCGTAGTAGCCCTGTCTACCGGGCCATGGCGCGGGCAGAGAGGAAGGAGGCGCGGCGTCATGACCCACCCCCTTCCAGGACGTCCCCGCCTCGGCGGGCTTGGCCTCATTCTCCGGGATCGGAGACTGGGTACGAGGGACCCCAAGGAGGTGGCGCTGTGCGGCGGGCCCTAATGGTACTCGACACATGGCTCCGCAACCGGCAAGGCCAGCTCTAGTCACGGCAGTGCCCAGACGGACTGATCCCCTGGCAGATGGAACGGCGAGACGACGGATCATGGCTGGTACATGATACCTCTTCTCAACTAACACAACCACTGGACCTTTCCAGCCCACATCCTTGCATGTGTTATCACAAGATGTCAGGTTTTACATGTAGGCTCTTTCTCTTTCTGCCTATGTGGTTTTCACCTGACCATTCAATACCACACCTTAACACTACCTAACCAATACAAACTCTTGCCGTGGTAGCGAGTCTAACTCGGAAACCAGCAGATACTCCTTGTACCACTTCCCACCCTTCCCTGCTATCTCTTTCTTCTCAGAAATTAATAGCATGTCGGAGGCTATGTAGATTGAGTCGATGGTCATGGCGGGGGAGCGGGCTACGGGGGCCCCCATAAAAGAATTTTTAGAAAAACTATGATTGCAATCGGTAGTGCGAGTGCAACGCTCCATCCGGTATTCTCCGGCAGTAAACTGTTGCTTAGAAACCATTCGGCGTTTCGGTGGGCGACGGAGGTCGGACTACTACTACTAAAATGTTTTCATTCCTCCCCTAAAGGGGGAGGCGGGCCACTTAGACGGTGACGCCATCTCACAGGCCAGGAGATTTCTTCGGTGAAAGAGATTTTCGGAGAAGGTGAGAGGCTTGGCGGCCGTGGCCTATACTAGGAACTATCCCGGCATTCGCCTTAGTGCAGGAGAATGGAAAACCTCGGACAACCGACGGTTGGGGCTAGCCGTAAGGTCCAGCCCTGTCCCGTCTCCCGAATGCAGAGGCGTAGAGCCACGGTAAAGCTGTGGCCACCTAAGGGCACAGACTCACTCTGCATCTACCGGCACGAGGACGGAGGAACAATACTGAATGTATGCTCGCTTGCAGTTCCAATAGTGGTGCGCACGGATGTGTTACCGACGTAGTAAATACTGCTTTATAAGTATGAAGAAGGCGAATATATAAAATATACACATTCTCATTTATCATTAGTGTTTAATAATAATAATAAAATATATATTATATATTATATATTTATAACCATAAATGAAAATCCACAGCCTGTTTCCAGTCATTTGACTGAGTCAGGAATGGAATGAATGAAGGCCCCATCTAGCTGCGAGGACAGGAATTCTGCCGGCCGCCGAAGCCTGTCGCACTCCTCTGGGGCAATGATTAATGATGATGATGATGCTTGTTGTTTAAAGGGGCCTAACAATGATTAATGAATAACAGATGAAATGAAATGATACTGGAGAGTGTTGCTGGAATGAAATACGACAGGCAAAATCGGAGTACCCGGAGAAAATCCTGCCCCGCCTCCGCTTTGTCCAGCACAAATCTCACATGGAGTGATCGGGAGTTGAACCGCGGAACCCAGTTGTGAGAGGCCGGCGCGCTGTCGCCTGGGCCACGGATTCTCTTTATTTATAAACCATATTATGTTGTCCGACTCGTTGGCTGAATGGTCAGCGCACTGGCCTTCGGTTCAGAGGGTCCCGGGTTCGATTCCAGGCCGGATCGGGGATTTTAACCTTCATTGGTTAATTCCAATGGCCCGGGGGCTGGGTGTTTGTGCTGTCCCCAACATTCCTGCAACTCACACACCACACATAACACTATCCTCCACCAAAATAACACGCAGTTACCTACATGTGGCATATGCCGCCCACCCTCATCGGAGGGTCTGCCTTACAAGGGCTGCACTCGGCTAGAAATAGCCACACTAAATTATTTTTATACCATATTATATTACACTAGTGTCCAAATGTTAAGCATAATCACTAAAGGAGGCCATACCGCCTTATGGGAATGTCAGACGGATTGCTGAACAATTAACTGAAATGGCGTATGGCTTTTAGTGCGGGGAGTGTCCGAGGACATGTTCGGCTCGCCAGGTGCAGATCTTTTGATTTGACTACCGTAGGCGACCTGAGAATGAAATGATGATGAAGACGACACATACACCCAGCCCCGTGCCAGCGAAATTAACCAATCATGGTTAAAACTCCCGACCCTGCTGGGAGTCGAACTCGGGACCCCTGTGACCAACGACCAGCACGTTAAACACTTAGCCATGGAGCCGGACATTGCTGAACAAACGGAAGCTGAATCACACACTATATGTCACACAACTTGTCAAAAAAAACCAGTGTCAGAAAGCTTCTGATAGCTAAGGTACACCTGTGACAACAACTAACAAAACTTGGCAATGTCTTCCACAACAAAATATGATGTTAATAGAGTGTATGGTTACCCCTAACGGCCACACATGCTTCGCAGTGACGTGGCATGCTCTCTAACAGATGGTCCCAGAGCTCTTGTGGCATTCGATCCCATTCCTCCGAAAGGGCAACGCGAAGTTCTTGGAGGGTCCTTGGTGGAAGCTGACGGGATGCAATTCGCCTACCCAATCCCAGATACGTTCTATAGTATTCAGATCCGCAGATCTCGCTGGCCAGTCCATACGATGAATGTCTTCCCCGGCCAGAAATTCATCCACCAGAGCAGCGCGGTGCGGTCGGACATTATCGTCCATTAAGAAGAAGTCTGGACCAATCGCAACTCTGAAGAGTCGAACGTGTGGTTTCAGTACCCCATCTCTGTATCTCCAAGCGTTAACAGTGTTCCTCGGACCACCCATGAAGATGTGCAGGTCCGTACGGCCATTCAACATGATGCCGCTCCACACCATGACGCCAGCACCACCGTACTGGTCCCTTTCCACGATGTTTCTGTGGTTGTATCGGCTACCCGGTTCTCTCCATTTAATGTGCGACGGGAATCGTTCTGCAAACTGAAGCGGAATTCATCTGTGAAGAGCATATGCCTCCATTCATTCATGGTCCAGTTTCGATGTTGACGGCTCCGCAGTAAACGGGCCCGTCTCTCTGCTGGAGTAAGCGAGACGCACACCGCTTAACGTCGAGCAAACAGCCCTGCTGTTCTGAGCCTCCGGTACACAGTTTGCCGGGAAACGGCGACCCCTGAGACGCCTGCAAGCTCCGCCGACAATTGTCTTGCAGGCGCACTCCGATTTCGTCGGGCGGTTAAGGCTAGATATCGGTCCTGCTGTGTGGTGGTTGCCTTTGGTCGACCTGGTACTGACCTACGACTAACATCTCCTGTGTCTCGAAATCGTCTCCAAAGCCATTATGTTGTCACGTTCACCAGGAGGCTACACTCTGCACACTATAACAGGCCAAACACGATTGAGGGGATATGGGACGCAGGCACTGGCTGGCTGTGTATACCTTGCGGTTTCGCCGCTAGTCAAAGCAGGGAACACTCCTTTCCTATACAGAGCGAACACGTAAGGTTGGTGGGAGCATTTATGCCGTGCGATTTGCGGTCTATTTCCAGTTGCCCTCGTAACTTATCTTAATTTTTGGACACTAGTGTATATTATATTATATTATATTATATTATATTATATTATATTATATTATATTATAAATAATATAACAATTATAATTATAGGTATTATAATTTTATAATATATACTTTCTTAATCTGTTTACCCTCCAGGATTGGTTTTTCCTTCGGACTCAGCGAGGGATCCCACCTCCTCCGCCTCAAGGGCAGTGTCCTGGAGCGTGAGTCATTAGGTCGGGGATACAACTGGGGAGGATGACCAGTACCTCGCCAAGGTGGCCTCACCTGCTATGCTGAACAGGGGCCTTGTAGGGGGATGGGAATATTGGAAGGAATAGGGAAGGAAGCGACCGTGACCTTAAGTTAAGTACCATTCTGGCATTTGACTGGAGAAGAAGTGGGAAACCACCGAAAACCACTTCCAGGATGGCTGAGGTGGGAATCGCACCCACCTCTACTCAGTTGACCTCCCGAGGCTGAGTGAACCCCGAATCCGGACCTCCGGGGATGGCAGTTAATCACACTAACCACTACACCACAGAGGTGGACAATAATCATATAATAATAATAATAATAATAATAATAATAATAATAATAATAATAATAATAATAATAATAATAATGTATGATGTCCGCCTCCGTGGTGTAGAGGTTAGTGTGATTAGCTGCCAGCCCCGGAGGTCCGGGTTCGATTCCCGGCTCTGCCACGAAATTTGAAAAGTGATATGAGGACTGGAACGGGGTCCACTGAGCCTCGGGAGGTCAGCTGAGTAGACGGGGGTTCGATTCCCTCCTCAGCCATCCTCGAAGGGGCTTTCTGTGGTTTCCCACTTCTCCTCCAGGCAAATACCGGGATGGTACTTAACATAAGGCCACGGGCGCTTCCTTCCCTCTTCCTTGTCTATTCCTTCCCATCATCCCATCCCCCCACCAGGCCCCTGTTCCGCATAGCAGGTGAGGTCGCATGGCCAAGGTACTGGTTCTCCTCTCTAGCTTAATCCCCGATCAACGGGCGAGTTGGCCGTGCGGTTAGGGGTGCACAGCTGTGAGCTTGCATCCGGGAGGTATTAGATTCGAGCCCCACTGTTGGGAGCCTTGAAGGTAGTTTTTCCACTTTCGCATCAGGAACATGCTGGGGTTGCACCTTGTACCTTTCCACTCCTAGGCCTTTCCTATCTCATCGTCACCATAAGACCTATGTGTGTCGGTGCGACGTAAAACAAATTGTAAATAAAAGTATCCCCGACCCACAGTCTCGTGTTCCAGGATATTGCCCTTGAGGTGGTAGAGGTGGGATCCCTCGCCGAGTCCGAAGTAAATCCAAACCCGGAGGGTAAACGGAAAGAAAGATTATTATTATTATTATTATTATTATTATTATTATTATTATTATTATTATTATTATTATTATTATTATTATTATTATTATTGTACTCCCACTAGCCACCTCTGCGGTTTCCTGCGACGCCGAGGTGCCGGCATTTTGTTCCACAGGAGTTCTTTAATGTGCCGGACACCTACCGATATGAGGCCGTCGCATTTGAGCACCTTCAAGTACCACCGAGGAAAGTTGGAATTGAAACCGCAAACTTGAGCTCAGAAGGCCAGCGCTCTACCGTCTGAACTACTCAGCCCGGCACAGCATATAAAAAATTCCAATCAGTTCTTTCTCTTCAGCAATAAATGAGCTACGAGTATAATTCATGTTAGAGCATCGTATATAATACATGTTCACATTCAATGTAATATAATTATTACTTTAACACTTTTACTATTAATAATATTGTAAATGCATTTTCTAGGGTACAATATATGACAATATTCAATCTACATTATTCTATCCACCTGCACCTATTGCAAACTGAATTTCAACAGATAAAAATCTATTATTCGTAGCGTAAGAAATAATGTGAGAATCTTGAAACGACTGCAGCATTTGAATGACAAACGTAGGGAAACACATGTATCTGTGGAATTAGTACTGAAACCTAAATTGCAATTCCACCCAAGATCACCGCTACAGCATTGCCCACATTAAAGCATTTAAATTTTCCCCCAGTTAATTCAATCGGAGGACTACCGGTGGTCTCCGGAGAAAGATCGCCGCGACATCTTTTTATCTTACCTATATAAGGGAAGGGAAGTGCCTTTGAACAGCTATTTTCTAGCCTTTTACTTGTAAAACTCACTGTGATGAAACAAACAAACCCCATGACACTACAGCCCTTGAAGGGCCTTGGTCTACCAAGCGACCGCTGATCAGCCCGAAAGCCTGCAGATTACGAGGTTGCGGGTGGTCAGCACGACGAAACCTCTCGGCCGTTATTCTTGGCTTTCTAGACCGCTATGTCACAGCCAGATTGCTCCTCAATTCTAATCACGTAGGCTGAGTGGACCTCGAACCAGCCCTCAGGTCCAGGTAAAAATCCCTGACCTGGCCGGAAATCGAACCCGGAGCCTCTGGGTAAGAGACAGGCACGCTACCCCTACACCACGGGGCTGGCATCACACACCGTATTTCCTTACTTTATACAACACAATTTGTCTATATTATGTACGGCAAGCACATTTTATACAAACCGTGTTCGGAACACTGGATTGTACAAAATTTATTGTTTATACCTTCTTTTTAATTAGTGCACGTATTTTGTGTGAGGGGAAGAGATTACGATAAATGGGATATAACCAAAAACTATGCCTTTGCTGGCAAGATGTAGTATTTACAGTGCACTGTGTCTTCTCGTATGGGCTAGAATAAATCTATTACTTTCATTGACCTCTCTCAGTCTCATCCTTGGCTTTGACAATATGAAATTGACTGAGGTATGAGCATTTCTTATGCAGCCAGTCCCTGTTATGAATTGTATGAAAATATTGCTCATAGGATCGGTTGGTGCATGCATTTCAGTGGGCTGGCAGACTGCTATGTAAAAACTTTCGGCTCAGTGAGGAAAGCAACGGGAAACTATTTCACTCATTTCCCTAGTATGCCTCTTCAGTGACACCTAGGCAATCTATGACAGCTGGTGGCGTAGCTGTGGAGGATGAAACCAGCCTTCGGGCTGAATACCCAACATATATATACAACCAAACTCTAGAAATTATTCTGAAACATAAGCACCAACTTTTAGCTAGTAAATTGAAAAATACAGCCACAATCGAAGACGTATAAAGTGTCAAAGTGGAACATTGGAACACCGACACCACACATAATTTCCCATAGCGCGATGATGGATAGGACCTGGACGTCATCAAACTTCGAGATGAGACACGTACTAACGAGACTGGCTGTACATGGCTTGCATCATCACAAACATAAATATCAATCAAGTTGTTCGTCTACACAGAAAAGGATACCAACTCTCAGATCAACTCAAAAAGTAATGGCTGCTGTAGAAATTACAAAATAGTTCGCCATCAACCACAACATTTTTGATGTGTTATTTAGTTTAAAATGTAGATATGTTATTCAGACTTCATCAATGGTTTAAATTAAGACTATAAATTGTGTCATATCAGTGTTTATATGATTATTGTTTATATATATTCTTACATCCTCCAATTGGAACGTGGCTGAAGATGACCCAATATACAGGGTTATTCACCTAACATGTTACACGCAAATAACTTCTAAACGATTAAAGATATCGGCATTCTGTTTTCATATTCGTAAATGGTACCCATGATCTTGTAAAATAACGTGCCACCTAGTCTTATGAGGTGATTAATAACCGAGATATTGATACTAACTCCATATTTTTAAATGGAACGGCACAAATTCATACAGCTGGACTAAAAGTTCACCTGCGTGCAAGTTTAAATATGTTAAGTATTTTAAAAGTCGGACAAGTACTTTTTGAGATATAAATAAGAACAGCATGCCACATCAGACGGCGTGAAGTCGGGCAAGAACATATTGACGCGCAAGCAGTTTCTTGGGAGTGAGTTCAGTCACAGAATGGATACCAAGCATGTAAGCACCTCGTACACATGTGATGGGTTTGTAAAGAATGTATGACTAGCGAAGTCATGACAGGACACGGAGGGTTGATGTGCTTAAAAGGAATAAAGTAAGTACTTTGCCTTGAAAGGAGCATAACGAAAGCTATAACTGTCACTGGTTTAAGTGTACAGTACATACTACTGTATGAGTTGAGAAATAAGCATAACACAAAACACCGGAAGAGCTCCTTCTAGGAAAGCAAATGAATAATGTCCCAGGTAGACTTGATTGGAAATGATCCTAAGGGCGTAGGGATGGGAACATAACAACGTCTCGTCAGTGTAATTGTTATGAGGCGGACATTTTGGCCTTTTGTATGTAGAGACCGTGTTGGCAACGCCATTCGTGGCCAATCGTTGATTGGCTGAATTATCACAACAATAAAGATACGAGGTGGGTGATGTTTGAATACGTGAGTCTAAGTAAAAAATGAAATGGCGTATGGCTTTCAAAGCCGGGAATGTCCGAAGACAAGTTCGGCTCGCCAGGTGCAGGTCTTTTGATTTGATTTGACTCCCGTAGGTGACCTGCGCGTGGTGATGAAGACGACACACACAGGGTGGCGCACGAAATGTCATACATCGGAAATGTTTTATAAAATGTGTAAAACTGGGCTCACAACCTTGTCCTTTCGTGAACAGAAACCTTATTTCATGCGTGATCCGACAGGCAGCACCACTGCGTACCGGTTGCCAGTTATACAGCACGGCGAACATTTGTGCTCCTTGCCGGCAGACGGTATACAGACTGGCCAGGCAATTTGAAACAGAAGGCAACATACTGGAGAGAAAACGGCCCCGCCTCAAGCCAGTCCGCTCACCGGAGAATGTTGCGGCTGTGGCTCGGAGCCCCTCCAAATCCACCAGAACTGCATGTGTTCAGCTGGGCATCTCTCGTCGGTCAATTCAAAGAATACTGCAGTCTGACCTTGACGTGTTTCCATACAAAATGACAAATGTTCTGAACTTCCTGAATGAACATTTCGGGCCCCGTGTGATGTCCCATCGATATCCTGAGCGTTTTCAGAGCGGCTAAATCTGGCCACCGCATAGCCCCAATCTCAATCCCTGCAACTTCTTCCTGTGGGGATATTTGAAGAAGACAATCTACCGCCATAAACCAGAAAATGTACAGCAATTACAAGCGGCCATTGTGACTTTCTTCCGAGGGTTGAGTGAGGACTTGTGTCGTGGAGTGATCGCGAACATGCAGATTCGTCTCGAAGCTGTTGTAACACCGAGGAGGTGGACATATTGAACATGTCCTACACACGGACTAACCATGCACATGTCAGTGAATGTTGTAATGCCATTTTGTATTCAATATGTTGTATATTACATTTTCTATAAACAATTTCCAGTGTATGACATTTCGTGCGCCACTCTGTACATCCAGACCCCGTGCCAGCGAAATTAACCAATTATGGCTAAAATTCCCGACCCTGCCGGGAATCGAACCCGGGACCCCTGTGACCACAGACCAGCACGCTAACCATTTAGCCATGGAGCCGGACTGCGTCTCAGAGATCCGCATACACATTGTGTCTATTTAATTATATGCTCGAAATGTTCACCATCAACGGCAATGCACATCTGCTGTCGTGTCGCGAGAGATGATGTCACAGACCGAAGAGTTTCCCTCGACATTGCAGCACTTGTTGCGATGATATGTCACTTGAGATCCTGTGGTGTTGTTGGAGCTTACGCGTAGACTATGTCCGTGCACGTACCCCTGAGGAAAAAGTCCAGCGGTGTCAAATCAGGTGACCGTGTTGGCCACCTGATGGGGCCTCCACGTCCGATCCATCGACCGGGGAATATCTCGTTTAAGACTTGCCGGGCCACAAGTGAGTAGTGGGCAGAAGACCCGTCGAGCTGGAACCACATATCCTGTCGTATGTTAAGGGGTACGTTTTCCAGGAGAACAGGGCGGACAAGACCTTCCTCTCCTACGCCCTCTAATAGCAGCTACACTACCTTTTCCACTACCATTTCCATTTGTTTGCAAGACGTGTGTCATTCACACTGCGATTGCATGACAAAATCCACATTTTCAAACACTAAGTCTACTCCAGAACAGTAATGCTTATACGGTCGCACTTTCAGTAATGCATCTTATAGTTCGGGTTCCTCTCCAGACGTACGTGATTAAGGCACTCGAAGGCAAAGCAAAACAAAGTCACTTCCGTACAGGCCATGAAGGCCCTTGGAGGAGTGGAAGGTAAAGGCTTCCACCATTGTTAACCTCGGCACGTGATGGGGTAGAGTGGTTAGCTCTACGCCCGGCCGCCTTTGCCCCGAGGAATTAACCTGGTACTCATTTTTGGTGCAGGCTGAAAGACACTCGAAGGGGTATAGAGAATATTTGTTGTTATTTGATTTCCGGGGCTTGGGCATCGTGGTCGTGTAGCCCCATGTGCTTGTGTGTGTGTGTACTGTATGTGTTTTAGAGTGTGTCTGATAACCTGTGTTATTGTGGTGTCTGTAGTAGTGTATTGTATTTGTAATTCAGGTGAGGAATTGGGACGAAGGCGGGCGTTGTAGTAAGTAAGGAACCATCCCGACATTTGCCTGGAGTAGCGGTGGGAAACCACGAAAACGCTTCCAGGATAAGTGAGATGGGTACCAAACCCACCTCTTCTCCGTTTTGCCTCACGAGGCTGAAAGTACCCCGTTCCAGCCCTCCAACCAGAATTAAATGGCGTATCAGAGCCGGGAATTTAACCCGGACCACCGCGGCGACAACTACGAATGCTAGCCACTACACGTGGTTAAAAAACTCGACAGACTGCTCTGCATTCGGGAGAGCGCAGGTTCGAGTTCTGCTTCGCCCAACATGAAAGTGATTTGCATGGAGTCCCATGTTCAACACCAGGCAAATACCGGATAGGTACCTTTGGGATAGGTCACGGCCGACGTCCTTTTCAAATCCTTCGCATTCCCATCTGTAGGAAAAGACGCTAAACTGAGCGCAGCTTATTACACATGGATGTCAAAACGAAACGAAACAAAACGAAACAAAAAAATTAATCTCCCTTCCCCGTTGTGTGTTTGCCTGTCATACAATAACTTTGCACACCCAGGGTATCAATCAATCAATCAATCAATCAATCAATCAATCAATCAATCAATCAATCAATCAATCAATCAATCAATCAATCAATCCTGATATGCATTAGGGCAGTCGCCCAGGTGGCAGATTCCCCATCTGTTGTTTTCCTAGCCTCGGTACATCACATTATGTTTACAATACATGCCTAGTATTCGTTCAGAGGCTGAACTCACTCCCAGGAAACTGCTTGCGCGTCAGTATGTCCTTGCCCGACTGCACGCCGTCCGATGCGGCATGTGAAACCGCGCATGATGTTCTTATTTATATCTCAAAAAGTACTCGTCCGATTTTGAAAATACTTACATATTTGAACTTGTACGCAGTTGAACGTTTAGGCCAGCTATATAAATTTGTGACGTTCTATTTAAAAATATGGAGTTAAGTATCAATATCCCGGTTATTAATCTCCCCATGAGACTAAGTAGCACGTTTTTTTGCAAGACCCTGATTACCATTTACGAATATGAAAATAGAATGCCGATATCTTTAATCTTTTAGAAGTTATTTCCGTGTAACATGTTAGGTGAATAACCCTGTATATGGGGTCGAAACTAGTTCCAGTTTTATGAGATAATATACAAACTAAGAGTATTGAATAGGTGGACCCTTCCTACCTTTTGATAGTGATCAATTGTCAATATGGACCATAATGAAATTCATAACTTATGATCATCATCACTAGGAGCGGATTTTTATGTGGTAAAAATGTGAAAAAAGTTTATTTTTTATGTGCTGAAAAACTTTAAAATATGTGATAAAAAATTGAAATTATTTTCCTTTAAATATCACATAACTAGTCGCGCTCAAGAAGTAAGTATAATGTTTTGTATTAGAATATGGTGCTACCAAACGTGCTCCTTACGGCAAAATGATGTCTGTGTATTGAAACGTGCTGTATGGTATATTAATTTTTGATATGCCAGAGTAGATATTATGAATGGTTAAATTTTTAAAGGTAATGTTTTGTTTAAATATGGCAAAAGCAACCTATCATCTTTGAAAAAATAGTACCAGTTCGTACTCACCCATCACACGCTGGAATATTAGTTGCTAGAAGTAGTCTGAGAATTGCAGTGAACAACAAAGGTCATCTCCAAATTGTCCATCACAAATGCATGCCGATTATCTATAAAGAACGCCTTATACTGCGAAAACGATCGCTCCACATCACAGGAAGTCAGACGAGCATAGTTAAAGAGAGGAATGTCTCCAACAATAACGCCATCAATTTCGCCAACATGAGCACCCTCTAATACATTAGAAATTTGGCACATTGTTTGAAATCCTCTGTTTTTCCTGAACAAATTTTGATATTTGACCTTTAACAGTCCCTGTACCTGCGAAGCCGGGAGTGAATCTAATTTATTTTCAATAGCGCGCACTTCCGTCACTGTTTCGGACAACAGGTTAGTGGATTTTTCAAGTATGTCTATAGTTTTACACAAGAAGCTTAGATTGGCAGATATAAACGCCAAATCATTTTTCAAAGAGCTGTCTTTTAGTATCTCTTGAAGAATCTCAATTGACGACGCGTCGTTTTTATCTAGCACATTCACAACGGATGCAAAACTTTCGAAATTGTCTGCGTAGTACCGGTATACCACAGGGATAAGCCAGGTACCCCACCGCGTAACAATAGGAAGAGGGGGAAGCGCAATATGCAGGTTTTTCTCTTTAAAGAAATCAATTCTTGAGGGTGATTTTACGAAGACTTTTTTGCCATTAGACACTAATTTATCCACCTCCCATGTCGTAACGGAATTACGTCACCTTATCTCTCCGTGATTGCCTTTCGCTGATATTCTATAAACAAAACCCGAGAGGGTTGACTCATAAAGAGTTGGAATTACATCATGCAAAGAAACATCTTGTGCAGCAAATCAAATCGCTGTCTAAATGTAACGACGTAGCCAGTGACCAGCAAGTTTTAGAACTTATGGAGGGAAGTCCATAAATAGCCGAAACATTCAGATACATTATGTTAAATACACTGTTAAAAACAATACCGTAATTGTAAAATGAAAATATGAGCATTGTTTTATAACACAGAAGCATTTTAAATTTTATTGATCAACAAGTATTGCCGATTTATGTGCTTATTATAGATTTTCTTAAAATACGTATTTACATTTAAAAAATGTGAAAATGTGTGTTTTTATGTGAAATAAGATTCAGTTTTTACACTTGGGGATGCACAATAGGAATGATGAACTTCGTAACTTGCGTTAAAACTTAGGAAAGATCACAATATGAAGATAAAGTTGGACTTCAAGAGGACAAACTGGGGCAAATATTCATTTATGGGAAGGGGAGTTAGGGATTGGAATAACTTACCAAGGGAGATGTTCAATAAATTTCCAATTTATTTGAAATCATTTCGGAAAAGGCTAGGAAAGCAACAGATAGGGAATCTGCCACCTGGGCGACTGCCCTAAATGCAGATCAGTATTGATTGATTGATTGTTGGGCACATCAAGTCTCCCGTGTCGATGCTTGTTTGTTTTGATCTGATTATGTTGGTATCATTGGTTTTCATATTTACAAATATTTACTTTGTTTACGAGTCATTCCGAACACTTGTAATTTGTTTACACACGTGTGTTACAGTAAATATAATGTTAATATCTTTGGCATGAGTATGCAGTGTGAATGTCCTTTGTATTGTCAACCCGAAATATTCGTCTTTGTGTGATGAGAGATGGCTTGGTGCATTCAAGAAATATCAAGCTTCAGCTATGGATTTGGTCGTACTTTCTTGCATTGAATAATAATTGCTGTTGTAAGTACTATATTACTCGGTATTTTAATAAATTAATATTCATGCAATAGCGTTAAGAATGCGTCATTCGAGGATGTTTATTTTTATTTGTCATTCCCGTTTAAAAATGTAGGCTATGAAATATCTGTTAAACTTAATGGTGAAGAAAAGGGGCCTTAGCCTAGATATAAAGTTATTGAAGATCGCATATAATTTATTTTACTACTGCCTCCCAATTGAGATAGCTCTATGGATTCAGCATAGGTACTCTGTTATAATATTGCTGTAATTATAATAAGTTACGTAAAGCCTAAGGGGTCAGATTTCATTTAGGCTTTTATATAGGCCTACATTTAAATTTCACTATTGGTGGAGATGGGTAGTTTTCAGTGAATGACAGTTGCGTTATCCACTGTTCTTTCGCTTTCCCCACACTTGGTGAGGTCGCGGTCGCGAACTGTTGAACATGTGGATGTGGCTCAATTTTAGGCCGTATGCCCACCACCTTCCTGACGCCAACCCTGTGTGTTTCTGTGGTGGTTGGTAGAGTGGTGTGTTGTGTGAATAATAAGAGGAATGAGTTGGGCCAAAGACAAATACCCCAAGCCGTAGAAATTACTCATTCAGATAAAGAGAATTACTAAAGAAATAAGTCATCCATGCTCCAATGAGGGTGGCCATTCAGACCCAGAATACAGTCAGGTTACAATTCCAATAGAGTTTAAAACATCAAAAGGTGGAAATTTAATTGTTAATGCTGTTATTATCTTCTTTTCTCCAGAGGGAGTGGGGGAGGATTATTAATCATGTTCTCAGGTGTAGATGAAAATGAATGATTTGTAGAGGGTCCTTTAGTATCTCTATTAATAGTTTTCTTTTTCACTGAATGGAACTTTCAAATTTTGTAGTAAGGTCGACGTCTAAGGAGGGAGCTATCAAAGGGTAGAGAAGGGTCCAACTATTCAATACCATTCCTAAAAACCTTTCCAAAACCCATTGGAATTTCTTTCGTACAATGTTCAACCAAAAACTAGAAATTATTGTGGAACATAAGTCATAGTTTTTAGATAATAAATTACATAGACCAGGGCCTCTCAGAGGTGCACGCACTGTGCACGGTGCAAAAGACGACTTCGCTTGGTTGATCAGAGTGCAGACCCCCACTCCTCGATTTGGAGCAATAGCGCTGTCTCTCTCTCTTTCACCACGCCTGTCTCCCTCGTCCTCACTTGCTCCATTGCGCTCCAAGTCTGAGCCGAGCTTAGCTGAGTAGCCCAGAGATGAAGCGTTGGTCCGAGCTGAATGGGACCGATGCACTGTGCACAGGAACTCTGCGCCTCAATTTGCACGCGTGATATTTTGGGCGTTTGAGAGGCCCTGACGTACACTGAAAAATACGGCTCACAATCAAAGATGTATTGTCAAAGTGCAACATTCAAACACCGACACCATACATAATTTCCACCCACCTGTTATTAACTTAACTGACGTAACACTGAATGAGAAAGAATCCAGAATTTTGAGTAGGAAACCAAAACACAACTGGCCAAATGCGTCCCATCTTAACGACGTCATTATGACAGTAACAGAATCAGAATTAGCAATTACCAAACTTCCTAGCGATCAACAAGAGGCGGAAGACGAGGTTAGGTTCAAAGTTACAAAGAAATTAAATATTATTAAACTACATAATACCAATTCTCAAACAAATCAGGCCAGCACCATTAATTCAGTTTTGAAGCTTAAAAAGAAAACAACTTAATTAATTAAAATATAACAACTTACCTGGAAGGAACAGAAGATAAAACATTCAATAATTTGAACAATGTTACGAAGTCAAACATTTTTAAAACTTTTAACCGCAAACAGACATTTTAATGTAACAAAATGAAATTTTTAACAACTATTCAAATGAATAGACATAGTTTTTAAGCTGACCAACTATGTAATCATCCATTCTCATATCATTAACACACTAACCCCAACATTGTTTTTAATATCATTTAATTTAATTGGTATTTTTAGTAGTTTTTAAGTGAATAAATGTACCTGCAAATTAACGTGTTTAAAATCTTAGCAATTCACCTAAGCTACAATAACAGCTGAGGATGTTCCTAAATAAGGAACGAAACATGTACTGTTGACAAATAAAAAAATTTGCCAAAAGGCAAAAAAAGTATCAAAACGGTGGAAGAATTTTAAATATTGTAAAACTTAGTGATTATATTTTGATACGGAAAATGAAGTTGATTATTACTTGCAAAATATAACCGTCTTCGTGAGTAAAGAAGAATACATTAATAAAACTAAAAACTTTTTCTCTGACAAAACTTTCACCATTATAAAAAAAGATCCTACAAGTAAAATTCAAGAGGGCTTAAAACAATTGCTTAAAGGTCTAACTTTCCTTTTAAATGACAAAGAAACCACTGAATTAATCAATATGAACCCAGGACTCCCCAAAGCTAGAGCACAACCCGAGATCCTCAAAGCTGACGCAGTACGTAGATATGAGTCATTGGGTGCTCCAAACTAAAATGTAAATACTGTAACATTGTTTAATAATAATGCTACTGGCTTTACGTCCCATTAACCACCTTTACGGTTTTCGGAGACGCCGATGTATTGGAATTTAGTCTCACAGGAGTTCTTTTACGTGCCAGTAAATCCACAGACACGAGGCTGACGTATTTGAGCACCTTCAAATACCACCAGACTGAGCCAGGATCGAACCTGCCAAGGTGGGGTCAGAAAGCCAGCGCCACAACCATCTGAGCCACTCAGCCCGGCAATAAAATTGTTTGTTAAAATTATAAATCTTATTTATTGTCAGCATAATTTCATCAATTACATCGGAGTTTAAATGTTTAGCTTGACTAGAACGTAGTGTCGTGCGTGAGCGATGTCTGGATTAACGTGGAATCGCGTGCCAACACTCGATTCCGGATGAAGTCACAAACCCGTATGGCTTCCACAGCAAGCCCTGATGTTACATGATTATGAACGATCAGTAAAACACTAGAAGTTCAAAATACTCTATGTGTTGTTCTTGATAATAACTCTGAAATAGTTCAGTTTTGCTGTTAATGTTTACCTATCACTGTTAATCCCCCCCAAGGGGTATAAACTGAATTTTTATCATTTTCATTTTTTACATAGTATTTCCTGCCCTCTACGTATTCCTGTCACTTGGCTGAGGAAACTTTCTGGGGAGAACACTGGATGTCCCATGAGACTATCATTAATTATAGACTGAGCCCTTTATATAAAACCTCACAGTACATACAACAGTTTTTAAAGAAAAATTACAGGTTTCTAGCCAACAAATCCATTAAAAACACATTAGAATTAGTTGACAGTCTTAAACATTTTGAAGTTTGATCCCAAAACACAGTTGTCATGACTTTACTGGCAGACTGTGTTTGCTTGAATTTCCGCAGCTTTGGCGAAGAGGGATGCCGCCACTGGCATGATTGTTGTTCGGTCTCAGGTGTAAAGTGGAACGCCCAGGTTTCGTCATCCATGCACAACTCACCATACACTTCCGTCAATCGGCGATGGATTTCAATCGGTTCAGTACCTTTTGAGTTCAAAAATCGAATAAACGCGCACTTCACGGTAACATCCAACGAGAGTTCCATTCTCAATGGGTGCCAAGCCAAGACTAGCAAACACATTCTGCCGGTAAAGTCATGACAACTGTGTTTTGGGATTGAAAAGGGGTATTGTTGGTCGATTTTATGGCCCCTGGAAAGCGATTCAGCACCGACGACAAGGTTTACAACTTCCTGAACAGCATTGCGGCGAGCTGGTATGACACGGGCATCCAAAAACTGTCACAGCGTGTACAAAAATGCATCGACCGAAATGGTTATTATATAGAAAAATAGCTAAATATTCAAGCTGTAAAATGATGTAAACCATTGTAGAAATAATAATAATAATAATAATAATAATAATAATAATAATAATAATAATAATAATAATAATAATAATAAGAATAATATTTGCTTTACGTCCCACTAACTACTTTTACGGTCTTCGGAGACGCTGATGTGCCGGAATTTAGTCCCGCAGGAGTTCTTTTATGTGCCAGTAAATCTACCGACACGAGGCTGTCGTATTTGAGCACCTTCAAATACCACCGGACTGAGCCAGGATCGAACCTGCCAAGTTGGGGTTAGAAGGCCAGCGGCTTAACCGTCTGAGTCACTCAGCCCGGCGGATTGTAGAAATAAACAGGTCTATGTATTTATTAAAAAAATAGGAGACCTTATTTTTGGGATTACCTTCGTATCTTTAGAAAATAAACTCAAACGGTTGCGTACAATCCAAAATGATTCTCTCCATCCCCAATGCCATAAAAAAGCAGCATATTATAGTATGGTAAATAGAGCATTCACCATCCTGTTATCCAAAAGAGACCTTCAAAATGAACTAAACATCATATGATCAATAGCTAAATCAAACGGGTATGATGCACAATTTATAAATAAAATTAACACAACTAAAAGACGTCAAATTTCTACATTAAACAGAGAATGAAGAGACAAAAAAAAAGTATTCCTCCTTTGGTGGTGGTGGTTATTATTCCTCCTTTACATTCAATAATACTGTATAAAGTGATACCAAATAACTAATATTTTCAATAAACATAACCAACAAATAGCTTTTAAAAGTAATAATTTTTCCAATTTCTTTATTACACGAATTATTAATCAAGCTAATACATTTTTTTTCAGTCAGGAGTCTACAAACTACAATGCAATAGCGGTGAAAGTACATGTTATTTGTTGTTTGAGTCATCAGTCCATAGACTAGTTTGCTGCAGCTTTCCATGCCACCCTTTCCTGTGCTAACCTTTTCATTTCTACACAACTGCTGCGTCCTACATCTGCTTGTGATATTCATACCTTCGTTTACCCAAGACCGACTCCAATCCTCAGATTGTAATATAAAAATAACATGGCGGCCGAAGTAGCCGGACTGGTGGTATTGGCTAGCACGAAAATATCACGTTCATATTATACAAACGGCGGTAATTTCACATGATAAATGTAATATCATAGGAAGAAATCTCTTTTTCACATATGAAAATGCTTCACCAACAAGTACGCACCACGTACAATCAACTAGAATTACATATATTCTACTAGAAGAGAGAACAGGAGGCTGATTATTTAGAAATTTCAATTAGTCAGATAATGTTTTCTCTTAGATTTCACTTCTCTGGATAGATGAAAATACATTATAAAACTGTTAAAATTATATTTATTACATCATTTTGAATGTTTCAAAATAAATTGAGATGTGAAATTCCTCAATTTATTCGCTCTCATGAGAACTATGAAACTTAATTTGCTGCCTTAGTCTTGAAGTGGTGGACAATTTCTTATATTCAGCACCCAATGAAAGGGAAGTACACTGGAAGTAATAATGTTATTGGCTTAACGTCCCACTAACTACTTTTCTACAGTTTTTGGAGACGCCGAAGAGCCGGAATGTAGTCCTGCAGGAGTTCTTTTACGAGCCAGTAAATCTACCGACACGAGGCTGACGTATTTGAGCACATTCAGATACCACCGGACTGAGCCAGGATTGAACCTGCCACGTTGGGAAGAGAAGGCCAGCGTGTTAACCATCTGAGCCACTCAACCTGAGGGCACCCGAAATGACTATGTTAAGCCAATGAACGGCCTTGGTACTGCTAACATAATGTTGATATATAGCATAGCAGCACTTCACATAACGATAGTAACCTTAGTAATGAAAAGTTCAGACACTAAAGACACTAAGGATATTACCCATTAAAGAACATGAGTGCAAAAACTATTGACTCTAAACATTGATATTTAACCACATGGACGAGCTTCAATTCGGCATAGTGTGCTTGATAACAGATAACCACGGCATGAATTGGAAGGGGTTGGTAGTGTAAAACCCTGCGTTACAAACCCAGCTAATCCCTCCAAGTCACTATTTCTTCTGTGTAAAAGTGTACAGATCGCTCCATCTGTCACACTATTAAATTTTGTTATACTCCAAGATCCAGCCTAACATTTCCGAATGCAAGCACAGATTATTGTAAAATACACTTGTATCTAAATTACTCAACACTTTGAAGCACATAGACACTGATGGAATATCACTATATCAATTTTATTCTATCTAAATGCCCGGCTCCCTGGCTAAATGGTTAGTCTGCTGGCCTTTGGTCAGAGGGGTCCCGGGTTCGATTCCCGGCAGGGTCGGGAATTTTAACCATGATTGGTTAATTTCGCTGGCACGGGGGCTGGGTGTATGTGTCGTCTTCATCATCATTTCATCCTCATCACGACGTGCAGGTTGCCTATGGGTATCAAATCGATACCAACTGATGAGCCCACCCTAGCACACGAGGGCGAAACGCTGGCAACCAAGAATGAGTTAGCTGGAAAAATTATAATGTCCAATAACGGACCATTTATATTGGTATTAGACCTGCACCTGGTGAGCCGAACATGTCCTCGGACACTCCCGCCACTAAAAGCCATACGCCATTCTATCTAAATTAAAATTTTACGAGAAGCACGAATAGGTTCACCGTTTAGAATTGAAGAAAAGTCTTCCCTAACCTCAGACTGGTTCTCAAAATAATGTATGCACACTACAGTTTTGTCATTGACTTCAAAATAATCACGATGCATATTCCTAATCTATTTCTCTCTTAATGTTTTATCCCGTAGAAAACTTAAGAATAGTTGTATGAGAGCCATTGCCATAGTTAGACATAAACCTGATTCACAGCACGATCAAAACAAACAAATTCTCACATTACTGCATATAATTACAGATCCTAAGTGTCCACTGACTCATATAAATACACTCGCATACTTATATTCTACAAAGAAACTAACATTTATCGTGAATTTTCATGAAATTACACCGACTACGTACGATAACAAGAAACCAAACAAACCCTAATTTCAAACATATCCGACTACTCGATTTGCCATCTTTGAACGATCGAGAGCAACATTAAGGTCTAAGGATTGGAGTCGGTCTTGGTTTACCTCCACCATTCTTACCACCTACACTTCCCTCAAAAACCAGTTGCACAAGTTCTGGGTGTCTTAAGATGTGTCCTATCGTTCTATCCCTTCTTCTCGTCAAATTTAGCCACAACGATCTCCTCTTACCAATTCTATTCATTATCTCTTCATTCGTGATTCGATCTATCCATCTCACCTTCAGCATTCTTCTGTAACACCACATTTCAGAAACTTCTATTCTCTTTCTTTCTGAGCTAGTTATTGTCCATGTTTCACTTCCATACAATGTCATGCTTCAAACGAATGTCTTCAAAAACATTTTTCTAATTCCTGTATCAATATTCGAAGTGAGCAAATTTCTTTTCTTAAGAAAGCTCTTCCTTGCTTGTGCAAGTCTGCATTTTATGTCCTCCTTACTTCTGCCATCATTAGTGATTTTACTACCCAAGTAACAATATTCAGCCACTACCTTAAAGACATCATTAGTTAATTTAATATATCCTGCATCACCTGATTTCGTTCGACTGCACTCCATTAATTTTGTTTTGGACTTATTTATTTTTGTCTTGTACTCCTCATCCAAGACTCCATCCATACCATTCAGCAACTTCTCCAGATCTTCTGCAGTCTCAGATAAAATAACAACATCATCAGCAAATCTCAGTTGGCAGTCCTGCGGAATATAACAAGAGTTAAAACTGTGCTCTTCTTATTACGTGCAAAATGCTGCTATCTGGCGTATAAATAACTAAATAGTAACAATAAAGGCCGGTAACGATGGATCATTATCATGACAGTTTTCGCAGGAACCCTGGTTACCGGTAGATTGTTACCTTCAAAGCATAAGGGTTAAATTGATGCCCAGCTGAACAGTCCATGGATAAGAGGTCTGATTGTTTACAAAGGTACTGGCAGAAATACAAGCTTTAATATTTGGCGCAGAGTGTGACGCATGTGCGTCTTCATCAGCTGCAAACGTGTTAAGGCATCTGTCTGTTGTCTGTTAGGTCATCAGCCCAGAGGCTGGTTGGATCCTCAGATAGCACCACCAAACGTTATGTGGTTATAAGGAAACTCCAAAAACCAATGGCAGCACCAAAATGAGGCATACTAGGCAAGATGAGGAGTGAAATAGTTTGCCATTGCTTTCCTCACTGGGTCAGAAAGTGCTATTGCAGCATGACTGACCCTATGAGCAGCACCTTCCATAACACTCAGATGCACTAGTCGTGCTCTGAATGTCATTACTCAGCACTACCCATACCCCAGCAACTTCCATATTGTCACAGCCATGGATGTTGACTGGGACTTCAGTGGAAGCTACACTTTACTCTGGCCTGTGCCAAGAGATGGATGCAAAAGTACTGTATCCATCAAGAAATGGCAGCAGGCAGATACAATAAAATAAAATGCGTCTGATATATGGTATAAAATTACCTTACAAGGACTTTTTATCATAATTAATATTTCTTTGTTTATTGTAGGTCAAGAACTCTTCTCTCAGTTGCCAGCAGAATTGACTTGGAATCTCCAGATTGGAGAAGTTTTAATTCTTAGGTGAGTACTTATAAAACTGTAAGTCATTTTATAAAACATTAAGAAAGTAGAGGGCGAATCTTAAGACATTCCTAGAATTAGAAGTACAGTCGAAACCAGTTATATGGACTCTGAAGGGACTGTTAATTAACGGTCGTTATAAGTGATAGTCGCAGAAACTGTTGCTAAAAATATCAGATGTGTAGTGTTAGGCTGCACACTCACATGGTTAATGAACAGCACAAGTGAAATGAGTACAGTACAGTATTTGTGGAGCGGAGACTGTATACTGTAAGTACAGCAAAATATGAAATAATCAGTGAGGAAAGACAATGTAACTTTATCGGTAATATCGCCAATATGCGAGATCTTCACTCTGTGCTTCCAAATTGTAGAAATCGTAATGCTGACGTTTGTTTCCCCGTTTTGTAGTCTCCAGGTTATTTGTGACTTTTCTTCAATAATAAACACTTTTCCTTTCTTTTGCGACATCTTCAAAGTGATGCTTGCATTGACTATTTAGTGGACAGACTGATCTGAAATCTACTGAAAACAAGAGTTTGAAAATAAGCGTTACATTGTTGTTGCCAGCTGACCCCAAACGTGTAACAAACAAAAATCAACATTGGACGTTGTAGTCTATACATTTCTCCAAAAATGTGATAAAAATATCCAGTTTTATACGATTCATCATGCTAAGTGATTTTTAAAATACAGCGCTTTCATAGGATTAAGGCCAGACCGTTAGATATCGCCGTTATATCCAGTACGCCGTTAAAAGCGTTGTTGCAACAAACAGTTTTGACTGTACTTTCATCTGCAATATAGAGTGGAGCACCCTTACATAGAGTTTTAAAAATCATATCTGAGAAGCCTAACTTACATTTCTTGGGTTATAGGTCAGCTGTCTTCCCTCATTTGTCAACGGAATGGACTTGGAACCTCCAGATCTATGAAGTTTTAAAATTATGGTGAGTGCCTACTTGCTAATTGTATTTCATTAAATGGACTGTTAATGGCCTATGATTCTTGTAGCAGTCTTGAGGAAACTACTGTTTGTACACATAATAATAATAATAATAATAATAATAATAATAATAATAATAATAATAAAGAATAAAATTTAAAGCTTAGTAAATAAACTTAGATCCAACAAAATCATCGCAGCACGTAATGTAAACAAACAGGTTAGGTAACATGAAAACTACATAATGGATGTGGAAAGTGGCATGGAACCCTGGGAGGTAATGGAACGTAGCCTTTTTCTATGATAGAAACCGGAGAGGGTAATTGCCCTTGGATTACAACATTTATTTAAAAAAAGGAAACAAAATCAGAAACTTAAAATTGAAAGACGTTTTCAAAGGGAAATGCAGACATGCCCAGTGCACTAAAAGAAATTTATTACTAATTTCAAACCTATAGGAATCCTAATCCGACGATACATGTGGACTAAAATGTGCTAATCCCATTCCACACACATAAATATAGTAAACTTGCATCATTATCTAAAACTCTTCAGGTAATGTACACAGATTTTCCGTGTTGGCTCAAGGTGACACAGAAGTACCGGGAGGCAAACCCGAGGGATAATTACAACATAATACAAACATTAAGAAAAAGGGTATTGCCTCCAAACAAGTAGAATATTGTCTTAGCTGAGAAGCTCACTCATTTCGACAAAATTAGCGGTGAACGTGAAACTCGATGGCAAACTCCTGCGTAAGTAAAAGATAAATTATCGCATTTCATGAAGTTGTAAACCGAAATAAACGCAGAAACAGTGCTTACCTTGAGACCGGGTTTCCCACGAGGGAACTGAAGGGCGAGCACGACCACTTGCTAAGATGGTCAGATGATCAAAGACACAGATGCAACCTCGCTCCCACCGAAGGAGCAAGGTAAGATCAAGAAACAGGAAATGGTGCAACCACCAAAGAAACCCAGTTAGAATACAGAATTCGCCTTCGACTTTCACATTCACGAATTACATTTACTCTCTTTTTCTCCAATCAAAAGTCTTTTCTTTCTTGCTGACACAGTAGTAATAAATGTACGAGAAAAGTCTTTGTTTACACAACAGGAAATGCGCTTCCAGAACTGTGCGTATAGTGACGCATAATAATTGGATCAGAAAATATTAAAATTCACAGATTAATGATAATTTTGATACAACCCATAAATAAGAGTTTCTAAAACAGAAGTTAAAATGATCTGGATAGATTCAGGTTTATGAGATCGAAACATTTCTTTCAAGTCCAAATGTCGAAGCAGAATAAAATCTTACACAACAAAAAATAATTTTTAATAAAATAAAATACTAAATTTCAATCCATTCCCACTGCTGTCTTTATACTGCCACAATCATAATTAATATTTTTTGGTTTATTGTAGGTCAACAACTCTTCTCTCAGTTGCCAGCAGAATCGACCTGGAATCTCCAGATTGGCGAAGTTTTAATTCTTAGGTGAGAACTTACAAAATTGGAAGTCGTTTCATAACAGATTAAGAAAGTAGAGGACAGTTCTTAAGACATTCCTAGAATTAGAAGTACAGTCAAAACCAGTTATAATGACTCTGAAGGGACTGTTAATTAACGGTCGTTATAAGCGATAGTCGCAGAAACTGTTGCTAAAAATATCAGATGTGTAGTGTAAGGCTTCACACTCACATGGTTAATGACCAGCACAAGTGAAATGAGTACAGTACAGATTTGTGGAGCGGGGACTGTACACAGTACGTACAGCAAAATATGAAATAATCAGTGAGGAATGACAATGTAACTTTAACGTATCCACAAAGACGCACACGAGATGCTGTCATTTGGCACAATATTTATTCACATCTATTTACAAATTAAACACACACATAACCTTAGTCACTGCTGTCACAACAAAACACTCACATCACAAACCGCCATTTTGAAAAAAATGCCAATCGCTGCACATGGAGATACAACCTTGAAACAGTTGACTATCGGCATGTCAGTTAACCACAACACGTGTTCACCAGTGAAACTCCTGCTAAACAATAATTCGTCGTTACCATCAATACCACCTCTTTATGTATGTACCAGGCCGGGCTTCTGGAAAGCTACATTACAAAATATACCTTCTCAAAAATTCTAGAGTGCCTCGTACATAGATTATAATGTACAGAATATTCTCCATCGTTCTCGTCTACATATACCATTCTGGAAGATACAGCGTGTTTCACAATTATGGATTACAAATTATATTTACAGGTATTTACATTAACTGAACTCATATGAATATTTATATACAGCGCATGTTTCATGACATAACCTCACAAACAGCGCGATCATATCGTATGTACATGAAAATTCATAGCCTGTTTTCCAGTCATTCGACCGGGTCAGGAATGGAATCGCATGTACAGTACATATAATGCAATAATAATAATAAATAATAATAATAATAATAACCATAATCTTAAAATAATAATAATAATTCGAGTTCCGTACTTGCAGTATTTACCCGTGGGTGAGAGAATATCATTTTCAAGTTATATCTGTTAATCGCACTTGCGTCAACTTTATCAGTAGTGTCGCTAATATGCGAGATCTTCTCTCTGTGCTTCCAAATTGTAGAAATCGTAACGCTGACGTTTGTTTCCCCGTTTTGTAGTCTCCAGGTTATTTGTGACTTTTCTTCAATAATAAACACTTTTCCTTTCTTTTGCGACATCTTCAAAGTGATGCTTGCATTGACTATTTAGTGGACAGACTGATCTGAAATCTACTGAAAACAAGAGTTTGAAAATAAGTGTTACATTGTTGTTGCCAGCTGTCCCCAAACGTGTAACAAACAAAAATCAACATTGGACGTTGTAGTCGATACATTTCTCCAAAAATGTGATAAAAATATCCAGTTTTATACGATTCATCATACTAAGTGATTTTTAAAATACAGCGCTTTCATAGGATTAAGGCCAGACCGTTAGATATCGCCGTTATATCCAGTACGCCGTTAAAAGCGTTGTTGCAACAAACAGTTTTGACTGTACTTTCATCTGCAATATAGAGTGGAGCACCCTTACATAGAGTTTTAAAAATCATATCTGAGAAGCCTAACTTACATTTCTTGGGTTATAGGTCAGCTGTCTTTCCTCATTTGTCAACGGAATGGACTTGGAACCTCCAGATCTATGAAGTTTTAAAATTATGGTGAGTGCCTACTTGCTAATTGTATTTCATTAAATGGACTGTTAATGGCCTGTGATTCTTGTAACAGTGTTGAGGAACAATGCTTGGTTGTCAGAAATGTTTGTACCTAGTCAGGAATTAGGGAGAGCTGTTATGTGGACTATATAGCTTGAAGGCAAATGATCTGGAGAAAACAGGCTCATTAACATAAAGTCATCGTCATTGAGCCTTCCAGGTTATTTTGGATGCAAAAAATTTTCTCCCAGAACTGGAGTGTTTATCATAAAGACAGGAGAGATTCAATTTGAGCAGGAGTGTGAATACTGATGAAAGGAAAATTTGTAAGCTATGAAGAAGTTAAGGATATAAAACATGAAATTCTAGGTGTAGGGCTCATCTTTAAAATTAAAATGTAACTTGATTTTTTTGGAGTGTACAGACCTGGAATCGGTGGTGCCAACGCAAATTTCTTTGTTAATAATTTTAAGTATTTTTATTTTTAAACACTACTGAAAATTGCTTTATTCACCTTGACCAATACTTCAACCCTAATTTCAATTTAAATGGCATTTCTAAAAAAACCTATATTCTATTCGACTTGCTAATTCTTCTTTTCAAAAATGCTAAATTTCTTAACCCGAATTCAATTTTCCATGCCTTACACAGTTCCTACCCACATTTTCTACCTCCAATAACCCATCCACCTAACCCACCCTAAACTATTCCTCCTTTATTTCCCTATCCTATCCTTTCCTATCTTCTTTTAACTTCCAGTTTTATTAATCTTCTACTAATCCTCATCCTTTCTTTTCTTTTCATCTTTCCTTTACCGAGCTCGATAGCTGCAGTCGCTTAAGTGCAGCCAGTATCCAGTATTCGGGAGATAGTAGGTTCGAACCCCACTGTCGGCAGCCCTGAAGATGGTTTTCAGTGGTTTCCCATTTTCACACCAGGCAAATGCTGGGGCTGTACCTTAATTAAGGCCACGGCCGCTTCCTTCCCACTCCTAGCCCTTTCCTGTCCCATCGTCGCCATAAGACCTATCTGTGTCGGTGCGACGTAAAGCAACTAGCAAAAAAAAAAAAAAAAAAAAAAAAAAAGCATCTTTCCTTTAAAAAAAAAACCACACATCCGAATTGAACTTTATACTATAATACCAGCCACAGTTCAGATCATTACAACATTCAAATTCATACCTTTCAAGAAATAACATGCTGTGCAAATGCGTTTTTCATTTGTTTCCAATATTGCGCTTTTTAATATTTTTCTCCTCACAATTCTTTTTTATGTCAACTGTTCTGCATCTCTAAAGAATCTATCATACAAGATCCTATAAACATTAATATATACTCCAGTTATATTAAATTGTATTGTATATTTTCGCGCGTAGAAGTATTTGCAGACTTAATCATTGAACTATTCACCGAGTTTCATTAGCATTTAGAAGCACAGTGCCCGACATTACATATGTTGTGCTACTCTTCAAGAACTTTCATCTTACTTTATTTAAATGACTGATCTTTGATTTTTTCTGGATTTTAGGATCTTACATCACGCAGTGTTATAGTGCTTCTTCAACTGCTTTTAGTGAAAGACTTATCCTTTACTTATTGTTTTCCCATGCATTGTTTTATATTTTTATTTAATCGGCTCATGATGACCCAGAATAGTGGTCGAAACCGCTACCGCTTTTAATCAAAAATGTAACATTACATTTCTTATTTTCCTTGTATTGAAAAGGTTGAACCACTTGATTTCTTGTTTCAATTTAAATGTGCATTATTTACAAAATGATTCTGACTGTTGTCAGTTCCTGAGCGTGCTTTAAGTCACAATCATATTCTCCTTGCCAGAACACAAATATTAAGGGAAGCCTTATCTTAAAGCAAATGAAATCGAGGGTAAGGAATAAAGTTCTCATGTACAATAGAATATGTCACGAGTGGGCTGGAGACTACAGTGAGAGGGTCCTTCCGCAAGACCTGTCCAGATCACTCCATGGCAGGAGTACGGCAATGTGTCGCAGCTCATCTCGCATGCCAGTTGGTGCGCTGCACTCTCGTGTGGCACCACAACAGGCTGCGAGGGCTACTTTCTTCATGATTCATAAGGGATATGCAACCTTTGTTACAGTTCCCTTTGTGCTGACCATGAATCCCTCTTGCTTTTATATTTCTCAAGGTAATAAGTGGCATTCTTTGTCCAGTTCCAAAGTTGGCTGGCGTGAAATTCAAGTATGATAGTTGGATTGATAAATGCAGATCCTTCAAAAGTCTGTACATCATGTACTTCTTTCAGTTCCTCGTGAGCAGTGTACCCAACATCAGGAAGCGTTGTCGCAATCCCTGAACAGAGTCTCGCCTTGTGAGCAATATCCCAAGACATGGGAAAATGTTTTGATCTCATCTACAACGGTTATTGTCTCGGGATTTTTTAGGTACAGCTCGAACCACTGTCACCTTCTTTTCACGCCACTCGCTGCTTATAAACCATGATGATTGCAAGAAACAAATTTCACTGTTAGCCCGTATCCTCACTTGAACGTCCCACTCCATGGCTAAATGGTTAGTGTGCTGGCTTTTGGTTACGGGTCTCGGTTCAATTCCCTGCAGGGTCGGGAATTGTAACCATCGTTGGCACGGTGGCTGGGTTTATGTGTCGTCCTCATCATCATCTCATCCTCATCAATCTAAAGACCTGCAACTGGCGAATTGAACATGACCTCGGACACTAAAATCCATACGCCATTTCATTTGTCACTTGAAGAATTTTTTTAGAAAAAATTCTGCCTTTACAGTACAATAAATATTTTATTCTTATTAAGAATAACATTGACTTATTAGAATGGGACATGTTTCGTCCACTTTACGACATCATCAGCCATAGTTAAAAGACAAAGAAAAATTGAAACAAGGCTACATTAAAACGCTTTAAAAAGAGAATGGGTGATTCTGCTAACAGATCTGTCAAAATGCCAATTAAAGGACATTAACTTAGTTATTTTTAATATGCTAAACATGCAAATAAATTAAAATACGTAAAGTTGGATACATAAATTGTATCCGAAACACACATTTGGAAAACTAAATGCACACTGATTATGTTTGTGTTATGCAAGTATTGTGGTTGAATGAGTTCTTGGTGTGTTGATCTTGGGAAAATTCAAGTTCATTTCTAGTTGAAGGCTGATTCTATTACATATTGTGAGCTGTAGGAGGAACTTCTCTTACAAAGTCCACAGACCAGTGCCGGGCATATCACCACAGATGTAAAAAGGTGGATCTAAAAGGAGAAACTCTGGTTGAGAAAAAGAAACCTCACGTGCATCAAAGGTAACTTCTGGCAAGGCTGTTACATGTGACAACTGTCTATGATTTGATCTGAAATGAAATGAAATGTCGTATGTCTTTTAGTGCTGGGGTATCCCAGGACGGGTTTGGCTCGCCAGGTGCAGGTCTTTCTATTGACACCCGAAGGTGACCTGCGCGTCGTGATGAAGATGAAATGATGAAGAAGACAACACATACACCCAGCCCCCGTGCCATTGGAATTAACCAATTAAGGTTAAAATCCCCGACCCGGCCGGGAATCGAACCCGGGACCCTCTGAACCGAAGGCCAGTACGCTGACCGTTCAGCCAACGAGCCGGACATGATTTGATCTTTTCACCAAGAAGTAATCTATTACTGTCTTTCCTTCTATTTCCCCATCCATATCTAGAAATTTTTCTACTATTCTTCTCCCGAACTGTGTTTCGCCCACGTTTAACCCATTTCTCACACAAAAATCCACCAACTTCTCTTCCTCTTTCCATATCCAAAAGATGCAATTACTTGTTCCATTCCTTTTTCTGTTGCATTGCATTAAAATCTTCCATGACAGTGACATCCTTTATTTCTCTCTCCCCAGTGTTGTCATCTTCTTGTTCTTTGCGTCCTAGCCTGGGGGTGCATACACTTTACTCCATTCTCTGACCTTAACTGACCGAGCTGGATAGCTGCAATCGCTTAAGTGCGGCCAGTATCCAGTAATCGGGAGATAGTGGGTTCGAACCCCACTGTCGGCAGCCCTGAAGATGGTTTTCCATGGTTTCCCATTTTCACACCAGGCAAATGCTGGGGCTGTACCTTAATTAAGGCCATGGCCGCTTCCTTCCCATTTCTAGGCCTTTCCCATCCCATCGTCGCCATAAGACCTATCTGTGTTGGTGCGGACGCAAAGCAGAATAGAAAAAAAAATGAACTTAACTGTATCTTGATTATTCTATCGAATCACTTACCTAGGATGTTGTTGGTTATTATCCCTACTCCAGTGGAGATTGTTTCTCTTCCTTTTCCTCACCCAATCCCATCATTGCTATATTCTCCTGCTTCGTGAAACCAGCCGCCTCTTCTGACAGTCGCCTTCATAACGTATAAAGTATATTTGAGACTACGGACAAGACTATCATTTTATTTATAACTTGGTTGACATTGTCAGTGTATCCGGGAATGGTGATTTCAAGTAACATAAAATGAAGATATAAATGGCAAATGCCTTTCAGTAGGAATATTCTGAAGTGATCGATTTGCAGTCCAGTTCTGGGAAGCTTCCAATACACTGGTGTAGTATACTGTAGTTTGATAGCATGAGTCGCATGTCGAACAATCCTTTTATCATTTGATTATTCAACAAATGATGACGAAAGCACTGTTTTAGGGAATCACAGGCCTGTCCAAATCATAATTTGAAACGAAAGGGGCTATTTCTAGATTACAAGTATATTCCTGGTTCAAAGAGAAACTAATTCCTGGTAGTAAAGAAGAAACTTCTTTAAAAGTAATATTTAAAGCATTGTGTTTTTTTTTAATTTCCCTGTCTCTTTTGCTGGTAGCCCTGCAAATAATAAGGAATTGACCTTTTAAGAAAATTTTGATTTGGAAACAGAATAATTTGCTTTTGTTGACAATTTTGAATTGAGTTGCTGTAGTTAAAACCTGGTTGGAAGAAGAACTTGCCTCTTTCTGTGCTTTATGCTGACTGGTTTCAGACGTTCTTTTAGTTTTTCTTCCTTCCGGTCCTTCAAGTTCTCTTGATTTGTTTGTTCGTTATAATGGTCATGTCTGAAATGTTCCTACATTGTAATGAAGGTATTCAAGAGAATTTAACATTTTATAGCAGGTATGGACAACTTTCTTGAAGCAGTTTGTAGATGTTCTTAAACTGAAAATATAAATATGTCCGTGGACTGCTTTGGTAGAGAAATATATTTATTATATTTGATCTCCGAAGAAGTGTGAATAAAGTCTTTGGCTAATTTACTTATTTTCTTTCTCATTTAGTTCTTTGGTTAGAATGTGTATTATTTTACAGAGGATATTGCCTTGATCTTATCTCAAGTGTTGAGGTTTCCTGTAAAATAGCCTAAAGCGGAGTTTTTAAAAGTCGGAAAGATCATAATATTAAGATAAAGTTGGAATTCAGGAGGACAAATTGGGCCAAATAGGACGGGAGTAAGGGATTGGAATAATTTATGAAGGGGAATGTTCAATAAATGTCGAAGTTCTTTAAAAACGTTTAATAAAAGGCTAGGGAATCTGCCACCTGGGCGACAGTCCTCAATGCAGATCATTGATTTAGTTTTGAAGTGATCAACGTGATGGGTGTAAACTTATCGTGGCGAACAATATCGCTGGTTCAAGTTGTTACGTTGTAGTCCACCGTGTGACCTTGTTATTATATGAATATCTTGGAAATGTAGATAAGTTTTTTATATCTGTTTTGCCCATTACAAAATGGCAGAAATATAAAAGGAAATTAACTTATGCATCTGTATTTCAAAAGTGTTGCCACATTCAATTAGATTTTATCCCATGTTTCAGTAAATGTATGCAAAATTTAAACAGGAAATGGGGGATGCTCTATTGAACATTCGGAGATAGGCTATCACTATCACAAATGTCTGGATTATTTACAGCTACATTTTATGTGTATTTTATTTACATTCAGCTTTATATTATGTACAGTCATTTCCAGTGGTGGCTAGTCAAATAGAAAATTAGGTTTTCACAACATTTCACAGCAATATGTATAATATGGTATATTAACTTTTTATAGACAATATATTTTGCACAACCTGTGCCCTTTTGGCAGCCTCCAAATGGGGAGAGCAGAAGTAAATACATTTCTATGATAACATATTAAGTAAACTGCGCTGTTGGCATGTCAAAGCGTCACTTTTTAATATTTCATCTATCGAGTTCACGATTGCCTCATCCGACTCGTTGGCTGAATGATCAGCATACTGGCCTTCGGTTCAGAGGGTCTCGGGTTCGATTCCCGGCCGGGTCGGCGATTTTAACCTTCGTTGATTAATTCTGATAGCTCGGGGGCTGGGTGTTTGTGCTGTTATCAACATCCTTGTAACTCGCACACCACATACAACACTGTCCGCCACCACAATAACACGCAGTTACCTACGCATGGCAGATGCCACCCACCCTCATCGGAGGGTCTGCCTTACAAGGGCTGCACCCGGCTAGAAATAGCCACACGAAAATAATTTTTAATGATTGCCTCGACTGATCAAAATAAATAAGTCTATTTGAAAACTCAATTGACGGAGACAATAATAGCAGAAGAACAATTTGGATTTATGCCAGGGAAAGGAACCATAGATGCCATTTTTTCTCTAAGACAGCTCATGGAAAGACACAGAGAAAAGATGAAAGAATTACATATGGTGTTTATTGATTTAGAGAAGGCTTATGATCGTGTGCCCCGCCAAGAAGTGTGGAGATGCATGAGATCCAAGGGAGTACCAGAGAAGTATGTGCGCATCATTCAGGACATATATCATGGGTCAAAGACGCAAGTTAGAAGCAGTGTAGGGCTAACGGAAACCATTCCAGTTGAAGTTGGTCTCCATCAAGGATCTGCGCTGAGTCCTTATATCTTTAATCTGATAATGGATGTTCTCTCTGAAAGTCTTAGAGATCCAGCTCCTTGGTGCATGCTATTTGCAGATGACATCGTACTATGCAGCACTAATAGAGAACAACTTGAACTTAAACTAGAACACTGGAAAAAAGCACTGGAGGATAGAGGTCTTAAAATCAGCCGGAATAAGACAGAATACTTGTGCCTCGGTGGAAAGGGAAATTATAGTGTGAAAATGGATGGAAATCAACTCCTCGCAAGTAATTGTTTCAAGTACCTTGGATCAACTGTATCTGATGATGGCAATCTAGATCTGGAAATTACACACTGAATTCAGGCTGCCTGGTTAAATTGGAAAAGGCTGTCTGGTGTCCTCTGCGACAGGAGACTAAATGTCCAAGTGAAAGGGAGTGTCTACAAAAGTGCGGTGAGACCTGCCATGATATTCGGTGCAGAAACTTGGCCAATAGTACAATCGCAAAATAAGCGGTTGGATGTAGCCGAAATGAAAATGCTACGATGGATGTGTGGTGTTACTTGGAAAGACCATATCAAGAACAGCTTCATACGAGGCAGTGTTAAGGTTACTCAAGCATCACAGAAAGTTCAAGAAAGGCGGTTGCTCTGGTATGGTCACATTAAGCGCAGGGATGAGAACTATGTAGCAAGAAGAGTGCTTGACTTGGAGGTGAAGGGCAGGAGGGAGAGAGGCAGACCTAGAAGAAGATGGATGGACTGTGTGCGAGAAGACTTCGCAGAAAAGCAGTTAACTGAAAACACCATTTGGGACCGAGAAAAATGGAAAAGACTTGTCAAAAACGTCGACCCCGCATGAGCGGGAAAAGACGAAGAAGAAGAAGAAGAAAACTCAATTGACAGACACGATTGTACTTTTTCTAAGCCAGTACATACACAATGACTTGTTGTACAGTAACTTAAACCAGTCTTCACCAGCTTTAAGACTGCAGGAGACTGAAGTCTAAAACAAAGAAGTACAAGTTGGTAAAGGATCTCTAAAGATGGTTTGGTTACTAGAGCTGTGAAGAAAGAGCGCATTGGATGTGTGCACTTCCCAAATGGTTACATCTCTGTAAGGTATGATGTCTCCATGACTCACGAATGCACGAAACCTGTCACAGCAAGGGCACAAGACCGATGTGCACATGCAAGCAATGCTGGAAGTTTGAAGTGTAGAACACGGCAGATCAGAATTCTAATTAGTAAGTTAGATACAGAGTAGTTTAAGAATGGCATGGGTTCCAGTTCCAGATTCTGGGTGTTCATGTGCACTTGTACACGAGCTGCCGCTGGTTATTTCTGTACAGTACCATATCGTTAACGTACCATTTAGTACCTTATCAGTTGCTCAAAACCTCAGTGCAAGCATGACATTGACATACAAGATTCTTCTGCACCCTTTCGGGTGTATTTTGAATCACATCACAGGCGACTACAATCCTGTCTGTGTCCGCTGGTGTTTTTTTACACATAAATCATTTTAGATATCCCCATACCAAATGATCAAGTGGATTCAAGTTGGGTGACCTCGCTGGCTAAGTAATAGGGCCTCCTCTTCCAATCCAGCAACCAGGAGATGTAGCATCCAGATCGTTGTGAGTGAGGTCGTGCTGTAGCCTCATCGTCTTACAAACAGCCAAATGAACATCTTTCAACAACTCAGGCAAAACCCATTGTGAACCACGGGTAATCATGGCCATTCATATGAGCAGGTTGTTGATTAGCCAAATGAGACGACAGTCCAGATTTTCACAGCAGAATGTTGGAGTGACTTGACCGTAGTGGTTTTCTTCATCCCACACATTGCTCTTCCAGGTACTATTACCAGTGACAGTTAACAGCCCAAATTGTAGGGAATCTGGTTGATCATCCTGTCCGTGGATCACTTGCCAGGGCCCATTGTTCGCTACAAAGCTGGGTGTGAGAAGGGTCCTCATATTGGTTGCAACAGACCAGTCACCCGCATTCGTCAATCTTCAGAAATAAACTCTCATCGTGATGGATGATGCCTGTATAGCCTTTCAGCGATGAGGACATTGCTATGTACTTCCCCATTCGCAAGGTGAAACTCTACCAGTACTAGGCCATCGTTTTGTATGACTCTTCATATGGTGTGAAAATATATAAACCATTGATGGATACCGGGGTTCTGTCATATGGCAATATTCCCCTGTGAGTGGGGGCGGTAGAATAACACCCACGGTATCTCCTGCGTGTCGTAAGAGGAGACTAATACGAGCCCCAGGGGCTCTGAACTTTGGAGCGTGGATTGGCGAACATGGGGTCCTTAGCTGAGTCCTGGCATTGCTTCTTACTTGCGCCAGGTTCATCACTTTCATCTATCCTGTCCGACGTCCCTTGGTCAATTCTTGTTCTTTTCCGAGCCCGACGGTATTAGAGCACTCGAGGCCTAGGGAGTCTTTCATTTTCACGCCCTTCGTGGCCGCTGTCTTTCTTTGGCCGATACCTTCGTTTTCTGAAGTGTCGGAACTCTTCCAATAGTTCTCTCTGATTAGTGTTATATAGAGGATGGTTGCCCAGTTGTACTTCCTCTTCAAACAAGAACATAATACATAAATACGATAAGACAGGGCCACCTTGTGGACAGTGCAGTAGGTAGTCTTGAGCTGCCTTCTCAGACAAGAAGCTCTCTATCTCAAGTGTTCAGTACAGTAGGGCATCTCCTATTATACAATAATAAGACCCCAGTGGACACAGGGCATGGAATTTGTTGCCAGGATTGTAGTCGCCTGTGATTTGAAAGGCTGCGGCAGTATTTCGTACGTCAATGTCGTGCTTACATTGAAGTTTTGAGTTGCAAACTTATACCTTAACTCAGGTTTGTCGATGTGGTACTGTACAGTAATAGCCGTAAGTTACGTAAATACAATACCTAAAATTAGCGTAAAACTAAAAGTCAGCAATCTGGAAAATAGTAACAGACATATTTAAGCTGGTCTCTCAGACCCTAGGTTCTCAAAATGTGTAGTAGAGCATCTCCTATTTTGTGCGCTTGTACTGAAAAAAGTAGTGTATGAATATTGAGTGTGGCAGCTCCTCGCTGTATGGCCAGTGCACATGGGATATTTGAGATCTCGTAGCTGTCATGACATTATCGACAATAACATGTTCATTCCCTGTTACAATTTGAGGATCATGTTTCAATTTTCAAAGTTTGTGTTAAAAAGAAAAAAAAAGCTATTTATTGCTGAACTTTCACCCTAGTTATTTGAACTCTTAGGGTAGAAAAACTATAATATAAATTTGAATATAATAGACAGGCCTACCAATTTATGTTGTTGTGTAAGTCAGTGATCAGAAAGTTGTCCATACTTGTCAGAAATTGTTAGGGTTTTTTTTTATTATCTAGTAGTATTGCAACTTTTGGAAGTGGTGAGTCATTATTGTTTTAAATGGTACCGATAATCTGAACTTTTGGCAAGTTCTTAAGCTCATTAACTAATCTTGATTCAATTTTTGAGAAATTATCATAAAATCTTTAATAATACTAATAAAACCAATTGCCAGGAAGCAGTCATTTAAGAGTAGAAGAGACCTACTCTAACAGAGCAGAGTTGGCCGTGCGGTTGTGAGTTCAAATCCGACTGTCAGCAGTCCTTTGTATCCCATTTTCACACCAGCCAAATATACCTTAATTAAGGTCACGGCTGCTAAGTATATTGTGCCAAAAAAATCAGTGTGGTCCAACCAGAGAAATAATGGTGACATTTTAAGCTGTGGTAAAATTAGGCTGGTTCATAAATATTTTGCTAGATTATTTCTTCACCAATGAGCCTCTGTGGCTCAGGCAGCAGCGCGCCGGCCTCTCACTGCTGGGTTTCACGGTTCAAATCCTGGTCACTCCATGCGAGATTCATGCTGGACAAAGCAGATGTGGGCCAGGTTTTTCTACGGTTTTCCCTGTCATATTTCATTCCATCAGCACCCTCCAATATCATTTCATCTGTCAGTCATTAATCATTGCCCCAGAGGAGTGTGACAGGCTTCGGCAGCCGGCACAATTCCTGTCCTCGCCACTAAATGGGGGCTTCATTCGTCCCATTTGAACTACTGGAAACAGGCTGTGGTTTTACATTTCTTCACTTGTAGGCAATTGTGTGCATTATATTTATATTCACACTTCCAATTGTTGGCAGTACTGCTGTATTTAATGTTTTAACAGCTAATTGTTGTGCCTGCAGAAACACCTGTGTGAAGTGTTTTAGTTGAGATGACTAAACCCTACCGGCCAAATTTCTAAGGTTAAATATTATGAGGGTTGCCTCAAAGAATTCTCAGAATCACACGGTGAATCTTCATGACGGCATTGTAATCAAAATAGACTTTCAGCCTATTAGATTGTGTTACGTACATGTAGTGCGTATTGAAGAGATGTTAAGTACACAACAAAAATGGCCAACCGGACGCCAGTGCGATCCCAACCCACAATTGGTTGGTGAACCGACACAAAATCAGGAGGTTGTGGGTTCGAATCCGACTGGTCATTTTTGCTCTGTATTTATTTAATGTCTCTTCAACACGTGCTACATGTACGTAACACAACCTAATAGGCTGAAAGTCAATTTTGATCACACAGTGGTTTCTACAGGTGCTTCGGTGATATGTATCAAGTACTGTTATTGCGCAGGTGGGGGAGTGAAAATGCTCTCTTCTTGTGCAATAGCGGTACTGTATTAGATGTACCCACTAATATTAATTTTTCTACATTTTTTTTTTCTTGAACAGGAAAGTCCGTGATTCCTAAAAGTTTCGACGCTGAACCTGGACACTTGAAATGAGGTGTTGGACTTAGGGTATATTTTAAAGATGTTTTTCTGCTCAAAATGAGCAAATTTTGCTAGATTTTTCAATTATTTTTACAATTTTTTCAATTATTTTTTAATTTTCTCATAAATTGAGCAAAAAAATTAAGTCCAAAATTCATTTTGTATAATTAATATTTATATTGTCAATGTAAATGAAAAAACTAAGTCAGAAAAAAGAAGGAAAAAAAAAAACTAAGTCCAAACTTTTGTAATTTGTTTATTCAGAATGAAAAACCTAAAAAATATTAAATCAAAATGGTTATTACATGAAAGGAAAATATAAGGAATGTATATTAACAAGTCATCTGTTATTTCCATCTTTTATTACATAATTTTCTCAACATTACAATAATAATACTACAATTGACAAAGGTTGAGGAAATATTACAACTGCTGCAGTTTTTCTATACCTTAAACAGTTTATTTTTCTGTAAGTTTCCAGATAAACATTGCATTATGAGAAGTAAAGTTGCCAACTTTAGATTACAAACAGTGAACACATGAACAGTAAAAAGAAGTTCCATATTTGCAACCCTGACATGAAGCAACTCTCTCGAATAGCATAATGTATGTAGAAAGCAGTGGGAGCTATGGAACTAACTTGTCCACCTGAATAGTTACTAAATAGACATTCTGTTCTTAGTTTGAACAATGATAAGGGGCACACCATCAGATTTACAGTACTTCATGGTGTCAACATTTTCAGAGGTAATGGTGGCAACTTTGTTTTCTTAAATTGAACTACACTTTTTCTATACAGCTTTAATCTTACAAATTCAGCACCATGACTATTTTGAAAATCAGACAAGTACTTAGAAAATGAGATTTATTCAAACATGCTTCATTTGCAAGCTTGAATACATTAAATCTTCAACAAGTACTTGTTCAATTTTCAAAATAATCACAGTGCTAAATTTATGTTGATGTATAGAAAAGAGCATATTTCCATTTAAAAACACAAAGTACCATTAACTGATATAACACCATGTCTATGCCCCTTGGTACCATTGCTGAAAGTGAAAACAGAATGAACAGTGCAAGCTTTCTTACACAATTGCTCCACATTCTGAACTTAATGTAAGATGCCAAATAGAATTATGCAACATGTTTCCTTGCCCATTTAAAATATAACAGCAATAAAAACTGCACCATTTACTTATTTTGCATTTAATTGTCAGAGTCACAATTTTAAACTATAAAATTTACTGAAAGTAATGAATCATAGAAAAGTATTTGGGCTACAAACATCTTTCTCAGCATTAACAGTTACATCACATAGTAATAACAAGATCACATTGTAAAAATCATTGTCCTTAATCTTTCTGGAAAAACTGTACAGTACTTATTTTCAGAAATGCACCATTTTCTTGGCTTGGTTGCTGAATAATTTTCTAACTGCCATAGCAAATCTCCATCTACTCCAAGCAGTACAGGAAAATACAGCTCTCAGCAACTGCAAACAAAAAGAATATATTTGAAAGTTTATCCTTTGAATTATAATATTTAGAATATTATTTAATATATAATAATTTAGTATACATCCAAACAATGACACCAATTAGAAACAATACTATCAAGGTTCATTTAGACAAGTCATTAGGGTGACCAGATGCAAACAAATACAAGGACAAAACTACTTGAAGAGGACAATGCCAAAAAAAGGACAAATCCTGCACTGAATCTGAATTTAGACTCTGTATATATTTTGACATGCTTAAACAAAATTTATCCATTTCCATATTCAAAATGTATGGAATATCTATCATATTTATAAAAATACACAAATTCCTTTAGGTTACATTGAACAATCAAGAGGATTTTCACAAATTCTATTTTGAAACAGTTCCTATTATCAGTTCACAATGACAATGAGCAACAATTATGAACTTAAGACAATGGATCTAACCCACAATGCCTTTCCTTCCCAAAAACTAGATTAAATAGCACTCACAATGTTGCAAACATTATGATGCTACTCAAGTATTTTACATCATACAGGTAACACCTATGGCATTTCTCACATAATGGCAACACAAACCCATGGTGCCACCTCACACAGGGACTCTTACTATCGTGGGGTTTCTCGCATAGTGGGTATGAATCACAGGCAACGCAGACCAACAGTGTCACTCACAGTGCTACTAATCACATGCAACATAAGCCCATGGTGTTCCACATAGAGTGGTGCTAATTACAATCAGTTTTGTGGTTCTAATTCAATCATCCCTTGGTCACCTCTTACAGCAGGCAGGGGATACCATGGGTGTATTCATCTACATACCCCACCAACAGGGGGAGGAGAAAGAAGCTACCCAACTTACAATGAAGGAATAAAAAATAAAAAAAATGACCTATGAAACAGAAATAAAAGCAAGCCAAGGAAACAAGCAGTGGCATGTTCAGATAGGAAACAGGATATGGCTGCTTAGCTGCACATCCAGCTAGAATGAAAATATACCCAACAGAAAAGTGTACCACTATGTCAGTGATGAACTCAAAACACCTACTTCAGTGCATAGGACTCAACCCTGCCTAACAAGAACATGGCAATCTGCCAGTCTTATAATACATCTGTACTTCATGTTACAGTAGAACCTCTATAATTCAAAATCGGTTAATTCAAAATCCCACCTAATTCGAAGAAGCTCTCCTTCCCGGAAACATGATACAGTTTTGAATGTTATTTAAATTGTTTAATTCAAAATACAGATAATTCGTAATTCAAGTACAATGTCAGTCCCATTACCAAAGTTCAGACTTAATTCGAAACTGCCTTTACATTTTAAAACAATAGTATGTTACAGAGTAATTTCAACTCTAAATTTATCCGCGTCATAGTAGAACGCGCGTTCCGGATCGTGGAGGGGTAGCTTTCCGCACTTACACTCACTTCGGTGGGTCTACAGTGCGCTTCATGATTGCCAAGTTGAATGAAATCTGAATTCTTTTGTATTCAACCTTTTAAGGAACGCCGTAATATCACGCAACAGGCAGTGTGTGGGAAAACAATCTGCGAACACTGGCGATGTCGACAGTTGACGAAAAAACGTGGCTCATATAATAAATTCGTAGGCACCATATTGCCATTTCCGATGAAACTGCATTGCTTTATTTTAATGCAAGCCCAAACGGTCTTATGGTTTTAAAGGAGAAATTGCCAGCCGGGAAATCTTACAGTGTGAGGGATGGGGGTCATCGTAGTGCGTTGCAATGAACATGGACGCGAAATACATTATCCCCTCGTCATAGGAAAGTTTGATAAGCTACAATGTTTTAAGGGTGTCGGGCACTTTCCATGCCAGTACAAAGCATCTAAAAATGCAAACCGTACAGAAATCCAAAAAATAATGCATTTGCACAGGGGAACCAGCATACTTTATCCTCGTCTTTGAATTGTGCGATTTTTTCTTTCGTTGCGTGAGGTTATGTTTGTCAGTGATTTATCCAAGTATATTATTTGAACATTATAATGCACCTTGTTGGATACATTTCAGAAATAGTTTTTTCCATGGCATTTGAAAGGTTTAAACTGTGAATCCAGGTGATTGCATGTATTAATGGATCTTACAATACTTTGTGACGCGGCAAGTGTTTACATTTCTGAAGTACGAGAGAAGTGCCATGGCGGGAAATCGTACAAGGATAGAGTCATAAGAAAGTTCGATTTTAAGGGCATCGGGTACTTTCTGTGTAAATACAAGGCATCTAAAATGCATACAGTATAGTAATCCAATGAATAAAGCACTTGCACATGGGAGCCAGCATAGATTTCTCCTCGTCTTTGAAACATGCTTTTTTTTCTTTCTTTCCTGCGTGAGGTTATGTTTACCAGTGAAATATCCGAGTGCATTATTTGAATACTGTAAATGCACCTTCTGGGATATATTTTGGAAATAGTTCTTTTTTGATGGCATTTGAAAGGTATAAACTGTGAATCAAGGTTAACTGCATGCAGTAACGGGCCTTAGAATATTTTGTAACGCAGCAAGGGTTGGTACTTCTGAATTGCGAATTGGCGGTTAATTCGAAACCACGTAATTCAAAGTAAGATTTTGGAGTCCCAACGACTTCGAATTAACGAGGTTTTACTGTAATTGTATATTACTGTTATCTACAGAGATCAGTCTTTTATTGGAGTTACTTCCCAATAAAGGCATAGGTTACAACAATCAACTGACTCGTTTCTGACTAGACAGCAACTTGTTATATTCAGGGTCATTACTACTCTCATTCAGGAATTATTTCAAATTGCAGAACTAATTTAAAGATTTCACATAATTTCAAAGGATTTAGACAGACTTGGCATGAAAATTCAGAATACAGCACCATCCATTTAAAGCAGGCTTCCTTCAAATCTCGGTTATCTCCTGTCGCACATTAACATAGCAGTGACAGGGTACTGTAGTGTCTTATCACAATGTAAGCCATGCATAGTGTAATCACATTTCCATGTATCGATGATGCCATCGTGTAATGAAGAATATTTGTAAGAACGAACTAGTAAAACAGATAACCCCATTCAGTGTCCAGCTCCATGGCTGTCATCACAGGGGTCCCATGTTTAATTCCTGGCAGGGTCAGGAATTGTAACCATAATTGGTTAATTCCCCTGGCACAGGGAGTGTGTGTATGTCAGGTCACCTACAGGCCTGCAGGCCACACTGCCAGATTCACTACAAAAAGGACACTTCAGGTTTTTAAAATAATTCATCCAGACAATGGCATACCTGCCAACTTTCCTAATTTAGGCAGGAGACTCACAATTTTCAACAGTTTTTCCCACCTCCCAATTATTCTATTACAGTATTTCTCCAGATTTTAGCTTTTTTTTTATGAACTTCAAACATTTTCAAATCCCACCATTTCAGTTTTGTACACCAGTGGCCAGGAGTCCTTCACTCATTGGCTGTTTTGAAATGAAATATAGGCTTAATACGAGCAATAAGAGATGTTTATTGAAACCTGTATATCAATTGTCAATCTCTCGCTCTTGCCTGCTATGTTCACATCAGTCTAACCAATTCTAGAGAATAGTCGCTACATTGACAGAATTTCAAAGATAGCAACTAGTGACTCTTCTAGAGATTTTACAAGCCATTTGGAGACAATTTTGGCAAATTTTAATTTATTACTTTATAAAAATAGCATTGCACTTAGCATAATCTTGCAGGCCCATGATTCAATGTATTAATCTATGCATTTGCTAAGTAATAATGACATCTAAGTTCATGACCGATTCACACGTGGAGCACGAGTTCATACTATTCTCGGAAGGCTTATCAGAGACCGATCATCTCTCACATACTTCCTGTGAGGGAATAGAGATGTGCAGTCTCATACAGCAAGTCAGGTTTTCAGACATACCATAGTAGTCCTGTATTCCTTAACACACATAGAATAACTGTTTTGACCAATTATATCTCCTGATTTTGGTTTTATAAAGTCAGCAGGTATGAAATGGTCTAAAAAGAACATGTCCTGATAAAATAGGACATGCCATGGCATCCATCAACCATATCGATTGCAGCACAGGGATGCGGCACACCCATTACTCTGCTATCAACCCAGCAACATCTAGCATAGAGACCTACTAGAATAAATTACTCTCATTCCCTAATTCCAGATCACCTGACATCCAAATTGTTTGATACATGCATCGTTTTCCTTATTACCACAAGCATTATAATTAAGCCTATCAAATCAATCACTACTGATCTGCATTTAAGGCAGTCACCCAGGTGCAGAGATGCCAACTTTCAAGAAAGGCAATTCGTAATGTAGCCGTTCGGGCACCGGGGGGGGGGGGGGGGGTGACGGGCGTGGCGGCCGTAGAATTTCCTTTTTTCGAGATCTTACTAACGTATGTATCATTGAAAAATTAATGAACAACATACAATTCAACCAGATATTAAAAGACTGGCATATATAGAGTGTATGATTCTTACCCACTAAAGTGACAGGTGATCTGCAGTAAATATCTGAGGTAGGTTGAAGGATCATTTCTTTTGTTGAGTACTGTAGTTGCTGTTTGGTAGACATACACTGGTGACATGCTATTCCGTTTGATATCGTGTGCTTCCTCTGCACTAACAGAGCATTTAACAGTTCGGTGTTCAGGTTATGTAGCGCATACCTATCTACAAAATGCCAATGTAATATTTGTCCCAAATGGAACATAATCCTTCCTTTTACACAAATGAAGTGAAAATCTGCAGTAAATTAAGCAATACCGTCCTTACTAGAGAAATATGTATATGTTCTTACAGGCTTTAGACAGGACTCACTTGTTGTATTCCGCTTCCCGTGCCGTCTTCTGTTTCTTTCTTAAGGTCCAGGGCTAGCACTGACGAATGGGAGTGCTATGTCTGAATTCTCATTGTCTTTGTCCATGTGACTAGCGCAGGCAGTTCAAACAGCAAAATAAATATATAACTTTTTTGTTGAAAGGAAAATAGCATGATCCTATGACCAAAAAATATATCATTTATGAATGAGTTAGGGCACAAAACAAATGGGCAACATGAAGAAAACAACACCTAATTAATGTAAACAACTTCAGTGAGCAAAGACATCACACACAAAAGTGTTAAACAAAACATACACGGAAGCACTGCGACGTAGCAGAAAAAATAGTTGTAAGGTAGTAAAGTATGTATCCATTTCATTCTCTTCACGTGAAACATTTTGTACTATTTCTTAATTTACCATATATTTTCAAGTGTATTTGTGTAAAGGCAATTATTATGTTCCATTTGGGACAAATATTACAGTGACATTTCGTAGATAGGTATGCGCTACGTAACACGGTGTTCATATTAGCACAGAACTCAGTCTTGTTCTTCGTCACCATACGCAACTGAAAATTCGCAGCTACACACACTACAAAAACACGCGTGAATGAGATTTTGAGGAACGCAATAAACAGGGCCATTCTTTCGAGTATTGCTCCCTAAATTTTTGAACTACTTTTAGTTTATTACTAGCGTCACTAATCACTGTAATGTCCTGCACAATAAATCGTTTTATTATTTCAAACCTTTTGTATTTTGTAACACACGATTAGCATATATCCTACAAGAGCAATATATGTAAATTTGGCAACTAAAATTGCAATAAATACTTCAACAGTCACGCACTCAGTATCCACAATCAAACGGAGTTTCTCATCACTTCGCTGCCAAAACAAAGGCAAAACAACTCGCATATTTGAATGGAAGTCTGGTCATGTGACGAAGACAACAGCTCCGCAAAATATACCGCTTCACAGGTGCCGATTTCTCCGGTAATGGAAGCACACACTGAGTTTGGCGCGAGTAAACTTGAAATATTCTCAAATGACGGACAGGTAAGGGGTATAAATGATTACCGAGAAATCCGAAAATAATATTCAGAGAATTAAAGCTGTAATGGCATTCCTTGTCTATACTTTTGAACACTTCATACACTTCGATTTGAAAATCAACAAATATCGTAATTTGAGGTGTGCGATTCGTAAAGGCGTAATTGTGATGGGTAATTCGTAATTATTACGATTGAATCGTAATAGTTGGCATCTCTGCAGGTGGCAGATTCCCTAGCCTTTTCTTAAATGATCTCAAAGAAACTGGAAATTTATTGAACAAAAAGTGTGCACCCATTCTCCAAATTGATATTTAACAGTGTTACATAATCTGAGACTAACATTTCTCCTATCCATCATTAATTGAATTCTATAATACCTCTTGTAGCTTGTGTCCTCCCAAACCAGTCCAGGGTTCATTTCAATGCCACTAGGGAACCAGCACCAAGGGGCCTAACATCTAGGTCATTGGCTTAGTCATCCACCCCTAATTGTACAAGATGAACAAAAAAATCTTCAAATTGCATCCACCAACTAGAGTCTAAAACTAATGATGAAAAACAATCAGTGGATCCAATTCACAATGCCTGAATTACTGGGATAATACTTATCTAAAAGGGTCCAAAATCTAGTACCTCAATGGTATTAATCACAAGTCGACTCATAGCATGCACCAAACTGGCTGCCCCCAAGTAATAAATCTAATCAATCTAATCTAGAAGCAAGTTAGACCCATGGTGTTCCACATGTATGGTACTAATCACAAGTAGTTTCACCCCTTTTAGTCACCTCTTAGGCAGGGGATACCATGTGTGTACTCTATCCACATGGTCTTTCATGGTAAGTCACTGCTCTCCATCAGTTTTCTACACACACCATACGTATACAGAGTGCGCAGTCCGTATACCTCTACTCATTATCAATTTCTATTGTCAGATTCCCATTGTTATCAACTGATTGACCACAGTTGAAGAATGGAAGATACGAATGATGAAAGTTTGCTGGCCACTGTGCAGATTCACATGCATAAAATTAGTGGCAAATGAATTAAAGAGACTATTTTGTTGTGGTTTGTGAAAGCAGCACCGACAAAGACTTAAGTGTGGGAAAAGAAAGTCTTAGTGTTCACAACACGCCAAGAAGTGGAAGATAATACACCAGACGTGGACTTCTGCAGACTTGGAAAAATCTAACAATCTGCAGTCAAATCCATACAGGAACATGCAGAGTTGGGGATACCAGAATCAGCAATGACAAAACTCAAAGTGGATCTGAAAATCAGGTGTTGGCATTGAGTGTGAATTATCAGATGATTTGGAGACACTTGATGTTTGTGGTCAGATGCCCCCTCTAGGGACACCAATACCTTCACATCAGTGTGGGGGCTTGTGTGCTTGTTTTCTAAATATCTAATATTTAAGTTACGTCCAGTTTGGCTTAGACTCAAGGAATCGCAGTTGTTGCATTTAAATCTGTAAACTCCTGATTTTCAAAAAACACTAGATTTTAGTTATGTAAGAGGTCAATATTCCTGTTGGTTTTGAAAGATATTTTAACATTGCTTTTGAAGATGTTGGTAACTTTATCAACATCTTTGTTGAAAGTAAAGGTGGAAAATGCCAAGGCATTAAGTTTTTCTTTTATTAAGGTGGTCTTGGGACTGTGTTTGAATTTATTAATTATTTGATCTATGAAGAAATTGTTATACCCATTAGATTTAGCAACAGCACAGATAGTATTCAATTCATTTTTAAAATCACTTAGACATTGGTATATTAAAGGCGCAAAAAATTATGCTATTGTAAGATCCACGTTTATGCGTTTGTGGGTTTGTAGAATCTTGTCGGATAGTAGTTGCTGTTTGTGTTAGTTTTCTAAAAATTTTGTAGGATAAAGAGGAAGGATGTCTTGATAGTTAAATCTTTAAAAAAATGTATAGCTTTGTTAGTTTCAGATTCGAGAAAATTTAATATGAGAATCAATGCTGTTGAGAAGTAGAAGTATAGAATGTGCAGTGTTCATAATAACGAGCGTATCAACAAAAGAGGATATTGGTAAAATTGATTTTTGTGTATTCTAAGAAGTGTAGATAGATCTCTACCAAGATGATTGAGGCCAGTGACCAATCTTGTTGATATATAGTGTGGTCAAAAGTGAAAAAGTTATGAACAACCAATTTTAAAACAGAAATGAAGTCTTGAATTTCCAGTTTACTTAGGTGACCAAGTTAGTTTCAATGATGGGGTTTGAATACTGGGGTACATAATCACGATGTCAAAAGAGTGGAGAGAATGATTTGCTTGGATGTTTAAATTCTTTAGTTTTTCTATTAAATCTGTGGTTTTTGATGGATTTTAGATAAAAACCTGTAGTTTTGTTAAAATTTTTTGGATGAACTTGGATGTATTGTACAAAGGACTGGGTCTGTAATTGATTATTGGTCAAATGGGAATGTCTGCTTTATGAATCTTGGGGAGACCTGGGTTCATATTTAAAAGTTTGGTTTCAGTGAAGAGATAAGTATGTTTTAAAGTTGAAGTAAATGTTGGATTCTCTGCATGGGGTCTTTTTTTAACTATTGAAAAACTATTATTGTTAAAGTCTTGTTTTTGCAACATTCAGATCTATCTGTTATGACAGTTGTGTTGCCTTTAGCAGATTGATAAGGTCGTTATTAATTTTCTTTTTAAGTTCAAAGATACGTTTATGATCAGTAATTAGGTGTTTGTTGATATTGGGAGGAATGTTTTTGTTTTTATTAGCGAAAATCGTGTCGAGCTTTCTTTTTACGCCAATCCTTAGTTCGTCTTGTTCTGAAGGCATTTTATCGATGGCTACTTCAGATTCGATTACTAAGTTGATGACAACATTTAAGATTGTTGAGGTTAGGCCAATTGTGCTTAAGGCCTTTTGGCTAGAATCTAGTTTTCGTCGTTTAAAGGCATTTCAGACAAGTTAATTGTGGGGTGGAACTGTTTTTGTTGTGTCTTATTTTAATCTCTTTGACCAGACTAGCATAGTGAGGAATTGTTTTTTAGCTTGTTTTCCTCCAAAATAAGGTTTTTTTTATAACTCATTGAATAATCTGTTTATTCGGGATTGGAAAAGGTTCCATTGGGCGCTTGGGAGTAGGTTACCGATTTCAAGGTAAGTTTCATATAATCTATTGTTCAGAGATTAGCCTATTTTTTCTTGTATAAAAATTGGATTTCATTCTTAACCAGATTTTGTTATTTTTTGGATTTTAAGAGAATGCAGGGAAGAGAGATTTTTTTTGACACTGCTTTCAAGAAATTTGGGAGTTAGCTTAAGTGTAATGCAATGATCAACAGGGAATGGATAACGGCTAACTATGAAGCGAGGCACACCATGACTCGCTTTGCGGTCCATGGTTTCCATTACAAAATCTGCAAGAGAGAAACCTACCATGATCCAAGTGAACTGTGCCAGTGTAAACTCTGGCGACCAATGTGATAGATACCCTGTGATAAAATGCAAAAGCAGACAAATCTCTCTGACAACATTCTCTAATAGTAAATGCTATGTAAACTATACATTGACCACTATGGCTTTATAACTGTATTATTATATGGAATGCATTGTTTTAGAAAGTATGTCCTTGCACAACTTGGCGATCTTAATTTATTCTTAAGCCCATATAATAGGCTTTACGCTTTGCCTGGTTGGCTTGTACATTGAATAAGAATTTCATTTGGTCCGTATTTAACTGAGACTACAATTTAATAATATATAGTGGTTTCGCTCTGTGTACTCCTTGTACCTTTCGGTACCGTTGCAACTTTAAAATATCCCTCTCTTGGCCACGGCTGAAAACTGGCCGAGGTAAACAGACCTTCGCGTCCCTCGAGGTTTAGATTGCAATACAAAATGCCAAGCGAATTGGAAATTGATGCCTCCTGAAAGAAAATTGAAGTATCAGATATCATTAAGACAATTCGAGGGATCAGAGATCTGTGCAGCTTTATCTTCACTTATGTTTTCCCAAATCTAAACAATTTTTATATATACTTAGAATTAGCCCTAATCTGGTTCCGTTTAGGAGCCGTTGGGAAACGTTTCAATTTTCACCTATTCAATACAAGAAAACTTATTAATGCAAGGTTACATTGTAAGTCAATTTTTAATAAGCATGTGGCAAAACAGAATATGACGTCTATATCAAAGCCAAGCCACAAGAAAACTGGTTAACAATTTAATGAAAATCAGAGCTGGAGAATAATAAACTACAGTTGAAGCTATAAACAATTTTATTCACCCTGGATGAAATTTTAGATTAGGGGAAGGCAACTAAAATTTAATTTTTAAATACCTATGTTATTGGTCCTATTGAAAAGTACTATGTAACAAGTTATAGAGAATACAAGTTCCGATCATTTATGTTTTATTCAGTTTTACCGTACCGACTATAATAAGAGTGGTATTTCAGAGTCTGAAGAAAACTAAATGTGAAGGCCCACAATATCAAAGGCGAGTAACATTGATCAACAATAACATTACATTGACCACTATTGTGATGTTCTTTGTCTCCTATGCTGCCACTCAACTCCAATAGATGGGATTACTGCTGCGTGCTGAGTATAACAGCCTGACTGAATATTGGCAGGAAATAGCTGGGGAGTTCCTTCTTTAGCATGCCATTCCTCTGGTTCATACATTTCCTGATACTGCTGGTACGCAATACACTGGTTCATCATAGTATTCCAGCTATTCGATCATTACTCTGACGCGCTGTTTTGAATGAACAGTGTGCACACTTAAGGCAGAGGCTCACTTAGTAGTAGTAGTAGTAGTAGTAGTAGTAGTAGTAGTAGTATGACCTGGTCTAGAATTACAATAAAGACCTATTCCAAAAGTATAGCACCACAATTCACTAAATTGTATAATATTGTATTATAGGAATTTTATATTTAATATTTAGTGCTTGGCAATAATGTATTTTAGTGTACCATTTGCCGCCGAGGTAGACACCTCATTTGCAAATAGAGATTTTGATTTGATTTTGATAACTCAAAATTCAACTCTGAAAAGAGCTGTTTCTAGAGAAGAGGGAGTTTCTCCTCTGGTTTGCAGGAAAAATTTGCCTCCAAGTCGATAGCTTTCCCGCCACCAGTGTAGTGAATTGAGATATTCCAAGTCATCGGGCACTGCTAGGAAACATTAGTAAAAGGCACTCTCCACTGTTCGACAGACCCCCAACCAAAAACAACTTCATGGATCATGGCTGTTGCGAATTGGCCATTCCAGCTCCAGAACTTTGGACTGTTAGATCGGTAGCATAGTACTGTTCTTTAAAAGTGAGAAAATGTGTTTTTTCATTTGATCAAGTATTTTATTTAAAAGCATTGCTTTTAATCGCGCCATTCCTACCGACGTCATTGCAATGACTTATGTTCATTTCAGTTGGGAAAACTACTATGACAGTCTTTCTGATGATGTAAAAAGGCAGGTGCCATTATAATGAAAACACGCCAACCTGATTGTGACCGATGGTAGGCAAGTGGGCCTACCATTACAATAAAAATTCCCTAACCCAGTCTTCATATGAGAAAAGACGTTTGGCGACTTCCCTGTCGCGTTTCTAGGGTAAAGTTAAGAGCTATGCAATTTAATAAAATCTTGCTCACAATGTGTACACTAGAATTCTGTATACAATGTAGAATTCCATACCGAAGCACGGGTACATCAGCTAGTTTTAAGAATAAGAATTCAATATGTGGACGCAAACCATTAATTCCAAGGTCACTTGGCAAGCCGTGGCCTCCTCGGGTTACTTCGTGGGGTTTGGTTTTATAAACCACTGTTTGGCGATAAGCATGTGGCAAAACAGAATATGATGATTGTTGTTTAAAGGGGCCTAACATCAAGGTCATCGGCCCCTAATGGTACGAAATGAAATAAGTACAAATACATCCACTGACCAAAATAAAAAAATGTCATGAAGAATGAATGGACATGAACCTAACCAAAAACAAACCAAAACAGCGGATGAGACTCAAAAAAAGATTGTAAATAATAGTATTACTGACCAAGGGACCACTTATAAAGCACATCTAAAGGGGTGCAAAATCCATGGCTAAGGCCCCAGAGTGCGTCAAACCTCCTCTTGCTGTACGTCGACAATATTTAGCAGACAAATTTGTATTATCCAGGATGTACAACAATGAACCATCAATCTGCAGCAGTCTGGCTGATTTAGAAACAGTTATGAGAGAGCACGGACACCAAAAATGGATGAAAAATATATGCATTCTGAACAGTCTTCTGTTTCTACGCTAGAGCAGCAACGCATTTGGGCGAATGGCTAGATTCACCAGTGTCTATTCGAGACTACGTGCCACGTATCAAGCAGCGTTCCTGGACGCAAATTGAAGAAGAATGGTATATTACAAAAGGGCAACGGGGAAAACAATACGTTGCAGTCCAACCATACCCTCCTCACTCACCTTGGTTCTTCAAATGGAATGCTTGTCGCTGATACATCACTTCTCTTATTCGCACGAGGTTCAATCACGGCAGTTTTGCCAATCATCTCTATCGGATAGGAGTCCTAAACTCGCCCCACTGTTCCTGTGACCGCCAAGCAATCGTTCACCTCAACCACATCTTCTCGTGCCATCTTTATAATGTACAGCAGGAAAAATGTATAACAACTTTACTTTCATTGAACTTCCAACTACCACTCAACATCCAGTGTATTTTATCATCCCAACAACCAGAAGCGTATAATGCAATCGCCATATTCTTAAAAGACACCGATTTAAGATTATAAAGTTTGACGTGATACTACTTCAGAAAAACTACGTAAATATACTACAGTTGCAGTGTCCCAATTTGTTCTTTTTTCTCTCTTCGTATGTGTGTGCGCACATTCTGTACGGGCTCGGAACGTAATACCAGTATAATACTATGGAAGTTTCATAGGTGTATATGTATTCTCAGTGTATATTTAATGTATATGCTTTGTTATCTAATGTATTTCTAGCTGGCTGTTTGGTCTGGAACCTAAAGCCAATAAATTAAAAAAAGGCCCCACAGAGTGGTACATGACGCGAGTAAAGTAGAACCATGGTATCTGTCATGTTGGGGTACTAATCAAAAGTAGCGTAGACTCGCAGTGTACCACACAAGATGGTACTACTCACAAGTATTGTACTTCGTAGAGGGAACGCACACCTATGGTGTTTCTCACACAATGGCGCCACTCATAGCCAACGCAAACCGATGAGGCTCCTCACATAGTGGGCACCAATCACAGGCAACGCAGACCGACTGTCGCTCACATGGGTACGACGCACGAGTACTGGAAACCCCCAGGCCAGCCTCTTTACTGCTACGAATCACAAACCTATTTTGTACCTAATTGAGTGGTACTACTCGCAAGTACAGGCAACCCATGGTGTTCCCCGCATGATGGTACAAATCAAAAGTAGTTTCATGATTCTAATTGGATCATCCCTTGGTCGCCCCTTTTAGTCGCCTCTTACGACAGGCAGCGGATACCATGGGTGAATTCTTTGTCTGCCTCCCCCAGCCATAGGGGGGGTGTTTGGTCTGCGAGAGGTATTTTATTTCCCTCAAGTCTGCCGGCAAGCCGGTTAGGACACTCCCTATCCGCCACCTGGGAGTATCACCTCTCCCCCTGCTTAGAAGGTTCGTGGCAAAACAGAACATTTATGAAATCCCTCCCAAGAATATTTTCCCGCTGGAAGGAATGGAATGTTGTAACGAATGATATTTTAAAAAATGATTCCCAAACATTAATGAACGACTATTTACAATTGGGGCTTTAATCCCCCACATTGAGCCATGCTAATCGAATATCGCCAGCTGCTTTGGAACTTCATTTTAAACCAGACACCAAATTCTCATTTAGAGGAATGGGGAATGTAATAGTTGGGCATCAAAACCACAGTTTTGCCTGTCCACCAAATACAAGCTGACCAGTAACACGCTGACTATGCATGAGTGCTTACCCTCCTCCCTTATCTTGCCTGCTGCTTAGCGCTCTCACGGTTCGCGCAGGCTTCGGCTCGCCAGTACGCGAGCATATTAACCAATCGGAATGCTACATTTTTCTGTAATAACTTAGAAATATATGGCAAGAAATGTTTGTGCTTTTAAAGGTAGTCTACAAATCTACAGGCCAAGAGCTTTCATCAGAATGCTTTAAGATGTCAATTAGTTCAACCGTTCTCTCAAAATCAATGTAACAGACATCAGACTAGAGTTTATAAATAAAGATTAGTAGTAAGTGCTGTTACTATTAATTGAATTTACTATATCATCTGTAATTGGAGAAAATCATAGTGGACCTATTTATGTAAGTACTAAATAACTCCTATCTAATAACAGACCAACACTTTAAAGAAGCTGTTTTTGCTATATACTGTAGATTTTCATGTTAATCACTAAAGAAAACATTCAGTTTACCATATAAAATAGCATGACTTCTTAAAGGTCTCAAAAATCTATAATCAACCCATGTAAATATAGCAAGCTGTGCTGCTCACACTTCCTTATGCCTCCGAGCACTACTCCCAGTCCAGGCTTCAGTCCCCAGAAATGCTCAAGTTCATGGCAGGATTCGAGCCCACAGTATCAAGATTGGGAAAGTCACATAACGAAATTAGAAATCTCGACTGCTGCGCTTGATAATACAGAGAGATGTTCAGTTCATCACTTGGCAGAAAACATTCTGAACAAATTCTACTAAATTTATTCGCTGAGAACTCAATACCAAGTTTATCCCCACAGGCTGCAATTGTTATGGAAATAAAAGACGACTGCATGCAAAAGTTTGGAAGAACAGCCGACTTTCTACCTGGCCTGTGCTTCAATGTGAGGCATGAGTCATGACAATTCATCTTTTACTCTACATGAATGCATCAGTGAAAGACTGATTAAGTGAATGCCTGCAATGTTCTATCACTAGAACCACCACTTCAATTGTATACAGGTGGCCTAGCTCCCAAGGAACAGATACAACGGCATGAATATCTCCTGTTAACAGATACTTTCACACCCCACCAACAGGTTTCATTATCTTACCGAGTTGTAGGGGGATCCACTGTCGCATTTATTTTTCCATATTTTTATATATTTATTCATTTTGACATGGTATCAGCAGTTTCTAGCTTTCGTGTGTCTGTTCCACCATCACCGGTAAACAACCGAACAGATCAACCAAACTTCATATTTATAGCCTACTAATCAAGGAGCAGGTTCTGATATGGATATTATTTAAAAATCACCAAATAGACAAGGAGTTTATAGGAAAAACCAAAAGAGTTTTTCAGTTCTCTTACATTGTTGATTATATGTCAAAATCTGTAGACTACATGAAATGCTCCACCATTTAAAAAAATACGTACATACATCCATCGTTATTATTATTATTATTATTATTATTATTATTAGACTTATGCCGTTCAGCGTTCAGTCTGCCTCAGAATTTACTAAACATCGCCACAATCCTCGATTTGCAAGTAGTGTTGTGGCCTCATTTAGTTCTATACCTCTTATCTTTAAATCGTTAGAAACCGAGTCTAACCATCGTCATCTTGGTCTACCTCTACTTCTCTTATCCTCCATAGCAGAGTCCATTATTCTCCTACATTACCTATCCTCCTCCATTCGCCTCACGACCCCACCACCGAAGCCATTTTATGCGTACATCTTCATCCATCGAGTTCATTCCTAAATTAGCCTTTATATCCTCATTTCGAGTACCCTCCTGCCATTGTTCCCACCTGTTTGTACCAGCAATCATTCTCGCTACTTTCATGTCTGTTACTTCTAACTTACGAATAAGATATCCTGACTCCACCCAGCTTTCGCTCCCGTAAAGCAAAGTTGGTCTGAAAACAGACCGATGTAAAGAGTTTCGTCTGGAAGCCGACTTCCTTCTTACAGAATTTAAAAAATGATATGCTTAATTTCCCTTACTTTTCAAATTACTATTTTCTACAGGCTTCATGTTCTGCAGCCAGAGACAGATCCACAAGAGAAAATGTTTCGCTCGGCCCACCTACTGTAACTGAACACCGAGGAAACGTGGGGTAGAACTTTTCGTTTTGGTATCAGTCTGGTAATGTACTCAGGATTGTGTTAGGTGCATACGGTGTCATGCTAATCACATGGGGTTGGTATTTATAGGAAGATTCTGAAATATTTTCCCTAACATTACGAAGACTGTATATAAAAAATGTTTAAGAATGTTATCTCCATTCCTTTATGCATTGTACATATACAACAGATAATAAGGCAGATTACAAAAAATTGGATTTTTAGTCCAAGTCCCGTGTGACGTGACGTGCATGTCACTTCAAGTTGGGTAACTGGAAATCGTAAAGAGCCATTTTACTCTTTGATAGGCCGGACCAGGAACTATACTGTACAACAAATTCAGAAATAGTCCTCATTCTCTCTCGACTTCGTTCGGCTTGATCACATCTCACGTTACTGCCACGTGCTTTCGTAAGAAAATATTTGAACATGTCTCATTAAACATGTGAACAGATCCATGTTACTTTGCATGAATTACTGAAGAAAACATGTAATCCACTGCAAATTCCCGTGTGAAGAATGGGTACAAATACTAATGTACAATATTTTAAAAACAAACTCTAGAACCTACCCAAGGTATTAAAAGTAAAGAGCTACTTCTTAAAAGTTATTAAACCATTATAAATCAAAATGGTGTAACAGACCTGTTTCTGCACAGAGAAATGATCTGCCATCATAATTTGTAGCAGGTAACATGTAAACAGCGTAGAAAACTTCAGACTATGGTGATTGTGCTCGTCTAGTCTGGTGTGCGGGTGGAAAGTTTGACGCCAGGACCTCTTCTGTTCTTCTCTGAGCTGCACATTGCACCTTCAATGTCCAGTGCACCTAGAAAATACAAGAAACAATTTAGACAACCAGTTATTCTACCTATAAAAATGACTCACGAATACAGGACATGCAGCAACAAGAAACTCATAAGAAAATATCCAACTTCAAACAAAGTACAGGAAAGGTTGTTCCAAAGAAAAGCTATGAAACCATAATCCTCAGACCAGTATACTAACTGAACAGTGCAAATTCTTGATCTGCACTCTTCTTTCAACTAAACATTTAAGGTCTCAGAACCAGTGATAGCCATCTTCAGATCTGCATTTTGTTTAATATACACAGTTCAAAAAAATTAGGGGCACATGTTTCGTAACGCCTGGTATGTGAACGTTAATTTGCTAGATGGAGTTCCAATCATATTACATCATACCTTGAGACCTTACCTACTCAGGGTATGTCAAATCGAAGTTATAATCCACCTGTAGGCGTAGCTATGCATTAAACAGTGACCTCTCAAAAAGTGAATAGCGGTGCATCTGGGTGTCGTGAGGTATACAGACTACTGCGGTCATTTGAACATGTTTTACGTCAACCAGCACATCCCATGAGACATCTTAACAAGGTTCTAGTCTCAATGGCCATCACTTTGATCCAGGAAGCATGGACTTTTCGTCGTGTTGCTGTGGATCTCAATGTGTCTACGTCAGTTATTCACCGCTTGTGGAATCCCTACAATGAGACAGACCAGTTCACAAGGAGGGTTGGACAAGGTCGTGAAGGCTTGACAACCCAACAGGATGACCGATATCCGACCATCTGCGCGTTGCGGCAGCATTCAGCAACTGCCAACGAACTGCAACAAGACCTCAGGAGGGTCACTGGAGTCTCAGTGTCTGACCAGACTGTAAGGAACAGGTCAAGAGAAGTGTCCTCACGACCCCGACGTCCCGTTTGAGTGCCCCGTTTAACACAGCAACATCGCACAGCTCGCCTTCTGTTTGCCCGTACCCACGTCAACTGGCAAGTTCAATGGTGACCTGTGTTGTTCACAGATTAATCCAGATGTCCCTGGACAGCGCAATGGACGTCAACGTGTATGGAGTCGTCGTGGTGAGCAGTACATGCCAAATGTTGTCCAGGAAGGCGACCGATTCGGAGAAGGTTCTATGATAGTGTGGGGTGACATCAGTATTGATGGCCGTGCGGATAGTGTCGTCGTCCGTGGTAATCTTACCGCTGCGAGGTACATCGAGCAGATTCTGCTACAGCGTATGTTGGTTGCTGCATACAGTGTTGGCCCTGAATTTGTCCTCATGCACGACAATGCCAGGGCTCGTGTAGCGCGCATCACCAGAGCTGTCTTGCGAGAACTGGACATTCAAGAGATGGAATGAGCAGCGAGTCCCGACCTTAATCCCATCAAGCATGTGTGGGATTGGCTTGACAGAAGTGTTCGTGAGCGTTCTGTTGCACCACAGACTCTCCAAGACCTCTAACAGACTCATTGAAGAATGGGACCCGATACCGCAACATGACCTCCGTAGGTGCCAAGCTGTGATAAATGCTCGTGGAGGACGTACACCATACTGAAGTTTTCCAACTATGATAAAAATCCACCCTGGAGGACTATCATGTTTTCGCCCCTATTTGGACATTTCCATTTCTGTTCTGAAAATGAACACAAATCCATCAATTTTCTTTTGTATACTTCAACAGTAAAGAATAAAGGTTTAGGTGGTAAAATACCCGGGTGTGAGGTATTGTTTTGTGGAGCATGGCATACGTTCAAAAACATGTTCCTGTAATGTTTTTGAACTGTGTATCTGCTAACTTAACTAGGTTCTATTCAGTACCAGAGAAACCTATATCAGAGAATTCTTAATACATTCGCTCCCAGCTCCGTCCGCGGGCACTGCATCTCGCAATTCAGCGATTTTTAGATGCCGCGCTGGAATCTGAGGCCATTATTTCTTCATCTAGTGACAGGTTTTGCTCTGGGATGTACACTAAAGGAAACTGCTCATTAAGGGGGGAGGTACACCTTTACTGGTCAAAAAATATCATTTTTCAATTTTTTTTTTTCTTCATAGAATAAACTTTTCTCGTTAATATGTTGAAGAAACTTTGTAAATATCTTTAACGGTATTCAAGATATGTCCCATAATCTGTACATATGTTACGCAGCCTTTTCCTCCCATTGGTAAGTTTAAACATCATTCTCCGAAACTTTAATTTTTAGCTTTGTTTTCCTTCATAACTCAAACATTTTTTGAGTTATCTTGATGAAATTTTTTATGCATACGTAGTTTTTGCTTCTTAACAATGTGAACTACAACCATTGCTGTAACTTTTGCTTTTGGTAATTTTTGGGGAGAAAATACTTCAAGAAAATGCTGAAAATAAAACTACTACTATAAAAAGGGAGAAAAAAATATTGTTTCAAAGGATTACCACATCACATTGTTAACACAAGCCTTGTAAACATTCTAAAACAATATTCCAGGAATATGAAAATTTGTAGAAATTATCAAGGAAAAGCATAATAAATGTATAAATTAGTCCAAAATTTTGAAAATTAATTTTTATTAACATGGGGCAGTTAATTACAAATGTTCAAACGGAATACTAAATTAGAAGAACAGTACTACGAGTGTGTGAAATTTCATTTCAACAGAACATAGTTACTCAGAAATAAAAGGTTAAGTATTGTAGATTTTTATACTTGTAAAGGTGTACCTTCCCCTTAAGCTGTCCTAGTACGTAGAGCCTATCTGCAATGTCGTGCTGCCTGTTGTCATTGGAGTGACGGCAGGACATTATACTTTCGAAGCAGTTCCTAGGTATTGTTTTAGAAAAAATTTGTTTCAAAAGTGGGATCCTCTGCCCAGTACATTTTTATATCTGGCTTCCTAATAATACCAGTAATGAACATTAGACCTAAAAATTGCTTTATTTTGACACAAACCGACTACTCTGTGAATGGGTGTGGCGCAAGGCTGTACAGTGTGCTACGCAATATAAGTAACACGAGGCACCACTAAGCTTATCCACTAGTAGCGCTGAGGAACGACAATGCTGCCAACTATTGCTTGTTGTTTGTGCTTGTTTCTTTGCTATGGCTGTGTGCGATGGATGTGACATTAACAAGTTTTCAAGCGATTTTAAGGACAATTTAATTTCTACGACCAGGAATTACAGCAAGTGTGCTCACAGTGTCAAATTGTGTACCCTTAAAGACAAAATTGTTTTTAGGTGCCGTTGTTGCACTGAACGCGGGCATGAGTGCAGGTGGTATGGGAGTGGGAGAAAGAACATTCTCTGGAGACTCCAAACTTGCCATGTTTGACATCTCACTTTGGTGCAATCTGCCCAAGCCAATCACGCCTTTCATCAAGCAAGAATTACATTTTCTTCCAGGACTAGTCGATTCGCGTACCTTTTGCATTGCTCGGGTACACAGCAATAAGCACAAAATTGGTTGTCCCGACATTTTCGTCGAAATCTATGAAAGTTTGGGAAATCCAAACACCACAGAGGACGACATACTGAGGGACAGTGGGCGTTTGTTAAACGAGGCAACTGTTCAAACTTTTTTGTTGCGCCTGTTGAAAGACGCTGCTTGCTGTTATCATAGATCGGGTTTTGCCAAGAAGTGTCATAATAAGCGACTGCTGGAAGGACTAAAGTTACGTACATTTACGTGTTAACCACTCAATTCATGTTTATAGACAGCCGGTGGAGTGGGCATGTGAACAGAGGCAAAGGAGGCCACCTGCTCACACGCAAATAATTGAAAACAGGTGGCGCCGCACGAAGCACGGGAGTTTCTCTACTCCATGATTGGGAAGGAAGGCGGCACACTGGCAGTTATTAACAAATTGAAATACGCAGGCCGGCTCACTTAACTGTTCACCTCTTCTCGTAAAAATTTTGAGACAGTGCCGAACTGCGTGTGTTGTGCTACTATTCAGAAGATTGCGCCTTACTTCATATGAGTGACCTACCACTAGATTTTACGATTTAATATCGCACAGTGCCAATCCCCATTATCTTATATTGCCTCTTCAACTGTTTTGTGAAAGACTCATTCTTTAATTTCTTACTTACCTATGCATTGTTTTTGCGTTTTATTCGGCTGATGACCCGGATTGGGGTCAAAACCGGTACTGCTTTCGCTTATAATTAAATAGCAATGTAACACTACATTTCTTATTTGTATTGAATAGGTTGAACTACATAATTTGTTATTTCAATTTAATTGCGATACAGTTCACGACGGAACATCATGAAATTTTTATCTAACTGGTTATCATCTTGCAGAGTTTCTATTGAAATCACCCTTTTTGTTAGAAACTCGTGTGCACAAGCTCCAGGGGGTTGTCAGTCGCATAGATCCAACGCTCCAAGGGCCCGCTCAGTACTTCACCCTACGACCGCCGTGCGCTGCTGTTGTACATCACGCCACGTTACAGGAGCTCCTATTGGTAGAAACATATCGCAATTGCTATTGGTCGATTTCGAGTTTAGAATTCCCAGTCGATCGGGCCGTTTATTGCTGTCAGTTTAATTATGCGTTTTGAACTTGCCAACCCATTTTTAATTTCAGTTTCACTATATGCGAGTATGTTAATAACAATAGCATGTATAACACTTATTTATGTCACGTTATGGCCTTTTGGCTGAAATAAATTCTTGTTTATTAAATTCAGTTGATGTATTATATTATTTCTGATAAGCCACTATCGTTTTGATGGTATTGAATTTAGCAGTAAAAATATAAACTGTTGACAATGCTCGTAATTATTTTCTTCCATTTCTTTTTAATAATGTAATGTTATTTGCTTTACGTCCCACTAACTACTTTTTCAGTTTTCAGAGACGCCGAGGTGCCGGAATTTAGTTTTTACGTGCCAGTAAATCTACCGACACGAGGCTGACATATGCGAGCACCTTCAAATACCACCGGACTGAGCCAGGATCGAACCTGCCACGTTGCGGTCAGAAGGCCAGCGCCTCAACTCTCTGAACCATTCAGCCCGGCCTATTTCTTTTTATTCCGCAGACCATGCATGGAAAGTGCCAAATTTGAGTTTGAGGCTGATGCCTTTAATATGGGCAAAAACATGCCCCTTAACGTTTTATAATATTTAATTTCTAAAAAAGATCTCTGTATTGAATAGGTGGATATTAAAAAATAACGCTTGTAAACATGCTTTGTATTTACGTACATTTCAATACGGACCTAACATTATAACGTGTAATTACACCGATAGCGAAGAGTTCCGGCAGCAGGGAATCTTAACTTATTTCACCATTTCCCTGTTCCTATACTTGATATTTGCAAAGAGTGGCTGGACGTTATGGGAATCCGAAAATTTCAGCAGCTTTCTTCAAAGCAGCTGAAGAACCACACTGTGTGAGACATTTTCGCTGCTCCAGCTATCCAGGACCTCTATCAAAGATACTGTCCCAGATAGAAGTAATTATCATTAATAATATTAATGGTTACAGTACTGCGACCTATCAAGTTTTCCTGTTCATTTCAAATTGCTCTCCGGAGGTAATTATGGTAAATTCATCAGTGGCAGACGAGGTTGAACCTCTTCTCATAATGAAAGTTACTGTAATGCCCGTCATCCCTAGTCTTGCCTTACCTAGCAAGGTGAAATATGTACATCTCTTAGAGGCAGAGTGTAGCTGAAATTCTTAACATTTGAATGTACCTTTTAAAATTTTTGTCCATGTTCCTCTCAGCATGTAGGGATCTACTTTTGGAGTCAGTGACTATCAAATTTGCAACAAGAGCAAGATTTTCTTCATTAATTTCAACCAAACATGATATGTACGTAATATCCCTCAATACAGTCAAGTGCTTAACGAATTTAGGTGGACAACGTGCTCAATGTAATTTTTTTCCTGTAATTCTTACCTTAAGAACTGTAGATATATTTATAAATGAATGAATGATGTAATGAGATTTGAAAATCAATACTCTGCATTCTCTAGTAGGGGAGAAAAAAATTTCTATCTTAGTGATTTTTTTTCCCATATAGATGTGCCTTAACAGAAGTCTGGACATCGGTCAGGTCCTTCAGCTGCTGCTGCTGCTCCCACTGCCTCCACTCCCGTTACCGGTACTACTGCTAATTCTACCACTGGTACTGTCACTTGTATTGCTGTGTCTACTACTACAGCCAATATGACACTGTTGAACCCTTACCAAAATGCTTAATTCCTTTTCATTTCCTACAGGCATTGGCACGGCTTTCTTCAAAGTGTCAGAATTGAGTCAGAACTGTGAGTAGGCTAGTGATCAAAAAGTTTGGTCCCTCATTTTTAATGAAGTTTCTTTGTCTGCTAGACTTCATTACAATGTGACTTTGGATTAAATTGGTGGGTACAAAGACTATGGACACCTAGAATGTACCAACATATTTGCTATCATGCCACCAGGCGAGTTGGCCGTGTGGTTAGGAGCGAACAGCTGTGAGCTCGCATCTGGGAGATAGTGGGTTCGAACCCCACTGTCTGTAGCCCTGAAGATGGTTTTCTGGGGTTTCCCATTTTCATACCAGGCAAATGCTGGGGCTGTACCTTAATTAAGGCCACAGCTGCTTCCTTCCCATTCCTAGGCCTTTCCTGTCCCATCGTCGCCATAAGACCTATCTGTGCTGGTGCAACATAAAGCTACTAGCAAAAAGCAGATCATGCCTTGGTGTTCGTAGTTAGAGGTCTCCTCAGAAAATAGAAGCAACCTGTTGCTTACTTTTTCTGCAGAGCCACTGTACCCACTGAGAAAGGTAAAGGATGTCATTTGTGCTTTGCAGAAAACTGGCTTGGAAATTGTGGCAAGTGTCTCACAAATAGCAGGAATGAGTAGCCAGGGCATACTATGTAAAAAAATAAATATGATAAAATTTCAACTTATTCCCCTCAGGTTACTAACAATATTAGACAGGTAAACATTAACTGCAAAAATGAACTATTTTAGTTTTATCATGAAGACGTAACAAAGTTTGAAGTTCTAGGGTTCTACTGCTCGTTCATAATCACTCGGTTGCTGTGTAGGTTTGTTACATCCCACGGAACCGACTGCTTACAAGTGATTTCACACTAATCCAGACAGTGCTCACGCATGACATTACTGATGTAACTCTCGCAATTATGCTGACAATGAAGATTTTTCATTTAAATAAACAGTTTTACAGTGTTTACATTTTAATTTGGAACACATAATGACTGAAATATGTGTAGCCTCTGTAGCTCAGGTGGCAGCGCACCGGCCTCTTACCGCTGGGTTCCGTGGTTCAAATCCCGGTCACTCCATGTTAGATTTGTGCTGGACAAAGCAGACTGACAGGTTTTTCTCCAGGTACTCTGGTTTTCCCTGTCATCTTTTATTCCAGCAACACTCTCCACTTTCGCCATTAATGCTTTCACGGCCCGTACTTATTGTATAGGCTTTTGGGCTACGTTTCACAGTAAACTGCTCTGCATCCTCAGAAGAAATAGACTGACAAGAAAGGCTTCTTAAACAATGACGCTGAAATTTGTACGTTATAATAGAAGTGGAAATGGTACGATCATTCGCCACCAGATGGCACAACGCTAGCGTTCGAAGCGGAAGCTGACCGAACCATCACAATCAGACTAAGCAGTTTGCATAACATAACAGACAGGTGTAAGATATAGACACAAGCCTGGAATGAAACATCTGGGGACGAGGAACGTACAAATTTTGGGAAACACCGAGACTAAATAGTGAAGGGGGCACTATCATTTCATCTTTCAGTCATTAATCGTTGCCCCAGAGGAGTGCGACAGGCTTTGGCAGCTTCTGTGGTTTCCCATTTTTACACCAGGTAAATGCTAGGGCTGTACCTTTCTTTCCTTTCCTATCCCATAATCGCCATAAGACCTGTGTCGGTGCGACGTAAAGCAACTTGAAATATTATGTAACTAGCAGATATCTAGATTATGATAGTCGGGCGGTCAGTGAAAGATCCTAGAGAGAACACTATGGGTTAAATATTGTTGAAGACTTCAAATTCAACATATTTCAATTTTTAAAATCCTAACGATTGGGTATTAATGTATTTAATTTTGCATTACAAAACCTCCAGCAAGTAGGCTACACAGTGTGGTCACGTATCTGAGATTGCGCTCTGGCAGTGGTGTGTTCGAACCCCACTGTCGGCAACCTTGAAGATGGTTTCTCTTCGCAATAGGCAGGCAGATACTAAGGCCGTACCTTAATTAAGGCCACAGTTTCTTCCTTCTCAGGCCCTTTCCATCGTTGCCATGAATCAGGGCTATATAAAACTAATAGCCAAAAATTGAGACATCATTATGAAGCCCATAACATGATTATAATTGTTCATAAAGGTGGAAAACAAGTATGTTCAGTTCATGTTGAGTGTTCTAATTCAAAATATGCCAAACATCTGCATGTTTCAGACTCCATTTGTCTTAATTACATTCATAATAACTTTTATAATTCCTGCCATAGAGTTGTTGTATAACCGAACAATTTATTTAAACTTCATGGGACATTATAATATTATTACTATTATAAGGAGATTAAGTACAGCATTAAGCATATCTGCTAAATGGAAAGTGAAAAACTAATGTGGAGTTATTTTCCAGAACAATGAACCCCTCAAACGTGGCTTACTGTCCTCAGTCTGTTCCTTTATGTGTTCATAATTTCTGTAGAATTTTGTGATAATTATCAAATACTGAAGTGGAAGTGTTGTGATATTGTGTGGATGAATTTTGTTAAGAAGTCAGTTTTGGTTAAGCACCCATTTCTACCAAAGGAGTTTTCACTGCAAATTTTGTATTTTGCAAACAATTTCTCATCAGAATACAAGGAATATGTTATGCTCTCTCCTCTGTTATTTGCAATTTGTATGCACATCTTCCTCTACAGAAGTATGTACTGGTATGTATTCAATGTCCCTTCTTCATAAGCCGTCTCCAAACGGAGGTAGACGATCCACACGGCCACCTCCGATCTTGACGTTACAGCCATGCCATGTGGATTTATTCGAATATCTCTCAGGATCTTTAATGCAGTGATTTCCCGTTGCTTTCTGCATCCTAATGCCGTTGACCAAACTGGTTCCTCCGCCTTTGGGAACAATTTCTTGTCCCCAGGACAATAGAGTGCCCTTACCCATACCTGTTCATCCACTCTCAAAGAGACTCTTGGCACTTGGTACAGGGGATCTCCTCATACCGGGAGATAATCGGTCCCTTCATTCGGTAGCCGCCTGCATATAAAATATTATGCAGTCGTTGCCCCCTCTCTACCGCGGGGAGGTGAATGTCATTGAAACAAGGACCAAATGGCATTTCCTTGTTTCTCTGGTTCTTTAACTAAATTAGTATTTGTGAATTTTGTGATGTTGCTAGCTCATTCATTTGATGTGATGGTAATTCTACAAACTTTCCTTATAGTTGTCCCCCTGTGGGTGGGGGCAGTAGAATAATACCCATAGCATCCCCTGCCTGATGTAAGAGGCAACTAAAGAGTCCCATGGGGGCTCTGAGCTTGGGTAGGCGTCCATGGAGCCCTTAGGTGAATCCTGGCATTGCTTCCGCTTACTTGTGCCAGGCTCCTCACTTTCATCCATCAAAATCCCATCTACCTTGGTGTTCTTTTCTGGCCCCAACTGTATTACATATGGAGGCCTAGAGAGCAATTTCAACGCCCTTCGTGGCCCTGGTCTTTCTTAGGCCGATACCTGCATTTTTTCGTAGTGTCAGCCCCCTTCCATTTCTTCTCTCCGATTACTAATATACCGGGCGAAGTTGGCCATGCGGTTAGGGGCGCGCAGCTGGGAGCTTGCATCCAGGAGATGGTGGGTTCAAACCCAACCGTCGGCAGCCCTGAAGACGGTTTTCTGTGGTTTCCCCATTTTCACACCAGGCTGTACCTTAAGGACAGAGCCGCTTCCTTTCAACTCCTAGGCCTTTCCTCTCCCATTGTCGCCATAAGACCTATCTGTGTCTGCGACTTAAAGCAAATGGCAAAAAAAAAATTTCTAATATAGAGGATGGTTGCCTAGTTGTACTTCCTCTTGAAATAACCACCAACACTCCTAGTCTGTACGATAAAAATGAATAAACAAATGATTGGAAATTGCATTCTTTATAACTTTTGTTATGTATTTCTTTTTTATAGGACCAATCATCCAGGGTAAATAAAATTTATAGCCTATACTGTAGTGGCATATTCCCCAACAAAATACTAATTTTCATTGAATTCTTTTCAACCATTTTCTCGAGACATATGACGAATAATTAACACCACCGGATAGTACGAGACCCTGCGATTAGTACACCTAGGTGAGGAACACCATAGGTTTGCATTGCCTGTAAATGGTGCCGCAATGTAAGAAACTCCATAGGTGTGTTACATGTGCACATGACATTACCTTTGAGTAGTACCATAATGTGTGGAATACCGCGAATCTACACTACTTCTGATTAGTATCGCAACAGGACAAATACTATGGCTCTACTTTCCTAGTGATAAGTACCATTATGAGGGGCTGATGACCTGCTTTTTTAACCCCTTTATACTACAAGCATCATCGATTGAGGATTGTGCTTTAGAAGCAATCACTTGGTCAGTAACGCTAGTTTCTGGGAATGTGGGGCATTACAAGTTGGATGCACTGATTGTTTTAAATTCATATCCCTCCATTCATTCTTCGTCATTGTGTTTTGAATCCTGGTCAGTGGATGATTTTGGACGTTTGGTGGCCACGACATACTAGGAACTGTCCCATCATTCGCCTTACTGCAGGTGAAGGGAAAACCATTCTCAGGACAGCCAGTGGTAGGGAAACAGCCCCTTTCTGTATCCCAAATGCAGAGGTGTAGAGCTATGGCCACCCCTCCTCTACTCGGTTGGCCGGTCGGAGTGCAGTGCTGTTGGACCACGGATCAGCGTACTCTGCAACCGACACAGATTTCCGACTGATATACAGTAGGTACGAATGGCACTGTATTCGAAGCGGGTTTCCACTGCCTTTGACTGGCATTTTGTCGAGGTCACAGCAAAGCCCCTTGCAAGCGGTAATGATGCGGGAGGTAGCAGCATATTGTTCATAATACTGTACATAAATTAGCGACCGATTCCTTGGACATAGGTCTTAATAGGTTGAGCTATCTTTTGACATAGCACGAGATTGTTTTGTGCTGATCAGGTGCCATAATGTATGTAGATCCCGATTCTGTACATTTCTTTCAATTTATTGGAACTCCTCCCCTGCGGATGGACTGAAAGGAAGCATTATTTGTACTTCCTGCATGTTGTAAGAGGGGAGCAATCACAATTTGAAATTCCTTTCTTGTCTTAAGCCCATAAACATTCATGATTCTATCCTTTTCCATGTATCAGAGAAATTTAGATATATCTTACAATCACATGAAATAGAACATTTAAGTACTGTAAATACAAGGAATGCGTACAATTTTGTAGCTTGACATTATCATCTAAATGCAGATTATTGATTGAATGATATGTTGTGTTTCGGTGCAATCTGTAGAATCAGAGTATATGTTATCATGTCTTGGTTTCCTCAAACACTACTCTGCCAGAGACTTGCCATCCTTTGATGATGCTTGTTTAGAGGGGCCTAACATCTAGGTCATCGGCCCCTATGGTACGAAATGAGACTAAATGCGATGACAATTTAAAAATTATACAAAATGGGCCAATATCTATGTCAACGATTCCACATAATGGCACTTATCGCTAGTAAAGGAGAACCATGGTATTTCACAAGTTGCGCTACTAATCAAAGGTAGCATAAACTCACGGTGTTCCAAACATTATTGTACTACTCACAAGTATTGTACCTCATACAGGTAACGCAGAACTATGGTGTTTCTCTCACAATGGCGCCACTCACAGCCAACGCAAACCGATGAGGCACCTCACCTAAGTGTACTAATCACGGGCGCCGGTATTCCTGTGGTGTTCCTCACATAGTGGGTACCAATCACAGGCAACGCAGACCCACAGTGTCGCTCATATAGTGGTACAACTCACAGGCTACGCCCAGACCCACGGTGTTGCTCACATGGGTACGACTCACGGGTACTGGAAACCCACAGTCCACACCTGCTGCTACGATTCACAAACCTATTGTGTACCTAATTAATGGCACTACTCGCAAGTAAAGGCAACCCATGGTGTTACTAATCAAAAGTAATTTCATGGTTCTCTGAAAATCATCCCTTGGTCGCCCCTTTTAGTCGCATCTCACGACAGGCAGGGGATACCGTGGGTGTATTTTTCATCTGCGTCCCCCACCCACAGGGGGCAGAGAGAGAAAGAAGAAAGAAGGGATCTGTCACTTCGAAAAATGAAGTAACGGGCGAAGGGAGGTCTGACAGGATAGATGAAAGTGAGGAGCTTGGCACAAGTAAGTTTGCCATCCTTTAGCAGATACAAAAGAAGTACAAATCTCAATATTACCCAGTGTGTGGCCCTAGGTGCCTCATTTGACAGACCGAAAGATGTATCATATAGTAAGTTCCTTGAGAAAATACAAATGGTGTTGCCAAAAGCTTTTGACGTGTCAGTGCAACCTTAGACTGCAAAAAGAGAGAAAAGTATTTAGTATGTTGTAACTAGTCAGTTCCAGTATTTCTTTCATAAATGAATGATTGTGTTGTATTGTTTTCTGGCTGATGAATATTAATTGATGATTAACACTACTGAATGTAACTTAATGAAATGATATACTATGATCACAAAAAAATGTGCTAATTTCTGCACAATTTTTATACCTGTAATACTGTGGATGTCTGTCAGGTCATCAGCCCAGAGGCTGGTTGGATCCTCAAATAGCACCACCAAAGGTTATGCGGTTATAAGGAAACCGCAAAAACCGATGTCAGCACTGAAATGAGGCGTACTAGGCAAGGAGTGAGGTAGTTTGCTATTGCTTTCCTCACTGGGCCAGAAAGTACTATTGCAGCACGACTGACCCTATGAGCAGCACCTTTCTTAACACTCAGATGCACTAGATGAGACGGACTTCAGTGGAAGCTACACTTTACTCTGGCCTGTGCCAAGAGATGGATACAAAAGTACTGTATCCATCATGAAATGGCAGCAGGCAAAATACTGTGGATAATAGGTAGAATATAGCTCCATAGATCAAAAGATCATGTTTTATTTCAATTTACCTTTGAATCCTACCAGTTCCCTCCTTAAATGATTTTGGTTCCTGTGTATGGCTTTCTTACATTGCATTTATATTTCATTTCCTGCAAGTGGCATATCTTGTTACTGTTTAGTGTTGAGGTTGGCTTAGTGTTAAGGGGACTGAGGTACAAGGTGATGTTTAGTGTATTTCTGTCGTAGTTCTAAATCAGAGATAAGGATTGCCAATCCCACTCACCTTCTCGTTAATCCCTTCCTTCCTGGCTTTGTGAATTAGTAAGAATAAAATAAGCAGAGTCCGGCTCCATGGCCAAATGGTTAGCGTGCTGGCCTTTGGTCACAGGGGTCCCGGGTTCGATTCCCGGCAGGGTCAGGAATTTTAACCTTAATTGGTTAATTTAGCTGGTGCGGGGGCTAGGTGTATGTGTCGTCTTCATTTCATCATCAAAATCATCATCATGACGCGCAGGTCGCCTTCGGGGTCAAATCAAAAGATCTGCATCTGGCGAGCCGACCTTGTCCTCTGACACTCCCGGCACTAAAAGCCATACGCCATTCCATTATAATAAGCAGCACAGGCTGGTAAGCTTTTCTCCAGCAAAAAATAAAAATATAATAAAAAATAATATAAAGTACAGGCCAACCTCCAGGTGTATCATTGTTCAGAATGAAGTATTTTGGAAAAAGGTAAGAAAAAAAATGAAAGAAAATGAATATATTTAACATTCCAGTGGTCGCGTGGATCACAATAGTGATCCAGCCGTATATATTATTTCACTCCTGTTTTTTGGTATGACTGTTGACCTTGAGCATCTGTGTACCTTCCTCGCGCCCCATCCTCTGATAACGCAGTAGTCTGCTAACCTTGACTGATGGTTGTTGCGTTATAAAGCAATTTATTCTTGTGGATCACAACTAATCCGTGAGACCACTAGCGTGACTACTTTTGACTGTTTTATTATTACGGTGTCTAATCTCAGTTCATGTGCACATATCTACTCCATTGTATCATTGTATGAATTTATATTAATTGTTGGTATGAAAATTAAAACCTACAACCTGTTTTCCAGTCATTGACCAGGTCAGGGATGTAATGAATGAAGCAGATATAGGCTATTAGTATGATGGGGTCGCCACTCCCAAAGTGATTTATTAATGATAGATGCTATGGAATGGGAATTGAGTGTTGCTGGAATGAAAGATTACAAGGAAAACCGCAGTAACCGAAGAAAAAACTGTCCCGCCTCCGCTTTGTCCAGCACAAATTTCACATGGAGTGACCAGAATTTGAACCACGGTATCCAGCGGTGAGAGGCCGACGCGCTGCCGTCTGAGCCACGGAGGCTCAATTGTTGGTATATAAGTACAAAATGGATGACTATGAGAATATTAATCGATGGCTGAATGAAACAGTGAGGTACCTTATGGAGGGAGTGAGAGAGACAAATCGCAATGTCCGGTAATTTTTCAGGGATTGTTCATAAATGCATGCACAATTATATTGTTCTACCTTGCCTTTCTTCATCAGGAGACAAAAGAGAAAAGAAACGACGTATTGATGGTTACTAGGAGAAAAAAAATAAAAAAAAAAGCTTCAAATTGTGCCCAAAGATGTAAAGGGGACGCCATTTTAGCCCAATGCTAGAGACAGTGAATATTAACGGCGAAGCATTACTCTCGAATGGTTCTGATTATAGGTAGCCATGATTCACCGAGGTTGTAACCTGTATCACGGTTGAAATTATGACATATGATATATATTACATTATATTATATTTCAACCGCGACACAGGTTACAACCTCGGTGAATCATGGCTACCTATAATCAGAACCATAAGAGAGTAATGCTTTGCCGTTACTATTCATTGTCTCTAGCATTGGGCTAAAATGGCGTCCCCTTTACATCTTTGGGCACCATTTGAAGCTTCCTTGTTGCTTTCTCCTAGCAACTATCAATACGTCGTTTCTTTTCTCTTTTGTCTCCTGATGAAGAAAGGCAAGGTTCCTTTCGAAACGTTGAGTGTGTTTACAATTATTTACACGGCATAAGCCCAAAAATCTCTCTCAGGAATAATTTTTGTAATTTTAATTTAATTTCGCACAATGTGCATAATTAGAGGACGTACTCTTAAACATTTTCACAGAATTTTGTCAGAGATATTTCTCTGCGCTTACATGTCATTACGTGATATCTGTCACATGGGTTATTACAAAGTTTACACACGCATAGTTCATCCGGTTGGTGGTAGATGTCTCTCGTGCAGATACCGTGGTGAAAACCATGAACGGCAAAACGCGTCATGAAGTGTCTCAATGCGTAATTGGGTTTCATCCATTCTCTGTTGACCATAGCATCTGTAGCGTAAAATTCAGGAAATATTTCTTCTCTTTTTCCTTGCAGTTCACGGAGTAGACTCCGGTATGCTTCTGTTGATGGCAGGCATAGGTCGTATCTTAAATCCTCAATGTAGAAGGATTCTCTGGCGAGAACATATGCTAGACGTGAGGGTGTATACTTTGAAATACACAAGGCCTTCTTCAGGAATCTTGCTTTTAATTTTTCGATTTCCTTCAGATTCTTCTTTCTTAATTGGTCCCAAATTAAAGTCAAACCATATGTCACTATTGGAGTGATTTTTAACTTAAATTTTATACAAAGGGAAAGGAAATATTAGGGATCCAAACGCATATCGTGGAATAGCTCTCGAATGTACTGCCCTAAAAATACTGACAAGCCTCATAACAAAACGTCTATACAGCTTGGTTGAAGGAACAATACCGGGAGAGCAATTTGGATTCATGAAGGGAAAATCAACACTCCAAGCGGTAAAATGTTTACAAGGGGATATAGAAGATGCATTAAGATTCCACAGAGGTAAACTACACGCTGTCTTTGTAGACTACACTAAGGCCTTCGACCTCGTGAATAGAAATATAGAAATCGATAAACTGGAAAAGCTCACTGGAAAAAATTACATCACGAGGATTTTAAGGAACATTCTGAACAAAAATTTCATACAAATAGATGACAATGTTGATATATCAGATCCGATAGAACAAACAAACCGAGTTTTGCAAGGTGATCCGCTTAGTCCGCTCCTATTTAACATAGTAACTTCGGACATAACTCAGAGCATTAGAACAGAAAAGGTCAAATTGTACGCATACGCGGACGACATGGTGCTTGTATCCACTGAGTTAGCAAATCTCCAGGAGGCTTTCAACAAACTTACAGTATGGGCAACCGAGAACGAACTTCAATTAAATGAAAAAACTGTGTCAATGACTTTCAGGAAAGGAGGCAAACCGGCAGCTAGCGATGTTATAATTTATAAAAGAGACGCACTATCGATAGTAACACATTACAAATATTTGGGAATCACATTACAGACTCACGGAAATGTATACAGTATCCATGTTCGGGAGAGAGTTATCGCCGCTTTATCAACTATGAACAGTATACCGAATTTACGGAAGTTATCATGAATAATTTTAGTTTATCCTACGACCGCCAGAGGCGCTGACATACGGCAGCCGTTATGTACAGAAGTGAAAAATAACCTTGAGAGTCGCCTCTTACACATTCTCTTTGACGAGTTCTTTACGGCCGTCGGTGAACTGTGTGAAAATGAGCAATAAATTTCGAAGTTTTTTTTTTTTTTTTGCATTTTAAATATTTCAGTAAAGCAAAGGGGGTCTGAGGGCCTAAGCCTCCCGGATAGGAGGATTCGAGGAAAAGCGAGGTTTCAGGTTATCGTCCTGGTCTACTCAGTGACCCTTTTAAACTTCGCTGGCCACTTCAACCGTTCAACGTTATTTTTCTTCCGCAATGGTTGGTAACAATCTCGGCCTCATCGGCGGCAATGACGTTATCTTCCATACATCAACCAATCACCGTTTCTCTTACATTAGCGATGGGTCGAACCAGTTCATTCCTATGAACTACTTCACTCATTCACACTCTTTACTGTGAACCGTTCAAATGAAGTAGTTCGTTCATGAAGTAGTTCATGAAGTAATCAAGCCTGATGAAGCTGCTGAGTATGTCGTTCAGCAGCGACTTCGTTCACGGTATCTCACTCACTCAATAAAGCTTCATAATACTTAATAATATTACCAACAGATGGCAGAGCTATGTAATTATGGACCAAATAGCTTGCTTGCTTACAACATCTAGATGATGGTTGATAAGGACAGGGAAAAGATAAAGATATAACGAAGGAAATACATTTAATCTGGGGTCATCTTATTCGCATGATGCACTCAACAGTGTCTTTATCTGCCACGTGAAAAACACCAGGGTTACCAGCGTTATTCCACATATCATAATATTTTTTCCTCTTAAAATTCAATCCGAAATAGAATGAATATGACTACCACTGCCACAAATATCTATTTATCTACCTTGATGAATCTTTCATATAGTTATCCTCCTGTGAGCGGGGGCGGTAGAATAACACCCACGGTATCCGCCTGCCTGTCGTAAGAGGCGACTAGAAGGGGCCCCAGGGGCTCTGAATTTTGTAGCGTGGGTTGGCGACTACGGGGCCCTTAGCTGAGTCCTGGCATTGCTTCCACTTACTTGTGCCAGGCTCCTCACTTTCATCTACCCTATCCGACCTTGCTTGGTCAACTCGTATTCTTTTCCGACCCCGACTTTATTAGAGCACTCGAGGCCTAGGGAGTCCTTCATTTCACGCCCTTCGTGGCCTTTGTCTTCCTTTGGCCGATACCTTCATTTTTCGAAGTGTCGGATCCCTTCAGTTTTAGTTTTAATAGAGGATGGTTACCTAGAAGTCCGTTCATTTTGATTTATTATTTAATTAGTCTATTCCCCAAGTGCAGTTTTGTTTAATTAATTAAGTGTTGTGTATGATATGAATACTACTGCAAGGAAGATACTCTTTCGGTTGTGGATTCAGCGCACTTTTTACTTCCAGATTCTCAAGGCAAGCATTTTATTTGCATGTCTGCTGTGCTCACTCTGTCGGATTGTCATTGTCTTTGTAGGCTATATATCTTTAATGGTGTAATAACACAATTGACAGGTAGAATGGGACTGGGAGTATTTAAGGAGGAAATGAATGACGTAGGTAGAGAAGAGAGAGAGTGAGCGAGCGACAGACAAATCGAATGAGTTGTGAATGATATGAAGTTTCTGAACTGTGAATGACGTGAAGTGTGAGAACTGTGAAGTGTTTGAACTACCAGTTCATTGAAATTGAGTGGTCAGTTCACACTTCATAAGAGTGAAGCGTTCATTATGAACGACTCATTCACGAGCTACCCATCACTATCTTACATTATTCCTGCCCGTTATAGTACCGCATCAATAAGCCAATAAGCAATGGACTATGGCGTCTAAAACAGTATTTTGGCACATCTCTTCCAGAATCATTTTTAGGTAAGAATAGCAGCATTGAAAGGCACATTTGTAATAAGCCTTGCGGAGTAGACTATATTTCTACCTCTACCGGCATAACTGATATACTGCGTCATCTAACGTACTTTTGAATGTACGAAGTTGGCGCGAATTCAAATCCGACTAAGGTCGGATACGGTATTTTATTATTATTAAACAGAATAACGCATAAATGTGCAAAGTTTATTCCTTGCTGTAGTCTATCAGTAACTTTACTCTTCTTGCGCAATTGCATCTTTCACACTGTTTAGCCTACCGCACAGGATATACAGTCTGTACAGGGCTCATGGAAACCTTTTCGCGTGCATAATTTATGATTAAATCCGTGAATTGCCAGTCTGTTTATTGAGCTCCTTAAGTCGATGTACGGTCCGGTCCAATTCCTGTTGAACATTGCTTCAGTGGAGTAGAAACTTAGATCTATTTCCTCTCTTTTCTTTCTTCTCAATTGTAGGAATTCTGCTTCCTGCCTGGTCAAGCTGCAGAGAAACCTTCATAGACAGTAACAAAGAATACTAGAAAGGGAGAGAAAAAGAAAATCAACAGCATTATGTCTAAATCAGGTGAACTCTTAGCAGATCCCAGGAAAGCACTGGACAGAAGGAAGAAATATTCTGCAAATCTGTTTTTTAATTTTAATTTTTTTATAGATGTTTATGGCGATTCGAGACCACAATACGCAACATTTACACATTTATAGAAGCTTTCTTTGAAGCCCTCTTTCTCTCTGGCAGACTCCTTTCTCCTGTCCACCCTTTGTTTTACTGTTAGTCTTCACAAAAGCTCTTTGAGTTATTAATCTGGTGTCTACTTTGTTCCGTTAGCAATTTCTTCACAATTTAGTCCTTTTTTTTCAATCCTTCCTGACCTCCTTCAATTACTTATGTGTTAGGTCTACAGTAGACTATGGTAAAAATTCTCAGTCAGCTGCTTGTCATCCATTCCAAATAGGTGACCACAGAACTTTAGTAGTCTCTTCTTGATAGATTCCAGTCATTGTTTTTTGATACATCATTACTCCAGCCCGGCTGTCAAGATTTTGCACACTCACGGAATGATTGTCGTTTACACGCTCGTGGCCCTCTCAGGAAGGATGTTGTCAAACGGTGCTCAGTCTGACAACCTCTGTACTTAGGAACTAAAGAGCGAGTGATGCTTCGATAACGGGAGGGACAAGCAAAGGGTTAGAAGCCGCGAAGCGGCCTTTAGTTTCGTGTGTAAACGCGATTGGTCTGGACTGGTTCTTGCCGTGAGGACAGTTAGAATAGGACCTGGACAAGACCACTGGTCGGGGTTGGTAACGGATTATGATTAACATTGACGGGAACGAGATCACGTGCCACTTCACATTGGCCAACAGGAATGCAAGTAGCTACTTCAGAAATTAAAATGGCGTGCAACAGTCTTCATTATGTTATAAAGTTAAATGTACTTCTTCGGGCGGGATGGTGGGATCCTGGACATTGCAATGAACACATCTCTGTTCCGAGATGCTCTCCAAGTAAAATTTCATTAATTTCCACTTAATAACATTACAAATAAGATTACAGCCGGGCTGGAGTAATACTGATACAGTTCCTCTTAACCAACATTGTCCAGCCACGATCTTTGGGTGCATTATCATTCAAAGGATCTTTCTCTCAAACTTCTCTCAGACCAGCCTTTGCATTCACTTCTATACACACATTTGGGTTTAATCACTGTTGTAATGGCCAAGCTTAGCTTGCACTGAAACTGCCTTTTTCCTGTACAGGTCATGTGTTCTGCGAAACGCTGCAGCCATCCTCTCGCTTACTGTTAGCTCCTATTTCATTAGATCCCATCTGCGCAATCTCACCGAGATATTTTAAGCTGTTAACTCGTTTCAATCATACCATACCTTGTCTTTAGTTGTTGGGGAGCTGCAGGAATATTAGTCAAGTACTTTGTTTTTTCAAAGGAGATCCTAAGTCCAGCAATTTTTTTTTTCTTTTTTTTTGCATTTTTCTTTTTTACTTACCACAAGTATTCTAGACCTCTCTAAAAGGCATTGTTTCTAGCCTACAGGCTAAATCGTGTAAATAACTTAATTACTTGGCAAGCTATTAAGATTGTGTTATTCGCTTAGCAAATTGTTTTGTTAAAATATAACATCCAGAAAAAAGAGAAAAAAGAAAAAAACTTAAGGAAAGAAATAAAACTGCTAATTTTAAAGTTTTAAATTAATCTTCTGATTGTCTTATATTGACCCATTAGCACTACCCTATCCTTGCTGTTGACCCTGACTGCAATGTCACTCAATGCTTCATAAAACTTGTCAATTTCATCCTCATCCGCACCCTCACATGGTGAGTGCACCGAGACAATTTTCGTCCTAATTTCTCCAACTGCCAAATCTACCCACATTCGCTCGTTTAGGTGCCTAACAAATGATGTTGCATGCAATAGTATTCCTGATGATCAGCCCTACCATTTTTAACACCCATTAAGTACACTTTATAATCTCCTAGCTCTTCCACTTTATCTCCCCTTGCCCAAATATCACTCCTAGCACATCCAGATGCATCCTCTTTGCTGACTCAGCCAGTTCTACTTTCTTCCGTAAGCCCCATTAATATTGATAGCTCCCCATCGAATTCCATTTCGTTCGCAAAGTTGTTTCCAAGGAGTCCCTCGCCTGTCAAATGAGAGTGGGACTGTTACTCCCATATTTCCGAGGCTTGCTTAATATGTTCTGATCTCCGTAAATTCATGAAGCAGAATGCTACCCTACTTAAACAGTGCAAGTGAGGATCTCTCCTCTAACTGGTTAGGGACCACCGGCAGATTGTATAGCCCTAGCCGCCTGAGCACAAGGAAGGCAATGACTCAATATGTTCGAGATGTCCACTCCCATTCCGTAGCAACTGGTATCCCGACTCAGGACCACTTGCTAGGCCACTCAGCCGTTCATGAACTAGGACGTGACTACAGTAACCCACACCATGAAAAGTAAACAAAGGTAAATAATGAAAGAATTTGAAAATTTTTACATCTACTTAGACCAATATTACAACAAAAGTCAGAATCTCAATCATATAATTGAAGTTTAAAATCTCCTGTATGAAACAATTCCCAAGTTGCTACAAATATTGAATTTAAGAGACAATAGCCTACAAAACATTTAAAACATCATTATTAAAAACTTCTGCCAACCCAATAAACAACTCCCTAGCAATCCGCCCCCCACCAACCTCCCGTTGCTGACAGCACATCCCCCACCCCTACCCTCACAGATACAACACAAGGAGCACAAGCATATTGACCGTTGCCTACGCTATAATACAAGGCCTTGAAATGCACCCATGGAAACTGGTGACATCCTAGTTCACCATTCAGCCACTAGGATCGCGTTCTTGTCCCCTTGTATTCGGATCGCCGTATATGTCGATGCGTAAATTATATCCTAAATAAAAAGAACTGCATGTTTTTGCGAGTATTGACAGTACTTTATAGAGCAGTGCTGCATTGGCTTGGATATCTCATTGAAGTTTCAAAACTTTCTTTTACTTGAGTGGCTTGAAGCAATGCTGTCTAATAGAGGTCTCAAATGTTCATAGTAAAAAAAGAGGTGGTTTGTTGTCTTTACACTTTCTACACTTAATTTCACTGTTGCACATGTCTTTCGAAAAAAAAAAAAACCACCTCTTCGGGGCAAGTACTGCGCAGCGCAGGTGAGAAATTCCTTCATTCACTGCAGAAGTGCCACAGAAGATTATTTTCGGTATCTGAGGGTTCCTCGATCTTGAAAACTAATGAGGCATATTGGTGGACTGTGAGTAGCTGGTAGTCTTTTCTGCCACACGAACCATAATGTCATTTTATTCCGCTTGGCGTCTTAGGTTCCTCATCAATGCATAATGCAAATGTATACTTATGAGGTATTTTACGCAAGCCACAGTGGATTGGGTAGTCAAGATTATGCCCGATACATTTCCCTCATGAATCTTTTTTACTTTCTCTGAATGCATTTGAATTTTCTTAATATATGACAGGAAATCATTAATTAACCAACTGAGGTGTTCATCTTCAGTACTAAAAGATGCTCGTTTGTTCTCATTCCTGGAATATGCCCGATGTGAGGTGTTGCAGACATGCGCATCGAACAATTTCATAAAATGCTCCACAAAACAAATGGTTTATTTTAAACTGTATTTAATGCTCTCTGAACAAACCACCTCCATACTTTTCAAACCAGAGATTGTTTCAGCGGAAAATACAATATTTTAGCTCTTGCTAAATTCATTTTCTCCACATTTTTTGTGCAAATAGTTTTTCTGGTTGGTTTCCTAATTTAAGATTTCTGAGTTTGAAGGGGCCTCTCAAATGATTGCTGGTCACGCTAGCATTGCTTACAAAAAAGTCCAGTGACAAATTTTGGGATCGCCCGATTCTTATGACGTAACTGATCAAAACTTAGGAACAGAGGCCTAATTTCATCAGCTTGAAGTCTTATCGCATGCATAATACTTCCTCTGTATAATGTTTCGAACATTGAACATTCACTGGAAACTTGTGAAACGAAATTCTACTACCTTTAATTATTCGTCATTAAACCATGACAAACTGCGAATGCTTAACATCCAATGAATACATAATACATTCACAACCAACTCCGTTACTGAACACGTTTAAAAGGCGCGAACCTGGTAGACAGGGGGCAAGAAAGCGATCCTAGCAGCCCAGCATTGAACTTCAGTGTGACCACTTCGATAGAGTTTTACGGGCTCTATTTCCAAGCCTTGCATTATAACATAGGCAACGATATTGACAGTCACAGACAGGCAATGCCAGCGTAACTAGTCAACCTTAGACCAGACGAGGAAGTACGTGGTAAACATGTTATGCGGTCTTACATTTTCAGTCACCAACAGTCCCAATTTCAAACATACTTCCTCTTGTTGCCGACACAGACATATTACTGCACTTAGAAGCAACACTTACGCATCACCTTACATCACCACAGTGTGTCCCCTTTCGACCAGAAACGTAACAAAAGGCATCAAACTTAGACCTCGAAATTAAGGAATCAACTAACTTCGCTTCACAAAATCAGTTGTTTGCTTCACCACGGAATTTGCTAAGGATGCCAGATCAAAATTTATACGTGATATTATTATTATTATTATTATTAATAATTTCAATATACTGTTTTTTTAGTCGTCAAAGCAACTATCAAGAACAGCACACCCTAATTAAAGAGCATTCTTAAGAGAGTTTAACATCCACAATTTGAAAATAATCAATGCTATAAATATTGTAAAGGCTATGGTTTGTCACAACCATAGCTTCGATAAAAAGTTTACAACCAGAATTGGATTTTGTGTTCAAGATTTGAGCACTGCCTTGCAGTGCATCTTAATAAATTTTAATGCATGGAATGAGTTTTTATTCATAGTCATTAACCACACTGAAGAAATGGACATTTATCAATAAACTGTAATCCTTTAAGATCTATTTAGCAATTTTTTTACTTCAAGCAATCTGTGTTTTATGTTTTTATAATTCATTAACTTCAAACTGTTAAATGAAAATGCACTTTTTAACATTTCTATAACGTAAGTATGTACCAATGTGAACAAAATCAGGATCTGATTTTGATTAAGCGGTATAAATTGATGGCTGATGATGCCCAGCTAGTGGGCGAAACATGTCCCAATAATGATTTATAATAATGTTATTTGCTTTACGTCCCACTAACTACTATTACGGTTTTCGGAGACAGGTGCCGGAATTTTGTCCCGCAGGAGTTCTTATACGTGCCAGTAAATCTACCAACACGAGACTGACGTATCCGAGCACCTTCAAATACCACCGGACTGAGCCAGGAGCAAACCTGCCAAGTTGGGGTCAGAAGGCCAGCGTCTCAACCGTCTGAGCCACTCAGCCCGGCAATGATTTATAATAAAGTATAATTCCTAATTGTAACAACTTTGTATTCTATTGAAAAGGTGGATTTTAATAAATTTAAGTGGGATATTTTAGAATTAAGTGGTATGTCCCGAGCTGTCAATGGAGAGATAGCGTGGAATGACATTAGTAGACGAATAAGTTCGAGTAGTGTCTTTAAAAGTAAGAAAGATCACAATATGAAGATAAAGTTGAAATTCAAGAGGACAAATTGGGGCAAATATTCGTTTATAGGAAGGGGAGTTAGGGATTGGAATAACATACGAAGTGAGATTTTCAATAAATTTCCAAATTCTTTCCATTCATTTAAGAAAAGGCTAAGAAAACAAAACACCTGGGCAACAGTCCTAAATACAGATCAGTAGAGATTGATTTTGTTCAAAATAATCCAGGAGACTTCAGAGTGACTCTAGAAACTTCTCTTATGATTTGTTTTACAGGAAAAGTTTTCTTGACTAAATTTATTCAGAACATTACTTACATTTGTTCAATGCCATTTTCGGATAGTGAAAAGTAGGGAAAATGAGCTGTAGTCACATGCAAAAAAATCAAAGACTTAACTGCAAAGGGCATAAGAGGGCAAGGAAGAGTATGTGACAAGAGGCATGCCCATCGAACAACAGGAAGGACAGGTCAACATGCAAAGTCACTGTCCAGTCAATAGTGGGTACAACAGCTAGTGGCAAGTAAATTTAAATGTTCAAGATGACCAATTCAGGTCAATAGAAAGTGTTAACTCTGCATTACTCACTAGTGAGGGCAGTGCTGACCTTTTATGCTTAAAGGCCATAATATGCCCCATAAAATGCATTTTTGTTCCATATTGAAGTGCAGTTATAAGAATAAATTGACAAGTAAATTATATTATGGAAGTCTTGGGACTAGTTTCAGCCAAATAAAATTAAATTATGTGATAACTAAAACATATGTATACCAGACAAAAACAATGTTGTAGAACATTAAATATATGAAAAAAATGAAAATCCAGTGTTTCCTGTCATTCCACTGGGTCAGGAATGGAATGAAGCCCCCATCTAGGAGTGAGGATAGGATTTGTGCCGGCTGCCAAAGCCTGTCTCACTCCTCTGGGGTGATTAGTGAATGGCAGATGAAATGAAATGTTAATTGAGAATGTTCCTGGAATTATGACAAAACCGTAGTACCCGTAGAAAAACCTGTCCCGCCTCCGCTTTGTCCAGCACAAATCTCATATGGAGTGACAGGGATTTGAACCACTGAAACCAGCGGCGAGAGGCTGGCGTACTGCTGCCCGAGCCACGGAGGCTCGCCTCCTGCTCAATGTTACGGAACATTGTTTTATCTATCTGGAACAGTTTTTCAATTGTAACTTCAATCTAAATAAAATTTCAGAGAAACCAAACATTTTATTTTACCTTTTAATTCCTATCTATAGTAATCATGCCTCAGATAAAAAGATCTCTAAATTCCCCTCTCAGCAGCAGTCTTTCTTTCCTCATCCTTCAGCCCCACCTTAAGACAACCCTCCCCTCCCTCCCCCTTGTTTACTCCCATCCCTCCTCACCCTATCCACTCCTTTGTTTACATTGCCTGCTTCCTACAAGTCAGAGCTTGTTCTACATCAGACTTTAGAGGTGAGTTTCTCAAATAATGTTCTTTTTAATTTCTTTTCTGTGTATTTTATTCATTCCTAATTCTGGCTATCATTTCCAGATTTACTTCGTTGCCTGAGGTCCTAAGTCAACTTAAGTCATATTGTGACTAGAAATCAACCTTAACTTTTGTTATCTATATTTAATGTTATAATAATTCCTACAACAATGTCTTTGTCCAGTATAGATGTTTTTTAGTTATCACATAAATTGTTTAATTTTATTTGGCTGAAGACGGCCAGTAAATGCTGAAACTATTCCCAAGACTTATGTAATATTGTTTACTTTATATATTGTGAATTTATTCTTATCAATAATGTGCCCGTATAAAGATGGAAGTATTTTAAATACGTGAATTTGAGGTAGTTATTTAGGAACATGAGCGAGTGGAGAGGCCGAGCGTGTTAATACAATGGAGCAGAGCTCTGAATTCAGGAGACGCATGGGTTCGAACCCCACCGTCGACTATCCTGAGTGTTTTTCTATCATTTCCCCATTTATACTTCCATGCAAATACCAGGACAGTTCCTATTCACAGGACACAGATGATTCCTTCCACCTCCTTACCCAGTTTCATTCATATTCATGCATTTCATCTTCATTAGCTCCTAAACTGAGGTTGGTAACAGGAAGGGCATCCGGCCATAGAATATGCCATATAAATTCACCTCGCCTTATCCCCGACCCCGTATCAAGAAACTGGTCTAAGGGGCAGACAGTTCTTTAGGAACACGAATGCTTAAGATTTGAAAAAGGAAGAGTAATTCAGTGTAATGACTGGTTTCCCTGCGATGAGTCTTCAACTGGGTTGATCCTGTGCAGTTCATTTTTCATCTGCATAGTTCCTGCATCCTGAGTTCACAAGAAATGTCGATGTCTTTTGGTCTCGCACGAGGTCGTTTCCTGGTATTTTACCTTCCAGAATTTCCATCAACACATTCCTATGTCGAAGCATATGTCCCATCCAAAAATGTTCTCTTCTCAATCTGACTCAACACATGTCTTTCTTGGACAACGCTCAATACCTCAGTGTTGGTCTTCTCCACCCAACTTATCCTCTGCAGCCGATGCCAGCACCACATCTCAAAGGCTAATGTCCAGCGCAATGGACCAAACAGAAGATTTCATTATTTTTCTTCATAAGGTGAGGGACATTGTTCTCTGTCATAGAAGGGACTGCTTACCTCTGAAGTTTTGCTTTGCTGTGTTTTCATTTCTAAGTGACACTGAAGGTTTTCTGTTATGATCTGGCCAAGGTATTCGAACTGTGCTACTTGTACAGGCTCACCACTGGTCATAATATGCATTGGACTTTTGTTTTATTAATATTCATCTTCATATCAAATTCCTTAGCTTTTCCATTAAGCTTTAGCAACATTTTGGAGTATGCTAAACTAAATAATGCAAACATGCAATCCAGGATAATAGGAAACATTTTACAGTGCTATCACTTCTGTTGCTTTCAGCATCTTTCCTGGATCATTTGCAAATTTTGTTTCAGGGTTCAAACATTTTCAGCAGGAGCATGGAGGCCTCACTTGGTAATTCCATTCTTTCCTCAAACACATGGAATAGTCATCAATCGACAAAAGTTCCCCTTCTTCAACTTGCAGACACTGTTCCAGAGTTATCACTTTCGTAAACCTCACGTGCTTCATTCCCATCAGTTGTCCCGAGTCCACTTCCTCAATTGTTTCACAACTTGTATAAATTCACTAATAACAGTTGCAGTATAAACATTTCACATTAAAGACAAGCATAAGACAAACATATTACAATGCACAAAATGTGAAAAGGACTTGCTACTGAGCACACCGCTCACCTAACATCCACTGTCACGCCTAATAATGGAGTGAGGTTCTTCGTTTCAAAAAGATAATTGAAATAACTGACACCTCGCCTTCCTAACAATCTGTAAGGTATAGAGTTTCAGAAGTATAGGTATTCAAACATTTCAACAAACAATACTATGAAAGCGAGCGCTGCAGTCACCATGCGAGGAAACACAGGTTAACTGCTAATGATTTAACTTTCAACTTACTGACTTATTTCTTTAGAAGTTACGTGGTATACATTAAAATGAATCTTTCATCATGTTCACATACGTCCCCACAACGGCAAACTAGTGAACATGATGAACTAAGGAACCTGTAATTCAAGTTTTGCTTTAAGTTTTATTGTTTATATAATGTCTACCCTCCAACAAAGTCTCACATCTGCAGCTCGTTCTGTACAGCTAACACATAGAAGTCAAAGAAATATTAATGTTTCTTTTATTCCACCTATTCAATACATGAAGAGTGATTTTAATTAAGAATTCAATCTTTATGAAGAATTATAGGGACATGTTTTGCCCTTTATTTAAGGGCATCTTCAGCCTTAATATCAAACCTGAAAGATAAATCAGGATCCTGATTGTTCTTAATTGTAGTTTTTTTTAAAGATAAATTACAAATGATAAAAGTGATAAAAGATGAGAAAGAGGGATGACAGTAAAGATATTCTTATAATAAAGCCTTAGAAACAGTGAATATATATACCTTTTTGAATCTCCTTGCCTAAAAATGTGGTAACAAGTTGCATATTACTAGTTCTATAAGAACACACATTGCTGCGTCGAATCTTGTTAAATGGCGCCCTGTATTGGTTGAGGGCGTTAGAAATATGTTTGGAGCCTAAACAGTTCAAACTTTGGAATAATGACTAAGAAAATTGTTACTGATTACTCCAAGTGGAGTTTAAATACATTTTAAAGTCAGTGATGAGACATTTCTGCCGCTCTCTGAAATTATGTTGTATAGGCGAGGGAAATGTTTTATAATAAGTAGCCACAACTATAAACTTCTCTAAGAACACAGTTAATTAGAATTGAGTTAATTGAAGGCATAAGAAATCAAATTAGAGCTTAAACAGTTTGATCTTTAGAATAATGATGAAGGAAAGTATTTCTGATCACTCCAAGTGGGGTTTATAATAAAATTTAAAGTTGTTAGTTTGTTAATCTCGTGTGAAGAGATAAGTCTGCAGTCTTTTTAAAGCATGTACGAGTGAGAAAGAGTGCTCGATGGTAAGCAGCTGTGTTAATATTAGCTGGAAGGTGCGACTAGCTTCTTATATAGAGTCGAAAGGGAAAATGTGGTTCAAAGTCTGTAACAATAGGAGATTTACGTATTAAGGAATGAAATTGAAGGGGAAAAGTGTAAATTCACTTATCTCTTTATCAATAGCGATGTTAATTAGTTAACGTGAAGGCGAGTTAAGAAGTATGTAATATTTATCTTTTTGACGGTTATAGTGTTAATCAGTAGCTATGGTAGCATTGAAATGACATACTTGTGCTTCTGGTGTTATAACCATGTAGCCATTTCCTTCTCGCTGTATGTTTCCTCCCAGCAGTCACTGCCCCTCCCCATCAGCTGACAAACGTCAAGGACCATAGCTCCACAAAGAGACCAGCAAATCCCAAGAAAAACCTCACCTAACCTGCAAAAATCTTCGTATTCTACCAAAACTTTTCTAGAGAAAACTTTCCATGCTTAAATGGGCTGGCAGCCAAAATCTGTGGAACAACTATTTTATAGAATAAAATTATGTTCTTCCATGTCAGACATTTAGCCCAAACGGTGTGAAGAACCTTACTCCAAATAATGAAAAATTAAAAAATCATCCAGCAAAAACGATGACTTCTCTAAACCTGCCCCAAATAAGTATGACAAATACATAGTATTTAAATAGTGCACCACTTTTGAGTTTCTTATTCATTCCTTCAGACTGTAACAGATCCATCAAACTTGTTGAAATATATGTGACATGGAAGTATACACTGCCAAGCAGTGACTTACAGTGCTCAGAGGCGGGTGGAGGCAAGTTCATAGAGCAGGAGGAATATTACCACATCTTGTCTTGCTCAGATTCTGCTGACAAATCACTGTCTTACATTTGTCAGTATTGTAGGAAAAACAAAACCGAAAGGTCACCTGTTTTTGCATCATAGATATCTATCTATATATATCTATAAGAGTTTTGTCTGTACATTGCTCAGAATTTAAAAAGGACAGTATTTCTGTATCAGTCATGTCCATAGTAACAAGGAAATGCACTTTTTCATTTGCCGTAATTTCTGTATGTATGTATGTATGTACACGAATCCCAAGAAAACGGCTAAAGAAAATTTAATGAAAATCGGTATGCACAGTTGGGAAATAAGTCGCTACAATCTAGGCTATAAATAATTGTATTCACGCTGAGTGAAATGGTAGTTTAGGGGAAGGCGTAAAATTTAATTCTCAAATATGTATATTATTGGTCGTACCTTAGTGAAAATCAGTATGCGAAGTCGGGGAATAAGTTGCTGTAATTTACACCATAAATAATTGTATTCACGCTGAATAAAATGGTAGTTTAGGGGAAGGCCTAAAATTTAAATCTCAAATATTTATGTTATTAGTGGTCGTATCGATTACATAACTACAGTTATATAGTTTGAACTTTCCGATCATTTATGTCTTATACCTTGTTACCGTACCGGCTATGATCAGAGATATTAATGAATTTGGATTTTTGTTACTAAGCCCAAATCAGCGCCGAGTCACAAGAAAATGGGTAAAAAGAATTTAATGTAAATCGGTACGTGAAGTCTGAGAATAAGAAACTACAGTCCACGCTATAAATAATTTTATAAGACGACCTGATATCACAGAGTCAAAAGAAAACTAAATGTGAAGGCCTACAATATAGGAAGCTCATAAAATTGATCAACAATAGCATGACATTGACCACTGTTTGTAATGTGCTTTGTGTCTTCTGTTGCCACTCATTTATGATAGACAGGATTACTGCTGCGTACTGAGTATTTTTTAAAATTTGCCTTACGTCAGACCGACACAGATTTTATGGTGACGATGGAATAGGATAGGGCTAGGAGTGTGACGGAAGTGGCCTTGGCCTTAATTAGGATACAGCCCCAGCATTTGCCTGGTGTGAAAATGGGAAACCACGGAATACCATCTTCAGGGCTGCCAACAGTGGGGTTCGAATCCATTATCTACCGGATGTAAGCTCACAGCTGCACGCCCCTAACCACACGGCCAACTCGCCCGGTTGTACCGAGTATAACAGCCTGCCTGAATATTGGTGGGAAGTAGCTGGAGAGTTTGATACCTTCTTTAGCATGCCATTCCACTGGTTCATACATTTTCTGATACTACTGGTACGTAACACAGTGGTTCATTCATTATAGCATTCGAGCTATTCAACCCCTACTCTGAGGCACTGATTGGAATGAGCAGAGTGCATATTTAACGGAATAATGTCAGAGGAGTGTTCACGACTGTCTGCGGCTTGGTTATTCCAGCTCTGGAACTTTGGACTGTTAGATCAGCACTGTAGTACTGTTCGTTAAAAGTGAGAAAAGTGCGTTTTTTCATTTAATCGAGTATTTTATATGATATTGCTTTTAATCGCTACTTTCCTACTGACGTTTGTGTAATGACCTATGTTGACTTCAGTTAGGAAAACCACAAGGTCAGTCTCAGAATCCAATCCCATAGCGAAGCACGGGTACATCAACTAGTATCATTATAAACTTATGCCTTTCAGTTTTCAGTGTGCAAGCCTCTGATTTTACTAAACTCTGCCACAATCCTGTATATAGCTCTGCATTCTCTTAGTTCTACACCTCTTATCTTTAAATCATGAACCGAGCGTAACCATCATGTTGGTCTCCCTCTACTTTTACCCTCCAAGACCAAGTCCATTATTCTCCTGGGTAACATTCTCCATGACCCCTCCACCAGAGCAAGTTTATGCATACAGCTTCAGCCATTGTGATCCTTGTTCTTTAAAGCAGGCTAACATCTAGGTCATCTGTCCTTAACTGTACGAAATGAGAATTTACAATTCCAAAACTCATCCACTGCCCGGAATTCAAAATGTGATGAAGAATGAATGGTTGAATATGTAAAATAATCAGCAGATCCAACTCAATATTAAAAGTTAAAAATAATTCAGAAATCAACCCACTGACTAGAATTCAAAGAGTGACAACGAACTGTGATTATGAACTTAAACAATCGGATCTGACCTGCAATACATCACCTTTTCAGAAACTAACTTAAAAGAATAGTTACTGCCCAAGGGGCTGCTTCCAAAACAATCCTGAATCGATGCTTGTCTAAAGGGGTCAGAAATCCACGTCAATGGCCCCTCATTGGTACATATCACTAGTCAAGTAGAACCATGGCATTTCTCATGTAGCGGTACTAATCACAATATACTCATGGTGTTCCTCGCATAGTGGTACTAGTCACAGGGACCCCCACTATCCCACGGTGTTTCTCACATAGTGGTACTAATCACAAGCAACGCAGACCCACGGTGTCACTCAGTGGTACTAATCACAGGCAACGTCCAGACCCATGGTGTTCCTCGAAATTCAGACCCACGATGTCCTCAATCATATACTGAAACACCCCAGTGATTATAGCCTCTATCTGCTTGGGGTGTTGCAAGCAAACCTGGCCAGAGGGGAGCCTTCGTCATAGTAGCGGATACTGTAAACCCATAGTGATCCACCTACAGACCCATGGTATTCCTCACATAGTAGTACGAAAGTCCGACTTGTGGTGTTCCTCATGTGATGGTACTAATCACAGGTAATCTCATGGTTCAAAATTCAGCATCCCTTGGCCGCCCCTTTTAGCTGTCTCTTACGGCAGGCAGGGGATATCGTGGATATATTTTTTGTCTGTGTCCCCCACCCACAGAAAGTTGTTTGGTCCGCAAGAGTAACTTTATTTCACTCAAGTCTGCCGGCAAGCTGGTTAGGAACCCCCTATCCGTCACGAGTATCACCTCTCCCCCTGCGTACTAGGTTCGTGGTCCTGCCATTGTACCCACATGTTTGTACCAGCGATCATTCACTAGATTCATGTCCTCTGTAACTTGAAAGATATCCTGAGTCCACCCTGCTACACTCCCATAAAGCAAAGTTGGTCTGAAAACAGACTGGTGTAAACAGTTTCTTACAGAATACTTCTGATTGGAACAGCAAGCTCACTGTCCCACCATCCTGGGAGAACACACATAAGTGTGTTAAATGATCCACTCGTTCCAACTTTGTATTCCGAACCTGACATCAATTATTTGGTTTCTTACCCATCGACACCACTTCAGTCTTTGAAAGGCTAATTTTCATATTGTAATCACACAAAGTTTCATTATATTTTGCCATGCATGAAGATGCTGCAATTGACTCCTCAGGCAATGCCATGATATATTTACATTTTACCACTTTACGAAAGGTGGCGCATTTTTTTTCCTTTACTTTGCACCGACACAAATAGGTCTTATGGCGACGATGGGATAGGAAAAGCCTACAAGAGAGAAGGAAGTGGCCATGGCCTTAAGGTACAGCCCCAGCATTTACCTGGTATGAAAAAAATGGGAAACCACAGAAAACCATTTTCAGAGCTGCCAACAGTGGAATTCAAACCCACTATTTCCTGTATGCAAGCTCACAGCTGTGCGCCCCTAACCACATGGCCAACTCTCGTGGTGAGTAGATTGTGTGCCAAAAGCCTTTCCGCAGTATTCATATGGAGTGAGCGCTCGTCCTTAAGATGGGGACTTCAGGCCTTAAGCAGACCCCCTGGTGCTATTCGTCAGGAGTAGTCGATGGGCTGGTGCCGGGTATCCTCCCTCTTCCTACTATCATCTCAACTTCTTTGACGAGATTAACCTCAGGAAGGGCATCTGGTCGTAAAAACTCGCGATTGCATTTCATACCCAACCTGTGATGACTGTCTAAAATAAATGAAAAAATGATTGTGAGACGAAAACAATCAGTGAATCAAATTCACAACACCTTCATTACTGGAATGATCCGTATTATCTAAAGGGGTCCAAAATCCAGGTCACCTGCCCATCATAATTTTACAAATCACTGGTAAAGCAGAACCATGGTATTCCTCTTAAAGTGGTACTAATCACAAGTAATGTAGACTCAAGGAATGTCGCACACAATGGCATCACTCATAGGTAACAAACCCATGACGTTTCGCACATAATGGTACTAATCACAGGTGCTGGTATTCCCGTGGTGTAGGCACTGCAGACCCATGGAGTTTCTCAGAAAGTGGTTCTACTCATAGGTAGCACATGCCCATTCTGAACACAGGGGAACCAACAATCCAGGGCAGCGTTACAGCACATGGAGACTAGTCCGCGCAGCGAAATGCTGCCCCTCCCCACTGCGCCTCTGTAATACACAGAATAGTAACCATAGGCAACGCCCAGACCCGTGCTGTTCCACACAAGGGTACTACTCCTAGGTAACGTAGATTCATGGTGGTCCTTACATAGTGGTACTAATCTCAAGAAAAGTCGACCCATGGTGTTCATGTAATGGTACTAATCACAAGTAGTCTCATGGTTCTAAAACCATCCCTTGGTCGTCCCTTACAACAGGCAGGAGATATTGTGGGTGTATTTTCATTCCCCACCCACAGGGGGTACCCAACCCCGTAGAGCACTAGCAGTGATTGGTAATTAGAAGTGTGGGGTGGGGGCTACAAAATGGTACGCTTTTTGATGCTCCCAGCAAATTTCAATGGAGGTAAAGGTTCACAGTCTACCAACTTTGTGTGGTAATAATAGTTCTGTTTTTAATTCAATAGCATACAGTAAAACTTACAAAGCAACAATAATAACACATGTATTACATTTGAATACAAGTATGGTGTGATTGTAAGCACTAACACTAAACACACTGCCAGACCGATGAATCACCTGTGCCCATCCCCTGCTACCCTTCGTCACAACCCATGCTACACATTGCTGTGCCACTATGAATCTGTCAGTCACAACAAACAACATTTTGTGCACATTTCTGGTAAGAATTTTGTTAAAAATTAAAGAAATTGAAAGGAAGAATTAGCTGATAAGGTAACAAGCCTTATACAAATTTCTTTCTTAATCATTTTACAGTTCCAGTTTCCTGGGTACTGCTGGCGAACCTCTCATTCTGTCTTATTGAGATACATTCTGCTGTTAATGAAGTCCTCCAGTGTCCTTCCCCGATCTGCAATGTCCATCTTTACGATGTCCATCCAGTGGGTTCTTTGGTCTTTCCACCATCCGTTTCCATGCCACATGTTGCTCCAAATTAACATATGCTGTCCTTGTTGGCTCCATCCTCAATACATGCCCAAACCACATCAGTCTGGATATGCTGATCCAATCAAACAATGATAATCCCAGCTTCCTTCCTAACCATATCATTCCTCAACTTGTCCAGTTGAGTTTTTTAATTGTGGACCTAAGGAACTTCATCTCGGATGCCTGCAACCATGATGAGTTTTTTAGCGAGGGTGCAGGTTTCAATACCATAGGTCAAGATTGGTATGAAGTACTGATTGAACATCACCAGCTTTGATTTTGTTGGTACTTTGGGATCGCGAAGTGTTCGTACTTGCCGGTAAAAGCAAAAGCTCTTCTGCACTCTATTTGCCACCTGCCGAGTTATGTAAAGCTTTCAACACTTTCTTTCTAGTGGGTGGTTTCCTAGCATGATGTTCGCTGGTCGTCCCTCTATTGCCATCATTACTGTTTTGAGTTTGCTTATCTTGAGATTGAACTCCTGGAACTTAACCTTCCAATCATAGAGTCGACTGTACTTGTTTCTCCCCAGATCATGTCACCAGCAAAGGCCATTGCATGTAGTTCAAAGGTTTTCTTGATGTTCATTATGTCATCCATGATGGTGATAAACAATAATGGGGATAGTGCACTGCCTTGCTGGACTCTACTTTGTCTTTTTCAATCATTTCCATTGCTTTTCTATAATTCCTAGCCTCAGGCAGTTAAATTGAAAGAATAAAAATGTAGGGGACAAAAACGTGGGGGAAGACTGCCTCGCCCCACCAATCGTCGCCACTGCCAGAGAGAACTGGAACAAGGGTTCACATGAAAGGTGAAGATGTCAGAGTTTCAAGAGTGCACAACCGTTTGTCACTATCTGTTCTACTCCCTTCTAAATATCGGCAGTATAAGCAATTCTTGAATGCAAAGCTGACAGTATGAACCAATAAAAACAGTCTGAAGACTTTCTACAAAATTAAGTAGAGACCGCATCATTTTCATGCGTTCTCCACAGCATCAAAATAACGCTCCCGGAGTTTCTAGCGATCATCAGTAATGGGGAATGTGTGTTTACTGTGGAAGGAAAAAGAACAAAGACAAACGAATCTTCACTCTTCAAATTACATATGCAGAGAACAGTTCTCTTGTCTGGGCTGTGCACATGGGAAACGCAAAGTAGAGCACTGAAAGGAGTTCAGTTATTCCTGTGTTAATATGAAGAGTTCCATTAGCGTAATGTTATGCTACTAAATGAACACATTTCATAATTTGGCTTAGTAAATTTTAGTTTTGTGTAGCATTTATTTCCAATACTGTATCAAACTTTATTTCCATTTTAATTTCATAAACACATGAATTTATGCAATATGGTACTGTAAATTTAGTTGAAATTGAAATGGCGTATGGCTTTTAGTGCCGAGAGTGTCCGAGGACAAGTTTAGCTCGCCAGATGCAGGTCTTGATTTGAGACCCATAGGCGACCTGCGCGTCTTTAGGATGAAATGATTATAAAGACGACAACCAGCCCCTGTGCCAACGAAAGTAACCAATTAAGGTTAAATTTCCCGACCCTGCCGGGAATCAAACCCGGGACCCCTGTGACCAAAGGCCAACAACGCTAACCATTTAGCCATGGAGCCAGACTTAAATTTAGTTAATGTATTGAATATGCGTTTTATTTTCTTGATTATAGGTTTGTGTGTTGTATGTTCTAGTGACAAAGTATTCACTAAAATATAGAAAAGCATTGAATGAGGCTTAAAAACGTTTTTTTAGTGGCTTTATGTTGCACCGATACAGATAAGTCTTATGGCAACGATAGGACAGGGAAGGGCTAGGAGTTGGAAGGTAGCAGCCATGGCCTTAAGGTACATCCCCCAGCATTTGCCTGGTGTGAAAATGGGAAACCATGGAAAACCATCTTCAGGGCTGCCATCAGTGGGATTCGAACCCACTATTTCCCGGATGCAAGCTCACAGCAGTGTGCCCCCAACTGCACGGCCAACTGTTCTGGTACTAATTAAAAAAAGCAACAATGTGCATTTAGAGTGATATTTCACTCTAATGTAATAGTGGTCCTCGATTCATGATGCAGCAGGCTTTCAAAGTTTTCTTGAGGTTGCCCCCATATGACACTCAGTTCTTGTTTAGAGTAATTGGGCCCGAAATGCCAGAAATGATACGAATTATCAGAAAGCCGCTTCTACTAATGACAGGCTATTTTTTATAGGTATAAACGAAGATTCCCAGCGACTGGTGACTTGGACATTTCACTTATGTTTGTTTCGAGTATCAAAACAAGCAATTTCAGTTATTGTGCCCGAGGTGTCAAGCCTTATACAACGATCCCAAGGGATTGGTAAAAGTGCAAAAAGAAAAACTACATTAGAACACAGCTAAAAGAATATAACAGAATTTTAAAAAATACAGACTATTAGAACTTTCGCTTGCGATTTGGGTAGTCAATGTTTGGAAGAAATAAGAAAACTTCGTATTCCGCGCTACGAATTTGCGCGCTCTAATTGCGTCCTTGCGTATGTGCGAACCTAAATGTTAACGAAAACGCGAAAAGTTACAGAAAAGTTTCATTCACAAAAGTTAAATACTGGTATTCTGATTATCAACATGCTCGAAAAGTTAAACAAAATAGCGTGTTCGCTAACCGCCAAAAATGTTCATGAACATTGTTGGTTTAGGCGTCATCGGACAGTACAGACCACCTTTTCAAATTATGCGAAAATAGGCCTATTTAAAGGGTTTGTCATCATTTAGTATATTTTAATTTCCTTACAAAAATAAAAATGAGTCTAGCACACCTTGTGACCATGATGGTTAAGGCGTTGAGTCTAAATGGTTTGCCACGGGCGAGTTGGCCGTGCGGTTAGGGGCGGCTGTGAGCTTGCATCCGGTAGATAGTGGGTTCGAATCCCACTGTCGGCAGCCCTGAAGATGGTTTTCCGTGGTCTCCCATTTTCACACCAGGCAAATGCTGAGGCCGTACCTTAAGGCCACGGCCGCTTCCTTCCAACTCCTAGCCCTTTCCTATCCCATCGTCGCCATAAGACCTATCTGTGTGTGTGTGTGCGCGACGTAAAGCCACTGGCAAAACAAACGTTTGCCACCGTGGTTTGTTAGTTCCAGTCCCATAGGTCCGAAAATTTTTCACCATCTGGGTAGAAGTGGTGGTATACAATTTCCCATGACGAGATTGCGTGCCAAAAGCCTGGATCAACTCAATCAACTCAATCAATACTGATCTGCATTTAGGGCAGTCGCCCAGGTGGCAGATTCCCTATCTGTTGCTTTCCTAGCCTTTTCCGAAATGATTTCAAAGAAATTGGAAATTTATTGAACATCTCCCTTGGTAAGTTATTCCAATCCCTAACTCCCCTTCCTATAAATGAATATTTGCCCCAGTTTGTCCTCTTGAATTCCAACTTTGTCTTCATATTGTGATCTTTCCTACTTTTATAGACGCCATTCAAACCTATTCGTCTACTAATGTCAATCCACGCCATCTCTCCGCTGACAGCTCGGAACATACCACTTAGTCGAGCAGCTCTTCTTTCTCTCATTCTTCCCAACCCAAACATTGCAACATTTTTGTAACGCTACTCTTTTGTCGGAAATCACCCAGAACAAATCGAGCTGCTTTTCTTTGGATTTTTTTTTTAATTCCAAACCTCTCCGTAGTGTTCAGAATATGGAGTGCGGGCGTACGACGCTGTTGATTACGATTCGTCTGGATGTAGACTAACGTAAGCCTTGAGCAGACACCTTGGTACTATCCAACAGAACTAACGCAATGTGTCGGTACCGGGTTCCACCCTCTCCCCACTGTATTGTGTATCACGACATCCATTTCATCTCATTAACTCCGCTGATAAGGCTGACGTCAAGAAAGGCTTCCTGTCGTCAAAACATACCACCATATCCCCTTTGCTTGCTACGAAGTTCCATCTCCATTATCAGACCCGTTCTACTGTAACGTCTCACGTCCCAATTTTTCTCGCATCGGAATGTGCGGTTCCTTTTAATGGAGCCTGAATGGTGAAGAAAAAAATAATATAACTTGCCGAATAGTGAATGCGAATACGCGTAGTATTTCTCAACTATATAATTTTCCTTATCCGCGATCTGTAAATACCCTGTAATATTTACTTCACACTTGCACAGCTAAGGGAATTTGAACACAGTATGGAAACTTGTGGAATGAGCATGGTACCGGTACTTCGACAGTATGCTTTTTCCTTAGCAACAGCCTCCAATTTTAGTGTATTTTCCGAGAGATTAATTAGAATATATGAGGACCATCCTACATTAATTTACGGTACCCTGTATCAAAGCTAGTCTGGAGTTACGTTTTTCAATCTAATCTTAAGAGGAAAGTGTACGTAAGCCTGGAGCGTGTGTACGCAAATTATGAAACGGTGTTTTGTAATATATTTTGGCCTAACATTAGGTCAGACACCCCGCTATGGTAAATAAGAGCCTAAAAATTTTAGGACTAAAAGATACTCAGGATACGAAATGAATACTTGAAGGCCCCAATCCCAATCGTGTCTAAGTAAAATGAGTTCCAAATGAAACTAAATGTATTGTACGTCAAATTGTTCTAATTACAAAATCCATTCACGAAGTAGTGATCATTAAATACTTTTTACTGTCCTAGATATAAACGCTGTTAAATCTTAATAAGAAGCGGCGAATCAATATTTTAAAATGATGATTTTTGTTGTTTCAAGGGGCCTAACATGTAAGGTCATCGGTCCCGATATTTAAAAAAAAATACGAAAATGAAAGCTGAAGTACGAAGTTTAAACATGTAACTTCTACTGTAACGTATCCCTTCGCTATTTTCCACAATGCAACGTATGCTTTCTTTTAATGAAGTTGAATGGGGAAGAAAAAACAGTAAAATTAATATAACTTACCGAACAGTAAATGCAAATACACGTAGTTTTTTTCCACTCAGATATAATTTCTGGAAATATAACAATACCTATACTTCACAGCTAAAGGGATATTCCCTTAAGTTCTAATTACGTTCCAACTGGTACCGATTTGACATATCAAGGCTATTCCAGCTTTCAACCTCGTGACAGCGATAGGTATTGTTACTAAGCAAAATGTTACAATCTTCAACAGCTAACGTTAGACTACCTACATTCAATCAACTATCCGTAGACATAAAATATTGTTCATCCAAATTCATAGCCCTACCTGCCTCTGCTTGTTACGAACACGCTGTGAACCGACTGGTAGCACTTACCGAGTTAAACTGCGTCGACCAAGAAAGACGATGGACGTGACGTTCCTCCGGTTCCTTCCAGGACCAAAGCAACCAAAGAGAATGAGTACCCATGACGAAGAGGTGTGGTGTGGTGTGGTGTGGTGGGGATAGGACGGCAAGGTTATATGGTCCTTGCACCAAAGAGGATGCAATGGGATAGGATAGACACTCTTTTAGACAGACCTTGCAGGACAGCAAGGTCAGTCTAGGGAGGTCAAGACAAGAATGGAGCCGCCATATTGAGTCTTTAGATGAGCGTAACCAAGGGCAAGTGTATTCAAATTTAGAGGATTTAGGTGTCAAACACTGAAATAAAAATTAACGAACAACTATTTTCCTTGTAGGATTTAACAGAGTATCTATTTTCCATGTGTATATAACTCGTAAATGAGATAAATACATTCACAGCTATTTGAATAGGAAGATAATCACTAGAACAAAAATGTCATTTTTTGAAAAACAAGAATCAGCAGAAGTGCTCACGCACACTCTTTTACTTCTATACAACTTGGTCTTACTGTGTTTCTTAATAATATCAGCTGTCAAAATACGTAACCTTGTTGAAATAAACATAGAAATCCTTACGGTACTCCTGTTGTATTATGAATACATGAAATATTGAACTTAAAATACTTAAAGACAGTTGTAGTAAATTACTTTCGGCATTTCCTTTATTAAGTAGTTACCGGCACCGCGTTCCTAAAAGCATACTTCAGCATGTTGACAAGCAGTGAATGCCTCTTGAGTTTGAGTGCATTAAATTATGTTTGCTAACTGCTGTTATCCATTCATGTGGTGAATTCGTTGGATTCTGAGGCAAAAATACTCTTCACATATACAACGAGAGTGATGTTCTTAGCTACTCTAACCATTACGAAGTGTTGGTGGTGGTTTGTTTTAAGAGGAAGTACAACTGGGCAACCATCCACTATTAATACTAGAGGGAAAAATATGAAGGAATATGACACTTCGAAAAATCAAGGTATCGGCCAAAGAAAGACAAAGGGCCCCGAAGTTCGTGAAAATGAAAGACTCCCTACGCTTCGATTGCTCCAATACCGGTACCGTCGGGGTCGTAAAAGAACAAGTGTTGACCAGGACAGGTCGAATAGGATAGAAAATTGAGGAGCCAGGCAAGTAATTGGAAGCAATGCCAGGACTCAGCTAAGGGCCCCGTGGTCACAACCCATGCTCCCAAGTTAAGAATCCCTGGGCCCTTTTTATTCGAACCTTACGACAGATAGGGGATACCATGGATAAATTCTACAACCCCCAAAATGGTTTAAAGCCGACATCTGCATTATGTTTTCATCATCATCATTAGAAGAAGAAAAAGAAGAAAAGAAGGAGCTAGTGGCTGTGTGGTTTGGGTTACATAGCTATCAACTTGTGTTCGGGAGATAGTGGGTTCGAACCTCACTGTTGGCAGCCCTGAAGTTGGTTTTCCTTGGTTTCCCCATTGTTCACACCAGACAAATACTGGTGCTGTTCCTTAATTAAGGCCACGGTCGCTTTCTTCCCATTCCTAGCCCTTTCCTCTTCCATCGAGTGTCGGTGCGACGTAAAGCAGATTGTAAAGAAGAAGAATACTTAGGCATTATGTGAATATTGGGTACACTTATCATTCGAATCACATGTCTCAGATTTATAGGAGTGGTATAACACTTGCGGTAGATAACTGCGAACCTGTTTAGGCTTCCATAACCTTTACCCCCTGTGGGTGAGGGTGATATATTAACACCCACGCTACCCCCTGCCTGTCGTAAGCGGCGACTGAAAGGAGTCCAGGGTCTCTTAACTTGGATGTTTAAGTTGGCGACTACGGGACCCTTAGCTGAATCCTGGTTTTTTTTCACTTAGTCTACTTGTGCCAGGCTCCTTACTGTCATTTTTCCTTAACGACCTCCCTTACGAAGTTAACTCGAAAAAGAAAACACGAATAATAATATTATTATAATACAATTGCTTCCGGTTGCTTCTTTAAAAAATCGCAGTTTGGAAGCTTTCCTAGAACAGTTTAAAGGCCTGGGCGTATTAGGAACATTTTCGGGATGGAATTCCACTTGAGTGTTTGTCCATCTACCCTCTTTTGTTCAAACTGCGATTCATCAAGATAATATCAGAAGACAGAATACATGGAACCCACAAATACAAATATCGTTCGTATAAATATTTGGCAGGAATAATGTCATTGTAACAACTAACCTCGAGCAAGTCGGAATTGCAAATGGGTTGCCATTTATCACGCCTGCGGTTTTGTACAGTATCCATTGAGGTCATCATTGCTTATTACTGGAAAGCGAAACACTCTAATCCCGCCAGTTGCCTTTCTCTGACTATTTGGTGTAGCGCAGTATCCCATTTTCCTTAAAAATGCAAATATATTTCACATTGTCACATCAGGCTTTCCCACATTATGACGATGCTCAAGACTCAATATGGCCGCCACCGCAAAGGATTGTGGTAGCGTGACCAGACCTTCATAAACTAACCTTGTAGGACGGCTGCTATCGCCGCGACATCTTCCGGTTAACTTTTTAATCTTTAGCTGTGTAATGGCGGCAAATCAACTTTCACTTATAAATAAGTCAGTCCAGTCAAGTTGTAACTTTCCTTACAAGTAAATTCCAGTTGCCGAGCCATCAACTTTTGCGTCCACTTCCCATCATGTGACTGACTTGACTCCAGTTATAGCCCCGTCCCGTCTGACCACCGACTTCTAGGCAAATCAACAGAGAATCTGCAGTTTTCTCGAGACTTTTTAGTACATTTGCGGGTATATAATAATGAATGCTCCTACTAATAAATGGAATGCAAACCAAAGAATGCAGTTTATCGACATTATTTTAAGAACAATACGAAATTTTATGGTTCCTATAAGCTAAGAAATCCTCTCCCGCTAGTTCTTTCAACAAGTTGTTAGATGCAATATGTAAAGCCCTTCTGCTAATCCACACTTTAACCCAAGTTTCCTTCTTCTTCCTTTTACCGGGCGAGTTGGCCGTGCGGTTAGGGGCGCGCAGCGGCGAACTTGCATCCGGGATATAGTGGGTTCGAACTCCACTGTCGGCAGCCGTGAAGATGGTTTTCCATGGTTTCCAATTTTCACACCAGGCAAATGCGGGGACTGGACCTTAATTAAGGCCACGGCCGCTTCCTTCCCATTCCTAGCACTTTCCTATCCCATCGTCACCATAAGACCTATCTGTGTCGGTGCGACGTATAACAAATTGTAAACAAATCTTCTTAAGACAGTTTTGTAATTCATACAATAAGACTACGCAAATAAGCTGTACACATGCACTTGGCATCTCAACTTCAATAAACTGAATACAATATTATACCACTGAAGTTCACACAAACTTCTAAAGACAGTTAGCACACATTTTCCCCAAAGTATTGGCTTCAAGTTTATTGGTTTTAAGTACTTGACTCCAGTAAACTATCCCTGTGTGAATTAGGCTTAATATTGGAAACTCCTGCGAGAAACTGGCGATACTGCTTCTGCGTGCCATCTAATGGTACACTTGCTACTGCTGTCAGCTGTGTATGTTAGAAGTGTCACTTTTGTGCTTCTTATGTATTACTATTTGAAAATTGCAGGAAGAGAAGTTATTTGTGCTAGCCTATGTACGGGTCTTTTATTTACAAAAGATAAAGTGATTGCAAGTCATTTGACAGATTATAAAACATAGTGCTATGAGTATATCTGTTAATGTTTACGTGCCTGGACCTTTTCTGTTTGTGAGAACGTACTTTCTTTAAAACATTGTTGTGATTAAACCTATGCATTTCATCGATTTTCAGGTGTACTCAGAAGGTTTTGAAGAACATAAGGACAGATTTAGATGAAATTCTGAGGACCAAAGGACCAGAACATTTAAATAAAGACTATGTATTATTGGCACACTTTTTAGCGATAGATTTGTGTACGGGGGTGAGGAGTAAGGAGGAAGCTATCCCAATTCTGGTTATACTGCCAACTGAATGGAAATGAAATCTGAATTGAATCGATAATATGATTGATCGATCGATATGAATTTTCTAAACCTTTATGATTTTAAGCCAACAACTGTGTCACACACTCATTATATAACATTTCTTGATGTGAATATTGTTGCTAGCATGAATTCTATAGTTTGGCTTTGCTGTGTAAACAACAACAGTACTAGTACGTAAAGTGTACGCCAGATGCTGCACAGCGATTCATAGTTTGTGTTCAAAGGTTGCCAATACAAATCTCGAAGATTGCCGAGGTCTACCTATTCAGCACTAGGGTGTAAATTTGCCGATAATAGTGAGAAGCACAAGCTTTCCATTATTTGTTAGCAAGCAGGATCATTAGAGCAAAAGGAGGTAACAATGTAATGCAGTAACAATGATGGCAGTAATTGTGAATCTGATGTTGCAAACTTTTTTTTGACTCATAATGATGTGATGAACTGCAATTTTTAAGCTAATAACACTGAACAGTGTGAGTTAAGTGATCAGTTAATGACTGTGATGTAATACAGGAAAATGCAGATCATTATGTCATGGGCTGGGATGTAACAAGTTTCCCCCATGCTGAGTGTAAGGATGCATTGTCATCTTATGATAATGATTATAAGCATGGAAAATTTGCACATAGAAATGAAGTATGAAAATTCTAAAATGATGTTTCCAAATATGTTTGGGGGAAAGTTTGTCTGTCACAATATCAGGAACATTTGAAAATAGTTTTTGTCGGAAGGCACACATGGAATTAGAAGCAAATTAACGGACAGTTTTTTTATCAATGGATGAAGTGTAGTGGAGATATATGTAACAGCTGTAAAAATATACTGACCGACAAGTGTTTCAAAGCCCTTATTAAGGCGCATGTGAGTACATCCAATGATAAAACAGAGAAAATTCTTGCCAGTAAAAATAACATACTGAATAAGATATTGCACGTGTGATTTTCTCTTGGAGATGTTATCTTACTGTAGTCATAACATGACATTGAATGTTTTAATAATACATTTGTTTTATTCCTATCACTGGTTCTTTCAGATCAACATCCACCTTCTTCCTTCCCTATATTATGTTACAAGAACAAGGCAAATTTATTAAAATCTGCCTCGTGTTAGTGTTCTCCTCGAGCACTACAAGCTGTCGCCGCTACCCTGCGTGGTAAGTGAGGAGAGATTCCACTATTATCATATTAAGCTATTTGATTGCGGTAAGGGACGTGTCTTCGAACATCTGTTCTCTAGCCATGTACTTATAAAACTCACTGTGATAAAGACATGTAATCAGGTAATTCCTTGCTTTATACAACAAAACTGGTCTATATTACGTACGGTAATCAGATTTTAAAAAATCATGTTTGAAACACTCAATTGTAAAAAATATATTATTTAGGCCTTTACATTCTTTTTAAATTAATGCACATATTTTCTGTGAGGGGAGGAGATTAGGTAAATGGTATACAACTAATGTTAGTTCCTTTGTACCAGTAGAGTATTTAATAACATTAATTGAAATTGGCATACTGTACAGAACGTCAATGTAGGCTATGTGTACAGTACCGGTACTTAATAACTTTCATTAAAATAAGAACATTAGAGAAACACTTCCATGTAAGGTAGATGTAAAGTAGGCCTATTTAATAATACAATTCATTGAAATAGATAAATAAATAAATGGTGTGCATTAAATAATGCAATTATTCATTGAAATGTAATGAAATGTCGTATGGCTTTTAGTGCCGGGATATCCCAGGACGGGTTCGGCTCGCCAGGTGCAGGTCTTTCTGTTTGATGCCTGTAGGCGACCTTCGCGTCGTGATGAGGATGAAATGATGATGAAGACAACACATACACCCAGCCCCCGTGCCACTGGAATTAACCAATTAAGGTTAAAATCCCCGACCCAGCTGGGAATCGAACCCGGGGCCGTTTGAACTGAAGGCCAGTACGCTGACCGTTCAGCCAATGAGTCGGACAATTATTCATTGAAATCAATAAATAAATGGCATGTATTAAATTCTTTACATCTACCTCACATGGAAGTGTTTCTCTACAGCAGGGCCTCTCAGAGTGCATGCGCCTATGCACTGCACGGCACAAGGTGCAGGAGACGACTTCACTATGTTGACCACAGTGCAAACCCCCACTCCACTTCCCCTAACCTTTCTCACCCGTTTGGCTTGTCTTCGCCTTCTCCACCTTCCCCGCTGATTCTCCCCTCACTGTGAAATGTTTATGTGCGGTGATCGGTGACGCTGTTGTATGGAACAATGTTGCCGGTGTTAAAATGCTCTCCTTTCAATTTGGTTTGAGCAGACAATTTATCTTCTCTAGCTCTTCTTTACCTTTATCGTTGCAATGACACCAGTTATGCCTGGAACAAGGGACCGGCTGACAACAATTCTGAGAGCCTTCTTTACATTACAATCAGAAATAGACCTACTTTCACGCAATCTAGTTTTCGTACAAGTCAAAACTGGAAAAAATACCTTTCACATATGCATTTGGAACCAAACATAGAAATAATCTTAGCTGCTTCTTGATGCAGGTTAGGAAAATCTTCCTTCGACAAATTCTCGTAGAATTTGAGCAACGCCTTTGTATTGGAAAATAGATCTTTTTGATCAACTGATCACATAATTATTGTCCCTCGGATTAAGCATTTGACTTTATCGTCAAGACTGACAAAAAAATATGAAAGTTCCCAGTTCGACTGAAATGGTCTTTCAGAAGTCTTTGCTTTCTTCAAAACAGGTTGCTCGATTATTATGTTGTTTTCTTGTGCTTATCTATTTCACTGATAAACGAGCCGTCTATCACCAAACGCTTCATCGCACTCAGCAAACTACACCGTCCGAGTCAAGCCAAGTCGGACCGATGCACTGTGCACGGAGTCTCTGCGCCTCTATTTGCACGAGTGAGATTTCGGGCGTTTGAGAGGCCCTGCTCTACAGTGTTCCCATTTTAATGAAGGTTATTAAATACCGGTACTGTACATATAGGCTACACTGAAGATCTTCTGTACAGTATGCCAATTTGAATTAATGTTATTAAATCGATGGTGTTCGAGTAAAGGGAGTTAAGTCATAAAAATGAGTTTTGAGAAAAATGAAAATCAAACTTAACCCTCTTACTGTAAATCAGAGAATGCTTTTGCAAACGTATAAAACATATTAAATGCTAACCATGTTAATGTTTTTCACACACTGGATGTTTATGCTACAAATTAGTTGAGTTTAGACATTATTAAATTCAAAATATACAGAAGGTACTGACTTAACCCCTTTTACCCGAGTAGCAGTAAAGACATATACCCTTTTGCACCTTTATAATTTTATTTAAATATAGCAATACACTACCAAGTACAGTGTATAAAAACAAAAAAAGTTGAAAGAAAATACTTCATTGGTGCCAGGAAATGAATTTCCAAATTATCAAAGCAAATTAACTTTTTCTCATTTCACAAGAATACTGAATGCTAGAGATATAAACAATTTTCTTTTTTTAAATTTAGTAATGAAACTATCACAACAATGCCTTTGTTACATTTTAGTATCCTCATAACCACAAATTTTGTCTATCTTGTTTATCTATTAGTAAAGCTCATCATTGTCGGCAACAGTATCAGGAAGAATATCGGGAGTTTCGTTTGTTGGAAGTCCCTTATAGAAGTTGTGAAATACTTCAAGTATTAAAGGAAGCAGAGAAAGAAGATCTTGTTTCTACAGCACTGAAGTCGGAACTGGTCCATTGTAAGACTGCTGAGGTAATAGTCGATTATTACCTTGAAATTGCCTAGATAAAGATATTTTATTGAAGTTTGCAGACTCATCCAACGTGTTTTTATAGAGAAGTACCATTGACTTTTTCTCATATCCAAGTCACTTTACATCCTTCCAATAAGACCTTTCCCCGTCATCATTGTTTTTCTCATTTGTAACACATTTTTGTACAAATCAGAGTACTCTAAGAAGTGTTCCTTACTCATAGGGTATACTTTGAAAGGATGAGTTTTAACAAGCTACATCCAATCATGTGGATGATAAACTGGAATTGAAGCTTTCTTCTTCTTCCCCTCAATAAGGGCACATTCTAAGTGTGACTAACCAGAGATCAAGAACTTGTGGTCTATTATGTCTATAGTGGAATCATTTCTTAATGCAGACATGCACATTGTTACCATATTTTTATTTTTGTTTTGTCCTCCACATGTATCTGAGTACTCTTTTCACATGAGAAGGGACATATAATTTACAAAGTTTATTCCACCTACTCAATACTGCACAATAATTGCAATGTCTATAAATACATTACAATATGTTATCAAGGGACTAGTTTCGACCCTATATGGGTCATCAGCGTAACTAAAATACACTTATTGATTTTCTGAAGTCCTAAGACAGAATTACATTGTGGAAATAACATTTTAAAAGAATGAACTGTGTATGTGATGCGATAATGTGCATCTTAATTCAATACGGAACCAATAAAGAAATTTATAACCTTGAGTGAGAGATGTCGGGCCACACAAGATGCCATCTGCTTCACTCCACATGTAACAGTGCACCTGATTAATTGTGCAGTCATGTACAGTGAGGTTGAAAGTCCATAGCAATCTCTTGATGTTGGGGGTCAGAAGGCAAGACAACAATAGTGCTATCTGAATGGGATAGTTTCTTACCATTGGATTATGCTAAATATGCCTCATCAGCTCACCTATGGTGAATAGCAGGAGATTTCTGCAAAGTTAATTTCTGATCCTTCTTCTGCCAAACTTATCTTCAATGCATACTCGCCACAGGTGTGACAGGTATCCTTCTTCGCTGATTTTATGGACAGATTCTATTCATGAAACAATCACTCATAAACAGTTCGACTAATCAATCAATCAATCAATCAATCAATCAATCAATCAATCAATCAATCAATCAATCAATCAATCAATCAATCAATCAATCACAACTGATCTGCATTTAGGGCAGTCATCCAGGTGGTAGATTCCCTATCTGTTGTTTTCCTAGCCTTTTCTTAAATGATTGCAAAGAAATTGGAAATTTATTGAACATCTCCCTTGGTAAGTTATTCCAATCCTTAACTCCCCTTCCTATAAACGAATAATTGCCCCAATTTGTCCTCTTGAATTCCAACTTTGTCTTCATATTGTGATTTTTCCTACTTTTAAAGACACCACCCAAACTTATTTGTCTACTTAAGTCCTCCCACACCATCTCTCCACTGACAGCTCGGAACATACCACTTACATGTAACTAATCTCATGTTTAGACCCGTATTGAAATTTTCTATAATATGCTTACAATTTTGTATTTTTTATTTTTCTAATCCACCTTTTCAATACAGTAGATTTTATGTTGTTAGAAATTCGTATTGCAACAACACTACTTTATAGGGACATGTTTCTCTTGGTTTCAAGCATCCTCAGCCTTTGTAATCATCTCAAGCTTAAGACCTGTCATTGTTAATTTGCTTTGACAAATTTGTGCTTAATTATAGGACAGTTTAACAATATGAATGACAATACTAAAATTGAAATATTCGTTAATTCCAATGACACTGACGTCCAAAACACAGTAATATCTTCATAATGATGAAAATTTGGCTAAAACTTTTTTAAGTTCTAGTTTATTAAAAACAATTGTTAACTGACTTCCTGTGTTAAAATTTGAGTCGTAATTTTTGTTAAAACTTATTGGTGTCTGAAGATTAAAATCTTGAATATGTTGGAATTCTGCTTCAGGTATTAATTTGAGGCATGCTTCTGTAATTTATCAGTTGTGAACAGTAAAATGCTAAAATAGGCAGTTTCATCGAACTAGTCTTGTTTTGACGATCAGATTTTACATTGGGAGTGGTTCGTTTTTATCAGGGCTTAGTCAAAAGGGACATCAATCCGAAAATCTTGAGGTGTTGATATGTTTTCTTATTTCACAATATTTGAATGATGGTATTTGAATGATGGTGCATCTGTAACAAAGGAAAATTATGCGATAATGTTGTGTGTTATTGTGCTTTTACAGTGATCTTATTGGTATGTATCACTTACCCCTTTGACTTTGTAAGCATATTACATACCACTTAGTCGAGCAGCTCGTCTCCTTTCTCCCAAGTTTTCCCAGCCCAAACTTTGCAACATTTTTGTAACGCTACTCTTTTGTCGGAAATCGCCCAGAACAAATCGAGCTGCTTTTCTTTGGATTTTTTCCAGTTCCTGAATCAAGTAATTCTGGTGAGGGTCCCATACACTGGAACCATATTCTAGTAGGGGTCTCACCAGAGACAAATATGCTCTCTCCTTTACATCCGTATTACAACCCCTAAATACCCTCATAACCATGTGCAGAGATCTGTACCCTTTATTTACAATCATATTTATGTGATTACCCCAATGAAGATCTTTCCTTATATTAATACCTAGGTATTTACAGTTTGTTTGTTTGTCCAACCCTTGTCCCGTTTCCCTACGGGGTCGGGTATGAGGTGAGATGAATTTGTTGTGGCGGTTTTTTATGACCGGATGCCCTTCCTGACGTCAACCTCATCAGAGGAGTTAATGGGAGATGAAATGAATGACGTGATATATGATAGTAGGGAGAGGGTGAAACCCGGTGCCGGCACATAGCCTACTCCTGTCGAATAGCACCAAGGGGTCTGCTCAAGGCTTAACGTCCCCATCCGACGGACGAATCACCATCAACAGCGTCATATGCCCTCACTCCATATGAGCACTGCGGAGAGGTTTGGAATTTAATCCAGGCTTTTGGCACGCAATCTAGTGATTAGAAATTGTATACCACCACCTCCCCTACCCTGCCGGCCAACATTCTGATGGTGAAAATTTTTTCGACCAACGGGACTCGAACCGGCTAACCTCGGTGTTAGACCGTTTTAGACTTCAGCGCCTTAACGATCATGGCCACCAGGCGGGCTACCTAGGTATTTACAGTGATCTCTGTAATAATTAAGAGGGGAATTCCTCAAGGCAGTATTATTGGACCTTTATGTTTTCTTATATATATCAATGATATGTGTAAAGAAGTGGAATCAGAGATAAGGCTTTTCGCAGATGATGTTATTCTGTACAGAGTAATAAATAAGTTATAAGCCTTTGCTGGTGGAACCTAGTGTTTACAGTGCACTATGTCTTCTGGTATGGGCTAGAGCAATTTTGTTACTTTCATTGATCTGTCTCAGCTTTATCCTTGGCTTTGACAAAATGGAAGTGACTGAGGTATGAGTGATGCTAGTAATGCCATTCCTTCTGCAGCCAGTCCCTGCTATGAATGATGTGAAAATATTGCTCATAGGGTCAGTTGGTGCATGCATTTTAGTGGGCTTGGCAGACTGATGTGTAATAGCAACTTCTGGCTCAGTGAGGAAAGCAACGGGAAACTACCTCACTCCTCATTTCCCTAGTATGCCTCTTCAGTGATGCCTAGGCCATCTATGACAGCTGATGGTGGAACTGTTGAGGATCCAACCAGCTTTCGGGCTGAGGACTAAACAACAAGATAGTGAGCAACTGCAAAATGACCTCGATAATATTGTGAGATGGACAGTAGGCAATGATATGATGATAAACGGGGATAAAAGTCAGGTTGTGAGTTTCACAAATAGGAAAAGTCCTCTCAGTTTTAATTACTGCATTGAGAATCAATTTAAGAAAAGACCTTCAAGAATTGGACATTGCTCCCAGTGAAATTTATGACAGGAATAGGTACAGAACGTTGATCAAAACATCAAACTCTCTCCAGTCATTAACAGAAAAAACAGCACGTCTGGGAGGAGGTGTGAAATGGACTCGGGAGCAAAAAGACATTCACAGTGCAAGAATGAAGGAGTACTGGTCAAAGAAAGCTGCTAGAGATAAGAACCACGTTGTCCATAGCAGGCCCAAACAAAACTAAAATAATAATAATAATAATAATAATAATAATAATAATAATAATAATAATAATAATAATAATAATAATAATAAAACCTCTGTATCTCGGAGACTTGCCGCGTTATTTGAAATTAATTTCAACATATCTGTAGTCATGATGGCTGGCCACCAGAATGCGCCATAAACTCATTTTCGAGAAAAATGGACTTACCCCGTTCTTCTTCTTATTATTATTATTATTTTGAAAATTTTATATTTTTATTTCAATTCACACCATTATTATTATTATGTTTAATGCATAACCCTTTACAATTATGGTCTAGTTTGGCACTTAATCAATTAAAGCATAATTTACTTGGAATATTATTATTATTATTATTATTTCGAAAATTTATATTTTAATTTCAATCTTTAGAACTTAGTCACATTTTATGTTAACTCCCAAATATGAACCACCAAGATCCAATTTCAATTTAAATTTCATATCGGTTGGGACATAATAACGGTATTCGAACCCGCAACCTTATTTTCATACTGTTGTTAATTTATGGGAACACCATGTCCTCCCAAGACAAATCTCAAATCCCGTGGCACCTCGCAGTTGGGCAAATACATCCAATCTCTGCAAGTGCTAAATTATTCCTTCCATTTCATTTAGAAGTCCATTTATTCCACTGGAATTCTTCATTTAATTCACTAATTAATCTTCGGTGCGTGGATCCTGCCACTCGACACCAGAATCGGCATATTATAACGACATAGGCCCCAAGATCCAGCTATTTCTTCATCAACATCAATACGATTCATTTTCATCTCATGCCGGATTTTTGTCCCACATGACTTCCAACATCAAAATTTGGCTCAAACCACTCTGGGCTTTCAAAATAGCGTGACCATCATATACAAGTGCCTCTATCGCTTTTAAACAAATATTTATGATTATTATGGAGTCCAAAAATCAACAATCAACAATTAAGGTTAAAATCAAATTTACTGCCTGAATTAAAGTCTTCCACGACATATGTTATCTCTCTGTTAATAAACTTAACCATGATAGGTTAATATTGTGTTTGGTCTGTATTGATTAGTCTGAATGTATAATATAGCTATTTGAATCAAATAAACTATTCTAAATAGTTATATTACATGTTATCTCCACATTGAAATTACTTTAACTTGCAATCATTCCATCAAACTAGGCCCGTGCCTTTATTCACAGAGCATTATTATTAAACACACATTTACACATTACCCATGTTCATTTATCACTCCGATACTTCTACTGATTATTATATTTCTGTCCACTGGCGAAACTTCGCGGCACAAATAATCATCAATATTTACAGTCAATTCAATGGACTTCATTCCGTCCCACAACAATTAAAATCACTTGGCAACCCTCTACCTCTGGATAATCTTACAACCTGCCTTAATATCTATAAAGTTTCCGATAACGGAAAAACACATTTGAGCACTTCTAAAATGAATACTAATCTTATCTTTACGTGAAACGTGCTCCTCTATAATCACAAACCATTCAAGCACTTAATCAACAAATCAACCCTACTCTACTCTATTAAATAATCAAAATTATGATGAGTGCTTGATCTAATTATGTACATATTAATTTGATCTTTTGTCTATCTACCTCTGAATTTATACGAGCCAAAAACGGCTCGTTTCACAATCAAGTTACCATAATGAAAGAATATGATTTCCTCCCGCTAACGATATCAATCTACAAATATATATTAAGGGGTACTCATCTCAGCCTTGTAGTTTGCTAAACTGGACGAGGAGCATCGCCCCCATCCAGTGTTTAGCACTGCATCCTACTGATGTTCATGCCAGCTTGAAGAGGCAATCCTTGACACTTTTTATTATTACACATTTCAAATCTTATAAAAACAAATAACTTTTTGCACTTGGAATATTTTCCGCTCTAAATTTAACACAAATTTTACCCTATCGGCTTTTTATCTAGCCCACTTAATGTAAATATACATTCTTCATTCCTTTCCCGGACACTAGGAACATAGGATACATCGATATCCCCTTCAACGGCTCGACGCGCTCTCGAAATTCCATCTCACATCCGCGAGGCTAACCAGGTATCAGTAACTGACCGTTCACTTGGTGAAATACGTCGACCACCCGCAACCGTTCTCACGTAACATACTTCCTATTCTTGATGTGGAATCTCACACTCCTATCCATAGGTTTTGATTTAATGAGTTCTGTGAATATTCGAACTCTTGCTAGTAGACTGTTCAAGACTGTAATACGAACTAATGCACGTACTGGATCACTGTGCTACGTAACTTAATAACATCTCAAAATATTCTCCACGAGTGAGTACGCACATGTGCTTGCGTATTAATGGCTCCGACAATTCTCCACGAGTAATTACGCACTCTGGCATAGTAACGGCTCGAGCAATTCTTCACAAGTAGTTACTTCCATACCCATGACCATGTATTTATATTCGTCTCACCTCCCCTCCGAGTTCACGAGAGGTCATCTTAGGGCATGCAGTTCCAATATCCTCATACGACTATTTGCGGCCCTGCCAGTGGCTTGAACTTGGGATCCACTGATGTAATTATGTTATCACAGGCTCTATGCCAATTCTCAAATATCGTTCGCTGGTAATTAATATAATTGTGAATTTAGTTCCTGTATCCCAGGCGGGGTATTTCGCGCCGTTTTTAGCATCTCTTGCCTGCAGCCAATCAACGGATAGCATCCATGAATTCTCAGAATTACGCCCGTCAATCTCCCTCAATTAATAACTTCTAATATTTTGATTATATGGTTAGGCTTCTAAATTTCACCTTATCTCGAATTGATAATCCACTTCTTTCTATAAATTTAATCCGTGGAGTTAACATTGATAGTGCTTCTTACAATACAAAGTTGTCGTGACTGCTTCTGCCCAGAGAATTTTACGATTGTCCAAGCTTACGCGGGACTGAGAAGTTTCATTTTTTTTTCTACAAGTACCAACCGTGCGCTCAGCCCTCGCTAGTACATTGGAGATCCCCTGACGTCATTTCTAGGAATTCTGCACTCGGCCCATCCGGTGTTTAGCACTATAACTTCGCCCGTGGCTCTGAAACTTTTCCACTGACTCGGAAATGACTCTTCCCTTTCTCTTACCCCCTCGTCACAATTTCTGAGAATACTAATTCTGCTGGCCATTGTATTTCTTAATCTTAGAGGAGACCACAGTCTGTGGCAGGTTTCACAATACCATCTCAGCCTGGCCCATACAATATATAAAGTAAGATATTCTTGCTTTTGAAAATGAAATATATATTCCTCCATAATTAATTACAATTGAATGACGCCTATCACACCCCCACCAGGGCGCATTAGGCCACCCTGTTTCCCTGAATGTACCTCCCTATAACCCTTCCAAACAAATTTCCTAACTCGTAGGTACCACTGCGGTTTAAGTGAAGGCCATCTGAGCGCAGATCCCTATCTCCTACCCACCCATTAGAATCTAGAAATCTCACTCCCAGTTTCCCACATACCCACTCCATAGTCTCATTTAAATCCCCAATCACCTTCCAGTCAGTATCCCTCCTACACAGTATTCCACTGATAACAATCTCCGCTTCCTTAAACTTCACCCGTGCTGCATTTATCAGATCCCACACATCCCCAACTATGTTGGTACTTATACCTGCTTGCCTTACGTTGTTAGTACCAACGTGAAACACTACCACCTTCTCCTTTCCCTCCTCCTTCTCTTCTACTTTCCTCAACATTTGCCTCAACCTAATTCCTGGATAACACTCTACCTTAGTACCCTTTCCTCCACACACTTTCCCGACACGTCTAATGATAGAATCCCCCATGACCAGAGCCTCAACCCTACCTACCTCATTTGATCCCGTCCCCTCCTGGTCAGTCCTATCTTTCCTGACAGCTGCAGAAGCTACTTCCTCCTCCCTTTTCTCCATCTCATGACCCTGATCCACCTGTCTTTTCCTATCCACTACTCCACATTTCCGTTTCCTACCTCTTCCCTCTTTCCTACTACCACACTTCTCGGCAACAGTTTCCTGTTCCTCATCTTCCCTCGGTTGTTCTACCTGCAGTGACTCGTACCGATTTCTCACAGACACCTGTCCTGAATTTTGATCCTGAATGGAGCCCTTAGCCTGCAATCTCCTTCCCCTTAAAACATTAGACCACCTGTCTTCTGCAATTCCCCCCTTTCCTTCCCATCCCTCTATTACACCTACTGTATCCTGTACATTGTTTGGAGGCCTACTTTCCTTCCTGTCCTCCGAGAGAATCCTAATTATCTCCCTCAAGCTCTCCAACTCTTCCCTCATACTCCTTAATGCCTGGCCACACCTACAGTTCCTACACTCGCACTGCTTAGCCATTTTTTACTAAATAATAAAAAGAAAAGGAAAAATAAGATAACTTATTCTGTGCAAAATAAAAATGAAAGGAAAGAAATATTGCCTAGGTTAGTTCACAAAGATAACACGACAGTAAGGTAATTACAGTATTATAGGCTACTAGTACTACACTACTACACTACAATACTACTTAACTGTACGATTTTTTATTCCTACAACACGCTAATAGGATGAAAATTGCTGTTAATTACTCGAAACAGAGAATAATACACAAGAATTACACAATTCTTAACTGGAATTAAGTCTACCCTAATTACAACAACAGAATTTTTGTAAGAGAGTTACTACAGATACCACAGAAACGGTACTATACTACACAAATATTTCATAGTAATAGAATAAACACATACTCTTTCTAATAAGATGCTATAATACACTACAATAATTTTAAACTACGTTCAGACGTATTCTAATTACAACAGGTTATTACCAAGCAAAAACAGAAAATTACCATTTAAGTTCGAAATTCGCAAAACTACTCAAAATTATAGAATAGGCATTCTAATTTCTAATAAGTTACTATACTACACTACAATAATGTTAAAACTACGTTCAGACGTATCCTAGCTTCTTACTAAGCGAAATGAAAATTCCAATTAAGCCAAAATTTAGATATTCACAAGAACTACCGGTAGGTACTCAAAGATTACTAACAAAGTTAAACACGTATACAGATTAATAGTAGTACTACTTTGTCCTACTATGCTGTAATAGAAATGAAACCTGCCGTTTGCACAAAAATACACATGAATATAACAAGCCTATTGCCATCGCAAGCTCTTCTATATTCATCATACAGTTTACTTAAAGTATAATGAGCTGGAAGATACTTGAATAGTGGCTCTCATAAGCAGGTATGGAAAGTATGTGATTCTTAGCTTTCTCGATCACTTCATCATTTAATTTGTTTGTAGGAACGTCACGTCCCCTACAGTCCAGTGAGTGATTTCTGGGACTTCTTAATGACATTTGCTATAAACTTATTTGTTTCATCAATTTTTTGCATATTACTTATAGTTCTCCATTAATTCTCAGATGGTATATACTTGGTACTTTTCTTCTTCTCTCACTTTGTTTTTCATTGGTTGTTATTAAGTTGGACATATATAAAACTCTAGTCTCTAATACCCCAGTATTCTTTAAAAATTACTCTTCTATCTTCTTCCAGAAATCTATGTTTACACTTCAACCTACAGTCTGGCAAAGATTTAGCCTTCCTTCCCAAAACAACTCTCCCTGTTTCAGTCGTATATTCTAGACCTCTGTTTCTTTTCTCCTTACGATCTCTACACTAATTTTTTGGATCTGTCCTTTAAATTGTTTCCTTATTTTGACTTTCTCCCACATTTTCAGAAGCAAAGTCATTATTATTTTTATTCACTACCTCCGTTTGATTTCCAAGTTCATGCACCTGGTCTAAATCACCCTCCCTAGTTTTGAACACTGGATCTTCTTTGTAAAACCCCAATGGCTGTAATGTTGTTACGTTTCCTTTCACTTATCCTTATTTTCTTTGGTGAATGAATGTCTGATGAAACAGGTGAACAGCTGTCTTCTCCATCTGGCAAAAAAAGGGGGTCATCAACAGAATCTAGCAGGTCCATCAGCTGAGGATCGTATCTGGTGCAGGGCTCGAATCTGAAGAGATTAAAGTAATTGAACAAATAACTGAGAAATAGTCATGTAAAGACTCATGGTAATATCCAAGTTCCTTACCTCCTGAATCATCACTACGATTCTTCTGGCATATAGTCATTATTGTCTTTGTTTGCGAACTAAACATGATGATACGTAATGACTTGCAGATAGGAATAGGACACACTTCACAAATTTAATTCATATAACATCTTTCCAACCAGTAACCTATAACAGAATCCATCACTCAGGCATTTATATACCAATAATGCATTCGTAACAAACAACCTATTGTAGACAGCTGATAACATTATTGTTGTCAACTTGTCTTTTACATTATGTTAACGATTGAACTTGAATTTCCTGGTTTTCAGTTAAAAACTCCTGGCCGGTTCACTATTACTACCAACAAATTAATAATAATAAATTAATGGTCCCCTTGTTTGGAACAGTACACTGGGCAAAAAGGTTTAAGTCAAGTTATATCTGATGCATATTGATCTTTTCAGTTTCAACCCCCATTACACATTTAAGTAGTGGTCCTAAAAATAAAGATACGACTTAGCTTCTTTTACCCAGTGTAGAATTTATCTTTTAGTTTATTCTGAGCAACTTAACTCCATTTTCACAACAAAATGACTTAACCCCCTTTACCCAAACACCATCGTTAATACTCTATCGGTACAAAGGAAGTAATATTAGCTGTATCCCATTTATCCTAAACTCCTCCCCTCATGCATAATATGTGCACTAATTGAAACAATATATCTTGTACAATCAAGTGTTACAAACACTATTTTTATCAACTTGGATTACTGTGCATAATTTAGACCAGTTTTGTTGTATAAAGTAAGGAAATATGAGATTACACGGCTAGAGAACAGCTGTTCAAAAGAACACCCATTTCCACCATTACACATCAGAAGACAAAATTGTTCAGCGCAAGATGTCGCGGTGATCACACCGCTTCATGAAGTGGGAGGGGAAAAATGTACAGACAACAAAATGTACCCGGGTTTGTGGGATATAGCAGCAGCGGGATGTACATCGATACTGAAATGCTCTCTGAGCAAATTTCAACAAATCCCACTTGTGCGGTAATAATAGTTTTTAAGATTTTGATTCAATACTGTACAATATTACACATGTATTACAATAGGTGTAATTATACAATTAAAAATAATTTCGTGTTTGGCTAGGCGAAGAAACTCTTTGTTTGTCCAACCCTTGTCCCGTTTCTCTATGGGGTCAGGTATGAGGCGAGATGAATCTGCCGTGGCAGGTTTTTATGACCGGATGCCCTTCCTGACGCAAACCTCATCAGAGTTAATGAGATGAAATGAATGATGTGATATATACTAGAAAGGGAGAGCGGCACATAGCCTACTCCTGTCGAAGAGCACCAAGGGGTCTGCTCAAGGCTTAACGTCCCCATCCGATGGACGAATCACCATTTACGTCGTCCTATGCCATCGCTCCATATGAACACTGCAGGCTTTTGCCACACAATCTAGTGATTAGAAATTGTATACCACCACCTCCCCTACCCTACCGGCCAACATTCTGATGATGAAAAGTTTTTCGACCAATGGGAGTCGAACCGGCTAACCTCGTGTCTGACCATTTAGACTTCACCAGGCGGGCTTACTACAAACTAAGAAACTAACAGACACTAGAGAGACTGACGAATGCGCGTGAAAACATACCCGTTTCCATGACCTTGGCAAAAAATTACCCCTGCAACCCTTCGCCCCAGCACACTACTTGCTGTGGCTCTATACAAATCGGTTAGCCGCGTATTTCCACTAATAATTTTGTTAATAATCAAAGAAAATAAGAGAAGGAAAGACAACAGGGTTTGTACAAATTGCTTTAAAAAAAAAATTTCATATATTTCCTAGTTTAAGTTGATTAAAATTGAATAAAAACGCAATGTTTTCTCCACAAAGTGTGTGTGTGTGTGTGTGTGTGTGTGTGTGTGTGTGGGGGGGGGGGGCTGCCGCTATTGATACTAGGTATGTAAACTATTGATATTTGATTTTTTTTCAACTGTGCTACGTAGCTGGATGGGTACTCGTTTCCAGTGTTTATGATAGAAGGGTGCAATGTTAACACTGTTGGATGGCATTTAAAGACAAAATCCCAGCACACATCCTACGTATTCAGTGAATCCATTATCAAATTAACATTGGAATTTTATTCTTAAAGTCAATATGATTGTTCAAGATTGAGTAAAATTTATATTCCCACCCACATTTAAATATTTTGGGCCTATTCATTCTCTGAACACAAACAAGTGCATGGATCATGTAAGCGGGGAGCCATTATAGGCAAGTTGAGGACTTTGGTGTTGCCCAATGGGAAATACAAGTTGCCGGCAGTAACCAAAAATGAGTTGGATGTTTCCAGAGAACTCAGAAATAACTAGAATAAGCTGAAGAAATTGAGAGCTATTTAAACAAACAGATATCATAGTCATTTACATTTATTCATAATACACCCATACGGTATCAATGAATGGTAAACTACATACCAGTAAATAATTACCAGTACCAAGCAAATTGGCCATGCAGTTAGGGGCACGCAGCTGTTGGCTTGAATTTGGGATAGTGGGTTCGAACCCCACTGTCGGCAGCTCTGAAAATGCTTTTGCATGGTTTCCCATTTTCATACCAGGTAACTGCTGGGACTGTACCTTAATTAAGGCCACAAGGAGTTAGGGATTGGAATAACTTACCAAGGAAGATGTTCAATAAATTTCCAATTTCTTTGCAATCATTTAAGAAAAGGCTAGGAAAACAACAGAATCTGCCACCTGGGCGACTCGCCTAAATGCAGATCAATAGTGAAGGATTGATTGAATCGCTTCTTTCCCATTCTTAGCCCATAGTCACCATCAGACCTATCTGTATCCACATATTTACATCACCTTCTTTGACATATGACTAAAATATATCAATGCATCTGATGTCAGTGCTTTTTTCTTTTCTTTTTTAAGACCTGATATTTGCTATGAGAATGCTAAAAGAGAAGCACTGGGAATATCGTAAGAGCATAGTGGTAGTGTTTATGAATGTCGAGAAGACCTGCAACAGTGTGCTTAGGGAGATAATCTGGGAAAGCCTAGAACAGGGCCATCTAGCCATTGTGCTCCGAAAGCGCGCCCCCGCTCGGGGAGCACTGTGCAGTCAGACTAGCGCTCCTTCCCCTACCACCACTACAGTGTGGCTGCGAGGAGACCTGAGACGGACGATGTTTGGACCGCGCTAACTAGATACGTACGTACGGTCGTGCGTCCGACAGCTTTTGTGGGTTTGCTGACATCACATTGATAGGGCTGTTTTGCATAAAAAAATATACTGCTTATACAAATCAAAAGGTACTCCAATGTATGGAATATGCAGGAAACAAAATCAAGTGTTAAGTAAAGAATACAGTGATGTGATTTATTCAAAACTGAAATTTGACCATATCTGAGAGGAAAATTCAAAAATATTATACCAATATGAGCAGATAGTACAGAACTTGAGTGACTTTTGCCCAGTCACTTTTACGAGCTTTTACTTTTGGAGCAAACAATCTTCTCCAAATTGACTAGCCCTACAATATTTCTGGACACAGCTATTCTTACACAATTGTGCAACTTTCTATTGTTCATCATTGCACAAGGTTTACTTTTGGTAAGCTTCAGAACCGAAAAGAAATGCTCACAAATGTACGTTGAGCCAAACATTGACAGAACTGTGCATGCATGTTTATACAAAAGGGGGTATTCTTCTTGCGGAAAGCCGCTGTAAAATTCTTCTAAACTTCGTGACATTAGAAAGCGGTCTTTAAGATGAACACTGCATTGCAGTTCAAGAAACTCTAATTGAAATAGTTGAGAAACACTGTCTGCACTAAGAGAAAATGTTCAAACAAATACATCTAACACTGCTTGGAGTTCCGATTATTCTGAAAATCTTTTTTCAAACTCTTCTTGTAATTGGCGAATTACCTGCAAGTACTCATCAAAGTCGACACTTTATTTCACTGTTTCAAGCAATGGAAAATGTCCTGTGTTCCTTGCATTGCACGCAACTGGTTTTCCCACAAAATCAATTTTCTTTTGAACACTTGAATTGTTTTCCATCACATCGCAATGCGATTTTCGCCCTGAAGCGAAGTGCTCAGATGGGCAGTAAAGTCACTTAAAAAGGCCAAGTTCGCCATCCACTTAGGATCACGCAAAAGAACTTTGGGCCGCCCTTTCATATCATAAAAGGTATCTATTGCATTCCGCAAGCAAAAAACTCGATGTAGCACCTTTGCCTTGCTCAGCCATCTTACTTCTGCATGGTACGGGATATCTGGATACTCCGCTTCGATGTCGTCCAAGGACTCTTTGAATTTTTTTTGCTTTACGTCACAGACACAGATAGGTCTTAGGGCGACGATGGGACAAGAAAGGCCCAGGAATGGGAATGAAGTGGCCGTGGCTTTAATTAAGGTATTAATTAGCGTACAGCCCCAGCATTTGCCTGGTGTGAAAATGGGAAATCATCTTCAGGGCTGCCGACTGTGGGGTTCGAACCCACTATCTCCCGATTGCGAGCTCACAGCTGCGCGCCACTAACCGCACGGCCAACAAGCCCGGTAATCTTTGAATTGATGGTGCGTGAGTCCATGGGAGCGAAGAAAATTTACCATTCGCACAACTGTTCCCATTACGACTTTAAGCTCGGCGACTTTTGCACAGATTGCCTCCTGGTGTATCAAGCACTGGATCACCGCCATTAGGGTACTACCGCTCTCAGCCATTTTAAATTTTATATAGCTGAGGAACCCCGTGCGTAGACCACATAAAGTACGAGCGCCATCCGTCGTTACACTCGTCAACCGCTCCCATTTTAATCCCAATGACTCATAAACAACCTCCACTGCTTGGAAAATATTGAAACCGGCATCTTTGAGGGCTACCAAGTCTATGAAATCCTCGGTGACTCGCAGATAGTCGTCCACCCCTCGAATGAAAATAACAAGAGCTGTGTCAATATCGGTTGATTCGTCGAGGGTGATGGAAAAGGATACAAAATGTGCTGCCTTCTCCATTAATTGCTGTTCCATATCAACGGCCAAATCGTCTATTCTGCAAACCACAGTTTGGGGAGGAAGAGAGATTTTATCAAATTTCTCAACTAGCTCCATAGGACAAATACATCCCGGCACGTCCGTTAGGCTCTCTTTGATTACATTCCCTTCCGTGAAGGGATTCCCAGCTTTGGCAATTCGTGGCGAACTTTTGCAGTTTGCTCGTAATTTGGGTCCAACAACCTCGCTCTCCTCAATCTCCTGTCAGATAAAAATACGGCAAGTTACAATTTTAGTGTTCTTCAGATACTAATTCAATCATTTCTTCATTCCTGTTTGTGAACAAGCATTTTAGAATTAATAGTGCCGTTCCAAATTGTGTTTTTTTAAACACATTGAATTTCGGTGGCACACTATACATTTGGCATGCCCTTTATAAGCTGTACAGAAAAATGTAATATCCCATTCTGCTTCAAAGGCTGCTGTTTCGTCACTCCCTTTTTTTGTATGATGTTCAGTCATGACAACCGCAAAACTAATTTAGTTACACGCTGTCAACAAAGCGCTTTGGCGCGGCGGGCAGACAGCCAGAGCCCTGGCCTAGAAGGTACAGGTGTGCAGTAGCGTGGGGGGGTCACAGTATGTTTTCCCCACTATACATTTTTTGCTACTGAACAGTACCTCTCACTCATTCAAGTCTTCCGCTCGAAAACAAACGAACTCATGGCTGACAACTTTCACAAAATGCGGGAAGCATGCCAGAGGCCCAATTTGAAGCAGAATTACTGGTCTCAAATTTATTTATTTACACTGTTTACGCTCACATTGGAACACCAAAATCAACCTTATACAATAAAATCTTCAAAAGATAACTTCATTTTTTAATACTTGATAACTTCTTTTCCCAAAACTTCGACGATCTTGCATCCCGTTCTTCTGCTGATATAACATACTGCTTACGTTTTGATGTTTTAAGTGATAGTTTTTATATATTTGTTGTTTAGAATATTCTTCTCTTCTCCATTTTCAATTTGCTCTGTAGTAACTTTCAATTCATCCAAATGCATTTGTATTTTTTTTAAACCAATTGTTTTTTGTTTTACTATTCCAAAAGAAATCAAAAAAGCTGTTTTAGGAGTCTAAAATTTGGCACAGCGTGAGAGTCCAAAAAATGCAATCCTCCATTTTCTCATTGTGTCAATAATTGATTCACTTTCCTTGTAAATTACTGAATTGGGTAAAAGTTTCCACTGGCCATCAATCTGATGTTTTTTAAAATTAATATTTGTCCAGAGAACTCTTCTATCCACTTTCTGCAGTTTGTCTGTTGTTGCTTGGGTATTTAGTTTGAATAATGTTTCACTTGCATACATTGCTTCTGGTCTGATGACGGAGTTATGATGAAATTTAGCATTAATTGAAAGAGACTGTTTTTTGTAACTTGGCCATGTAATTTGTTGTGGTCATCTCAGTTTTAGAGTTCTATTATCTATGGATACTTTTTCATTAGCATTCTAAGTGACAATTTCACCAAGATATATAAATTTATTTCCGACTTATATTTTCTTAGTATTATTTAATATAATATGTGATGCGTCAACTTTAAAGGATGGCATCATTTTAGTTTTCTCAAAAGATATTTTCAACCAACCTTCACTGCTAATCTTCCTAATTCCTCTACTTGAAATTTTGCTTCTTCTATACTATTTGCTGGTAGCGCCAGATCATCATCATCATCTCAAATGTTACATTTCAATTGTAACTTATAATTTAATTTTATTGTGTGCGACCATCGAGATTTGGCTGGCACATGCTCGTATAGGGGTTTGTGAGGACATCTTTAGTGCCACACTGCCACAGCAGACTCTGTTCAGTGAAAGCCACTTCCCGCACCCTTCCTTCCCCCTTACATCTCAAATCCCTCTCCCACACTATGTATTTTGGAAGGAAGCTCTAGAGTCCGTACCTTATATTTTTTTTCTAGTGGCTTTAATGTCGCACCGACACAGATAGGTCTTATGGCGACGATGGGATAGGAAACCACGGAAAACCACCTTCAGGGCTGCCGACAGTGGGATTCGAACCCACTATCTCCCGGATGCAAGCTGACAGCCGCGCGCCCCTAACCGCACAGCCAACTTGCCCAGTACCTTATCTTCAACCTGAAAACATTTACCAGTGAACTGTGTGCTGAAAGTCAGTCAACAAAGTTTTATAACTTTTTGCCGAACTGTCTTCCTTATTGATGAGAATTTAGTTTTACAATGAAATGCAATTTTCTTAGCATGATTATAGAGTCCAATATTTAACTTCAAATGTCGGGAGAAAATAAAAGAACCTTTTTGTTCTCTAGGGAGGACACCGTATGGGAATCCTTAAGGGTGGGCTGCTACTGCAGGTGTGCCTAACTTCCTGAGATAAAGTAAAGATGCTCTATCAAAAATGCTTAAACTGTGTCCAAATAGGGGTGGGAAGATGAGATTGGTTTGAAACCAAAAGAGGAGTCCAGCAGGTAAGTGTCAACGGATCGGATCATAAAGTCCATCGCAGAACATTGCAAAGAGCCTAACACACTAATATTTGCAGATGATGTTCTGATCTGGGGAGAAAATGTAGCAGAAATACAGGAGAAACTAAATCTTTGGAATGGCAAGTTTAAAAGAAGATTGGACTAAACATTGGTAAAACAAAAACTGTTGCAATGACTGTCAACAGGAAAGGTAATTTAATTTTCCTGCTGGGAGCTCTGTTACAATCTGTTCCTAACTTCAAATACCTTGGAAGTATCATTTGAAAAGATAACACAATAAACTAAGAAATAATAATGTTATTTGTTTTACGTCCCACTAACTACTTTTTGAGGTCTTCGGAGACGCCGAGGTGCCGGAATTTAGTCCCGCAGGAGTTCTTTTACGTGCCAGTAAATCTACCGACACGGGGCTGTCGTATTTGAGCACCTTCCAATACCACCGGACTGAGCCAGGATCGAACCTGCCAAGTTGAGCCGTCTGAGCCACTCGGCCCGGCACACAATAAACTAAGAAATAATAGTTCTCACCTATGTACCCTACATAACAAGGCTAATATCAAAATTCAGTCAACAGAAACGAAATTCATCAGAACAATGAACCAAAAGACCAGGAAAGACAAGATTAGGAATGAAGCAAACAGGAAGGAGGCCGGCCTTAGGAAGACGTGGGCTCCAATGTTTTCGACGTTATGAGGATGTACAGAGCGAAAACAGCGAAGAATTTCTTTGACAGAGAAGTGAAAGGGGAGAGGCGAGTAAGGAGGCCAAAGAATCGATGGATAGACACAGTGAAATCATTGTTTAACAAGAGGAATGTCAAGTGGGAGGACATAGAGGAACAGAAACTATACTTTTGACGTGAGGGATTGTATACCTCACCCGGGAAACTGGAGCTGGAAAATTTCATGCTTTTGTCTACCAACACGGAAAAATATTTTAAATATAGTTCTGCACCAATTTGTATTTGTAAGTATTTAATTTACTCAGGTTATTTTTTACTATACCAGTTATTTTAGCATGTTATATTTTCAAACCCATGGAAATTTTTGAATATGGAAATATTGAGCCAGTTTTATAGTTTGTTCCACAGCTGACAGTTAATCTCAAATTAGCAATGACATAATGACCATATTTAATTGAAGAGGAATACTTGGAATTAATTTAGTCATACCTTTCAGTTACTTTACATTTTTAATTTACCTTCTTGATGAGCCCAGCCAACATTGAAGTTAATTTTCTTCCAACCATTTGAAAATGCTTATCTTCTCCATAATTTTTCAGTTTTTAAAAGTTCACTCCTATTTTCATAAAACATTTTTTGGTGTAGATGTGCCTTACTGTTCTTTGTGTGACATATGGTAGTTAGCTAAATTAAACAAAGTAACTCACTAAACTACATTACTATAGCTCATTCCATGTTAAGAAAACAGTATTGCTCTTATGGATCTACAAGGAGTGAACACACCCCTCTATCAGACACCCATAATTCCTTGTGATTAAGGGATATTATACTATACTTTGTAATGTATTATGAAAGACAAATAAAAAGAATTAGACATTTTTCCCGCGAGTTATTAAAATAACCACGTAACGTACTCTTTCTTTTGAAATATATTTGTAGGGAGGAAGCACGTCAGGAACAGCCATCACTTTGTTGCCTTCCTTCATTTACCTTCTGTGTTGCTCTGGTACAAGCATCGTGTAGTCGTTCACTCTGTGAACCGCCGGCAGCTCACTTCTGTAGTGGAGTCATCTACAGTATTTATTTAATGCATGTGTGTATTTAGGCTTTAAAATCAGTGTGTACATGTCTTGTGTTGAGTGAGAGTGGGTTGTATATTACATTATTATTATTATTATTATTATTATTTTCGTACTGTATAAAAGTTGTTACTGAAGATTTTGGTGTTGTGGTGTCCAGCGATACGTCATGGCATAACTTGTACTGATAAAAACAATTGCCGTGTGGGCTTGGTTTTGTTATTTAACTGCTCTTTCTTATCTTAATTCTATGGAACACGTCTGGGTTGTAGAAGGAAAGTGGTAGACAATCTCCCCTGCCAAGTTCAAGCCATAACAAAGGTCACACACCAATTACAGTTTTGCTTTTTTTTTTTTTCCCCTAGTTGTTTTACGTCGCACCGACACAGATAGGTCTTACGGCGACGATGGAACAGGAAAGGGCTAGGAGTGGGAAGGAAGCGGCCTTGGCCTTAAGGTACAGCCCCAGCATTTTCCTGGTGTGAAAATGGGAAACCACGGAAAACCATTTTCAGGGCTGCCGACAGTGGGGTTCGAACCTATACTGGCCGCACTTAAGCGGCTCCAGTTATCGAACTCGGTAATTACAGTTTTGAAAACCGTAGGTGTTAGGATACCTCTGATCATGTATAATCTGATAAACTGTTAAGTCCCAAACAAAAGGATCCAACATGTAAGATTTACAATTAATTATTCTGTAAAAATGTTCCTATGCACAGTTAACTACACGCAAGTTACTACTGGTTAAAATTCTTATCAAACGAGAAGGAATTTCACACAAATGGATCTGCAGATAAATATTAGTGGGTTAACTACTTTATAAAGATTTGGTATGTCATGGTGACAACCTCACCTGGATTGTGTTCACTTGATCTCTTACCTACCTGCTCTGTACCTTCATCTCATTTATCAGTCCATTAGTTGTCTACTACAGAACTTCGGGAAAACATTCTAGCAAAAACACAAGTCATATTGAGCGCAGTGCTTCTGCCTCCACATCTTTAACAGTTAAGAGTCAAAAGGTCATAACAATGAAACCAAAACAAGGTTATAAAAACGTCATTTTTATTTTGGTCTTCACTACAAAGAAATCCACTGGAATGCATATTTTTAAAAAGAACTACCTGCCGAACAGCCGAAAATGCAACTTCATTTTTAAAAATAATTGCATTCTCTTGTTTACCTGCTACTGCTTGCACTTCACAGGATGGTACATTGTCAATATTGCACTACATTTTCCATTGGAGTATTCATTATGTGTCAGTTTTCTTTTTTTGTACGAAAATTTGTTTCCAAAATATTACAAATTATTATGCACCACACATCTTACGAAATTGAAAAAAAAGTCATGTTTCATTGTAAACTGCAGAAAGGAATTAATGGCATATTGGAGGCGTTTAATTAATCACACACACAGGTAGCAGGCCAATTAAAAAACTGAAACTCTGTTTTAATAGGTTCACAATCCAGGACCGTGGAGCTGGGGATCTTTTTTAAATACATTCCTTGTACACTAACGGAGTTTAAAAAAAATATGACCATAGCTCCATGTGCTAGATGAATTCTTCTGGCTCTCTTGGTGCGTCCAGATCCCGGTAATGGATCACAGGTCGATACTCGCCACCGCCCCTGAGAACAGAAACAAAACAGTGGGAGATGACTGCAGGTTCAGTCTATCAAAGGTATATATAAAGCAGCTTCTTTAGAAAGTATCTCGTACTTCAACCAACTGAGAAAGGTAATAACATAGCACACGGGGATTCGAAGGGAAGACTGTATTTCTTATACCAAACTAATTTTTTTGGAATGTTGCACAGAAGTGGGGGGAAAAGGGGTGGGGAAATTAATTTTTCCAAAATAGCTCCAGGCAGGGTAAAAGGTACAGGGAAAACTTGATTTAAAACCATGCAGAAGTCACCACAAAAGTTATGTCGCAACAGTTCCCTTCTCTGTCAGTCACACTAACACTACTACTCTTTCTCCAAATGTGCCTGGAACCAGCAGAATAAAAGCAGGGTTCATCTCCATTTTGTTATCACATAAAAGAGGGTGGGGAAGGATTGACAACGTGTCCAAGAACAACACAACTCGAAGGTCAGACCTTAATCCTGCATTATCACTTGTGAAACAGTTTAGAGAAGGCACAAGCCTCTGCTAGAAGGGATGTACAGTGAAACCTCGGAATGCGAGTAACTTGGTCTACGAGTGTTTTGCAAGACGAGCAAACATTTTAAATAAATTGTAACTCGATAAGCGAACGAAGTTCCACAATATGAGCGTCACGTGTCCCCTCCCCTGTGTCTTTGTTGAATGGATGAACGTGGTCTTTGGTCCTGTAGTGAAGAAATACTTTGCAGAAAATAATCTGCCGCTCAAAGTGTTGAAGTCACCTACTAGGATGAATGGTTTAGGTAGTTGGTGGATAAGGTTTCGTAGATTGTCACCTTGAAACAAATAACTGTTTGGAATATAAACATCGTAGATACACAGAGAAGTTGGTAGATGGACTGAAATTGCTACAGCTTCCAAATTAGTGTTAACAGTAATTTCTTTGGCATAGATATCGTTTTTGATATAAGTAGCTACTCCTCCACTCTCATGATTCACATTAGTTCTATTTTTGTGGTAGACACTGTAGAGTCTTAGATTGGCAGCAAAGTCATTCTGAAAGTTTTGTTTCTTGGAGACAGATAATAGATGGGTGGTGTTGATTTATTAGGAGTTGTAGATATTCTAACTACCAGAACAAGGTTTATCTCCATTATTATACTACGAAGGAATTTTCGTCACTGGAATAGTCTGGCGCTACATTGATATGTGTTGGGTCTTCACTTTGACTGGCGGATTTCAGTAGTTTTTTTTACTATTTGAGTGCTTTTGTTTTTTATGCTTTTATCGGTATAGTAAGGATAGAGTTTTTGAAGGGCTTTAGCAAGACCTATGTCTTGTGTGTAGTTTGAAGCAATTGCTGATATGTTCTTGACACCAACTGTATTTTCAAAGAAGGACTGGAGCTGTAGGTAGCTGAAGGGGAATATTGATGGGTCGGCTTCCAGAACTTGTTTTACTGGCAGGAGCATATCACTTATTGATTTTTGCGTGTCTGTCTTGGGTTTCTTGGAAGTGTGATTTGTCTAATGGTTTTCGATTTGTTCAGGAGAGGCCAGTATGGATTTGTTGCCATCAGGAGAATTTGGATTAGTTGTTTCACTACTAGCTAGTGAAATTGGCCTTTTACATCCAGGAAAATTCACTGTTGTAGGGGTGGCGTGTGTTTCCATAGGTGCTGCAATTTCTCTCTCAATTTGAATTCTGGAGGAGGGAGGATTATTACAGTCTTGGCTAAGTGCTAAGTCAGGGTTGGTCAGTGAAGTGGCTTCTTGAATAGGCCTATCTTTTGGGAGAGAGCTAGAAGTACCGATGTCTGTTTTGGGGTTTTCGACCTCTGACTTTTGTGAAATCTCTTGGAACTGAGGAAAATGATTCAAAGAGGATTCATCTTATGGAAGTGATACGTTGTTAGGACAATCTTTGGCCAGATGTCCTTTGGTATGGCAAAGAAAACAAGGACTAAGCAAACTGATACACGAAAACGATTTTGACAGCTACTATAATAAGAAGTTCAAAGGTTAGAGAGCGGCGTGTTAGGCACAAATTTAAACATCAGAGAAGCTGGAGTGAACTTGTGAGATTCATGAACCACCGAATTCAAAGCAAAGGCCAACCAATGCAGGGACGTATCCCACCTAGAATGATCTTCATGATGAAATGCGATGAGAGCCGATCTCAGATTGCGATTGACCCATAAATTATCTTCTAAATCCTTAAATCTACCGTATCACCTGTAACACTTCTAAATAAATTCATTTCGGCTAGGTATGTCTGTAATTTACAGCTGAAAGGTAATTCCACTAACTGAAAATCTGCGGAGTGTTTCATGTCAGTTATAACAAATATTTCGGGTCAACTGTACGTCACCACAACACCAAGCGAGAAGGGGAAGTCAGCGTTCTTGCTCCCACGGCTCGGCTTTCTCGCTCGCACACTTCCCCTCACCGGATGTCTTCCTAGCTGGCCCAATCTCTAATCTGTGGCATTCCATTTGTTAGTGCTTTTTCTCTCTCTCTCTTTTTTTTTTTACAATCTACCTTACATAGCACCGACACAGATAGTACTCATCGTGATGATGCGACAGGGAAGGGCTAGGAGTGGGAAGGAAGTGGCCGTAGCCTTAATTAAGGTATAACCCCAGCATTTGCCTGGTATGAAAATCAAACCACAGAAAACCATTTCAGGGCTGTCGGCAGTGAGGTTCAAAGCCACTATCTCCCTAATATTGGATACTGGCTGCACTGGAGCGACTCTAGCTATCGAGCTCGGTATTAATGCTTTCTCTACCTAACAAGGTACAATTTCTGCGTTATGCTACTGAATTACACCCTGTCAGAGAAACACATATTGCATTGTCGATACAGAAAAAAGTAATGAACAGGCGGTGTTGGGAAGAGAAAGAGACTGCACGTACTTTACCAAACTGCGTACAAATATACCTCGCATCATTTTCAGATGAATAATTTTAAAAATGCCACTTTGTTTTTTACTTCTGGCTGTATCATGACAATGAGCAATGTTTATAACAAAATAACAGTGTATGAAAAACCAACAAAAATGTTAATGCCTATAATAATTTAAAAATTACAACTTGGTGTATAGAAGGTTAACTTATGCTTAAGATTAAAGGCTGTTCACGTGGAGCCCATTCCTTTTCAATTTGAACGCAGTTAATACATAATAACCTTCAATATTACAAGTCGTCTTTCCTTTTGCAACACAACTGTTTGGTTTTTTAATCAACACACTCAATTTATCCAATCATATCACACACGATCCCTGCTGTGGGAGGTAAACGATCATCCCTGGCAAATTTTTGCTGTATGAACTCTACTATACACAGCACTCGTAAAGAATTTCTAGGCGACCTGCTTAAGAAGAAAGGATTTATTGTTAGGTCTTGTGGTGGACTTAGGATGTTTTGATAATTAGCCCCACAGTATTAATCTATGCACCTGTGATTAAATGGCGTTATGACTGGAAAGGTGAGCCTGGCTTTTGGTACCATGCCAGTTACTGCTTGGAATTAAAGTGGGAAAAAATAAAACACCATTTCTTGACTCGTACCAAAGCCTGAGGGCACGCTTTTCCAGTCCGTCAAGCTAGTAGGAGCTAAACCCCAGTGATGGAGAGGAAAAGTTGGATAATTCTGAGTGACTCAGAAGTAAGCAACCAAATCACTATTTTTAAAAAGGGTGGTTAACAGTGAGATTTTAATAAAGCACTCTGTGGTCATGAGTCTGGGTGTGAAGTATGAAGGTGAAACATCTGTTGCTTTCGATTTTAATGTGTTTCTTCAGCTCTACAGGAATTGTATTTATTTTTAACACGATCATTCCCTCACTTATAGGAAAACCTAAATCATATCTCAACCTTGAAAACAACATAAACAAGAAAACCATGAAAAATTAGTTGGAACAGCCTACCTTTTGTTAAGACATTACGAATACTTTATAAGTGTAATGTCACTTCCACGTATATGTTGTATGTATGTCATCCCATTCTGTCTAGGTTCACTTTTCAGTTCAAAAAGCTGAAAAGTTTCAAATCTTAACCAAAAGTGCTCATGCATTAAAAAAAAAAAAAAGAAGAAGAAGAAAGAGAGAGGAGGGGTAGGGGGAGGGGGTCAACCACAGTGATCTATGCGTGCGAAGAGCTCCGAGTTTATTGCTGTGTAAGTGTTTTGCCATGTTAGTGAATTTGCTTATAATTACAAGTAATACAAAGGAACAAACAAGTGAAAATCAAGTCATATGTAGAAAGAGAAGAAGATCCCTCTCCTATCCATGTACCTTTCATAGGGTGTGGTTGCATGTCATGTGGTTGCAGGGTTTCTACCATACTCTTCTATCCTGTGCTTGATGCGTTGCTTGATACAGAAACCACCCAACGAACTTCACCTGGTCAATCCACCTTGCTGGAACTCTTCCTTGCACTTTGCCCTCTATGATCATCTTTTCCATGGCTCCAGTCCTCCTTGTTATATGGCCAAAGTATCTCAAATAGTCCAGGCTGGTCTTCTTCCTTGATCATGAGCTCTTCTAGGACAGAAGCTCGGTCCAGGATACTCTTAGAACTCGGCGGTACACCCACATTTCCATCGCTTCAATCTTCCTCCTGTCGGCTTTATTAACTGTTCAGGTTTCAGCTGCGTATGTGGCAATGGGGAAAACCATAGCATTTACCAGTATGAGTTTGATGCTGTTCGAGTTGGCTCTGTCTTTCCAGATATATGTCCTCTTGGCCATCACATTGCGTGCCACTGAAAGACGTTTTCTGATCTTATCCGACCAGCCCCCACTGCTTGTTATCAGGACACAGAGATAAACTAATCTGCTCACCACCTCAAACCCCCATCATGAAGATATTGTCTGCATACCTCAAGTTGCTGATCTTCCTTCCTACTCAAACATAGAAAGGGACAGAGTGGGAAGAAGGAGCAAGAGCTGGAAAACAAAAAAGGATACGGAAAATCTCCACAGGAGCTAAAAAAGTAAACTCGTGTCCTCATCCCAAGGTGGTGCAGCTCTTTTCAGGCACACCCGCTATGGAGGTGAGCTGCATGTATCATTTTAACCACATACTAGCCCTCCTGCCGTTCATAAATTTCTGGCAGTACCGGGAATCGAACCCGGGCTCCCGAGGATGGCAGCTAATAACACTAACCGTTATGCTATGGAGGCGGATTCCATGGGAGCTGAAAAGAAATGAAAGTAGAAGAATAGGATTGATGAGATTGGCCTCTTTTGGTGTTTTTTTATCTACAGTGAAACCTCGATTCTCCATTTTTCGAGGGACCATGAAAATAAAACATACAACACGGGAAAATGGAAAATCCGGGAATGAATGAAAACCATCAACAATTTGGCTAAACATCACAAAAATGAAATATGTATAATTATAATCACTCCTAAACCAAACCAAATTACAGCCCCAGTGGGACTTTGCCTGCCAAGCGACCGCTGCTCAGCCCGAAGACCTGCAGATTACGAGGGGCGCAGGGTCAGTGCGACGAATCCTCTTGGCCGATATTCCTGGCTATGTAGATTGGGGTCGCCATCTCACCATTATATAGCTCCACAATTAAAGGTAATCGCATAGGCTGAGTGAACCTGGAACCAGACTTATATCCAGGTAAAATTACCTGACCTGGTCGCAATCGAACCCGGGCCCTCTGGATGAGAGGCGGGCATGTTAGACTGCGAAACCGCACTAATTACCGGTACGCGAGTTCAAAATCTCGATACTTTATATTCAATTTTATGGGGGAATCTTTGACAGTTTTCTGTGAAAACTTCTTTCAGTTCAGCAACTTTGATTAGGCTAGAATAACGCTAAGCCAAACGACAATCGACCACAAGTAGTTTTTAGTTCTCTCATCTAATAAAATAAAGCACATTAGATACAAAGGCACCCAAAATGATGGCGAAATCCGTTCATTTCTTAATCTTTCATTGTAATTTGGTCTCTGGTATACTGTTCGTAGTGAGTTTCTGGAAATCTTGTACCGCGCAAATTAGGCCTACTGTACATCGAATTTTAAAGGTTATGTTGAACTCGAAAACATGGTTTCAAATGTAAGTATTGATTCTTAAAAGTTCTCGAATGCATTATATTCAATTCTGTGCGTCACAAATCCAATCCAATGGGAAAGATAAAAAGAAATATCAAAACTTCAGAAATTACGGTTATTCGTGACCTTGAAGTCATCTGGAAAGCGCGCTCGCTGCGCACGTCAGTACGAGTTTGAAATGATACCAACCATTTAAAATGTAACGTGCACAAATAAAACGACTGCGGTTTTTGGTATTTTAACATGAAAACGTAAAATTCCCAGTCTTATATTAGGACCTAAACAGTAATAGGCAATCCCAAGACCTCCCAGGGCTTTCTTATTTTTTAATGTAAGGTGCAACATCTGTTTTGGTCTCGCTAACATAATCATGTATGATAATATAAAAAATACTGAATTTGTGTTAAGGAGCAGTTTCCATTCCTGCCTGAAAGCCCAGTTACTCTGCAGTGCCCTGAGCAAAGTGCCGAAAACCTCTTCGGCAGTACGATAGAAAAAATGTAAAAATGTAAACATCTAACCCTGGACATAATATGGACGTTTTATAAGTGCGAACATTTGACGAAAGTCGTTCCGTCTTCAAGCAGAGCTGTCGAAATGCGCCATGTCTCCTTACAATTGTTGTGGCCACTCTCTGCTTTATGATTTTCCGAGATTCTCTAAACAATACTACCTGAATGCGATGCTCAGATGGTCCCTTATGCAAGTCCACCGCTGATCGCTTTTCCAGTACCAGTACAGTACTTGCTTTAATTATCGCAGTGACTGGGCGTTAACGCCAAGATCCATAAATATGCCATAGCCGTTCTTTCGTGAGATACAGTTTATTAAAAAACGATTGATCGAGGATTTAGCATACCTGCCAACTTTTAGAACCCAAAAATAGGAAGATTTTTTAATTCTTGGATTTCATCACGCATATTTCACCACAGTCTACGTGAAAATAGCTCAGGATAAAAGGCATACATATCTACAGTTACAATGCGAATTGAATATTAAATTTAAAATCTTAAACTAAGAAAACATAAAAATGGTTACAAGAAAATGTACCTAATCACTCTCATTTATGACACTTACATACGAATAATAATATTTATGTCACACCGACACACACGACAAAATCCATAATACCATATTTTCTCGAGTAATTAACGCCCTTTTTTGACGAAAAATACAGGCGAAAACTGCGGATGCGTAAATTATTCACGGAATTCAGATCTTTACAAATTATTTATAATTCATTTACGTTTAAAAGATACATCAAATATAATATAAAGACAATTGGTTCAACTCATTCGCGATTATCGTCATACAGCGTAAAATTCCGGCGTGAGATTTTTTCTGAAAAGTCAAATAGGGTACATCAGGTAAGTTAGACACGTGGGTTTCAAGTACCGACACTAGAAAATATTCTTCTCATTACGAGCTGAAAATACGACCTGAATGGCATACCGAAAAAAAAAATATATATATCCAACACGAGAAGGGACGGGCATCGAAGAAGGGACCCTGCTACATTACCCCAAACCGTTCGTATCTAATCTTGTACGAGTGACGTGTCCATCCATCCTTTCTGTTGAATACGAACGTGGATCACTCGCGGAAATTTTGCTTTAGGCATTGTTTTTCGTTTTAGAGCAATGTAAAGTGTAACCTTTCTGCCATCAGCAAGCATTGCAGTACATCGTTGTTGTTTTTGGCTTTCGATAGCGCGTACGATAACACTATATGTTCCTTTCTCATCGATTCTTCGACTTTGTGGCGTACGGAAACTGATTGGCGTCTGACGTGCGGTTCCTATAAAGGGAGATCAAATATTCCTTCATTTCACGCTTCTCAGTCACAAAGCGATGACAATGGTTGAAATCATTCATCATTTTTGGGCATAATGTTGTTCTTCGTCGAAGAGAAAGTTCATTTCTCTTCAGAAAATTAATCAAGCCTCGGCTAACCTTCAAATCCGAGGCACTGATTCCATGTGCCGCGGCTATTTCTCATTCTTTAAAATACAGCATTTCGTGAGAAACGGCTTATCCAACATTGCCCAACAAAATCATATATTTAAGCAGATAATCCTCTACTAGCAGAAACTTGCCGCTTTTTGGTCCGCGAAATGCTTTGGGAGACTTGTTGGCCGCTTGAAGTGCACTTCTGTTACCGCGGTAGCGTACGTTTCATTTGGACACTGAATACTTGCTGCCTGCTGCTCTATTCCCGTATGTTTCGACGTAAATGATCACCGCGAGTTTGTATGATGCAGTATTACTGGAATACTGTGCACTGACAAACAATTTTGAGATCACAGAAGGTCCCGTACCCGAAACACTCGTAAAACTAGTGCAGTGGGATTTCCTGACGGCTAATAACAGCAAGTTATGTGTGGAATGCCTGCTTCGCGATAGGAAGCCTGCTACTTGAGTAGTTGGCATCTTTATTTCGAAACGCATCCGGAGCTGAGTGATGGATGTTCGAAGTTGTGGGTGCGTCAAATACGTGAACATTTCTTTTTCTCCACTTTGGACCCAAAATTATTGGGATGCGTAAATTATGCAAGGGCGTTAATTACGCGAAAAATACGGTAGTTTCCCTTAGACGGTAAAATGAACGGAAATTTATAGGTATCTCTGAACACTTGGAGATAACGTTTGTTATATTTTTTGGCCATAACAAGAAAAGAAAATGCCAGAAACTGTCACCGACAAGAACCCCCTTAAAAACATTAAATTCATTAAAATTATGCACTTAAATACGCGAAACTACCTCATGCAAAATAATTCAATATGTCCCATACATTATTAACAAACGACTTTGACAGAGAGGGGGAAAAACACGTGGCCTACCACTCCGACGAAACTGTGCACAGAAAAGATGTCAACAGCGCGCGAACAGCACAATAAACTCGTTCTTTCGTCCCGATTAACTGAGTCGCTAGCGCGCGCTGACCTCTTGCTTGCGGGACGATTGTCGCCCCGAATCCCCAGCTGCATAAAGCGCGCACGCTGTTGTGGTGCGCGGGAAACACGATACAAGGAGGCGACGGACGAAACACTCACGAAATAAAGCAACAAATAAATACGCTTGAAAATAAGGTTTCGTAAATTACACAAGTACGTAAGAATTTATCCTTCATCGAAGGGGAAGAGTATTGGCGGTACTAGAGGTTATATTAGTCAAAAATCGGAAGAAGTAAAAATAAATCGGAAAATCGGAAGACGAGTTAAAAACCGGAAAGTTTCCGGGTAAATCGGAAGGGTTGGCAGGTATGATTTAGCGTTGATGGGACTGGAATTTCTGGACTGTTGATCCGGGAAATTGTTTCTTTGAGGAACGGATAATGCGGGACTTTTACAATTTGATTTAATTACGATGCTCGCGGGACCACGTAATTTGAACGCATATTCCAGGAAAACGTATTTTCCGGGAACGGATAATCGAGGTTCCACTGTATTTCTCCTCCTTCCCACACTGACTTTTCATTGTGTTTATCTGTTAAGTGTTCCTTTCAAAGCTTATGATTAGAAGTTTTTTTCTTGATAATATTTAGTAATATAGCATTACTAGGTTGGTATTCAGTCTTTGTTCTGCTGTTTAGGATTTAATTAAACGTTTTAATTTACACAACTTTCTGTTAAATTCCTGTGTGAAACGAAGTGGAGATGAATCACCTCGGCCCTTCCCACATGAACCACAAGAAGGGAAAAGCGTAGAGAAAAACAGTACCTTCTTACCGTTTCTTAGAAGTTTAGCGACACAAATCCTCGTAGTACTCTCAAGAATGTGACTAGGTTAGTGGCAGCAACTACTGGCATTTCTATTGTATGCAGCAAAACAATTATTTAACTGCATTGGTTCAGCATAGGTTCTAAACAGAGGTAAGAAAGCCAGCTGGAACGGAATATACAGTAGGTCTCAGGAACAGGCGGAGAGCAGCGATTTCTCGTGTAAGACTGCGCGGATAGCGTACACATGAAAGCAAAACATGGGCTGCAGTATTTGTCAGTGGAGGACACAATGATGATGGTCATAGTTGGCAAGTAGATGCTGTGTAAGGTGAGGGGAACAGAGGGGGGGGGGAACTACAGAATGACAAGAGAATAGAGGAAAAAAGTGGTTATCTAATGTTAAGGCCGGGAAGTAGGGTAAATGTTTAAGGACTTCAACTGTGAAACGTTCATGAATGTGGGTCTCATGGTGCGTGGTGTGTATAGGGCCAGGAAGATCTATGTTTGGATTTTTGAAGATACTGCAGTGGCTGTAGTCTGTGAAACAAACTTGGTCTGTTCTGACATCCCACTCTGTATGAGCAGAAATATATGAAAGCTATAATAAATAAATACTTCATTACTAAGGAAATGAGGACACCAGATGAGCAATCGGCACACTGTCGAACTAGTATTTATCGTGTTAGAAAGTAACTTGAAACAGTACGAACAGTCGTTCTACCAATAGAAAATCGGAATGAAGTGGAGTTGCAAGTGATACATATCATTATAGTTCCGTATTGAAGAATAATATACTTGTAGGATGCAAATTAATTCAGCATTTAACCACCTATTTTTTATAGCTTTATGCAATTAGGATTTGATCATTATTACCTTATGAAATGTGAGACATGTTTCGCCTTTCACAGAAGGCACCTTCAGTCACTGTCAAGGTTAAATGTCTCGCATTTCATAAGGTAATAATGATCAAATCCAAATTGCATAAAACTATAATGTATTGAATATGTGGTTAAATGCTGAATTAATTAGCATCCTACAAGTGAAGCAGAGTTATCGGACATGTGTTTTTTTTTTTTTTTGTTCTAAGATTTTTCTCTTGATCTTCGGGCTGAATACCCAACATACACATACATGAAATGCCAACAATCAACAAGATCTTATAGGAGTCTGTGAACAGTGATAAAACTCTGCCAATTTTCAGGATTTAAATAGAAATAAACATAAAATAAACTTTGCTTCATCTAACAGATGACTTGAATTGTATTGATAGGAGGATTTTATAAATATTTTCTTTTGTAAAGTGATAAATGTTTATACATTTCTAAATATTGTGAGTATGATCCCATAGAATGTTATGTTCTTTCAAGAACGAAACATGTCAATTTTTAATTTTTAATGGTGTGGGTTACCGTAGTCACGCCCTACATCGTGAACCATGGGCCCAGTAAGTGGTCCTGAGAGTCGGGCTACCAGTTGTCTCGGCCTTTCTTGTGCTCAGGCGGCTAGGACTATACAATTCACCGGTGGTCCATAACCCATTAGAGGAGAGATCCTCACTTGGACTATATGCAAGTAGGGTAGCATCCTGCTTCATGAATTTACCGAGCTGAGAACATTTTAACCAAGACTCGGACCTATGGGAGTAACGGAGTCCCACTCCCATTTGACAGGCGAGGGACTCCTTGGAAACAACTTCGCGAACAAAATGGAATTCGATGGGGAGCTATCAATATTAATGGGGCTTATGGAAGAAAGAAGGTAGAATTGGCTGAGTCAGCAAAGAGAATGCATCTGGATGTGCTAGGAGTAAGTGATATTCGGGTAAGGGGAGATAATGAGGAAGAGATAGGAGATTATAAAGCGTACTTGAAGGGTGTTAGAAAGGGAAGGGCAGAGTCTGGGGTAGGGCTCTTTATCAGGAATGCCATTGCACGCAACATAGTTTCTGTTAGGCACGTAAATGAACACATGACGTGGGTAGATTTGTCAGTTGGAGGAGTTAGGACTAGAATTGTCTCCGTGTATTCACCGTGTGAGGGTGCAGATGAGGATGAAGTTGACAAGTTTTATTGAGCGACATCGTAGTCAAGGTCAACAGCAAGGATAGAATAGTGCTAATGGGCGATTTCTATGCGAGAGTTGGGAATAGAACTGAAGGATACGAAAGGGTGATTGGTAAATGTGGGGAAAATATAGAAGCTAATGGGAATGGGAAGTGTTTGCTGGACTTCTGTGCTAGTATGGGTTTAGCTGTTACGAATACATTCTTCAAGCATAAGGCTATTCACCGCTACACATGGGAGGCTAGGGGTACCAGATCCATAATAGACTATATCTTAACAGACTTCGAATTCAGGAAATCTGTTAGGAATGTACGAGTCTTCCGGGGATTTTTCGATGATACAGACCACCACCTGATCTGTAGTGAACTAAGTATCTCTAGGCCTAGGGTAGAGAAATTGAAATCTGTCTGCAAACGAATAAGGGTAGAAAATCTCCAGGACGAGGAAATTAGAAGTACATGGATATGATTAGTGAGAAGTTTCGAACAGTAGATAGTAAGCAGGTTCAGGATATAGAAAGTGAATGGGTGGCATACAGCGATGCTGTAGTAGAAACAGCAAGGGAATGCCTAGGAACAACTGTGTGTAAAGATGGGAAAAGGCAAACATCTTGGTGGAATTATAAAGTGAGGGCAGCCTGTAAACGTAAGAAGGCTTATCAGAAATGGCTCCAAACAAGGGCCGAGGCAGATAGGGATTTGTACGTAGATGAAAGAATCAGAGCGAAACAAATAGTTGTTGAATCCAAAAAGAAGTCATGGGAAGATTTTGGTAATAACCTGGAAAGGCTAGGTCAAGCAGCAGGGAAACCTTTCTGGACAGTAATAAAGACTTTTAGGAAGGGAGGGAAAAAGGAAATGAACAGTGTTTTGAGTAATTCAGGTGAACTCTTAATAGATCTCAGGGAATCACTGGAGAGGTGGAGGGAATATTTTGAACATCATCTCAATGTAAAAGGAAATCATCCTGTTGGTGTTGCGAACAGCCAACCTCATCGGGAGGAGGAAAATGATGTTGGTGAATTTACGCTTTGGGAAGTGGAAAGGATGGTAAATAAACTCCATTGTCATAAAGCAGCAGGAATAGATGAAATTAGACCTGAAATGGTGAAGTATAGTGGGAAGGCAGGGATGAAATGGCTTCATAGAGTAGTAAGATTAGCATGGAGTGTTGGTAAGGTACCTTCAGATTGGACAAAACCAGTAATTGCGCCTATCTATAAGCAAGGGAACAGGAAGGATTGCAACAACTATCGAGGTATCTCATTGATTAGTATACCAGGCAAAGTATTCACTGGCATCTTGGAAGGGAGGGTGCGATCAGTCGTTGAGAGGAAGTTGGATGAAAACCAGTGTGGTTTCAGACCACAGAGGGGCTGTCAGGATCAGATTTTCAGTATGCGGCAGGTAATTGAAAAATGCTATGAGAGGAATAGGCAGTTGTGTATGTTTCGTAGATCTAGAGGAAGCATATGACAGGGTACCGAGGGAAAAGATGTTCACTATATTGGGGGACTATGGAATTAAAGGTGGATTGTTAAAATCAATCAAAGGCATTTATGTTGACAATTGGCCTTCAGTGAGAATTGATGGTAGAATGAGTTCTTGGTTCAGGGTACTTACAGGGATTAGACAAGGCTGTAATATTTCACCTTTGCTGTTCGTAGTTTACATGGATCATCTGATGAAAGGTATAAAATGGCAGGGAGGGATTCAGTTAAGTGGAAATGTAGTAAGCAGCCTGGCCTATGCTGACGACTTGGTCTTAATGGCAAATTGTGCCGAAAGCCTACAGTCTAATATCTTGGAACTTGAAAATAGGTGCAATGAGTATGGTATGAAAATTAGCCTCTCAAAGACTAAATTGATGTCAGTAGGTAAGAAATTCAATAGAATTGAATGTCAGATTGGTGATACAAAGCTAGAACAGGTTGATAATTTCAAGTATTTAGATTGTGTGTTCTCCCAGGATGGTAATATAATAAGTGAGATTGAATCAAGGTGTCGTAACGCTAATGCAGTGAACTCGCAGTTGTGATCAACAGTATTCTGCAAGAAGGAAGTCGGCCCCCAGACGAAACTATCTTTAAATCTGTTTTCAGACCAACTTTGCTTTACGGGAGCGAAAGCTGGGTGGACTCAGGATATGTTATTCACAAGTTAGAAGTAACAGATATTAAAGTAGCAAGAATGATTGCTGATACAAACAGGTGGGAACAATGGCAGGAGGGTACTCTGAATGAGGAGATAAAGGCTAATTTAGGAATGAACTCGATGGACGAAGCTGTACGCATAAACCGGCTTCGGTGGTGGGGTCATGTGAGGCGAATGGAGGAGGATAGGTTACCTAGGAGAATAATGGACTCTGCTATGGAGGGTAGGAGAAGGAGAGGTAGACCAAGGTGACGATGGTTAGACTCGGTTTCTAACGATTTAAAGATAAGAGGTATAGAACTAAATGAGGCCACAACACTAGTTGCAAATCAAGGATTGTGGCAACGTTTAATAAATTCACAGAGGCTTGCAGACTGAACGCTGAAAGGCATAACGGTCTATAATGATAATGTATGTATGATTTTTTTTTCTCAAGTATAATTCTGTTACCATATTTTTTCTTATCCACTTATAAATTCACTGAGTGAAAACTGAAAGGAGATGGGTTCAGGTATTACAAAATATACTGACCCCACGAAATGGAGTTGAAAATTTGAAAATTAGAAGAGTAAATACAGTATTACTGACAACATACAAACAAGGGCATTGTTGTGCTGGTTTAGGCATTCATGGCTGGTATGAACAAACAAGTGTGGTCTTCTTGCGGTATATGAAACTTGAATGGTACTGTAAATATTTTGATGGTTCAACTACGGAACAGAAGCAGGTTGGGTGCCAGCGTGTAGGGTATGTAATGATGGTGATAAAATCAGATATCTCGGTGGTATCAAGACTTGCTCATTTTGTGACAAACACAAGTTGTCAATCTACACTGCTTTTAAAAAAAACCTCACTTTGTATATGATTTCACCTTCATACTGAAATGAAAACAACCACCTTTGCAACAATTAAGAACTGAAATGTAAAGTGTTCTTTGGTCACTCAATGAAAATGGCTGAGGTAATCAGGTATCTTAATAAGGACTATTGCCACCCCTTGCATGGATAACAGCTTCACAATGCCTTCTCGTGCTTCTGACAAGGTGCCACATGTTCAGTTGATGCAGACGACCCCACTCGTTTCAAAATGCAGGGTGGTGGATTTTTTGATCCCAGGCCTGTCTGGTCGGATTCAAGTTTGGACTTCTGGATGGCCACTCTACTCTTGCAGGAAACTCCATACGATGTTGGCATTATGCATGAACACTGTGCTCTCCCCAAGTTGCCTCATGTCAGGAATCACGTGTGGCACTAAGATCTTGTCAATGCACTGTTGAGCAGTGAAGGATCCATTGCAAATGATCAGTACATCAGTTTTCATGCCTGTCCTCACCAGTACAAATCCACCTCCGCAAGCAACATCTTGTCTCCAAGCTCCTGAGCCACCATCGGAATGATATAATGTAAACAGGATTCGTCCAAGAACAGTACTGGACACCAGTGTGTTGTCTATCCAGGTCATCAGGATCTTAAATTGGCCCCTTGAAGCCTGTTTTTGACTGTTTGGTCACCAACTCGCTCCAGAAGACTGGTGTAGGTCCACATGTAGCGTTCGTGCTGTAACCGGGCAGTTTGAAAGGTCCTGGAGACGCACAAAACAATCCTGCCCAGGGGTTGTTTCCCTCCTGGAAATGTTTCCACAGATACTGAATCGTATTCTGAGCAACCCCTAGCATTCCTGTAACGTATTTCTGCAAGGAGCCCTCTAGGAGCAGTGCAAGTGTGCAAATGGGTTCATTCAACGACAACTGCTTCCCCATTGCCTACATCGATCCGGACAACCAGCCATGACTTGTAAACAATACACACCACACACACAAACACCAACCTTCGCACAGACTCAATTGAGGTACTCATACCAGTCAACAAACGCCTCCCAATCAGTGGAACCCCGTTACGTAAACAGAACATACAGGAATATTTTTCACTTCTTGGATTCCTTTCATCACGTATATTGCACCACAGTCTTGATGAAAGAAGAACATCATACAAGGCATAAATATCTAGTTACAATGTGAAATGACCATTAAATTTAAAATCTTACACTAAGGAAACAAAAATGGTTACAAGAAAATGTAACAAACATGAAACAAAATGGATAATGGTTTCCTTTATTAACTGTGACATGAATGGAAACTGAATTTTATACGTTTCTCTGAACACTTGGAGATGACGTTTGTTATGTTTTGTAGCCATAATGTAAAGAAAAAATACCACAAATGGTCACCAACACAACTCTTTGAAATACATTCATGCCATTAAAATTGCGAACTGAGAATGAACACAAGTTTAATGTACCTTCAAGAATTGTATAAATACTGCTGCATATGGAAAATCCAAGATCATTAAAGAACCCTTCCAATTACCTGGTACCCCAGGCTCTCTCTGTACAGGACCAGAGACAAGAAAACAGCAATACTCTTGAAAATAACACAAGCACAAAATAATTTATCCTAGGGGAACAGTATTGACCATACTGGAGGTTATATTGATCCAAAATAGGAAGTAGTAAAAATAAATTGGAAAATCTGAAGACGAGTTAAAAACGGAAAGTTTCCGCGTAAATCGGAAGGGCTGGCAGGTATGCATCAGTATATGAACACAGTCCTGCTCCTTTTGTATTTTCTTGTTTGTCCTTTGACATGCTCACCCCACCACCCCCCATGTCATTACATCCTGATAATGGATACAGCTCAATAGTTGAAATGTTGGATGTATTTCCAAAGAAGCCTAATATTCTGAGAGATGAGTTATTGAAACCTTCATTGTTGTTTCTGTATTAAGCTGAGATCACAGAGATGAGTTATTTGTAAGGTTCAACCTATTCAATAATAATTGCGTGTTGTATAGATGTTATTTACAACATTTATTTAACATGGGAGCGGTTTTGACATTTAAATGTCATCATCAAGACCATCAGGTCTTAACACATATTTTTCTTTCCCAAGCAGTCTTTCATTCTTAATTTTCAATTGTAAGACATTTGTGCAAATATTATGACATACAAAGGCATTAAAACAATTCATAATAACTAACAATAATTACAACAATATACATACCCTCTTAACACATTACATCAGTTAACAACACAAATAATACATTTGAGATAGTTGGCAATGTCTGATAAATATCAAATCTTAATAAGGATTAAGTAAACCTATGTGAATTATAGAATTAGAAAAACAGAACTATCAATGTACATGAGGTTCTTGTTTAATTTATAAATAGTAACTACTAAAAAAATGAGATGAGATCCAGAAAGCCAACATCCGATTCTTTATTCCAGAGGTTGGCAACCTACAGTGCGCATGCCATCCAATTTTATTGATATGCAAAGTGATTTAGAAATACACTTATAATTTTGAATATGGTTGGATAATAGAAAAGGATTATTAAGGATCAACTACGAAATATCACTATTTGCACCTAAAGTTACAGAAACAGATGTTCCTTTTCAGGCTACCCAAAATCAGGATGTTCATACTGACAGGAATATAATTGAATGTACATTGAGTCCAAATCCCAAAGGCTGGGTGGATGCTCAACGTTACACCATCAACTGTCCCTATGGATCTCAAAAATGATAGCCAACGTGACATTTCTTTCGCACACAATACTTTTAAAAGCACATTATCTGATTATGTCACCCATTTTCATTTGTTTTACTAACTTTAATTAAATCCACATGATGTATTTTATCTGCTTAGAATAATCTCTCCCACTTTCACAACCAATTAATTTTAGGACAAAATTGTACCTAGCTGTTGAAATTTGCAGTCAGATTGGTTTACTGAAGGACTTGGTTCTATTTTCATTTTTTAGTGGATCACTACTGCTTTAATCTTGATCATTTTGAGGAGATTTTATAAAAATTGTCTGTGGTGATGAAAAATTGACTGCTGATTTTTTTTTTTCCACCTACCATTAAAAGGTCCCTTCAAGAATTGTATAAATACTGCTGCATCCAAGACCATTAAAGAAACTTTCCAATTACCTGGTACCCCTGGCTCTCTCTGTAGAGGACCAGAGACAAGAGTGATCACTCTCTCCAAACAGTAAAAGTGTGCTATAAAGTGAGGTGTGAGTAGTTATTTTTGGGAAGAGAGTTTGATGTAGAACATAAATTAATTTGTTATCGAGGGGCTCAGGAAGTAGAATCAACAAAAGCAAAGTCAGTGTGTGAATTGTTTTGTGGCCTGAACTGTGGAAAATATCACAAAATCAAGAAAGAAGGATTGATGGAATGTAATTGAGAAATTATTTCATTCTTGCATTCCACGAAATGATGCAAATGAATGTGAAGCATCAAAAATTGTGGCATCACATGTGTGCAGTTAAAGGCGAATATGGAGCAAGCTATTAGTTTCAAGCAAAGGCATGGACTTGGTTCTGCTAAGACAAATCACAATGGCTCAGCATTTATCGTGTGATTACCAGAACAAAGTAATAGATTTTTACGGTTTTGTCATAAAACTTGGATAAAATAATTTTCTTCCATCTCATATTGGAAATGTCTCAAGAGGTAGTGATATTTGACATGCCATGAAGCACAATGGTGCATCCAACATATTAAACGGCACGCGTGGAGAATCCATGCTGTACTGTAATGTTGGCTGCTATGGCAGATGGTAGAAAAGTACCATCCTTTGCTGTTTTCAAAAGGAAAACAGCCACCAAAGTACAATCTTCCTGCTGGAAGTATAGATTCACAAGAAAAGGGTTGATGTCGATTGTCAAGAAAAAGTGGCTGAAAGTTCTCTGGTCTGATAGCAGAAATGGTATTCAGATGTTTGTGGTTAAACAATGCCCAAGTATGGATGCTGCATAGGAAAGACTATTAATCACTGAGACACTGTATAAAGCTGATGTTTAAACACTGCCAAGTACACTGTTTACATTTTAGGAGTGAATCACAAATAGAGGTTATGTGCCAGGAAACAATTTGTATTATGTTGAGGTGACTTCTCCAAGGTCATAAAAGCTGAATACAATCAGCCGCTGGCCTATCAAGTGATGTTCCTACCTCGGTGGGTGTGTCAAGGAACAGCATCCTCACCCCTGCTTTTTATTATAATCGTGGACAATTACAAAAGACCTGCAAAAACCGGCATCTTGGATCCTCCCGTATGCCGATGATATGCCGTTGACCTCTGCGAGCAAGGATGGCCTCCAAGAATAAGGGCAAGTATGGAAAACCCACCTACAGCTGTTCAGAAGTCTTAATTTTAAAAAGACTGGAGTACATGACAGATCCAAATGTTATGGATACCATCCAAATCAACGGCACCGACCTGCAGAAAATAAAGGCTTTCAAATATCCTAGTTCAACCATGACCGTCGATGGGACCCTCAGTACCGAAATAGCCAAGTGTGTCAGTAATACGTGGCTGAAGTGGCGGTTTATGATGGGTGTGCTCTGCGACAAAAGAATTCCCTGAGTGGTTTAAATAAACAATATATCGGACAGTCATTCATCCAGTTCCATTATATGGTGGAGTGTGTTGGCCTGCAACATTGACTTGCTATTATGGAAACTAGAATGCTTTGCTGGACATTGGCCTTTTCAAGACAATGACAATGAAAAAAATTAATTCTCGCAAAGAACACCCCCCCCAGTGAGATTCTTCAGAGAACGATTCCACTTCGTAGCAGGTACATGCTGCACTGCAGCTCCGATGACATCACACAAATAGGTGAAGAGTTTCGCCCATCCGACCTGTGCAGTGCAAGCACACATCAAAGCCATCAATATGTCTGTTTTGTAGTTAAGAATGTCCACCTCTGCAGTGTAACGGTTAGTACAACTACCTGCCGTTCTTAGGGGCCCAAGTCTGATTTCCGGTACTGCCACATTTGAGAATGGCAGGAAGGTTGGTATCCGGTAAAATGGTACATGCAGCTCACATTCATTGGGGCAGTGCCTGAAAAAAGCTGCACCACCTTGGGATGTTCAAGAAATATTCATGGATGTTGCTATTACATAGCAGGCGAGATCATTAACACTGTGATCATTTAATAACTCCTAAGTCAGGCCAATATCCTAGGTAGTTTTTGAAGAAGTAAGTTTAAAACATTATAAAAGCAATATCATAGTTTACTGTCACCATACTTAACATATTATACTGTGTTAATAAAAACATGGAGACGACAAACTTACAAAATTAAACATGATCATAATAAAACGAATTACGCACAAACCTTTAATAATTCCTAAATAGGTTAAGTCACAATGGTTACGTGCATGTTTAGGGTTGGTTGCCATGACAACCAACTAGTGTTCATGCTTGGCTAAAATGTGTTTGAAGTCTATTTTCAGAGCTGCCTGGGAGATATAGAAGCAAATTTTATCATGGAATGTCTGACACTATCATAATAATAATAATTTTACTGGCTTAACTCTCTTGGTGCCAGGCGGTAGTGCTAGCATCCGCCCTTTAAATTGCCAGAGCCGATCTGGTCGGCCTTTAACAATCCAGTGGGAAGTTGCCAGAGCCGATTACATCGGCCGGGTTAAAATTCTGTGATATACATAATTTTGAGGCAACCTATAGTGATGTGCATACTTTTGTTACAACCTGTAGTAAAGGGGCTACACATTATTGTGTGCCTGGCCTTGCTTTGGCAGTTCTAAGAGGGTGTTATACCTTTCACAAGAGTCGTTTCCTGTGTTTATAAATACTGCTAACCGGTCAGTTGAGAGATTGCTCCTTGCAGTGAGTGGATTTGTGACAGGAAAATGGCATGTTGTTCAAGTGATATTTTTTCAGCAGGTATTGATGACAAATTAACGCAGTATTTGGAACAGTGCGAAGTTAACGCGGATGATTTATCGGATAGCGGTAGGGAATTTAGTTCAGAGAGTAGCGACGAAATTATACCGGACACGTCCGCGGAATCACCACATCTAAAGAAGAGACGTTTAATTGTGTCTAACAGCATTAAAGCTACTCTGAATATGGTGGTAGATGAAACTAGTGATAATGAATATGATGATGATGTCTCTGGAGAACATTTTGTGGAAATTTGTCCCAATGAACCTGACAACATTCCTCAACCTCCTGTATCCTTCAAGGAACTTCTTGGGCCTAATCATGCCCCACTGTCTGATTCTCCGCCCATATCATACTTCAATTTCCTTTTCACTTACTCTCTGCTAAACCTTATAGTCACATATAGTCCTCTATCATTATCTAAATGCCGGTCTCCGCGGGCCAAGTGTAGTGTGCCTGCCTCTCACCCGAAGGTCATGGGTTCGATTCCCGCCCAGGTCAAGAATTCTCGCCTGGTCTTGAGGGTTGGTTCGAAGTTCACTCAATCTAAGTGACCCTAAGTGATTGCAATTGAGGAGATATCTGAGAGTGAGAGGGCGACCCCGGTCTGGAAAACCAAGAATAATTACTGAGATGATCCGTCTTACTGACCATGATTCACCTCGTAAACTGCAGGTACCGAACTGAGCAGCGGTCGCTTAGTAGATCAGAGCAAATCATGGCTTTAGTGCCATACATTTCTTAATTTCGTAAATTCTGCTGTATTGTAAAAGTATTTTTCTAATATATACTACAAGCGAAAACGAGAAACTATTTTTTTCTGAAAACAAAAAACTATAATATCAACAACTAATTTTTACTTATTTAATAATTCAGAATTATTTTAATACTGTGTTGTCCGCACGTAGAAAATTTGTCAGTATTTGCCAAACTTCGATACCTACACGCGAATTTTATCGCTGAGTAAAATTGTTTTGTTTCTACTAGTGGCACAGTTTGAATTTTTAATTTTTACATTTTTATTTTTCTCGTCAAAATTAGTTATTCTATAGAATTGTATTTAGAAATACATTAAACATAATTACGTATATTCTTTTGTATCGTAAATTATTTTTTCAAAGTAGATATTGAGAGAGAAAGTGCGAAAATATTTTTCTCTTCCTAAAAATAAACGTTATCGACAACTATAAATCATAATACCAATATAATGGTCCGTTATTGGACATTACAAATTTTCCAGCTAACTCATTCTTGGTTGCCTTGGTGCTAAGTCCCAACTGACGAGCCTAACTTAGCACACGAGGGCGAAACGCAGGCAACCAAGAATGAGTTAGCTGGAAAATTTGTAATGTCCAATAACGGACCATTATATTGGTATTATAAATTTACTCATTCAGGACAAATACTTTAGGTTCCCTATGGGAATCAACATCTACATCAACTACAAATCAACAATAAAACGTCTTTGACTTTTTATATCACTCCAAACCAGTTTCTTATTCTACACAGTCGATATGTAGAAAATTTCATGCCGGTATTTGCTATACACTGGTAGATATACGCGAATTTAAAAATACATGTATTTCCACTGAAAACGGCCTAGCACCTTACAGTAGTAGTGAAAGTCCAACCAACTTCTTTCACGGTTTTCGGAGACTCCGAGGTGCCAGAATTTAGTTCCGCAGGAGTTTTTTTTCCTTGCCAGTAAATCTACCGAAGTGAGGCTGACGTATTTGATTACCTTCAAATACCACCGGACTGGGCCAGGATTGGAACTGCCTCCATAGAGTCCAGATGTATTGGCCTGGAACTACCATTTGTTTGGCCCACTCAAACAAAACCTAGGAGGACAGGGTTTCGATTATGATGCAAGAGTAGAAGAGTTTGTGTGCAACTGGCTCCGCACACGTCCCTCTTATTTCTATCAGGATGACATAAAAAACTTACCATTTCGATGGACAATATGTGTATCAAAGGCAGGACACTATGTTGAAAAGTGATCTCTGTACGTCTATTTTTTGTTGATGCAATAAATTTTAAAAAATAATCCCCGTTTACATTTGATCCGCCCTCATGTTCACTGACAATTATTACTTTTGGCAGATTGAAGAACTTAACCACCTGAATGCCACGCGCCGATCAGATCGGTTTTAGCTCCTTGCGTGAAAAGTGCCAGAGCTGACTGAATCGGCGCGATGATTTCCTAGTGTTTAGCGGCTTCTGCTAACAGATGCCTCCGGGTGTTTCGTTCCGTTAGAAAGCTGAGGTTTCAAGCTTTCACGAGAATGGCATAGTTTTGGCCTTGAGATCTTTGACACAAACGGAGGGAGTTAATAATCCGTGATGTTCACAAGCTCCGACTTGTTCACAACATTACATAAAATCGGCTTCATGGTCCGTATCCCACTTCAACAGATTCACAATTAAGTATTTATTTTCCACCTAGTCGATACAATGATTGCTTAAGGCAATTTTTAATGGTTAAAAATGGTACATGTTTCGTATATTATCAACATCTTCAGCCACACTCTTATGTTAATTTTAAGGACACTTTCCTCTAAAGCATTACTTTGTCAATTTATATATTTTTCATCTAAACAGTGTTATGTGGCTGAAGATGTTGATAACATACGAAACATGTACCACTTTTAACCATTAAAAATTGCCTTAAGCAATCATTGTATCCACTAGGTGGAAAATAAATAAATACTTAATTGTGAATTTGTTGACAACATGGCGAGCTGTAGTAGAGATAGTTTGGTTGCCGGCCTGGATGACTATAAGCTAATAGCCTATTTAGAGAAAAATTATATAATAGCAGATGAATTAGAATCTGAAAGTGATTTTGATAGTGACATGATACCAGGAACACCGCCATTATCACCAGTACGAAAAGGAAGTGCTATTCCAGCCCCAGTACATCTAGTGTTCAGGTTAGTCTGCAGTCTGTGGAACCGACTAAAATTTCACTGCCAGTTCTGAGTGATTTAAGAAGCGACAGTAATGACGGAGCTATGGAAGATGTGAGTGATAATGACAATAATTAAGGCAATGTGAATGCTAATGTTTGTTTCTGAGAAATTTTTCCGAACCAGTCCGATAGGCCTACCACTCCCGTTATTTACATGGAACTCGCTGGGCCTAAGTATGCGCCTCCACGTAATCCCTAATAGATTATTTTCAGTTGTTCTTCACTGCTTCATTGCTAAATTTGATGGTAAATGAAACAAATAGGTATGCCTAACAATTCTTGTCAATATAATGCTTTTCACCACAATCAAGACTTAAAAGTTTGGCGGGCTACTTCTGTATTGGAAATGAAAGCATTTCTGATTGTAATTTTTAATGGTGTATATTGTTGAAATATTATCATTGTTACAGTTTTCACTAACAAGGGTTGTGCCTTAAATTACTGTTCAGTGCCAGGTACGATTGACAGTGGAACAAAAATTCAGTGACGAAAATGGTGAGTGCAGATTAAAAAAAAATATTTTTGGTGTGGTTGTAGTTAAATTAATCAAATTTTTAATGACGTCATTTTGTTTAGAATTGTGTGTGTATTTTACCTATGTTCTTGGATTTAGGCAATGTATCAAACTGTATTTCCAAAATTAGACTAAAACTTAAAAATAAAAATTAACAACTGTTAAATTGTTGCCAATTTAAAAATAAATTGGAGATGTTTTTTCAAATTTATACGCATTTCGTGAAGTATATTTTATATAATACAGCAAGAATAATGCATATATTTTTCAAAATAAATTTGTACTGAATATTTTTCTGAAAGTCTGCAGAAGCACTAAAAGGCACTAAGAAGGTTAACAGTTATAAATTGGGTGAGAATGTGGAGACTACGATACTTGGCTGTTACATACTCAACTCTTATATCGACAGGTTTGGCGAACTGATGCATAATGGGCAGCAGGGGGCGCCAGGGAAATGCTTCCATTACTCATTTCCCTAATATGCCTCTGTATGACAGCTGAATGCGGAGCTGTTTTGTTCACGTTATTACAAGCCTTCAGACTGAGTGCACAACATACAAACAATTTTCTATCTATCCCCTATAGGATTCTGAACTAAAGGATATCTGACCATCAGATAGCTCCTCAATTGTAACTGCAAAGGCAAATTTTTTCAGACCGCCCCTAAGATGGAGTGCAGGGACCAACAGTCGTCCTAAAGAGCCTCATCTGCCCGAAGCCACTGGCCTCTTTAGATTATACTCTTAATTTATCCCCAAGTCCAGGACTGCCTCTTCTGCTATCTCCGCCGTACCGATGCCGTTGAGGTTTTCGCTCGTAATCCCGAGCCTGTACACTTACCCGCTGTTACACACCAGGTCAGCGTGCTCCGGGGCGCCACTCCCTGGGTATCACCATGCGGTGTATGCAGAGAAAAATGAAGTATTCCTCATTGGGGACAATGTACAACAGGAGAATTTCAGAATTTAAAATACAGAAACTCATTTTTACCACAACTACTGTGTAAAAATTCAAATGGCATTACAATGTATTACTATTACAATGGTGTTACCAAATTCTAAGGCCGCTATTATCCCTTGTGGAATTTCTCGGTTGTATTTCAAAACAGGCCAGTGAATGATCTGTGTTCATGTGTGAAAGGATACATGCTCCCATACAAATTTATTAAGCAGGAATGAAAATTCAACACCTGAAAAACGTTAGCAAAGGTAGTTCTGCTGCTGAAGCCCAATCCATTGCAATTTAACCCTCAAACGGAGTCATTTATGATACCACTGACCAAACTTGCTCTTAAAACAGGCACCAGATTCATATTCAACTGTCGGTATACTCTGTACCTTACCACCTTTGTGTCGTATAATTGCTGCCAGGCTGGCAATATTATGTTCAGTTTAGTTTAGCTTAGTTTCTTTTGAAACAGTGTGATAACTGGAACAACATGATTATACTGGTTGCCATTCATGAGTCCACAACACTTTATGCACTGCAAATGTCACGACACTACTTCAAGGTTAAAAATCGACTCAAGTCAGCCCCACTAGCTTTGAAGCTAGCGATGCCAAGTTCTCTCTACAAGCTAAAGCTTTTAGCAGGTACATTACGCATGTAACTGCGTATCTGTACTGTTCCCCTCAGTCGCATATGTTTGCAGCCATTTCTTCGCTTATCAGCTCCAAAATGCCTGGCAATTTACTATATGTTTCTTGAAACAAGAATTCTGCTTAGTCGTGAATTCAACTTTCACCGATATGCTGTGTAGTTTCAAATATTCCCCGCGATCTTCAATAATGCAAAGATTATCTTTAGCTGTGAATGAGTGATAATGAGAACTTGTTGCACCTGTAATCATACTTAGCACCTAACTAGGTAAATGAAACCACATTCAACTCTGAGTTTAGTGGAGTTCGTGTCTTTTGTTAGTAGCTTAATGTTGCACTAACACAGCAAAGGTTTTCGGAGAAGTAAGAACGCCTAGTGTGCAAATGGGAAACCACAGAAAACCATCTTCAGGGCTGCCGACAGTGGGATTAGAACCCAGTATCTCCCGGATGCAAGCTCACAGCTGCGCGCACCTAACCGCACGGCCAACTCGCTTGGTGGGATTCAGGTATTATGAGAGCAGTAACAATGCCTCTATTTGGTGCCACTAGATGTTTTTGTGGTTTCTCTACATCCGCAATACCGTTTGGTGGCGCTATTTTAGGATTCGAGCAGGCTCTGAACTGATTACCTAACAGACAGACAACAACTGTACTTACCTAGGTGTCAATATAAGCAAAGTTCTTCCTTAGGGTAATCACATAAAAAGGATTGTAAATATAAATTACAGATCTCTTCATATAGTTATGATGTCTGTATAGAAAAGGGAGGGCGTAGAAGTGTACGGGACCCACACCAGGATTACCTGATTCAAGAACTTGAAAGATTTTAGACAAAATAGTAGTTACAAAAAGGATGCAAGCTTAGGCTGGGGAATAAGAAGATAAACATGCGATGTGTTCCAAGCTATCAACTGACAGGGACAAGAATAATTCACCTAAGATGATGTTCTAGAGACGTCCAACTTCTTCAAAATCGTTTAAGATAAAGACTAGGTAAGGAAGTGATACGGAATCCTCCACCTGTACGCTATTTCTAAATGCAGATCAGTGGTGACTTTTTTTGTTGCTATGGGCTTTACGTCACACCAACACAGATAGGTCATATGGCGATGATGAGATAGGAAAGGCCTAGGAGTTGGAAGGAAGCGGCCGTGGCCTTAAGTAAGGTACAGTCCCAGCATTTTCCTGTTGTGAAAATGGGAAACCAAGGAAAACTATCTTCAGGGCTGCCGACAGTGGGATTAGAACCCAGTACCTCCCGGATGCAAGCTCACAGCTGCGCGCACCTAACCGCACGGCCAACTCGCCCGGTGACTGACTGATAGTCTGGGCAACTTCTCTCCCAATAAAGAACACCTTCCAGATGTGGACGAAAGACCAAACATGACTGACGTCTAGAATAGCAACTGTTCAATTCTATATACCGCATTTTCTTACGTAATCAACGCATTTTTTTGACAAAAAAGGTAAAAAACTTTGGATGCATAAATTATTCCAGAAATTTAAATATTTAAAAAAATATTTACAATTAATTTATATTATTTAAAAGATACAGTAGAACCCCGTTTATCCTAAACAAAGGAGGCGGAGCCACTTCGGTTGACGCGTTTTTTGGATGACACAGGGTAAATATTTTCGGACGTTAAATGTCGAAATAAAAATGCATAAACTCTGTTAACCAAAGGTGCATACTGTATATTAACATTAAAAGGTTTACATAATGTCGCTCATTGTATAAAATCAGTAATTTTCGCCTGAATTTTCTTGGTGCAGCACTATGTCATGCCACTGTTTAATCAACAATACATCAGCTAGTGTAGATTCATTGCTTTGTTCAACAAAGCGCAAAACAATCTAAAATAATGAGAGCTTCTTTTGCAATGGGGTAAGAAACGCAGTGGAACTACAGTATAAAATCGTAAGGCCATTGGAACAACGATATGTGAAAGAAAAATATGAATGAAGAAGGGTCGCTGGTCTTCCCTGGTTTCCTAACAGAAGCTGCAGTATAGTCTGAGTAGTAAACAAGATGAAACTCCTGCAATGGAAGCAACGTTAACCACAGTCTACATAATCTTCATGACAAATAATACAGTAATAATAATAATAATAGTAGTAGTAATAATAATAATAATAATAATAATAATAATCTACCTCTGTGGTGTAGTGGATAGTGCGATTAGCTGCCACCCCCGGAGGCCCGGGTTCAATTCTCGGCTCTGCCACGAAATTTGAGAAGTGGTACGAGGGCTGGAACGGGGTCCACCCAGCCTCAGAAGGTCAAATTAGTAGAGGTGGTTTCGATTCCCACCCCAGCCATCCTGGAAGTGGTTTTCCGTGGTTTCCCACTTCTCCAGGCAAATGCCGGGATGATACCTAACTTAAGGCTACGGCCACTTCCTTACTTCTTCCTTGTCTATGCCTTCCAATCTTCCTATCGCCCACCAAGCCCCTCTTAGCATAGCAGAGGTACTGGAAATCCTCCCTACTTGTATTCCCCGACCCAATGTCTTATGCTCCAGGCTGTAGAGGTGGGATCCCTTGCTGAGAATGAGGGAAAAACCAACCCTGGTGGGTAAGCAGATTAAGAAGAAGAATAATGTAGTAGTAGTAGTAATAATTCAGGCTTGTTCAAGAAAAAATTACTAGATGGTAAGAAACGGTTTTGTTTTATGTTACACATGCATTCTGGTATAAGTCATGATATAAAAATAGGGTTTGCCTTGTAGCTCTCAGCACATCCAAGAGAATTACTAATATCGATGGCTAAGAATGAGAGGGTAAAAACAAAATATTAAAATATAATTTTGCCAGAGCATTTCGGTTAAGCAGGGTTATTTTTTTTGCTAGTTGTTTTACGTCGCACCAACACAGATAGGTCTTACGGCGACGATGGGACAGGAAAGGGCTGGGAGTGGGAAGGAAACGGCCGTGGCCTTAATTAAGGAACAGCCTCAGCATTTGCCTGGTGTGAAAATGGGAAACCACGGAAAACCATTTTCAGGGCTGCTGACAGTGGGGTTCGAACCTACTATCTCCCAAATACTGGATACTGGCCGCACTTAAGCGACTGCAGCTATCGAGCTCGGTAAAGCGGGGTTCTACTGTACATCAAATATAATGTACATGCAATTGGTCCAACTCATTTGTGGTTAATTGTTATTTGGTGTAAAATTCCGGCGTGAGTTTTTTCTGAAAAGTCAAAAAAGGGTACATCAGGTAAGTTGGACACGTGGGTTTGAAGTACCGACAGTGGAAAATATTCTTCTCGTTACTAGCTGACAATGTGGGCTGAAGTGAAATAAATGTGTGCTAATGACAGTACTATTCATGAAAGTACATAATAATGACATACCGGCAAAAAAGAAAACTGTCCAACAGGAGAAAGGAGGGACCGTTCGTATCCAATCTTGTATGAATGACTTGTCTATCCACCGTTCGCCGCTTGAAGTGCACTTCTCTGTTTATGCGGTAGCACATGTTGCATGAGGGCACTGAATACTTGCAGCCCACTGCCCTGTTACCGTATGTTTCGATGTAAATGATCACCGTGAGATTATATGATGCAGTATTACTCGAATATTTGCTCACTGTGGACTAAACAATGTTGAGATCACAGAAAATACATGTCTCCCAAAGATGACTTGAACAGTGTGGAAGACGAATGGACGTTTCAGAAATGCAGTAAACACCTGTGGAAGACAATCACAGAGGAAAAAGGAAAAGGAGACTCCTTGGTGGAACAGCAGGGTAAAGGAAGCACTTAAAGAGAAACAAATGGCTTGGAGGAACTGGATAGGCAGCAATAGTACAGAGAATTGGCAGAAATATAAAGAAGCCAGTAAGAAAATAGTATAAGAAGAGAAACGGAACAGCTGGGAAAATTTCGCAGAAACTTTACAGTAAGATATAAAGGGAAGTAAAAATGTTTTGTATGATTTGGTGAAGAATAGTTTACGAAATAGGGAAGATACAAAATTTGTAAAAACTGAAACAGGGCAGATATTGATGCAAAGAGATGACACACTAAAAAGATGGGAAGAATACTTCTCAGAATTGCTAAATATTAAATACAGTGAACAGGAAGATGAGAAGGAGGAAGAAGAAACAATGGGGAAAGAAGAAGAACAAGAAAAGGAGATCATAGGTTATGATTTTCATTTCCGTGTTGATGTATAACTAAAATAATGGAGTTTGAGGGATGTTCCACCATCCAACACATCGTAATTACAATTACGATGTCAAACTCTATTATTTTAGAAAGGAGATTTTTGATGTTAGAAATAGAGGAAGCCATACAAAAGATGAAGAGCGGTAAAGCAGCAGGTGTGGATGAGGTAACTATGGAAATGATAAAAGCAGCAGGACCAATAGGGCTACAGTGGCTGCATAGATTATTTAGAATAATCTGGAGGAAGAAAGATCCCTGAAGAGTGGGAAAAGGGTTTAATTATCCTGATCCTTTAAAAAAGACGATAAAAAGTAATGTAGTAACTACAAGGGATCACCCTTATTGCCCATGTAGCTCAGATATTTAAGAGAGGAGGAAGCTAGAAGGAGAAATGGAAGAACAGTATGGTTTCAGGAAAGAAAGATCAACGTTTGACCTGATCTTTACATTAAGACATATGATGGAGAAGACATGGGATTTTGGAAAAGTCATTGACATTGAGAAAGCTTATGACAGTGTACCCAGACAGTTGGTATGGGACACATTAAGGAAAAAACAAGTTAATAGAGTGGAAGTGCAAATGATAAAGGCTATGTACAAAAGTTGTGTTAGTAGTGTGAAGACGAGTATAGGAAAAACAAAATGGTTTAAAGTTGAAACTGGTCTCTGACAGGGAAGTGTACTCTCCCCCATACTATTCATCATAGTCATGGATGAAAATCATAAGAACATTAAACTGAGATTGGGAAGACAGGCAACAAAAGCCATGTTGTTTGCAGATGATGTAGTGATATGACGTGAGGATGAAACGGAAGTGCAAAAACAAGTAGATGTATTTGGGATGAAAGTAAGCACAGAGAAAAGTAAAACAATAGTGATGACAAGGGGAAGGAAGGAAGGAAGAGGAAAGATAAAACTGAATGGTAAAATTCTGGAAGTGGTTAAAAGTTTCAAGTACTTGGGAAGTGTGATCACAGAAGATGGAAAGATAACCGAGGAAATTTGAAAAAGAACACAAGCAAACAGCTTCTTCCTGAGTGTAAGGGGGTATTTTGTGGAACCAAGATGTCCCGTATCCGAAATACTCACAAAATATGTTTGTACCAGACTGGAATAGAGTGTCGCTAGTCACTTCTGCACTGATTCTCTCACTAAACTAGTGCAGTGGTATTTTCTACCAGCTGATAACAGCACGTTGCCCGGTTTTTGGAATGCCTGGTTTTGCAATAGGAAAGCTGCTACCTGAGTAGTTGACACCTTTATTTCGAAAAGCATCCGGAGCTGCGTGATGGATGTTCGAAGAAGTGGGTGCGTCAAACACATGAACATTTCTTTTTCTACACTTTGGACCCAAAAATATTTGGATGCGTAAATTATGCAAGGACGTTAATTATGCGAGAAAATACGGTAATAGCTATGTCATTTTAACCTGATTACTACCAGACACTCTTCAGTTTCTCGACAGACCCAATCCTCCCCCCACCGTTCATTAAGAACACCTACTAAATTACCAAAGTGATAATGCCCAAGAAGGAACCTGAATTAAAAAAAGAGAGAGAGAGAGAGAAATCTAACAGTCCACAGCGAATGTATTGAAAATTCTGTGCACAAACTAAGCTGTTCACATGGTGTATGAACCAGATAATGTCTAACAAGCACTGGGTGTAACAAGGCAAGAAATTTTCTGAGACACTTCCAACCATCTCTGATTCTGATTAGTGCCAATGTTATGCGAGGCGTTTGCTGGCTCATCGATTAATCTCACCTCATTCTGATCCATACCTGCCACGACTGAAGCCCCCACGGGTTGGTCGAGCGTAGCCTTGGTTGTACCCCTGATTGTAGCCGTACCCTCCACCAAAACCATGAGCGCCATAATTTGCATGTCGACCCGCTGCATAGTTGTACTGGTAGCTGAAACACAAGACAAAAGACAGCTTAAGAATGGCAGCTAAACAGGACACAACCCTGTCAGTGACTCATGAGCCAGAAATGGCTTTTAGAGTTATTAAATTGGGGTGGAAACAACAACTTATTAATTTTTTATTCCAAAATAAACAAATTTATTTCATTTGCTTACAGTGGCAGATTAAAAGTTAGAAACTTTTCAATTTACTGCACTGGCAGAAACAGAAAAACTGAGTACAAGCTACAGTTTTAAGTGGAGTACAAACATGGAGAATACCATTTTCTATCTGAAAAACTCCTAAGATGGAACCACTGAAATAAGACACCACATTGCATGAATTCCGGATGGACGTAATGGAGAGTGAACTTTCTGGAGTACTATGCAATATGTAAATTATTGTAAGATCAAAGGGTGAAGTCTGTAGAACAGTAACATTCTACAGTGCAGATGCATCATGTGGATAGTTACATACAGCTGAGACGGGCAAGTGGTGTTGCTTTATTAGACAAAGTGAGGAACAACCACACCTGAGCGAGCTTTATAGTCCAGTCCATTGCCAACAATGTTTCCGAGAGCAGGCTAAGGTGATACGGCCACGACATGAAAAGCCCAGAAAACCATTTGGTTCAGATAGTAATGGAAATCAGAACTCTGAGACGCCAAGGAAGTGCTAGACAATCTTGAATGTTTGTTATAAGTTAGTATACAAGATACTTCTGCCTGCTGTCATTTCTTGATGGATACAGTACTTTTGCATCCATCTCTTGGCACAGGCCAGAGCAAAGTGTAGCTTCCACTGAAGTCCCAGTCTCATCCATGGCTGTGTCAATATGGAAGCTGCTGGGGTATGGGTGGTGCTGAGTAATGACATTCAGAGCACAACCAGTGTGTCTAAGTGTCATGAAAGGTGTTGCTCATAGGGTTAGTTGTGTTACAATAGCACTGTCTGGTCTAGTGAGGAAAGCAACGGCAAACTACCTCACTCCTCATCTTGGTACTGCCATTGGTTTTTGTAGTTTCCCTATAACTGCATAGCCTTTAGTGATGCTATTTGAGGATCCAACCAGCCTCTGGGCTGATGACCTAACAAACAGACAAGATACTTTCTTCTTCTTTTATGACCACATAGAATCACTTTAGTCAGTCCATCGTTCAGGTCTCTTTGAAGGGATTGCCGGGCTTTGCGGTCCTCCCAGTACTTCAGACGCTCTGATCTTCGTGCCCGTTCCTCAGTTGAAAATGTGTGTGCTGTTGGTTTGTTTCGTGTAAGGGTAAAGCGGAGGTTTGTATTCTTGAGTTTTGTATTCAAGTTTATCTTATTTGTGGTGTCTTCTGTTGTAAGGCTTATTTCCTTCAGATCCTCTCTTACTTCTCTGATCCATTTACATCCTGTTGTGTTTGAAATGAGATTGTGTTGTCCTAGTTGTTTCAGGAGTCTCGAATCACGCATCCTCAGCATATTAAAAGAAATAAGTTTCATAATGATATATCCGTATTGAACTGTGATGACAATAGAGCAAAATAATATATTATTTTGGGTCCACCTTTTCAATACAAAATGTAAATAGTTTAAATTACATAGGGACTAGTTTCGACCTAGTAATAGGTCATCATCAGCCTGAAGTAAATTAAAGCGTAAATATCGAAGAAAAAGTAAACAATGTAAACACAAGTACAGTCTTGTGGGATACTGAGCAGCAATATATTAAAAATAACTCTTCTAATTGACGAAGCACTGAGCGGAGGTTACGTTGGTTATTTATAAATAAAGTTCAGTGCGCCGTATAGTATTAAAAGTCCAGTGTGCACTAAAAGATGTTATAAAGAATAATTATCAGTTGAATGCTGGCTTCTTGAGTTTGCTGTTGTATATTCGAAGAAGTTACGTCCCTATGTAATTTAAACTATTTACATTTTGTACTGAAAAGGTGGACCCAAAGTAATATATTATTTTACTCTATTGTCCTCAGGGTATGTCCAAAGAATCCCAGTCTCCTCTTACGCATAGTATCTGTAATGGGTTCTAGCTCTTTGTACACAACTTTGTTAGGTATTATCCGCCACTGTCCATCTTTCTGGTATTTTTTGTTGATGCAGGTTCTTCCAATCCTCCTTTCAATTTTCTGAAGTGTCAGTCTTTGACTGTTTATTCAGGTGAAAAAGTGTTTCTACTGCATATGTAGTTTCTAGTTTTATAACTGTGTTGTAGTGTTTTATTTTTGCATTTATTGATAGACATTTCTTTTTGTAGATATCCCATGTTAATTTTTGTGCTTTAGCTAATCTATTTGTTCTTGTTTGGATTGAGATTTTTTCATTTAGGTTATGTGTTATTACTTCTCCAAGATATTTAAATTGAGTTACTATTTTGATTTTATTACCATTTATGTTAACTTCTTTTAGTTGTGTTGGTTTCTGGGGCATAGTTTTTGTTTTTTCAAATGATATTTTGAGGCCAATTTTACTTGCAATGTTTTGAAGTGCTGATATCTGGGTTTTTGCTTCTTTTATGTCCACTGCTAGTAATGCTAAATCATCGGCGAAGCCCAGGCAATTTGTTTTGATTTTTTGGCCAATCTTTCTTTCTGGGGCACATGTTCTAAACCAAGTTTGAAGTAAATTTTGACAACAGTTTCTATTTCGGTCTAACAGCTGAAGTTTTTAAATTACAATCCCATCAATGGGAATAAGATGACTTTTTATTAGATGAAATAATTACAGTAATGGTTTTTAAATTTTTTTTGTGAGGTGTTGTATTATGTTGTAGCATGTGATGATCAAGTCCTCAAGATTTTGAAGAAATATTTTTTGCTGACGAAGAGAACGTACTGTGTTCTCGAAACATGTAACTATTAGATAATATGTATTAAACAGATTTTTTTTTTTGGTATAGCACTGACAAGGCAGAATCGTGATTTGTTTTCAATGTAGTGAGATTGTTATATAAAAATCAATATGAAAGAAAAAATACCAATAAAAAGTTGGTCACAAAATAAACAAGGGAGTTAATCATTGCAGGCAGTAACAAGTTCATTTAACACTTCAATATGGGGGGGGGTGCGATAGCAGAGAGAACAGGATGAAAGGAAACTGACAAGCACTGAACAGTGGCAAGTTCTAAGAAAGTAGTGAAATATAACAAACACAGAACCTGTACCTCTTCTTGTAAATTAACACTGTCCATGTGGGTCACTCTTAGGTACAAATGCAGCTCTGCCCCTCACCCACTTGAGAACCTCTCTCTCCCTCCCTCACTCAATGAACTGGATTTCTAAGCACATCACTCAGAAGCCTATCTGAATTATGATGAGGGTTCACTTTATAGTTTCATCATTCTCCCCTTTTCCCATCAGGAATGAGAAAATGACAATATACCTACTCTTCCCAATATAAAAACCTTACCACATTCTATGTGATCTTTTGTAATGAAATATATCTGATAAAAAAAAATGTATTTCCAGAACGGAACTGTAATTTAATTTCACCAATATCAAATATTGAAAGTATTCAAGTTTAAGGTCCTTTCACCCCAATGTGGCAGCAGCGGGCTCGTTAGTTGGATTGCCACACCTTTCCAGGACAACGCAAAGACAATGCCCTAGGGGAGATATGTTAGTCAACTCCACACTTGTGTTAACTAGCAGTGTTTAGGGCAATTAGCAGTGAATGTTATCATTTAAATTTCTTCCAGAAGCATACAGGTGCAGCCTTTTCTTGGTGGAATGTAGATAAACCACTGTATAATGTGCTGCTTACATTTGGTTGTGCATGTACCTGGGGAAATGTAGTTGCTCACCTGTCGTGTCAAAAAGTGTACCACAAAACTACATAGCACCAGCACGAAAAACACAGCACATCATAAATACTGAAGAAACCGTGTGGGTAACTGTCCATTTAACACAATTTCAGCATTTCATCATCTCTTGATAAGGAAGATAGTTATGTTTTTGTAAGAGAATAATGGTTTACGACTGTCTCCCACAATGCTCACTATCTTATCTCTTCGACAGCTTGTAAAATTGTGTTTACAGGGTATTCTCCAAGTTTATTTTGCACTTTTTCACCTAGCTCTGCCCCTCACCCACTTAAGAGCATTATTCCCCCTCCCACCAAAGAACTGGATTTCAAAGCACATCGCTCAGTTTTAAAATAGAATCAAGAGAAAAAAAGCCGATAAGTCCCAAGGATGCTGCACAAGCTGTCACCGAGGTGAAAGATTGTTAAAAATGTACGGTGTATGAATGACGGCTTTGTCAATTTCAGGACCAGTACAAAAGAAGAGGGAACCTGGGTGTGAAAATTCAATATTCATTGACTTGGCCCATAGCAGGCAACTTGCATGCATTCTACAAGTGATGGCAGGAGTGCCAGACCTGTAACTTAGATCCTTTTCAACAGAACAAAAATAACCTAGGCCACCATAGCTCAATTGGTAGAGCAGGAAGTTGTGGGTTCGGATCCCGCTGGTGTCTGGTTGGTCATTTTTATTTTGTACTCAACATATCCTGAACACGTACTACATGTACATAACAGGACCTAATACGCTGAAAATGGATTTTGATGAACTTAGCATATTTATCATTCTTTTTTCTCAGATGTTAAGATTTGTTTGAAACCTCTGTTCGCTTTTTCTAATTACTTTATCATATTAAGTCCAAAACCACTATACTGGGCTTGTTTATGGGTAAGCAGCAGTTCTTTTTCTCGTACTACGCAGGAGAGAGGTATATTGAATGCTCTGAATATGAGACTATAGTAAGCTGACTTTTTTTGTGACTCTGGATGTAACGTGTGGTTCTTTATCGTGATAGGAGTAAAAGTGGGCTTTCTAAGTATCTTAAAAGGAAACTCCTCCTTATACAGTCATATATTTACTCTAAAAACTTTATGGAACCTTCATTTCTTTCCCTGCTGTGAACTTTACATTGGAATCTAATGAATTTAGAATATGAAGGATGTTATTATTATTATTCACCCTTTGATCTATGACTATAAGGCTGGGCGCACATTGAGAAGCAGTTGGTCGCAGAGCAGGACAGCGCGCGGCTGACGAAACTGCGAACTGCATGTGAGCGCACATTGCCACGCAGGGTCTCGTCAGTTTGCAGAAGCATCGTCCTCTAGTATATACTAGAGGGCGATGGCAGAAGGAATAAACATGTTTTCTTCAGACTCTGTGATATTGGGGCATGCAGCGTAAAGGGGCTTCTTTTCTTATTCCTCAAGCATTCATGATTTTTTCTCATTTACCTTGTGCTGATGACCACGCGACCAGGCCAGTTGGCAGTGCGGTTAGGGGCACGCAGCTGTGAACTCGCATCCGGGAGATAGTGGGTTGGAACCCCACTGCCGTCAGCCTTGAAGATGTTTTTCCGTGGTTTCGCATTTTCACACCAGGCAAATGCTAGGGCTGCACCTTAATTAAGGCCAAGGATAGTTCCTTCCCATTCCTGGGCCTTTCTTACCCATCGTCGTCATAAGACCTATCTGTGTCGGTGCGACGTAAAACAAATTGTAACAAGGTGACCACGCGGTTGTACATTTTAAGACAATCTCAATAAAAACCACCAGTTTACAAAACTGAACAATATTTCCATGCTACGATGTTCGGCGTTCGTATGGACAAAGCAACAAAAATCTAAATTCATTTTGCCTGGTGCGAAAATGGGAAACCACGGAAAACCCTCTTCAGGGCTGCTGAAAGTGTTCTTTGAACCCAATATCTCTCGAATGCAAGCTCATAGCAAGGTGACCCTAACCGTACGGCCAACTTCCTCGGTAAATTCATTAATATCTATCTCCATTATCATAGCTGGTACGATAAAACAGTATAACCCCCCCCCCCCCAGTGGCACCGCAGCCCTGAAGGGCCTTGGCCTACCAAGCGACCGCGGCTCAGTCCGAAGGCCTGCAGATTACGAGAGGTCGTGTGGTCAGCACGACGAATCCTCTCGGCTTTCTAGACCGGGGCCGCTGCCTCACCGTCAGATAGCTCCTCAATTCTAATCACATAGGCTGGATGAAGCTCAAACAAGCCCTCAGATCCAGCTAAAAATCCCTGACCTAGTCTGTAATCGAACCCGGGGCGTCCGGGTAAGACTCAGGCACGATAAAACAGCAGAAGACATAAATGATCGGAAATTGCATTCTCTTTAATTTTTGTTTTGTAGTATTCATTAATAGGATCAGATAGAGAGACAGGGAGAAAGCATTTATTTACAAATGTACTGCTAGTTGCCACAAAAGACAGTCTACTAAAATAAATCAACATTGACAATCTATTGTGAACACGTTTTCATTTGACAAGACATGGTAAATTATTTTCTTTCCTTATTTCTTCACATAAATGTGAAGGTAGATGACGGCCGCAGAGTTGGCGATGATGATCTCCATAATTAACATTAGATCTCGACGTGAAATATCCAATGTTACGAGAACTTGGGTCACGGATTGTTACACAGATATGTGAGAATTACATTTTAGGCCTTCCACCAAACTACCATTGTACCCAGCGTGAATAAAGTTCTTTATAGCCTAGACTGTAGTTCCTTATTTCCCGAACTTACATAACAGAAATTAAAATTAAAAACTGCATTGTAGTCCACATAGTACAAAACATGGTAAGACCGAACGGCTATGGTAATTTTCTCCTCCATTCCTCAACTAACTGCGTGACACGCGCGCAGGAAACTGTGTTTCGAAGACTGCGCGTGGTAGGCGGAAGTAGGTGCAGAATCGGCCTGCTCTGCTCTGTCCTGCCCTGTCTGTCAAGTTGCGATGGTGCAATGATTTGTGTGGATTACAAAAATCTGTTCTGCGCTGCTTTGCCTGCGTCCCAATGTGCGCCCGGCCTAAAGGTATTGTCTACGAAGCGTATATAGGTGCCCTTCTATTTGACCTATTATTTTGGTTTGTTCAAGACGATCCCTCCCCATACATTTTAATAAATTTTATATTTTTTAAATTAGTTTTGTTTTAAGCATAACAAAGGTACTGTTTTAAGATATTTTTTGAGAAGAACATTCTCTGTAATTTCACCGTAGCAATGTTATGTAGCTGAATGTTCCTAAGGAATGAAACATGTTCTACAAGTAATTAATTTGCTTAAAGGAAATATATAATATCAAACAGGTGAAAGTTTACTTTCAATGATTTGATGTAAATAAGATTTGATATGGAAAATGAAGGTGATTTCTTGTAATCAAACAGGTTAACATAAAAGCCGGAACAAGAAAGACTGAGATCAGGAGCCTGGCCTTCACAGGTGACCTCGTGATCCTAACCAACAACTCTACGGATGCTGCAGTTGCTGTTCAAAGCCTACTTGAGACAACAGCAAAGACAGGACTACAAATATCAGATTAAAAGACAAAGTACTTCGAGAGTAAGCACCACGGGAAAGCCCCTTCAATGACAATCTAAAGAAAGATTGGAAAAGCCAATCCCTTCCGGTATCTTGGTGAATGAGTCATCCCAATGGTAGAGATGGAACCTCCATCTTAGATGTGCCAAATTCAATGCAGCATATCAAATGTCACAAACCAGTTACAACAAATGCGTTTCGAATAACGACAAAATATGCTATTATAAGGCTGTTGTCAGACCCCAGTTTATATGCTACGGAGATGTTACTGATGAACAGGAGAGGCACAAAGGACGACCTGAAAAAAGTCTAAAGATGTATCCTCCAGAAAATTCCTGGGCCAAGAGTGCTCATGGATGGAACCTACTGACTGAAAGCGAACTGCAAGCTGTACTAAACACTAGCATGCGACGTAGGTGGCTCAAGTTTTACAGGCACCTTCTGAGGATGGCTTACGAAGATCTTCTCACTCATCAAAAGTTACAAGACTGGAAACATGTGGCTCAATGAAGTAAAAAGACATAGCCTCTGCTGGGATTTCTAATACTGATGCCTCAGACTGCCCCAAATTTTGTAACATGGTAAACTCGTGATCTCCTCTACCAAAGGTTGTTTAATGTCACAAACTTCTTTCACAAGAAAACTAATAGCAGGGTTTAAGAAGTATTGGGAATGAAAGCAAGGATAAAAAAGAAACACGTTATAAGCGTTCCCTAGTTAGCTTAATCACCATCATTTTGCAGTTCCAGTTTCCTGGTGACTGTTAGTGGGCTTAAATCACTAATACAATAATAAATCATGATTTTATGTCATAAAGTAATATCTGATACTCTTGAAGTTTATGAGAATATGGTAATTCTCCAGTTTAAAAACCCGAGTATTGCATTTATTTATGCCGGTCAACGTACAAACTTGTGCAGAATAAAGCAGGAAGGCATGCCACACCACACCAGGGATGAGGAACTGCACAGGACTGATCCTACTTCTTTGTTAAGTAGGTTTCTTTGTCCTTAAAACAAGAACTGACGTTAGTTTAACTGAAAAATGTTAACTTAAAACTAAGTATTTTATTGAGGAAATGCATAGCAAGATTGTGAGTTGCATTAGCATGCTGAAAATCCAATAGCTGTAAGTTTGAAGTAAATTTAAAAAGAGAGAGAGAAACATGATTACTAAAGGTCTCTTCCTTTTTCCTATGGTTATCTGGCTCCCTTCTGATTCCACACCTCTCACATGAAGTCTAAATGAGTTGATGCCCACCCTCCTGATGAAGCTTAGAAGAACCGAGACCGAGTAGGACAGAGCTTGTGAGGACGTGATTAGCTCAGTGGCTTAACAGCTAGCTTCCCACCCAGAAGGCTGAGGTTCAAAGCCGGGTTGATCCTGGGTTGAGATTTTCATCCCCAAAATCATGTGGCGTCAGACCTTAATCCCCTGTCCGAAAGTAAAATGATCCTGGATGGCCCCAGTGGCAATGAGTTTTTTTATGACTCTGCTCATGAAGTATAGAAGATGTGAAGAATGTCCTTGTCTTTTTGTGTTTTCATGTTTGTCCCACCCTACTGCTCCTTCGTCTGATGCAGACCTGTTACGGTGTTTCTGTCTTTCTCTGTATGACTTGATTCGTCATTTTTTGTTCCTTTCCAGAACGTTACTATAAATATGAATCGCCAGTTTGGAGTGTAAACGATTCCAAAACTCTTGAATTTGGTGAGAGTCACAGGACCCTTGGAGTGAACCCTTCACAAATGCCTGCATCTCAATTGTATTCGTATTTTTTCTTCCACTACTCCACTAATACAAAGGGAACTAACTCTTCTTCACAATGCTTCAATTTACTATGTCTTCACTGTTTTGTTTAAGTTGTCAATGAAGTATATGTGCTCATTTTTACCGGGAGTCCACAGAGTATTCTCTCCGCTATTGTAACTGGGCAAGAGGGATGTCCATTCTCAAGGTGTTTTAGATCTCACCACCACAGCCTCTCCTTTGTTCTGTGATGGCAAGAGCTTTCTGTATACGATAATGTTCATGTGCACCTATACCAGTGTAGCTGTCTCCCCTCCAGTTTCTCACCGCTGATTCCAAAGGATCTTTGCACGTGCTCATTACGGACTCTGAGGTGTGCTTTTGCTGACTGCTTCTCCTCCCTTGCCCAGCCTTGGGGCCATGATCTGAATATGACGTAGGACAAATAACACTAGATTTAAAAAAAACACCAGCAGATACATACATCATTTTCAAATTGTCATGCCCTTGCAATAAGCTCTATGACCTTGCTTAGTCCCACATCGGCGAGTCTAACCACTGTTGCCTCTGCCTCAAGGTGTGCTATTCTTACACCAACTGCCCGGTGACCATGATCCTTAAGGCATTGAATCTCCATGGGATGATACTGTGGTTAGCCGCTTCAAGTCCCGTTGGTGGGGGAAAAAAAACAAAAATCTCCATGAGAATGTCAACCAGCAGGGTAGATGTCAAGGTAGCCTGCCGACACTGGGTTTCACGCTCTCTGTATACCTCCTTTCACACGCAGATATGCGGGTTGCCCATGGGCTTGCACCAGGTCTCTCTGGAGGCCACAAGATATCCACAAATATCCTCAGCCAAGTCCACTATTCGCCTCACATGACTCACCAAACGCATCATCCTGTAAGTTCATTCATAATTTTGTCTTCACCTCCTCACTGCAAGTGCAAATGCCCTCGTCTCTACCAGCAATCATTTTTGCTAGCTTTCATGTCCATTACTCCCAACTAATTCATCAAGTACCTGGAGCCCACCCAGCTTTCACGCCCATACAGCAAAGTCTGCCTGAAAACTGACCAATGTAATGATTTTGTCCGAGAACTGCCCTCTTTCTTACAAAACATTGTTGGTCACAACTGTACGCTCACAGCATTATTAGCTTTGCTTCACGTTGATTAAATTTTACTCACTACGCTATCCAACCACTGTGAATACACGTCCCAATGACCCACCTGTTCCAGTTTTGTATTTCCTGATATCCAATCCTGTATGTCAATTGGGAAGAAATATAAAAATAGCTGATTTCCATGAAATTTGATGCACCAATTTAAAAAATCACTACAGTTTCCAATGATCAATTTAAAACAGGGGTTTCCAATTTGTAAGGACTCTAGGGCCACATTGGAAACAGACATGATCTCGGGCTGCACTTGAGATAATTTTCATAAAATTCTGCAAATAGCAAAGAGGTACTAGTATGAAATAATATGCTTACATCAATGGAAATGAAGGATTGATCATTTTAATTGTTTAAAACACTATTTCACAATTGCATAAAAGAGTGAAATTTGGATTTTAAAAAAACAATTTATTCAGATCAAGTGAATACTTAAAAAAAGAGGAAATAATATCAAAGAATGAATTAGTTCTGACTTGGGTCTATAAGGGGTATAAAAATCAATACATTTTTGAACGAGCTATGGAATAGCCTTATTATTATTATTTTTTTCTTTTGTAAATTTTCTTCATAATTTCTAAAACTGCTCTCGCAGGCTGCAATGTGCCCGTGGGCTGTAATTCAGAAACCCTTGGTTTAAACGATAAAATTAATTTAAAACATAACACACGTATTTAAAAAAAAGATCTGTTCAATTACAGATTTTCATTTAATCCAGGCTCGCACAGAATGAATAACTTTTATTTTATATGTGCAAATAATGGGGAGAATTGGAGAAAGGAAACACCTAACCTCAATATTCAAACTAGTAGATACACTAGAGTAAGTTAACACATTTACCAGCTGTAAATGGCAGTACTTATGTTCAAATCATGTGAATTTTGTCAGAAATTTCAGGGTATAAATATACACGATATCCAATAAATTAGGTAATCCTTGAAAAAAGTTCATATATATACCTATTTCTTTACCAAATGCCATTAGTACCTTGGGTGGCACCCCCACCCTACATGACATCTGTGTTACCAAATAGCATACACCGGCTTTACGGTTAATTTAATGTTAACATTTTCAAAGCTTTCCAAGACGGTTAGAAGAAAACCCTACTTTTGTTAAAATCTATGGTCAGAAATTCAATCTCTTTTACCAGAGAGGTTGAGATCTCTTAGAATGATCCATCAGTTAGATGAAGTAGCTGTTACTTAAATTGGGGATGGAGAAAGCGTACATAATGCAGTATACACAGTAGAAGTCTGTTATAGTGAGAATTCGTAACGGCAAAAATTTTACTCGCTACAGCGGATTGTCGTTATACCCGATTTTTGTATAAAAGTTCGAAGAACCACCATACACATTAAAATCGGTATGAAAGGCAATCAGTTTGTTCAAAACTAACGTTTCCGCGGATGATATCCACACTACGGCTTACTTGTTATTTTTCCGTGAAAGTGTGAGTTTAATTTCATTCTGAAAAAATTACAGTAGGCCTACCATATTTCTCTGAATCCGAGACAAACCCCACTTTTTCCTTAAAAAATTTAAATCAGGCTCAAAAAGTGCTTTGTAAAATCATATGAATGCCTTTGTTGTACAGTACGCATTTTAGACACCGAACACTGGTTTTTATTAAGCCGTACTTTTTTGCGGCGGCACAATTATTCTTTATTTCTGCGGGTTTAATGACCATTAACTTAAAATTGGTATCGTAATACCGAAGAGAATCTGTTGAAAACTTGCCGGCAATACCAATTCCATGTGTGTCTACAATACGACTATCCATCATGAAAATGTTCCTGCTGTCTATAAAACTTAATTTTACTAAGCGTCAGGTGGGTACAGTAGACGCGTTATAACTCTGCCACCGAGTAGCCGTGGCCTTTCTAAGAATTCCAAGGCTCGCATGTTTTGATGCCATTCTGCAGATTTGAGAAATGTTTTTGTAGAGGCTAATAGAATGTCATTCTCTCTTCACTATTTCGCCAAATCCAGTGACGTGACCAGGGGCACTGTACAACCGGTTGTCGCGGCTAGCGATGCATAATAAACAGGCGGTCATTTGTTGTCGACGAGTTTTGTGTGTACATGAGCGTGCAGGGGTGAAAAGCAGCAGCGTGTTTACTGCAGTAGTTGCCAGTGGTATTTGTTACTGTTAGACCAGTAATGCAAGACAACCCTTAATTTTTTGCACGAAATTCTGAGAAAAAAACTTCTTGAATTCTGAGAAATACAGCATCACTCAGAGGCTTCTGCGGCAAACATTTCAGATTTCTTCTCCAAACGGTGTCGCCTAACCTAACCGTACATGTATCATGAAAACATATTTGAAACGCATGTAGAGCTCCTCGCTAAAAATTTACATGCGATGATGATGTAATGAGACAAAGTGTCATAGTGCATTGACACTGCCGGTGGTTGCAGTTGGCCTACGCAGTGGCCTCCATGGTATGCACTAGCCATGCGTCTTGGTAGGTGTGCTAGGTGCCAACTGATGAGTCCAGCCTGGCACATGGGAATGAGTTAGCTGGAAAATTTATAATGTCCAATAACGGACCATTTATATTGGTATTAAAAATTTACATGTGAATAGCCTTTCCGAAATGTAACTAGACGCGAGAAAATATGAACTATCATCTGAAATCCGTGATGTACTCTGCCATATCTTGAGATGTATCACATTCTTACTTCGGCCTTTATTTTTAATGAGTTAACAACTTCTATCGGCCACGTTATTTACGCATTTATTACGAAAACGTGTTATCCTCTTTCATTTTGAATTTTCTTTAGATTACTGCAGTCGATAGGTATTACTAATCGACTCCAACATCGCATTCAAATTTCGACGAAAGAGCTTGCAAATGCACGTAGTGAGAAAACTATACCGTACCAAAGATGACTGATCGCATTTTGAGGCAAAGTTTCAGTTTTGTTATTCAAACAGCGTCACCTATCCTAACTTAACCGTACTATAAGTATGATGAAAACATGTTTCAAGCGCCAATAGAGAAATTATAACCTTCTCGCCATTTAACGAGATGCAAGAAAATATAAACTAACCTCTGAAATAAATTATGCACTCTACCATATCTCGAGGTGTATCCCATTCTCATTTAATAGCAGTATTTAGCATTAAAATTAAGCGATCGTTTAGTCAGCCTTTATTTTTAACGAGTTAACAACAGTTATCGGACACATTTAAAAGGGCCAATGTCTCTGTTAAGTACTAAACGAACAGTTAACGTTTAATTAAATAAGCCCTTGCCAATAATGTTAGATTACCAATAAAAATTAGAGACCTGGCAATTTTTAAAGAATACGATAGAAAACATTAGCGTTTAATAAGGTGACTTCCACAAAGAAAGTATAAAGTTATTTAAAGTTAGTTGTTGAAAAAAAAAAACTATTAGCAAAACTTCAAATGCTCATAGCTCAAAAACAGGTTTTTTGACATTGGCCCTTTTAGAACCAAGCCACAGAAATATCTGTAACAGGAAAAATCGTGCACACTTAAGCGCTCGTAATAACGGATGCGTCAGTGATAAGGCTCTTGCTGTAACCGGAGCATAATACACAGTTTAATATAGAAATTATGAAGGGACAGCAATAAACTGGCGTTACAACGGGGTTCTCGTTATATGCCGTAATCGCTACAGCGGACTTCTACTGTAGTTTCTAGATTTAACACAGGTAAAAAAGGATGTTGGTGATTGACACCACAGTGAGGAGATCTTGTCAACGAGCAAGCAAACTCACTGCGGCACATACGGTGCTGGTGCTGGAAAGCCTTCTTCTCTGCCCGCAGAAGAAGAGTCCTTTCGCGACGACCGGTTGCCAGGATGTTCTGGCAGCTGTGGCCTCTTGGGATCCCTGAGGTAATTGTTGAAATACTCCACCTGCAAAGAAGATTGTACAACACGCCTAATTAATTCTATGAAGGTGTTTCTAGTCTTAAATTCAATAAAAATGTTTCATATTTTATCTCTTCCATTAATATCTTTGATCAGATTTCTTCTTATTCTACAAGGGGATATTAAAAATAACACTTTTTTTACAAGAAACTATTTAAGTGGGCAGATACGGGCCATCCTACAATGCTATCATGCATGAAATGAAGGCTTTAAAATGAGGTGCTGCACGACAATGCTGAAAATGCCTTGGACAGCTCATTGCACAAGCAAGAAAATTCCGAACTAATGTCAGATAAAACTTGGTCTGTCGTTCAAAATCACTGAGCTAATTGTATGCTACTTTGGACATGCAACGGCAGAAAGAAGGCCTTCAAAAGTTGATTGAAGACAAAATCCAAGGAACAAAACCACATAAGTACAAACGTGATAACATAGCAAATGGTCCCTTAGCAATTCTGGATAAGAATGGCAATGGTGTGTGTGATATCACCTTCTAATGAGTAGCAGCAAGCTGTAGAAAATCGCAGTGTGGGTGTCCGATGCTGTAGCATGCCACGCCTGAAATTTGTCGATGCAAAAGTAGAGCCAGAACTTTACGTGTAATTTTTACTTATGCCTCACCAAGGAAAAGAACCATTTTAAAATTTGATGCACAGATTGAACTGCTTGAGACAGATTAAATAGAACATCTGACAATTTCTCCAATTATATTCAAAATTCTTCTTCTTCTTCTTCTTCTTCTTCTCCTTCCTCCTCCTGATCCTAGTGCATACCAGCCAACTTTTAGGAACCAAAAATAGGAAGATCTTTTATTTCTTGGTTTTCATCACATATATTCCACTATGGTCTAGGTGAAAGAAAAGGTCAGAATAAAAGTCATACATATCTACATTTACAATGCGAATTGACCATTAAATTTAAAACCTTAAACTGAGAAAACATAAAAATGGTTACAAGAAAATGTACCTAATCAATCTCATTTATGATACTTATGCGAATAATAATATTTATGTCTCACCAACACACGCAACAAAACGCATAATACCGTATTTTCTCTCGTAATTGATGCACCTTTGACGAAAATTACAGGTGAAAACTTTGGATGCGTAAATTATTCAAGGAATTCAGATATTTACAGTTTATTTAAATTTAAAAGATACATCAAACAATTATAAACACAATTGGTTCAACTTGTTTGCGGTTATAGTCATTTGGCATAAAATTCCGGTGTGAGATTTTTTCTGAAAAGTCAAATAGGGTACAGGTAAGTTAGACACGTGGGTATGAAGTACCGGCACTGGAAAATATTCTTCCCATTACGAGCTGACAATACGTCTTGAGGTGAAATAAACATGAACTAATAAAGTGCAATTCATGTATTGTCATGAGAATGACATACCAGCAAAAAAACTGCCCAACACAAGAAGGGCCGGGCATCGAAGGAGGGGCCCCGATACATTACTCCAAACCGTTCGTATCCAATCTTGTACGAGTGACGTGTCCATCCACCCTCCTTCTTGAATACGAACGTGGATCACTCACGGAAATTTTGTTTTAGAACAATGTAAGGTGCAAGCTTTCTGCTATCAGCTGTTACAGCAAGCACTGCAGTACATCGTCGTTTTATGCTTCCGGTAGCGCGTACGATAACACTGTACTGTACATGTTTGCTCCTTTCTTATCGATTGTTCGAGTTTGTGGCATATGGAAACTGATTGGTGTCTGACCTGCGATTCCTGTAAGGGAGATCAAATATTCCTTCACTTTACGCTTCTTGATCACAAAGCGATGAAAATGGTTTAAATCATTCATCATTTCTTGGCATGATGATGTTCTTTGTCAAAGAGAAAGTCCATTTCTCTTCATAAAATGAATCAAGCCTCGGCTAACCTTCAAATCCGAGACACTGATTCCATGTGCAGTGGCTATTTCCCATTCTTTAAAATACAGCATTTCATGAGAAACGGCTTATCCAACGTTGCTTAACAAAATCATATATTTAAGCAGATCCTCCTCTACTTGCAGAAACTTGCCGCTTTTTGGTCTGCGAAATGCTTTGCGGGACTTGTTGGCCGCTTGAAGTTTACTTCTGTTACCACGGTAGCGCACGTTTCATTTGGACACCGAATACTTGCTGCCCGCTGCCCTATTCCCGTGAGTTTCGGTGTAACTGATCACCGTGAGCTTGTATGATGCAGTATTACTCGAATACTGTACACTAACAAACAGAATGTCCCATACCAGAAACACTCTTAAAACTAGAGCAGTGGAATTTCCTGCCGTCTAATAACAGCACGTTGCCCTGTATTTGGAATGCCCGCTTTCATAATAGCGTCCCCTTTAAAAATGGTAAAAATTTTATTAAGGGAGAATATTTCATTCCTGCATTAAGTTGGAACATTATTTCGTATGCCAGGAAGTGAATTTCATCACTTTGTGTCGGTGAGAGCTAGTCGCCAGGTGGACGGGAATTCCAGCTGACAGCGAGCAAGGGAGACAAGCGGAAATACGGTTAGCCGACCGACCTCCAACCAGCCGTGCGTACCATGTGGCCAGGCGAAATATGTGTCTTTCAGCCGATCGATTCTGGCAAGGTTATGTGACGTGGAACTATGGCAGCCAATCAGATGATAATCTTCGTGAAAATGTAAGGAGATAACCAATCAAATGCAATTAAAGGACACACCTTTATCTTAAGAAGACGAAATTATGGTATTTCCTAAGGAAATTTTACCCTGGGATTCTACCTCTGAAATCAACGACTGGGGGATTATTCTGACTATAGCTGCGGACGAGACAAGACGTACTTTGCTTCACTGGAGAACTTCATTTCATTTAGAGCCTCCAACGCATAACAGATAGCAGTTCCGACATTCTTGAAATTTTGCCTACAGTTAAAGGGAGAAAATAAAAGTTAAGTCATTCCATCCATCTCATAAATCATCGGTGTGTGTCCTGGACTTGTCTAAGACTTTTTTATTAGTTTCAGCTCTCACGAGGAACTTCTACAGAGGAGACTGTTGGTTCGAGCGCAAGTCAGGATGCCAGTCCTTCTACAACAAGAATGCTGTCGTTTCCTGCGCGCTAATATGTCCTCAATGAACGAGTAACATGTGAGGCACCTCAGACGCGGACGAGACCAGATTCGATGGGACAAGATGTGGTAATGCACTAGGTCATCAGCCTACTTCAACCATCGACAGTCACTGAAGTAATATTTAAACATTGTTATTCTTCTTTCTTTCTTTCTGTAAATGTAAAGTTGTAATGATATAGCCTCTACTTATTTGTTTAATAATTTCTATTAGTTAGTCATAGTTAGAAATTTCTATTTCTTCTTTCTTTGGTGACGGTAGTTTGTGATGTTGTATGTGTGTTTGGAATCTGTTAGTTTGTTTTGGAGTGAATGTCATCGAGAGACATTTCAACTGTCCCGAGTTCGTTGTGGCAGGTGAGATAAATTTAACTTGACCCCAACGTTAAATTAGAATGGTTTAAATGATTTTACATTTGAATTAAAATCAAATGGGACAGTAATTTCGTAAATTTCATTACGTGAAATTTCATTCTTCAATTGTACGACATGTTGTTGAATTTGAGTGCGCTAGAGTCATCTAGATCTTATCATACAGTAGCTTCCGCATGTGTGATCTTGCGTGGCCAGGAATAATAATAATAATAATAATAATAATAATAATAATAATAATAATAATAATGTTAAAGGAATTTCTAAGGTCATGAGCATAATGATAATTATTATTGAACAAGATTAAGATGTGCTCAATTTGTTTAAATATAGGCCTGGAAGATGGCAGTAGCCGAAAGATACACTTGTATATTTTGCTGTGCTATTATAATTAATTGACTTGTGGATGGACATTATAATTTTAGAGGATAATTTGTTCATCCATTGTTAAGTCAATTTGAGAAGAAAATGTGTTATTTGACAACTTCTTCAGTGTGAGCGCAGATTAATTGAGAGTTATAATTACGGTAGGAGAATAAAAATAAATACGATAGCTCATGAACCGCGTGCGCGTATTGTTGATTTTGACTTGTGTTATAGGCATTCTTAACCGATAATTTTGGATGATTTCTATTCGTAATACTCCCATGAACATCGTTGTATGATCAGATTCCTCAGTGAAGTGACAATCTAAGCTCCATCAGATCTCAAGTTGACGAGAGGAATTTTCATGATATTGTCATCGTAATGATATTTCCTGACTCTGAGTAAACTTGAAAATTAATAATCAAAGGCTGGCATTCGCGTAAATATGTCTATAATTTCCCCGTGTACCTTTGTGTGAATGTAGTGTGTGTGATTTGTCTATATTTTGCCTAGTGTGATTTTTAGTGTCCATATTTGTGATGATGCTCTTCGCTATTCGCGTGATTTTTGGCTGATTTTACGCCGACTTCATTAGTTTACTGATTAACAGAATATGAATCGTTAATGAATTTTATTAGTCTTTAAGGAGGAATAGGGTCTTAATTAGTGAATGAGATCATATAAGTAAAGGCCATATCAGTGGATTGAATTCAACAAATGGAAATTGTAAATGTAATATAACCCATTACTACGAGATAACGAGTGAAATGTAGGTTGACATGGGGTCAAATGTAAAATTATTATGTGAGAATGAGTCACTAAATAATTATGTAAATGAGTTGATTAATAAGTTTAGTCTAAGGAAGACTATATGATCAAATTTATGGAAGGAAAATTTTATTTTAATTTTTATAATGGAGAGAAAATGATCATTTTCCAATACAATTCTAATGAAATCCATTGAAAGGATAAATTTTAATTTTCAAATAATTCAATTATTATTGAAGGAAATAATATCAAAACAATTATTATTTATCATTTAATTGAATTTGTGTCCATGTTAGTAACGTCATAATGAAAGAAACTTTACTCAAGATTTCCTACATTTTGTAAATTTTTTGTTAAATTTAAAGGGCAGTAGTTTTAATAAATGTATAAACCCTATTTAGCCTTTCTTTCATTTGCCACTAGTTCTTCATCTATCCCTGCACCTAAAATATTTCGCGCAGCCGATAAGCGAACGATCTACCCTGTGAGATCCTCGCTCACCGGCCGAGCTGAGCCCGGCATGAAGGGGGCAATAGGAAGCCTGCTACTTGAGTACCTAGTCGACATCTTTATTTCGAAACGCATCCGGAGCTGCGTGATGGATGTTCAAAGTTGTGGGAGTGTCAAGTACGTGAAATTTCTTTCTCCCCACTTTGGAACCAAAAATATTGGGATGCGTAAATTATGCCAGGGCGTTCAATACGCAAGAAAATACGGTAGTTTCCCTTATCAGACGGGAAAATGAATGGAAATTTACAGGTATCTCTGAACGCTTGGAGATAACGTTTGTTATATTTTTTCTGGCCATAACGAGAATTAAATACCTGAAACTGTCACCAACACAAACCCCTTAAAAACATTCAACTCATTAAAATTATGCACTTAAATACGCGAAACTCACATACAAAACAATACATTACACTGAGTTACAAAATGAAATTTTTTTGAAGGCTTTTAGTTTTGATGGGTGATTGTAATGTAGTTTTGCCTCCTGTTTATGAATCTGAAATCAAATTTTATGAATTACGTAAGGATGTTACAGAATTTCAAATTAAGTATTTACTTAATCTATAATATCACTTAAAGCGAATTTTGAGAATTAAACACCAGTAATGTAACTATAACTAACTTAAAATAAAAAGAATCCAGAAAACAATTTATTATTTACCTTCTTTGTGAACAGATAAAATTAAATTCTACAAATGGCAAGTCCAGGATACTTTTTTCATGACTTAAACTCTCTTCCTTTTGCTGCAGAAGTGTGATCTTCGTGATCATCTGACGTGTTGCAACTCTGGATTGTCCCTCTTCATAGACCAGCAATAGTCAGCTAACATCACAGCATTCCACCTGCCCTGATAACGAACGTGTTTCTATCTCTTTCATGTCCTGGTGGAACCGCTCCCCATGTTCTTCACTAAAATCTCCTAAGTTTTCAGGGAAAAAGTCGAGGTGACTATGAAGGAAATGTAGCTTGATACTCATATTACAACCTAAATTTGCCATAGCCATCAACATATCTTCTACGATTTTCTTGTAATCCGGGTGCTTCCTGTTCCCCAAAAAACGTTTATCACATTCTTGAAACCTATCCAAGCCAATCTTTCTTCAAAGGTCATCAACGCCTCAAATTGTTCATCTGTCGTACGGCTCTGTATCTGTGGTCCCACAAAGATTCCTTCTTTTAGTTTCGCATGAAACAGGAAGGAGAATTTCTGACAGATGTTCTTAAAACAGTCACCATCTTTATTCAGTGCCTTTGCGAACTCTTTCATGATCCGTAGTTTAATATGGAGAGGTGGCAGATGATTTTTTTCTCGTTTCATCAAACATGATCTTATTATATTCTTGTCTTCTGGATCCAGTGCTGTTCTAGATGGCCATTCCTTTCTAACCCAGTGTGCATCACGTCTACGGCTGTCCCACAGGCAGAGGGAACATGGATACTTTGTGTAACCTGACTGTTGTCCAAGAAGCATTCCTATAACTTTTAGATCACCACATACAATCCATTCGTGCTCTGAATACTTAATTGCAAGGGTTTCATAGTTTTCCTTCAAGACGTAGGAATACGCTACAGGTATCGAACCATACTTATTGGTGATGTGTAAGAGTACAGCTTTGATATTGTTTACGGTTCCATCGATAAATAACCTCCATTCATTCTTGTTGTGTGTAATTCCGTACTTGGATACTACTCCCTCAATGTTCTTACAGTAAACAAGAGGACCCTCTTCAGTGAAGTACTCACGAAATTTTCTTCTCATGTTCGGTACCAGGAAAATGTTGTGCCTGGAGCTAACAGTCTTTTCTCCTTTAAACGAGAACCCAGCATTTGTGACAACTCCTTTGAGAGACCCAGATCTCTTACCAAGTCATTTAGTTCACATTGAGTAAACAACTCTGGTTGTAGCTCTTCTGTGGTTATCAAGATTTCATCGCTGTCTCTAGAACCAGACGATGATGATTGCAGGGTTGCTGGTGGGTTACGCACAGGAATGTCAGGTCCATGTGGTACAGGTCTGATTGCTGATTTCAGGTTTTGATATGCAATGCTTTCAATACTTTTCTTGTTATGGTCTTCAACTTTTACCATACAAAAATAACAATCATTGGTGTGATTTGTTTGCTCTCTCCACACCCCAAAAGGTAACGAATTCTGCTTCCCGTGAGTCCACTTTCTTAATCCCGTAACACACGTATAACACTCACTGTGCGGCGCAAACCTTTTATCTTGGTCGCCTAACTCGACACCGAAATATGCCAGGTAAGCTTTCTTTACGGACGAGTTTATGTTCTCTCTTCTCGATTTCAAAGTCAATGAACCGCAAATGAAACAAAAGGAGTTGGGATTGTTTACACACTGTCGTCTTGAGGAAATCGTCATTTGTAGACTGATTTACACTTGTAATATGTATTAAATAGCTATTTAGAGCACGTTTCCAAACGAAACTAAACCAATTGCAGTGTTCCTCTGGAAACATAGACATCAGACTATCGATTTTACCGCAATTGATCGTTTTCGATTACTCTAATGAACATATTTTATCGATCAGTGCACATTGTTACGCGCGAATTTAAAAAAGGAAAATTACGCAATTACACAAAAACTGTGGGTGTTACAGGAAATCTGATACCAAATTTGTAAACAGCTCTAAAAAGTGATCTAAATACACCCATTTTCATGTAAAGCCCGAAAATGATGTTGCCCAGTGTTATTAACATACGACTTTGGCAGTGGACGTAAGCATAGAAATGCAAGAAAAAACACATGGCCTACAACTCCGACGAAACTGCACACAGAAAGGAAGTTAACAGCGCGCGAACAATAAAACTCATTCTGCTGTCCCGGTTAACTGAGTCGCTAGCGCGCGCGAGCCTGTCCTGCTTGCAGGACGATTGCCGCACCCGCCCCAGCTGTATAAAACGCACACGCTGCTGTGGTGAGCGGGAAAGATGACACACGAAGGCGCCGAACGAAACACTCACGAAATAAAGCATCAAATAATACACTTGAAAATGAGGTTTCGTAAATTACACAAGCACATAAGAATTTATCCTAGGGGAAGAGTATTGGCCGTACTAGAAGTTATATTGGTCAAACATAGGGAGAAGTAAAAATAAATCGGAAAATTGGAAGACGGGTTAAAAACCGGAAAGTTTCCGGGTAAATCGGAAGGGTTGGCAGGTATGCTAGTGTTTTCCTGCTGGTGCAGGGTCCGCTGTTCTAATCTTGGATCGCCATTTTACACGGCCTTGGGTATCATGTGGTCTTAAGTCCAGAGTCTTTATACCAGCATTCACTGTGTCATGCCAGCGCTGCTTTGGGCATCCGTGTTGTCGTTGCCCATTAATTTCAAGGGTGTGGGTGAAGTTGGCAAACTGTTCCCACTGCAGCACGCAGGACATGACAATATCATTGGAGGCATTTTTCCTTTGCCTTCTCAGTAACGGGTGCATGCCCATTTGCTGGCGGACCATTTTTTTTTTTTTTCTTCCATGATGCAGGAGTGTGATGTCCATCGACCAACGAAGCACGGTGTATAATTTAACACTGTCAGTATAATTTGTATTTGGTATTCCCTCCAGAACAATTAATTAGAAGCCATTTAAAATATTTTATTTTGCAATTCGTTTGTGTCAGATAATGTAAAACTTGCTCAACAAACGACTGTGTTGGTATCATTTCACGTCTTTGCCAGAAATAAAATTTTCTCTTTTTTTCTTTTCCATAACATATTTTTACAGGAAAAGGAAAGGGTTTAAGGCTGTCGTTGGATCTACAAAGCCACTAGGAAAGTTTTGCAATACGCAAAAACAGTTGGCTGGACACCCCTGTTATGGTGAGGGATGAAAACCGGTCTAGGAGACAGTAAGGTGCGACCTTCATACCAGTTGTTACCAAGCAGTGGGTTTGGTCTAAAGGTGAATATCGTGCAATTATCCGCTACACATTTGCTCGTGGATTAACTGTTAACCAGTGCCTGGAGGAAATGACTCCTGTGCTGGGGAAAGACTGTCCACATCAGACAACAATTTTCCGCTGGTACAAAAGGTTCCAGAGGGAAAATTTTGGGGTTGAAGACGATCCTCGTTCAGGGCGACCATCTAAATCAGTGACTGAGGAAAACATTGAAGCTGTGAGGAAAATGTTGCAGCAAGAGAGGCAGTTGACATATCGGTAGGTAGAAGAGACCCTTCACATCCCTTTGGGTGCCCCTTTCACTTTCAGAGGAACAAAGGGCACATCGAGTGAAATGGTGCCGAAAAATGCTAAAACAGTTTGAAAATGGGACTTAGCGTAACGTCAATAGCATCGTTAGAGGTGACGAAACTTGGCTTTATTATTACGATGTCCCAACAAAATCCCTGAACAAGGTGTGGGTGTTTGAAGGTGAGGGTACTCCTGTGACTGTGTGAAAGTCAAGGTCAGTGAAGAAAAGGGTGATTGCAGCAGCATTCTTTACTAAATGGGGCATCCTGACTCAGGTTGTGCTAGAAACACAAAGGTCAGTTACTGCGAAGTGGTACAGTGAGACTTGCCTGACTCAGGCCACCCAGGCTATCAGAAGCTCCGTCCAAGGTCACGGCTCAACACTTGGCTCTTGCATCACAACAATGCTCCTGCACATCGTGCTAATGTAACAATGGATTTTCTTGCCAGATGAGGGTTGACTGTGCTTAATCACCCTCCATACAGTCCTGATCTTGCCCCATGTGACTTCGCACTCTTCCCAGAAGTGAAGATGAAGCTGAAAGGGCGGCGTTTTGCATCCGATGAGGAGCTTCTGGCAGCATGGGATCAAGAGTGTGAAAAAGTAACTGAAGAAAAGTGGCAGAGTTGGTTCAGTGACTGGTTTCGACGTATGGAGAAGTGTATTGAGTGTGGTGGAAATTATTTTGAAAAAGGTCTAAAGTGTTCATTCTCACATTGTAAAACTTTCCTAGTGCCCTTTGTACAAAGCTCTGTGAATTAACTAAGCGTGTCCACAGTCCTCCACATTTAACTAGCCATGCAGCCTCTTTCAGATCCGATAACTTACCTCCTTCTTGACTTCTTCTACTTTCTCCGCATGCTTGTTGAAGATGTGCTTCCTCACAAACTCGGGGCCCTTGAACTTCTTCCCGGAAAGTGGACACAGCCACTTATCCTTGGCTAGCTCCTGCGTGTTCGCCTGAATGAACTTCTCGACCTCGCTGACACACTCCGTCAAGGAAATATATTACCAAAGTGGCAAAAAAATTCACATACATCCTAGCATAATAATATTTGTATGCCCTCAGCTACTGTGTGCAACATTTTAATTTGATGTAATCTGGCTGCTAGCTCCTCAATTTCAACGCTGTTTCACTCTAGGCCTACCATATGACAATGGCCATTTACGGCCGAGTTTCAATGATTTTTTTCCGGCATATGTTAACCGAGATCTTTTACATGCCGACATTGTACGACATAGAGGGTGGAATGGACTTTCGAAAATCTCCTTACCTCTGCAGGATCTAAACCCACTATCTTGAGATCGCGAGGCCGACACTCGGCCACCAATCCACAGAAGGAGCAACCTCCTCAATGGATATGATCAAAACCAAGAAACCTAGATGATGTAACGAGGAACAAGACATTTTCACAGTTACCAAAGGCGAGGACACGGAATTATAACATTCATAATATCACCGAATCACAATCAATACACAACTATCTTGTACATGCAAGTGATATGAAAAAATCTGTAGATATTTTAATTAATTCTTTGCTAGCGGTTTACTGTGGCACTGACAGATCAAAGGTTTTCGGCGATGCAAAGATGGGAAAGGACTAGGACTGGGAAGGTATCAACTATGTCCTTAATTAAGGAACAGCCCCAGCATCATCAGGGCTGCTGACTGTGGGATTCAAACCCTTCACTTCCAGAATGCAAGCTCACGGCCAACTTGCTCGGTAATGTGGATGTAGTTGTATACCAAAATATAGTCTAAATTGGTTAAGGCGTCCCTCTCTAGCGCGTTATTACGTCATTATTCCAAAGTTCCAGTCCATGCCCTATTAAATACATGTTCAAGAAACCTGGATAGCACATTTACCACACTCGTTAGTACGTTCGTAACATTCCCACCATAAGAAATTTGAATTAGCGTTCCCAACCACGTTGCACACACGAGGCACCAGGGACGACTGGCCTGGGTGAGGATGTGGTAGAGGACGTGATTTCACGGCGCTAGCACGACGACCTAGAGCTGCAGGGAGCATCAGCCACAAATGAAGAGGGGTTTTATGACAAATAAAAAGACGGCAGGATCTTCTAATAGGCCATATAGTTAGACATCATGGGTTCTTGAAAAAAATAACAGACTGTTCCTTAGAGGAAATTTTTAAAAAAATAGACGGTCAAGATTAGAATACATATTGGATGACACGAGATGCGACTCCCACTACAAACTGAAACGTGAAGAATGGAGAGCTGCTGCCAACCAGCTTTACTAGAGAGACAGAAGTTAATTGTGTAACAACGTACACGCATAGTGTTTTACAGGACATTCAGTTATGGAGAAAAAGAAAGCTAGACAGTTTACAAATTATGAAAAATAAAGTTTATTGAGAATGCAGACGCTAATCTACACATGAAACGTGTGCAAATACCCAGATGTTGGACATTTCTAAGATAATTACAAATATAATTGTAAGCGACGTGTATACTTTGATAGTTCGCGTCTCCAAGAAACTTTTTCCTTGATGTTTTGCTTTATTGGTGTTCTTAAAATGTATTATTTATTTCATTAATTATATTACTGTAAACAAATGTTTGTTTTCATCGTAATTGTTTTTACGTTCAAACCTAACCTTAAATTAAACAGCGTAATTGCTTTTCATTTTTTAGTACATTCCCTCTTTAGGACGTTCTTGTTTTTCGGTCCCCACAAAAACGTTCTAACCGGTTTTGACTGTATGTCATTCAATTATAAATAAACTACTGTCGCGGTCACCAAATTATTATTACATAAAATAAATTTCATCGTAAAGTCCGTATTGTCGTACATATACTTTTAGGTTAAGTCAATATTCCACCTCTACAATACCATAAGTTTATTGTCTATTTATTTAAACAACATTATTAACTATAACGGGACATGTTTCGTCTAACTTGTAGACATCATCGGCCGTAAGATATTTAAGAAAAAGCACAAAAAAGACAAGGACAGAACAACACATTGAAATAAATCGGGTTGCCGAACACGTCAACCAAAATAGCGAGTATGTTCCAGATTGTTCCAAGTACAAACATTAAAAAGCTGTTGATGAACAAAATTAAAATCATACACGAGACGATACAGTAAAGCTTGTTGTTAAAGTTCTTCTTGAGGGTGTCGTTATGCAGCATTCAGGTGCGTCGGCAAAAGCGGATAATGAAGTGCATAATGTTATTTGTAGCAGAAAAAGGACGATCAACGAACACGTGTAAGGAATCCAGTGAGAAGATGTAAAGAACGTCTTATTGGTGCAAGGTTGACATTTCTTATTAAAACTATGTGGAATATCAGATTGTATGACGTACGTAAAAATACAGTGGACGGCCCTAGAATGAGAATAAAGATTATTATAAAAATTGAAAAAATTGAAATTAAGCAAGATTTTACGATATAAAAACGAAAGAATAAAAAAAAAAGGAAGATTGTAGCACAGTTGCGTTCTCGCTTCTCAAAGAGTAATTAGCTTAGCATGGTGAGGTTAGCAATCTTTGCTAACACGGTGGGACCATGCGCTTGGTCTGCCACTGCTAAGCAGAATCCTGGAGGGGCGTGCCAATCCAGCTGTTGAGCCCAAATGGCACGTCTGGGCGAAACTCAGCAAAATGCACACGGCCTAACCACCAAAAAGCTGGTTCTATTTATGTGGTCAATTTTTTCAATTTTTATAATAATCTTTAGTCTCATTCTAGGGCCGTCCACTGTATTTTTACGTACGTCATACAATCTGATATTCCACATAGTTTTAATAAGAAATGTCAACCTTGCACCAATATGACGTTCTTTACATCTTCTCACTGGATTCCTTACACATGCTCGTTGATCGTCTTTTTTCTGCTACAAATAACATTATGCACTTCATTATCAGCTTTTGCCGACGCACCTGAATGCTGCATGTCAACGGCACCCTCAAGAAGAACTTCAACAACAAGCTTTACTGTATCGTCTCATGTGTATGATTTTAATTTTGTTCATGAACATCTTTTGAATGTTCGTACTTGGAACAATGTGGAACATACTCGCTATTTTGGTTGACGTGTTCGGCAACCCGATTTATTTTAATGTGTTGTTCTGTCCTTGTCTTTTTTGTGTTTTTTCTTAAATATCTTACGGCTGATGATGTCTACAAGTTAGACGAAACATGTCCCGTCATAGTTAATGTTGTTTAAATAAATAGACAATAAACTTATGGTATTGTAAACGTGGAATATTGACTTAACCTAAAAGCCACCAAATTAGGCGGGTCAGAGAAATTACGCTGTTGGCAAGGTTATGTAGTAACTGGCAAAGAAATCTCAAAATGAACACACCATTTTGGAGCGCAAGGCAGGTTGTTCTCTCTCAAGCTCCTGATGTTACTTCATACAATGTTTCGAAACAAATTATACTGCAAGCTTCAGAAGACTGCTGATTTCAGTGGTATAACTATTTCCCACATAAACCACTTTAAATAATTATCAAAAATAAAGTCCTGAACGAGTAAATTTAAATTTTTTTTTTTTTACAATGCTTAGTAAAGTTAAAGGTTCCACCTATTCAATACGTTATCGTAATGGTCTATTTAGAACATCACATATTAGCTTTACTAAGCATTGTAAAATCTTGAGTCAATACGGACAAAAAAAAATGAAGTTTTTAATGTAAACCTTTCTTTAAAGTAGTTCTTTTTCTATATTATTTTTAATACTAAATAAATTTAAATCCGTATAATCATGTATTGAAAATTTCAGTAAGCAGCCAACTTTTTATTTCTTAAGCCAATAAAATTTTGTATGCGGGAAAAATGTAAAAAATCGCCTGACTTACATTTTTTATCTGAAACATTTCTGTGAGTCTTCTAGTATTCCTGGAAAACTGCCTGGAAAGCGATCATGTAAATGACGCTAGCTGAGGCAGTTCGAGGCGCGCGCGCCAGCACAGGCTGCAGGACACCGTAACTACTTTTGTATTACATATTAATCTGTATCAGTTTTATTACATTATAACTTTAAATATTTGAATAATTTATATTGGACTGAGTAATATAGAAAAAGAACTACTTTAAAGAATAGGTTTACATTAATTTACAATGAATTAAGAATCGGTTTCTAGCTAAAAGGCAGTCTAAGATTTCTTAATCACTGTCATCACTCATCTGTCGACTCTGATGATGAATGGCTGCATTGTTTCGTCCCTTATTATTTCCTTGACCCAATCGTCTCCTTGAAGATTTTCCACGCGATTGAAGCACTTTTCCCAGTCTACAGCAGTCACACGGACGATGACTTCTGACGCGAGTTTTTCTACGTCCTTTATTTTGAATGTCTTGTTCCTCTCTGCCACTTCTCTTTTGACTTGAGCCCAAATCAATTCACATTCACTATCCATCTTTAACTGCACTTACGGTGCAAGCTCAACAGCTGCATGACAGGAAATGACCCAGGTAAGGTGACCTGGAGCGGATGGGCTTCAGCTAGACAGCACTGCACGATCAGCGTTGCCAATCCATGCTTGGAGGTAAGCGACTCTCGACCATCTGTCGCTTCGGCGTTCGCATATCTGACGACAGCGCAGTTTTCCTCACCTGCCTAATTTGGTGGCCGTGACAAAGGAACTGCAGATCCCATTAGAGACCACAGAGAAACGATTTACCCGAGTTTGATAGCTGCAGTTATTTATAAGTTTCATTTCCGTATTGATGGATATTACTTTACAGAAAAACAATATATATACAAATCTCCACCTTATCAATACAAATTTATTTCACATTAAGCAGGTAAATATAGTCAAATAGTCAAGACTAGTTTCGACCCCTAGGGGGTCATCCTCAGTTGACATGCATTAAAAATTGTATTGTTCATAAAAACATCACATATAGTGGTAAAAGTTTAGACTAATTTAGACTGATCATTAATGTTGGTATGTCTAATGCATGACTAGTGTGCATCGTTCATGAAGACACATATCACCTTACTGCTACTACCATCCAATTTTTAGGTTATATAATATGGAACACACATATGTTTGTGTAACTCAACAGTGGCAAGTTCAACTATATACACAATTGGCTATTGATTAGTCACATGAAAGTACAGAACACTGGCTTGAACTTTTCTGATTGAGGTGTCAATGCAACACCTTACTTGCATACATCCTAGAAACTAAATTCAGTTTGTAAGGCCCATTACTTCTGATTGAAACTTAGTATGAAGTTAAAATTTGAATAAAAATATTTGCTAATGTAGACATTAAAATGTTGTTAAAATGGGCATATAGTCAAAAACAGTGGTATGTATGCCACACATGTCTAGTTAAAAATACATTACATTGATGTTGTTTATGTGCGGTACAACATGTACACTGATTTGAAATAAATGAGGTTTGTATATATAGTGTTCCAACAAAATGGATCCGTAAAAAATATTATATGTAAAGACAATTGGTATTATAATGATCCGCTGCAGATCAGGTAATGCTATTTATTTATCTGGAGATATTATTGGCAGCTACAGATGTTGGAGTATATTAGAAATGTTAATGGAGCATGTTTTCTTCCGTAGTCGCGATGTTTATAGTTGGTGGCATTAGTCAAATATGTTGAAAGTTATGCGTCTTGGTGCACGTTGATTTGTCCTGGAAGCTTATATGTTGTAAAAAACAAGGTGGAGTGTCTGGAAATAGAAATAATAGTGTGATAATGTTGTGGATAGAAAGTGTAATAGTGAATCGTATGTCGTTTTACTTACGTATAGTGTTGGAACCGTGCGTTCTTTGTAGCTGCCTGTTGGGATCTGATACGTGTAGCTCTGAGATTGTAGTTAGCGGCGGTAGAGGGGAGGTTTGGGGGGATGGGTGGAGTGTTAGTGATGGGAGTGGGGTTGGAGGGGAGAGGGTTTTGGGGCGGTTGATTTGAACATATCGATTTTTGTTTGCTTATTCTTTTGATATAGAAATCTTTTAATAAGGGAATTACTGCATGAAAAAGAATATTGTTTCTGTCTATACTTTCATTTAGGTTGGAGTTTGGATTCACGTATTTGTCTAAATTTATGTAAAATTCTTCTATTATACTGAGCAAGGGACTTTTTGGGTTCATATTAAGGATTTGCATGTCGTTCTTAATGTCCGTGAAATTATGTTTTTGATCGTCAATATGCTGACCCATAGCTGAGAAATGTCTGTGTTTGACGGCGTTTACATGTTCATTATATCGTATTAAAAAACTTCTACCGGTAAGTCCTATATAGCTGGCTCGGCAGTCGTTGCATTTTAGGCGATAGACTCCTGAGTGATTGTATTTATTTATGTTATTAACTGATTTGGAATTGTATAGTATGTTGGTGTTATTGCGTGCCGTTTTATATGCTATTTTTAGGCCTTGTTTTTTGAAGATATTTGTTATGGGATGTATATGGTTATTGTTGTAAGTAAACAGTGCATATTCTTTTTTATTTTTAGTGATTCTGGTTAGCTTGGTTTTAGGTTGGTTTTTGACTTTATTGATGATCCGGTTTATCATTTCTCTTTTATATCCGTTTTGTTTTGCTATTTCATGGATTGTGTTTAGTTCTTTATTTAGATTTTCCTTTGAAAGTGGAATGTTGTATGCTCTATGAATCATACTATAGTATGCAGCTCTTTTATGGGCATGTGGGTGGGTGGAGTCTATCTTTATTGTATTTGATGTGTGGGTAGGTTTTCTATATATATTGTATGTTAGGTGGTTGTTATGTCTGGTTATGGATATGTCTAAGTAGTTTATGGTATTGTTGTGTTCAGTGTCCATGGTAAATTTAATGTGGGGATCTATTCTATTTAGTTGTTCTAGGATTATGTTTTCATTAGTATGTCTATTGTCCATGATTATAAATGCATCATCGACAAACCTGCACCAATAGATGATATTTTCTATTTTTTTAATTTCTTGGTGTTCTAAGTAATCCATATATATATCAGCTATTATGCCTGATATTGGTGATCCCATGGGTAATCCTTTTTGTTGATAGATAGTGTCATGGAACTTGAAATAATTGTTATTGATAGCAAATTGTAAAAGTTTAATAAATTCATCTATTTCCAATTTGCTTAGCTTACTGTGGTTATAAAGGTTGGATTCTATGATAGTGATAGTTTTTTGTGTGGGTATATTGGGATACATGTTTGTTATATCATATGTTGCTAGCTTGTAGAAGTGTTCTATTCTTATATTCTTAGTAATGTTGCAGAAATCTATTGAGTTTTTTATGGTTTTGTTTGCTTGAAAAACGTAATGTTTTTTAAGGAATTTTTGTATGTATTTGGATAATTTATAAATAGGGCTTGGTCTATAATTTATTATGGGTCTCATGGGAATGTTGTTTTTCTGGATCTTAGGATAAGCTTTAGCTGTAGGTATCCCTGGATTCATGGTGGTTAATTTTGCAGTTTCCTGTTCGTTCAAAAGAAAATTGGTGTTTTTTAGGAGAATTTTTAAGTTTTTCTGGATACTGTTAGTAGGATCTTTAGTCTTGATTTGAAAAGTTTCATCTTGAAAGCAGGTTTTTGTTTTTGTTATATATTCCTCTTTATCCATAATAACTGTAGTGTTTCCTTTATCTGCCTTTGTTACTATTAGGTTATTTTGCTGGATTTTATTTTTGAGTACCTTAATTTGTGTTTGGTTTGTGATATCTTGATTCTGAGGTTTTTGAGTGATCTTATCAACATATTGTGGTAGTGTTTTTTTAATTTCATATCTAATTTCATTTTGTTTTTCTTGGGGTATTTTGTTTAGAGCATCTTCTGTTTCAGTAATAATAGTGGCTATGTTTTCAAATACTGAATTGTTTTTCCAGTTATGTTTTGGTCCTTTGCTCAGTATAGTTGTTTCTTTTTCATTGAATGTTGTGTTAGTTAGGTTTTGGAGTGGGGGATGGAAAATATGTTGGTTGTTATCAGTAGAAACAGTAATATGTTGTCTATACTGTGTATGGTTGGTTTGGTTTAGTGATGCCTTGAGTGCGTTAAGTTTCTTGTTTAAGGTATTCTGCTTCTGTATGGCTATGTTTTCTATCTTTTCGTTAGTTATTTGTTGGAAGTTGCTCCAGTATGTGTGTGGTAGCTCATGTGAGGCTTTAAGGTGTGCTTCATACATTTGTATGTTGAGGTGTTGTTTTTTCCTATACATAAATTTAATTTCTTCTTTAAGCCATATTCGATTGGTTTTGTTTTGGGTATTTTGGGTTTGATATGTGCTTCTATGTTTATTATTATATTTCCTAAGAAATTTAGGAGTTAGATTATTAAGTAGGCATTGTTTTAAGAAAGTGATGTTTTTGACAGTATTTGTGATCTTAATCTTCAGATTTTGGTATCTGTGTGCCATTTTTCTTGCCTGGTTGGCTTTTCTACTGTTATTTATAAGTTTCATTTCCGTATTGATGGATATTACTTTACAGAAAAACAATATATATACAAATCTCCACCTTATCAATACAAATTTATTTCACATTAAGCAGGTAAATATAGTCAAATAGTCAAGACTAGTTTCGACCCCTAGGGGGTCATCCTCAGTTGACATGCATTAAAAATTGTATTGTTCATAAAAACATCACATATAGTGGTAAAAGTTTAGACTAATTTAGACTGATCATTAATGTTGGTATGTCTAATGTTTAATGCATGTCAACTGAGGATGACCCCCTAGGGGTCGAAACTAGTCTTGACTATTTGACTATATTTACCTGCTTAATGTGAAATAAATTTGTATTGATAAGGTGGAGATTTGTATATATATTGTTTTTCTGTAAAGTAATATCCATCAATACGGAAATGAAACTTATAAATAACAGTAGAAAAGCCAACCAGGCAAGAAAAATGGCACACAGATACCAAAATCTGAAGATTAAGATCACAAATATTGTCAAAAACATCACTTTCTTAAAACAATGCCTACTTAATAATCTAACTCCTAAATTTCTTAGGAAATATAATAATAAACATAGAAGCACATATCAAACCCAAAATACCCAAAACAAAACCAATCGAATATGGCTTAAAGAAGAAATTAAATTTATGTATAGGAAAAAACAACACCTCAACATACAAATGTATGAAGCACACCTTAAAGCCTCACATGAGCTACCACACACATACTGGAGCAACTTCCAACAAATAACTAACGAAAAGATAGAAAACATAGCCATACAGAAGCAGAATACCTTAAACAAGAAACTTAACGCACTCAAGGCATCACTAAACCAAACCAACCATACACAGTATAGACAACATATTACTGTTTCTACTGATAACAACCAACATATTTTCCATCCCCCACTCCAAAACCTAACTAACACAACATTCAATGAAAAAGAAACAACTATACTGAGCAAAGGACCAAAACATAACTGGAAAAACAATTCAGTATTTGAAAACATAGCCACTATTATTACTGAAACAGAAGATGCTCTAAACAAAATACCCCAAGAAAAACAAAATGAAATTAGATATGAAATTAAAAAAACACTACCACAATATGTTGATAAGATCACTCAAAAACCTCAGAATCAAGATATCACAAACCAAACACAAATTAAGGTACTCAAAAATAAAATCCAGCAAAATAACCTAATAGTAACAAAGGCAGATAAAGGAAACACTACAGTTATTATGGATAAAGAGGAATATATAACAAAAACAAAAACCTGCTTTCAAGATGAAACTTTTCAAATCAAGACTAAAGATCCTACTAACAGTATCCAGAAAAACTTAAAAATTCTCCTAAAAAACACCAATTTTCTTTTGAACGAACAGGAAACTGCAAAATTAACCACCATGAATCCAGGGATACCTACAGCTAAAGCTTATCCTAAGATCCATAAAAACAACATTCCCATGAGACCCATAATAAATTATAGACCAAGCCCTATTTATAAATTATCCAAATACATACAAAAATTCCTTAAAAAACATTACGTTTTTCAAGCAAACAAAACCATAAAAAACTCAATAGATTTCTGCAACATTACTAAGAATATAAGAATAGAACACTTCTACAAGCTAGCAACATATGATATAACAAACATGTATCCCAATATACCCACACAAAAAACTATCACTATCATAGAATCCAACCTTTATAACCACAGTAAGCTAAGCAAATTGGAAATAGATGAATTTATTAAACTTTTACAATTTGCTATCAATAACAATTATTTCAAGTTCCATGACACTATCTATCAACAAAAAGGATTACCCATGGGATCACCAATATCAGGCATAATAGCTGATATATATATGGATTACTTAGAACACCAAGAAATTAAAAAAATAGAAAATATCATCTATTGGTGCAGGTTTGTCGATGATGCATTTATAATCATGGACAATAGACATACTAATGAAAACATAATCCTAGAACAACTAAATAGAATAGATCCCCACATTAAATTTACCATGGACACTGAACACAACAATACCATAAACTACTTAGACATATCCATAACCAGACATAACAACCACCTAACATACAATATATATAGAAAACCTACCCACACATCAAATACAATAAAGATAGACTCCACCCACCCACATGCCCATAAAAGAGCTGCATACTATAGTATGATTCATAGAGCATACAACATTCCACTTTCAAAGGAAAATCTAAATAAAGAACTAAACACAATCCATGAAATAGCAAAACAAAACGGATATAAAAGAGAAATGATAAACCGGATCATCAATAAAGTCAAAAACCAACCTAAAACCAAGCTAACCAGAATCACTAAAAATAAAAAAGAATATGCACTGTTTACTTACAACAATAACCATATACATCCCATAACAAATATCTTCAAAAAACAAGGCCTAAAAATAGCATATAAAACGGCACGCAATAACACCAACATACTATACAATTCCAAATCAGTTAATAACATAAATAAATACAATCACTCAGGAGTCTATCGCCCAAAATGCAACGACTGCCGAGCCAGCTATATAGGACTTACCGGTAGAAGTTTTTTAATACGATATAATGAACATGTAAACGCCGTCAAACACAGACATTTCTCAGCTATGGGTCAGCATATTGACGATCAAAAACATAATTTCACGGACATTAAGAACGACATGCAAATCCTTAATATGAACCCAAAAAGTCCCTTGCTCAGTATAATAGAAGAATTTTACATAAATTTAGACAAATACGTGAATCCAAACTCCAACCTAAATGAAAGTATAGACAGAAACAATATTCTTTTTCATGCAGTAATTCCCTTATTAAAAGATTTCTATATCAAAAGAATAAGCAAACAAAAATCGATATGTTCAAATCAACCGCCCCAAAACCCTCTCCCCTCCAACCCCACTCCCATCACTAACACTCCACCCATCCCCCCAAACCTCCCCTCTACCGCCGCTAACTACAATCTCAGAGCTACACGTATCAGATCCCAACAGGCAGCTACAAAGAACGCACGGTTCCAACACTATACGTAAGTAAAACGACATACGATTCACTATTACACTTTCTATCCACAACATTATCACACTATTATTTCTATTTCCAGACACTCCACCTTGTTTTTTACAACATATAAGCTTCCAGGACAAATCAACGTGCACCAAGACGCATAACTTTCAACATATTTGACTAATGCCACCAACTATAAACATCGCGACTACGGAAGAAAACATGCTCCATTAACATTTCTAATATACTCCAACATCTGTAGCTGCCAATAATATCTCCAGATAAATAAATAGCATTACCTGATCTGCAGCGGATCATTATAATACCAATTGTCTTTACATATAATATTTTTTACGGATCCATTTTGTTGGAACACTATATATACAAACCTCATTTATTTCAAATCAGTGTACATGTTGTACCGCACATAAACAACATCAATGTAATGTATTTTTAACTAGACATGTGTGGCATACATACCACTGTTTTTGACTATATGCCCATTTTAACAACATTTTAATGTCTACATTAGCAAATATTTTTATTCAAATTTTAACTTCATACTAAGTTTCAATCAGAAGTAATGGGCCTTACAAACTGAATTTAGTTTCTAGGATGTATGCAAGTAAGGTGTTGCATTGACACCTCAATCAGAAATGTTCAAGCCAGTGTTCTGTACTTTCATGTGACTAATCAATAGCCAATTGTGTATATAGTTGAACTTGCCACTGTTGAGTTACACAAACATATGTGTGTTCCATATTATATAACCTAAAAATTGGATGGTAGTAGCAGTAAGGTGATATGTGTCTTCATGAACGATGCACACTAGTCATGCATTAGACATACCAACATTAATGATCAGTCTAAATTAGTCTAAACTTTTACCACTATATGTGATGTTTTTATGAACAATACAATTTTTAATGCATGTCAACTGAGGATGACCCCCTAGGGGTCGAAACTAGTCTTGACTATTTGACTATATTTACCTGCTTAATGTGAAATAAATTTGTATTGATAAGGTGGAGATTTGTATATATATTGTTTTTTTGATAGCTGCAGTCGCTTAAGTGCAAACAGTACCCAGTATTCAGGAGATAGTGGGTTCGAAACCCACTGTCGACAACCCTGAAGATGGTTTTCCATTTTCACACCGGGTAAAATGCTGGGGCTGTACCTTAAGGCCATGGCGGCTTCCTTCCCACTCCTAGCCCCTTCCCGTAAGACCCATCTGTGACTGTGCGACGTAAACCAACTTGTGAAAGAGAGAACCAATCTCGGTGCCGACAGGGAGTCTTCCCACTGTCCCTCACAAGCAAAAAGAGAGTAGAGGGACCACGGATGGGAGGAAGCAGGCAAGAAAATTAAAGCGTACTGGGCCAAGAAAAAGCAGAAGACAATAACTAACAGCCACGACGAGTCCCATGGTTCCTAGTAGGCCAAAACCAACGGGGGGAGGAAAAAAAAAAAAAAACTCTGTTTTGTTTTTTTCCCCAGGTAAGCACTAGAGTTTTATCAAAATTGTATCGTGCCAGACTGGAAGTCTCAAAGTCAACACTGAAAAGTACAACATCCATCTTAACACAAAAATAACAAGACAGGCATGAATAGAATGGAAGAGACTTACCAACAGTACAGTCCAGCTCTATGTCTAAATGGTTAGCGTGCTGGCCTTTGGACACAGGGGTCTTGGGTTAAATTCCTGGCAGGGTCGGAAATTTTAACCATCATGTCCTCTGACACTCCCGGCACTAAAAGCCATACGCCATTTCATTTCATTACCAACAGTACAAATATATACTAATTTTTAAACATTTCTATTGCTTAAGGATACACATCAGGATCTTTGTGACCGAGCTTGCTGAACTCCTCGTTGGAGATCTTGGTGGCGGGCTGCAGGAAGGAGGCGATCTTCTGTTCGAACGTCCGACAGTAGTCGCTCAGTTCCTGTGGAGTGACCTGAGAAGAGAACTACACTCGTATTCAAAAGAGATTGTCGTGTTTAGCCCTACATGACTTTATATTCAGTCAAGTAGGGCAGCTTATGTTAAGAGTCTTCTCGCTACAGCACTGGAGAGGGCTCACACTTCACCAATGGCTACAGAAACACAAAAACCAATTTTCCAAGATTCATTCTGATAAACTGAAAATTATCCTAATTCCTTACTTGAATACGGGCCTCACTATATAACAAACCCTAATTTATGTGAAAAAAACTGCGGAGTTTGTCAGTAAAATCCTTACTTTTATCCCAAATTTTCTTTTCATCTCGGACACGCAAGATGGAGTGGGAGTTTAGACAAAGGTCTACAAATAAACTCAAATATTTTCTGTATTATTTTCTTGGAATAGATGCCAAAAAGCAGAGAACTATTTCTTATATTTCATGTCTTATACAATTTTTTGCAAGCCATGTAACTCTGTTAGAGAAAAGGAACAGTGATTAATCAGTCATGCGCAGAAAGGGAGAAACATTTTAAAGAAAAAAGACATAACAGGATAAAACAAAGACAGATCAGAGTGGGAAGAGGAAGTGACAGAAAGAGTACACAATGGCAAGCATGAAATCATAAAAGGGTAGGGACTATCACTAAAACTTCATTCACTGCCACCTTCAAATAGACCCCTTCATAAGTCTCAATTCTCCCTCCTAGCCTGTTCTGAAGAAACCTTTTTAAATATAATAAAATATCAATACAGTCTGCAAGTCTCCCTATGATCAGTATTTAAGAATTTTTGCTTTGTTATCCATAAATCTGTAGGTCTCTACTAGTGATATTGTGATTAGCATTAGACACCCATGCTAATGTCTGGTTGAAATAGTGTACATGAGTTTCTCCTTACTGTTTGTAGGTAATCACTCACCAGTTCCCCCATTAACGGCACACCCAAAATTAATAAAGTTACATATTTTTATTCTATAATACCAATATAATGGACCCATTATCGGACACTATGAATTTTCAGGCTAACGCATTCCTGTTGCCAGAGTTTTGCCTCAGTGTGGTAATTTGGGCTCATCAGTTGGTAAATAACACACCTACCAAGAAGCATGGCTAGTGCATACCGTGGAGGCCACTGCATATTGTATTGGTATTATAAATGTACTCATTCCAGACAAATAATGCAGGTTCCCTAAGCGAATCTATATCCCTATCATCTTTTATTCCCTAACAAATCATGAACTTTCAAGTAATGCTTTTCTTTGGATTTACATCCTACTAACAACTTTTATAGATTTAGGAGGAGGCAGTATTTTGTTCTCTTACACGCCGGTAAATTTATCGATACCAGTCTGGCGTACTTGAGCCCCTTCAAATACTACTGGACGGAGCTAGGATTGAACCTGTCTGCTTGGGCACAGCAGGGGGGGCTATACACGAGGATGACAATAGTATACGAAGAAGTTTGCTCTCTTCTGCTCTTTCTGTGGTTCCCTCGTGCGATGCTGTCGCTGTGTTTATCCTATTTCATATAGGAGGAATATAGAGATGTAGCAAGATACCACCCAATGACTAATATAACAGGTGAGACCTACGACAGCCACAGTGTGTGAAGATAGATGTTTGTCCTAATTCTTTAGTGTTTTCAGGTTTCTCCTTACTTCTCTTATCTCGACTTGCTCTTTGCTCATCTGCCTGCAATTATCTATAACCGTGCTCCCCCTATGTGTGGCTTTCCCTCTTCCATCCTAGCTTGTTGATTTGAAGTATATTCATTGGATCTTTTTCATATTACGGTATAGAGTAGAACCTGTTTTAATTTTCCCGCAATTTACATTTTCCTACTACTGATTCCTTCTTCTGTTGGTCCCATCTTCTTAATGTCTATTCCTCAAATATACAGATTCCCTACTATTGAGGATTTTGACCGTATTTAACACAATTTGCATTTTTTCAGGTGACAACACCGCTTTCATACAATTTCCCAGGAAATCACTGCCGAACATTTCTGTTTCCAGATTATGTTTCTGCCACTCCAGCGGCTCACTTGCTTGCAGCCACAATTCAGTCAACTCAACATATGGTGTACTGCAGATTCTCTGCTGTGTATTTGCTATGTGCAATCAGAAGCAGTTTAAAATTGTGGTGGCAGGGATGGGGAAAACAATTCTCTCCAAGATGGCATTCTAAATAAAAATAAAATAAACTTCAGCACCCATGTCTCCTCTATTAAGTTATCATCAAAACATGATCAAACGTAATTTTTGTGAAATAATCAGAATGACTACTTGGAAAAAAAGTACATCGGAGTTGCCATTTTGTATTGCTCCAGGCATGTCCGTCCAATCATGTGCAGAAGTTATTAGACCTAAGAGGAGAGTAACAGAACAAAAATAAAGAAAAAAACAGGCCTGAAAAAAAAAAATATATACACAAAAAACAAAAAAGAAAAACCATAATACCAAAACTGAACAAAATTTTAGACAAATTCAAAGGTATCCTCAGAGTCACTACATGGAGGTCGTTCCATAAGTCGCTGCAACCATGTTATGTCTTTCAAACGTGTGAGAACATGGTAGGTCCAGTTTGAAAACCTGTGTCGCACACTGCTGAATGCAATGGTGGTTAGTACACCTATCAGACGTGTGGTCACACGTGAAAAATTTAAGTTTTCCGTGGCAGAAATACATTTTAGGGCCAGAAGCCTACTGGGCTGAGGCCTTCAAACATAGACAAATGAGTGTTTGAGGTGTCAGTGGTCATTACCAAACAGTTCTTAATGGAGGACTTCTCAGGAACTATATACACGATAGCGTTGCCTACATAGTTTTTGAATGTTTACTTTTAATAATTGTATTATCACTTAGTTCAAGTGTGAATCAAATGCTTACAGAATTCTTTTTTTTCTTTTTCTTTTTAGAATTTGCCTTATGTCGCACCAACACAGGTAGTTCTTATGGCGACGGTAGAATTCTTTTTGAGATGTTGATGTTACGATCTATTGTGTAGTTTTAGAGTTATTTAGATCTATGTGATGTCAAGTTTTAGATTATTTAATTTTCAAGTAAAACATTGTCCTTGTGGAAGTTAGAATTGACTGGGAAGTAATTGATCCTTTCAAAAAAAAAAAAAAAAAAAAAAAAAAGTGATAACTATATGTATTTACCCATTGCACTATACGTATGATGTACACGATTTAAGCTGACATTGAGATCATCACAATCGGACTTGCGACCCCAAAAGCAGTGGATTCGACACTAATGTCGGTAATTTTAAACTATTTACTTTTAGGCCCTTCTCAAGCCGCCTGGTGGCCATGATCATTAAGGCACTGAAGTCTAAACGGTCTGACACCGAGGTTAGCTGGTTCAAGTCCCGTTGGTCGAAAAAATTTCGCTATCAGAATGTTGGCCGCAGGGTAGGGGAGGTGGTGGTATACAATTTCTAATCACTAGTTTGCGTGCCAACAGTCTGGATTAAATTCCAAACCTCTCCGCAGTGCTCGTACGGAGTGAGGGCAAATGACGCTGTTGATGGTGATTCGTCCGTCGGATGAGGACGTTAAGCCTCGAGAAGACTCCTTGGTGCTATTCGACAGGAGTAGGCTATGTGCCGGCATTGGGTTTCACCATCTCCCTATTATCATATCGTATATCACGTTATTCATTTCATTAACTCCTCTGATGAGGTTGACGTCAGGAAGGGCATCCGGCCATAAAAACCCACCACGACAGATTCATCTCACTTCATACTCGACCCTGTAGGGAAATGGTACAAGGGTTGGACAAACAACAACTTTTAGGCCCTCCTGAGCTCGCGTCTCAATGGAGGTTGAATTTGAACTTAAACGGTAACCAGTGTGTCACAATTCTTACCAGCGACACATAAACCATGAATTTCGACATTAATATCGGTTTATTTTCCATTATTTTTACATGTCATCCCCTCTCATTCACCACCCCCCAGCGCGGGCTGTGATTTTTCATCTCCATAGTATTTTTTGTCAGATGGTAAGTCGTGTGTAGCCTACCATGTTTCGTTGAGAGCTATTCTGGTACAAATCCACATACTTTCATAATCACAGCTATATTTACATTCATTTTCACCGCTTCTCAACATCCATACTGATTGCGGCTAACTATGACTTAACCATCAGAATGTCACAGTTCAACTCAGTAACCTCCTTAACAATACAGGGTTATTCTGAATGATTGTCGGAGTTGCAAAAATTCATAACTCACAGTGCAATTGATGTAGGAATATGAATCTTGTTTTATTGCGTACTGTAACTCAAAGTTATTTTGACATACATTACAAATGCTCGACATGTGCGCCTTGTGTCACCACACATATCTACTCGATAGTCCATCTCTTCCCACAGAAGAGTCAACATGGCAGCGGTGATGCTTTTGAAGGCGACTTGGATGCGCTGCTTCACTTCCTGAATATCCACCGGTAGAGGAGGAACAAATACCTGAGCTTTAACGTATCCCCAGAGGAAGAAATCGCCTGGTGTAAGATCTGGTGAACATGGTGGAAAGGGTAGGAGCATCAGATCACCTTCCGTTCCGCGTCCCATCCATCGTTGTGGAAGTTTCCGGTTTAAAAATGCTCTAACCTCCCCGTGAAAATGAGGTGGTGCACCCTGTTGCAACACGTAATCATCCCTATCGTCATTCAACTGGGGTAACAGCCATGCTTTGAGCATATCCAGGTAAGTAAGCCCTGTTACTGTCTGTTCATTGAAGAAGAACGGGCCATAGACTTTCGTGTTTGAAACGGCACGGAACACATTCACCTTAGGAGAGTCTTGCATGTGTTCCACATAACAATGGAGGTTCGTTGCACCCCAAATGCGGACGTTTTGTTTGTATGCCTTTCCACTTACATGAAAAGTAGCTTCGTCATTGAAAACTACTTCTTCAATCCGCTGCTGTAGTGCCATGCAAAAGTTGAAACGTAGGGCTTTGTCATTAGCTGTTAGTGCTTCACGCAATTGTAGGCGATATGGCTTTACCTTTAGGCGCCTTCGTAATACACGCCATACTGTGGTTTGAGGAACTTGCAGCTCCCTGGTACATCTCGTAGCTGATTTCTCAGGACTACGGAGATAAACGCCCCTAATCCGATTCTCATCCGTTTCTGACACAGCGGGTGCCCACTGCTTTTCCCTTTGCACAAACAACCTGTATCCACAAACTGTGCGTACCATCTGCGAATAAAGTTGTCGGAAGGAGGCTACTCCGTGTATTTTGTCCGAAAATGGCGCTGGACTCTGGTAACGAATCGGTGTTGATGAAATTCAAGAGCACAAAAAGCTTTCTCCTTACCGCTAACCGTCATTTTGTTAAACACTGCTATTACTGCCATCTGGTGGTAATGTATGTACTACAGTTGATGTAAAACAAATCTTTGAGAGTTTGTCTAACCGTTACTGCAACAATAAAAATGGTACGTTATCCACGTTTTCAAAAAAAATTCACGAAACCACAACAATCATTTAGAATAACCCTGTATATTTGACACCGATATCAGTCTCTTCGTTTATTTTTGTATTTCACTATCTCCCCTAGGAATGTTAGGGGTGTTTTACATCAGCAGTGTTTTCTTTTCAGATAGGAAGTCATACGTGTACATACTTTGTAAGAGGGCTATGCTGGACAAAAACATACATACGTCCGTAATTTCAGACATTTTGAACATTTTTTCCCACCCCTTCTCATATCCATGCCGAAGGAGGCTGAACGACATCCGGAGTGCAATTATTCACCTCAGCGACCTCAAAATGTATGGACTGTACACGAACATTTGTCTTCTATTTTTCACATTTTGCCAGTCTTTCTGTGTTTTTTATAATAATTCACCCCCACCCCTAGGGGTGCTAGGTGTATCTGACCCCCATAGTAATGTTTTCTATATAGTAAGTCATAGAAATTAGTGTCGAATCCATACTTTTTGGGGTCACTTACATGAATAGTGACAACTACGGAATTTTTTGAAGTCCAAGTTCAGACCCCTTTGGGGAGGGGGGGCAAGTGAATCATTTTCTAGTGGTCAGTTTCCTAATCTCCTAAAAACAGCTCAAGTTATCCCAATCTTTGAAAGTGGACACTTAACACGATTTACATAATTACAGACCAATATCAATACTTACTATTATTTCAAAAATATTTGAATGTACTATGAAATATCGCCTTACTAAATTTGTAATCAAATATAACTGTTAAAAAATGCACAACAAGAGTTGAGAGCTGCCAGAAGTACTTTGTCTGCTTTATCACATTTTACACAGTTGGTCGTAAATGTTCTTGATAATTATGGAACTGTGATAGGACTATTTCTTGACCTTTCAAAGGCATTTAATACTGTTGATCATGAAATATTGTTGCACAAATTATATCAGACTGGATTTAGAGGAATTGTTAACGACTGGTTTAGATCATATCTAGATAAACGATTCCAGTTTGTTGAAATTACACATTGTAACAGTAAAGGGCATAATGAGACACATCACTCTCAGGTAAAAAACATAGATTAAGGTATTCCGCAGGGTAGTATTTTGGGGCCTGGTTCTTTTCTTGATCTATGTGAATGATCTTCCTCACAATCAAGTAGAAACTGCAGTTCTGTATGCTGGTGATACAAAATAATTATTAATAATCTTGACCCTATGTCTATAGAAACTGCAGCAAATACAGTCTTGTCCAGGTTAGAATCATGGTTCAGGAAAAACAAATTAACACTGAACTTAAAAAAAGACCCAATACATGGAATTCAAGGCATCTTACTACCATGACAAAACTGCAAAAAAACACAACCTTATACTAAATGCAAAAGCAAAAGCAATTAAAAATACGTTGACCACAACATTTTTAGGTGTCCACACAGATGAAAAATTAAGATGGGATTGTCATATTAAAACAATACGGAAGTCTCTGAGTTTTGTTTGTTTTGCCTAAGGATTTTGTCTAATAGTTGTAGTGAAGAATATGTTAGAATAGCATATTTTGGATGTTTCCATTCAGTCACCACTTACGCTATTTGTCTCTGGGGCTGCTACAAATCAAACCTTGATGTTACTTTTCTAATACAGAAACGAACTATCAGAATTATATCGAGACGTAACAGGTTAGTTCATTGCAGACCATTATTTACGAGACTAACGATACTCCCAGCACCAAGCATATACATCATGCAATGCATTGTACATGTGAAAAAATAAAAAATAAAAAAATAAAAAAAAATATATATATTGATCACTACAGAAAGAATTTTGACAAGCACAGTAACCAGATGCGAACAAGAAATATTTTTATCGAGCACAAGAGTAAAACCATTGCCTTGAGACATGTAGACTCGGTTGGAATCAGATTGTATAATAAGCTTCCAAATAAGATTAAAGATGTTAGTCCCATCAGTTCATTTACCACACCTTTAAAATGTCTGCTGCTGAGTAGCTGCTTCTATAGTACAGAAGAATATACGATGAAGTGCTGGTAATGATGCTATTACTTATTAACTTGTAAACGCTTAATATCTAGTATATAGCCTTAAAAATATGTCAATGTCACATTGATTATGTACATATTAACACCACACCAATAGATTTTTATTTTGTCTTGTAAATATTGGTTATTAATATTATTTATTATTTAAAAAATTAAGACGTGCTGTTCTAACATGGATGTATTTGGTGTTTCTGGTTTTTTTATTTTTCTTCTTTTTCAAAATGTTCGTTATTGTGCATATATTATTGTTAGTATTAGAAAATCACTCGACAACTCCTATACTGTTGGCATATTTCAAAATATGTAATTGTACAGTCTATGGAAGCAAAATGAATGAATGAATGAATGATTGAATGAATAAGAGCTATGCTGGAACACACACATATGTCCGTTATCTCGCCCATGTTGGAAATTTTGTTTTTCATCTTTTCTCGCTGCTATGTGAAAGGAGGCAGAAATTGGACTTCTAAAAAGTTTTGATGGCCACTATTCATCCCAGCGACCTCGAAAAGAATAGATTCAACACTATTTTCGATTATTTCTACATCTCGCCCCCTCGTAGGTGTGCTAGGGTTGTTGTACCTCCACGCAGTTTGTCTCCTGATAGTAAGTCATAAGTGACCAAGTTTGTTTGAAATCTCTCTCGTAGTCCCGAAAATTATGGATTTAACAATATCGGCCGTTTTTAGTCACAACTATATTTCGTCCCCTTATCTAGGACTTCTAGGGATGTCTTGCCCCCACAGTATTTTTTCCAGATAATAGGTAATATTTGTACCAAGTTCAGTTGACAGTTATACTGGAATGTACACGAACATCCATAATCTCGGTCACTTGGATACTTTCTTTTCTTCACTCCTTACCCGCCTGCCAAGTGGGGCTCAAGAAGGACTTAAAACGACAACAAGAGTGACACTATTCATTTCAGCGACTGCGAAAACTTTTGACGTGACCCTATTTTCGGTTATTATTATATCTCACCCACTCCAACACCTACCTATAGGGGTGCTAAGGTTGTCGTACCCCCCCACCCCCACCCAAACAGTTTATCTCCTGATATTAAGTCATAAGTGTACAGGTTTGATTAGAATCGTTCCAGTAGTCCTGAAAACTATTATTGTTCGTTTTTGGTTACATATATAAATCACTCCCTCCCCTAGAGGTTCCAGGGGTGTGTTATCCTAAAGAGTACTTTCTCCAATAGTAAGTCATACTTGTATCAATTTTGGTTGATAGCTATGCTGGAACTTACACAGGCTGTGTCCATTATTTTGGTCATTTTTGACAATTTCTGTCTTACCCCTCCTCCCCCTATGCCAAAGGGGACTGAAATTGGAGTTATAAAAAATCCGGAGTGTCATTATTAATCTCAGCGACCCCAAAAACTACCGATTCAACACTATTTTCGATTACCTTTATATATCAATCATCCCTAGCCTCCACCCCGAAGCGGGCTAACTTGGATTTTTAAAAATCCAAAGTGTTACCATTCATCTCAGCGATCCCGAAAACTATGGATTCGACACTATTCGATCATTTTTGTATCTCGATCCCCAATCACCCCCACTACACGGGGGGTGGGGGTGAAATTGGACTTCTGAACTTGGACTTAATAAAAAAAATCGAGAGTGTCACTATGCATGTCAGCATCCCCAAAAACTATGGATTCGACACTATTTTCAATTATTTTTATACACCACTCCCCACTTGGACCCCCACTCCCTGAAGGGGTTTGAACTTAAGAGTTCAAAAAATTCCGGAGTTGTCACTATTCATGCAAGTGACCACAAAAAGTATGGATTCGACACTACTATCTATGATTTTAATATCTCGCCCCCTCCCCCCGCTCCCAAGGGTGCCTTATCCCCACGCTGTTTGTCTCTTGATACTAAGTCACAAGTGTACCAAGTTTGGTTGAAATAGCTCCCATGGTTTAGGAGATGTAATACATACGACATTTATATATAGGTATTCTGTGTCATCAGTTTACAGCAGGACATGCCACGTCAGTTAACGGAGGATCAGAAGTGGATATGTCGTCTCTGGCTGTGAAGCAAACAACATGATAAATCAAATTATTGCAAAAGACAAGCTGCTTGTAATGTGCTTTTGAGTTAACAAAACGACGATTCCTTGTAATTGACCGTGATGTTACCTGGACTCTAACTGGTGCTAGCAGTGAAAAGCACATGTGGATTTCCACTGCTGCAGCATTTTTCGAAGATATAACACAGTTGCAATGACTGAGGAAATGATCTCTCATACAACGCTGTGCAGAAAGAATTGCAAACCAATGAAATCAAAATTACAAAAACAGATAGGTTTATGTATGAGGAACTTAAGAGTACGGGAATTCAGAATTACGGAGAAGGAAAAAGTGAGAGAATTCAGAACTATGAAGAGGAATGGAGTGCAACAGTAAGTTAGAATTTTTTTAAAATCCAAGGTTTGAAGGCCTGGAATAACTTATGTGGGAGTTGTTCAGGATTATGGTAGCTTCTAACGAAATAAATCCGAACGAATAGCATGTCTGATAATTCATACTAACATTCACCATTTAATCCTCCTTGAAGTTGAATTTTCAAAGGTAATTTTACTTGTCCCAGATTAATGTCAGGTTGTGCCATATTATTTTGGTTCTGTATTAAACCAATCACTGCCAAAGCCCTATGCAAGTTTCTGAAAACCATGCCCAAAAGAGCAATTCCGTTTAAGTTTTGCTGCGGCTACCAAAGAAAATATTTCCTGACTAACAGTAAACCTGGCGTTCTGTTGAGTTATGAAACAAACCAGATTTCATAACTCTGGTGCACACGGTTCAATTTGATCATCTTTATACACAGTTGCGACTATCAAGTTTCAAACTACACAGCTCTGCAAGAAGGAACTCAGCACCATCATGATTTCTGTACTCGATTAACAGTGTGGCTATTTCTATTCCCACATTCTTCCTTGAAATAGTTAAATATGAAGTAGAGGACAGGTATATGCGAGGAGCTGCAATAAGCTATACCTGATAGATGTATTGGCAAAATTACATGTCAATCTTTAGAGAATGTACAATTAATGACGGAACACGCAAGTATCTTATTTTCCCCCCTGAGAGCCAATAACTGTATTTATTTGCTAATTTTTCTGCTTGCAGCCATTTTTGACCTCAAATAATGAGGGCAGAGTAGTTTAATGGGGCGTATATATATATATATTTTTTTGCTAGTTGCTTTACGTCGCACCGACTCAGATAGGTCTTATGGCGACGATGGGACAGGATAGGGCTAGGAGTGGGAAGGAATCGGCCGTGGCCTTAATTAAGGTACAGCCCCAGCATTTGCCTGGTGTGAAAATGGGAAACCACGGAAAACCATTTTCAGGGCTGCCGATAGTGGGGTTCGAACCTACTATCTCCCGAATACTGGATACTGGCCGCAATTAAGCGACTGCAGCTATCGAGCTCGGTAAGGGGCGTATATCAACTATGGGATTTCCTCCTTATTGATGGTGTGATTAACCCCTTTTCCCCCTAACCTCCTCCCATTTTTTTTTTTTTTTTTTTTTTTTTTTGGCATTTGAAGTAAAAGATGGCAAGCATGTTTGTCTTAATTCTAGTTCCCTCTTATTTTTGTGTGTTCTGCGCATGCTTAATAGTTGGCTCACTAATTACCTTTCCGTGATTGGCTCTGATGATTATAATCTAACTATTCCTTGATTTTTTTTTTTTTTTTTTTTTTTTTTTTTTTTTTTTAAAGATCTTATTGTGTGTGAGAGGTAACATTTGAGTTGAGTTCTATATATGTGATGAATATCTGTTGGGAAGATTTACTCCCTTTTTCAGGATTTATAATCCAAGTCATGGGTTACTGTTGTATTGAGATGAAAGTAATACACAACTACTATGTATGTAAAGCTATTGTTATATGAGTAGGCCCTCACCATATGAACATGGTCTTGGTGAAGGTGACATGAAAACGAAGTCTGATGTAAGAACCATATATACACCATATATACTATTTTGAGTAATTATCCTTTTCTCCTGATTTTAAAAATAAACTTCCCTTTTAAATATTTCTTGGTTTGTATTGTATGCAGACTAGCCTCTTATGCTTTTTTTCTATGGCCTAGGAGGCCCATCTCCAGTTCATGGCCTGTTCGCTGGTCATTCCCAGTAACGGTCCAAACCCAACCTTTGATATCATGATTATCGTTATGGCACTTAATTTCCACTGCCCACTCTAATCTTCATGATCATGTTTCTCCCGGATCGGGTGTATCATTATCTCTTCATGGGAATTTATCGTAGTTGAGATTCATATAATTAGCAGATATGGGTACTCCAAGCTCTGAATGCGTTTGAAAAACTATTTTTAATATTGTAAGTGTGTTGTTCTGCGTGAAACTTAATCAGGCAAAAAACAAACTTCTATTAAGGACTTTAATCCACATGTGCCCACAGTCTACATTTGTAGACGTGAATATCTGAATATTGTTGATCTTATACTGATAAAGAGGAAAAATATTCCTGAGTTCACTGTTCATAGTTTGAGACTTATTGCACAACACAAAAGCAAGGGACATACAGTTTTGTGCCTTATCGAGTGGCTGTGTGTCCATACACAGTCAAGAGAACGACACTTTCATCACTATTCTGATATTATATTGTTACTTTTATTAGTAAATTCGAACTGTTGTGTGATGAAGCAGCTAGTGCAGTCTTCAAGTTATTTCAATGACTGGCAGTACAAATGTAAGAACACAGAGTATGAAAGTATCCCCACGCGTGTTGCGAGAAGTGCATTTTGTTGAGGTGTCCCACTACTTCGAAACAAGTGAGGTGCACGCAATGTTGTAAAGTGGCCAGGAAACAAGTGATGTTGGCTGTAACATCCTTTGCTTCGAGGCATTTTACTCGTGCTATAAAATAGACTGCATTATGAAAAAGAGCGTGCAGCCTCAAAATGCACCTAAACTATTCTGAAGTTCTGTTCACAGCTGTGTGTTTTTCTCATTTGCAGGGTGGCCAAACTTACCCACAATTTGGTATTGTCTTTATAACAAGTAATACAAACAAACAAACAAACAAACAAACAAACAAACAAACTTCAACACTTCTGTGACTAATACTTGCTAAATTTTCAATTATTACATTCATATGAACTTTAAATGCTAAGAAATGTACCTACATTGAGAATCTCTTTTACCCTACCCATACACACTCACTCTCGACATGTCAAGATGAAAAGTCTCCGGGAAAATACACAATTCAAAAAAATGAGGGGAACATGTTTGTAACGTCTGGTATGTGAACGTTAATTTGGTATTACATGTAATAAATATCATTTGGTAGGTGGGGTTCCAATGGTCGTACAGCATACCTTGAGACCTTAGCTACTCAGAGTATGTCAAATTTAAGTTATACTCCATCTGTAGGTGTAGCCATACATTAAACTGTCAGATGATCCCTCAAAACAAAGTGAATAGCGGTGTGTCCGTGTGTCGTTGAGAGGTACACAGACTACGGCAGTTATTTGAACACGTTGTACGCAAACCAGGACATCCCATGAGACATCTTAACGAGGTTCAAGTCGCAAGGGCAGTCACTTTAATTCAGGAACGATGTACTTTTCATTGTGTTGCAGTGGATCTCAATGTCTCTCCGTCATTTATTCAGCGCTTGTGGAATCGTTAAAATGAGACAGACCAGTTCACAAGTAGGGTTGGACAAGGTCGTGGACACATGACAACCCCACAGGATGACCGATATCTGACCATCTGTGCGTTGCAGCGTCGTTCAGCAACTGCCAGAGAACTGCAACAAGACCTCAGGAGGTTCACTGGAGTCACGGTGTCTGACCAAACTGTAAGGAACAGGTTAAGAGAAGTGTCCTTACAACCCAGACGTCCTGTTCGAGTGCTCCGTTTAACGCAGCAACATCGCGTAGCTCACCTTCTGTTTGCCCATACCCACGTCAACTGGCAACTTCGCCAATGGAGACCGGTGTTGTTCAGAGACAAGTCCAGATTTCCCGTGACACAGTGTGATGGACGTCAACGTGTATGGAGACGCTGCGGGGAGCAGTACATGCCAAATGTTGTCCAGGAAGGCGACCGATTTGAACAAGATCCTGTGATGGTGTGGGGTGGCATCGGTATTGATGGCCGTACAGATGTTGTCGTCATCCGTGGTAATCTTACCGCTGCAGGGTACATCAAGCAGATACTGCTACAGCATGTGTTAGTTGCTGCATATGGTGTTGGCCCTGAATTTGTATTCATGCATGACAATGCCAGGGCTCATGTAGCGCACATCACCAGTGCTGTCCTGCGAGAACTGGACATTCAACAGTTGGAATGGCCAGCAGTGAGTCCCGACCTTAATCCCATAGAGCATGTGTGGAACAGGCTTGACAGAAGTGTTCGCGGGCGTCCTGTTGCACCACAGCCTCTCCAAGACCTCGAACAGGCTCTCATTGAAGAATGGGATCCGATACCGCAACATGACCTCCATCGACTTATACGGAGCATGCCATGTAGGTGCCAAGCTGTGATAAATGCTCGTGGAGGACATACACCATTATGAAGCTCTCCAACTCTGATAAAAATCCACCCTGGAGGACTTATTACTTTGTTTTCGCCCCTATTGGGACATTTGTTTGTGGTCTGAAAATGAATACGAATTCATCGATGTTCTTTGGTATACTTCAACGGTAAAGAATAAAGTTTCAGTTGGTAATATACCTGGGTGTGAGGTATTGTTCTGTGGAGCATGGCATACGTTCAAAAACATGTCCCCATAATTTTTTTGAACTGTGTATATTAATGAAACCTAAAATCATAAGCCGTTCATTTAGGTTACAAACAACTGGCCTAACAAAATATATCACAATAATCCACAGAAAAATAATTTGGGCAGATAAGGGTTAAAAGTAAGTAATGAGACGATTTTTTGCAAGTGTGAAGGTATAAAATGTGTAGTTATATTTTTATCATTACACTACTCGTGTATTAAGTGTGTGTATACCGTATTTCACGGCATAATCGTTGCCACCGCGTAATCGTCGCATCCTTTATTTTCAATACAAAAATCGGACTTTAAACCTTTAATTACATAATCGTCGCACGTCCAAATTTTGTTCACTAATCTGGTTAAAAGGTAAATGGAACTGCAACGTAAGTTGCACATGAATGCGCAATTTAAATACGTGTATGGTTTATGGGCAATTTGGCAACACAGTCACGTTTGCGACATGTTGCACAACGTATAAATAATACCGGTATATGTACGACGCATGGCTTACCGGTAGACTATCGGCAGTTTGACAACGTGGTCGCGAGACAGTGAACTATTTATTCACCACCTACATACTGTATTACGAGTTCCCATTTGAAATACGTAAGGCTGTAAGTTATCGCTTATCGGCAACGTCGCCAGGAAATACCAGCTAGGTAGATTGAATGGACCTCGAACCAGCCCTCAGATACAGGTAAAATTCCCTGACCCGGCCGTGAATTGAACCCGAGGCCTCCGTGTAAGAGGCAAGCACGCTACCCCTACACCATGGGGCCGGCTCCTGTGTTATTGCGCACAAAGTGAAATCCAAGACGATAACGCAGATTTCCACGGAATTTTTTCAGCCGAATTATTTACGATGTCTCAGTTGTCATCGCTAGACTCTTATCTTACTACAACGTCATAAGTGTCCGGGCATGGGATGAAAACTTTTATCCTAGCAGTCAAGATAATTATTATCCAATGCTATTAAAGTTTTATTTTATTAACTCGTCAGTAATGTAATGTAAAATCATCAATAACTGGGAAGAAATATTAACCTAATTACCGTATGTTTAAAAGAAATTGAAAAAAATGAATGTTTGTTACTGACGTCTCGGAATACAGTCAACTATACAGTAGATTTACACCGCGCTAGCTAGAGCTCCGGTTTGCGAGCTTTGCGCAAGCGCAGTAGTGTGTCGCAACCAACGAGCTAAACTGATAAATTGTTGCATGCTTCCTTGCTGCCTAACAGTATTGGCTGCTCTGGAATGGACAGATCACAGATGCATTTGTTTACGTGATTACTGTAGACATGTGTGCGTGAGAATTTAAGTTTTTAATTTGTGTTTTCGGTGTTTGCAGAAATAATTTGTTTTAATAGTGAACAATTACGGAAAGTCATTTATATCGCAAAACATTAACGTGTGAAGCATTTATAAGCGATTATGGGTAAATATAGAAACTATTCTGCGGGCTTCAAGCTAAGCGTAATTGCCTTCGCTGAACAGCACGGGAACAGAGCTGCAGAAAGAAAATTTTCTGTGAGTTAAAAGTTGGTGCGTGACTGGCGGAAAGTAAAAAAACAAGCTAAAAAGCACAAACCCTTCTAGACGCGCGTTTAGAGGTCCTAAAACAGGGAAGTTTCCTATAATTGACGAAGAAGTGTTTAGGTACGTCAGTGAAATACGTAACAATGGCTGCAGTGTATCATATGAAATGTTACAAATTAAGGGACAGGGGGTAGCGCGCAAACACAACATACCGGTAACTCAGTTTAAGGCAACTCGTGGGTGGATTAAGGGGTTCATGCGACGACACAATCTGTCAGTCCGAAGGAGAGCAACACTAAGCCAAAAGTTGCCTGCTGATTACACGGACAAGATTGTAAATTTTCACCGATTTGTCATACGTTTGCGCAAGGAAACTTAGTACTTGCTTTCTCAAATCGGTAATGCCGATCGGACTCCAATCTTTTTTGATATGCCTCGCAACAGCACTATTGCGCTAAAAGGATCACGGAGTGTATTAATGAAAACCAGCGGTAGTGAGAAGTTGCGATGCACGGCAATGCTAGCCATTACAGCTGACGGGAGAAAGTTGCCGCCTTACATCATTTTCAAGAGGAAAACGATGCCTAAGAATATACAGTTTTCCTGTGGAATTCATGTACGAGTGCAACCAAAGGGTTGGATGGACGTAGAACTCATGCTGGACTGGGTTAAAACTGTGTGGAATAGAAGACCTGGTGCACTACTAAAACAACCAGCTCTGCTTGTTTTAGATAGTTTCCGAGGTCACCTCGTGAACGAAGTGAAGCAAATTCTCACTACAAATAAGACACGACAGATAGTCATTCCTGGTGGCCTAACATCTGCTTTGCAGCCACTAGACGTATGTGTTAATAAACCCTTTAAAGACCACTTACGTCGATTTTACGACGAGTGGATGATGAGCGGCGATCAGCAATTGACGCCCGCCGGAAATATCAGGCGTCCACCCTTGGACTTGTTATGCTCGTGGGTGAAGAAGAGTTGGGATCTTATACCACCTGAACTAGTCTCCAAGAGCTTCAAAAGGACTGGGATTTCGAATGCACTAGACGGTTCCGAAGATGACGCAGTGTGGCAGGGAGACGAAGAATCTGATACTGGTATTAACAGAGGCGAGGACGGCGCATCAGATAGCGAAACCTGCGATAGCGACACCGAAGATTTGGAATAAATTGCGTACCGGTAAGTCCGCATTTCACAACAAAGTGATAATTTTTTGCAAGTGTAATATTTTAACTTTAATACTCAAATTAATGACAAATTAACTTAATACGTTCATTTTTATTTTCAGGTTGGAAAAACGTTCGCCGAATTGTTGCGAAAAATTATGAATTTTGTTTTAGACTATTTTAACTATTTTGATGTATAAACGCGAGTATTACGTGCATCTTAAATTTGTATCAAATACAATTTAGTTATTTTTTGAGTAATACAAATACTGGTATTAAATATTCATCGTATAATGGTCGCACCCTACAATTTTTTTCGAAAATTTTGGTATAAAAAGTGCGACGATTATGCCGTGAAATACGGTAATTACAGTAAAACCTCAACTTTACAAAGGTGAAAAATGAGAGTATCCTCCTAATTCAATACAATAAATATTCCGTCATTAGACGGAGTAAACAAATTCAAACATGTTTTGGCTCGTTTGAGCCATCCTCGGTGAAAAACGAAGGGAGTTTGAAATAATTTACATAATATAAGTTGAAAATGATGGAATATTTATTGTATTGAATTAGGAGGATACTCTCATTTTTCACCTTTGTAAAGTGAAAACCGTCATACGGAATGAGTCTAATATCTTGTAATAAAAGTAAAACCTCAACTCGAAGTCGTTGGGACAAAAATTGGACTTTGCATTACATGATTTTGAATTAACCACAAACTCGTAATTCAGAAATGCTAACTCTTGCCGTGTCACAAAATATTCTACGACCCGTTACTGCATGCAATTAACCTTCATTCGCAGTTTAAACCTTTCAAATGCCATGGATAAAACTATTTCCAAAAGGTATCCAACAAGGTACATTTACAATATTTAAATAATGCACTTGGATAATTCACTGACAAACATAACCTCACGCAACAAAAGAAAAAACATGAATAAAAGACAAGGAGAAATCTGTGCTGGCTCCCCTGTGCAAGTGCTTTATTCATTGGACTACTGTACTGTATGCAATTTAGATGCCCGGTTCCTGCACGGAAAATACCCGATGCCCTTAAAACATGGTGGCTTATCAAACTTTGCTGTGACAAGGGGAGTATGCCGCCTAATTCCGCGTGCATTGTAACAGTACAGCAACCCCCACCCTTGTAGAATTTCCCAGATGGCACTTCTCTCCTTTAAAACCGCAAGTCGCTCGGGCTCCGCATAAAAAAAAATAATGCAGTTTTTCGGCGTTGACAATACTGTTTAGTGCTTACGGATTGATTATACGAGCCACGCTTTTTCACCAATTGTTGCCATCGGCAGTGTTCACGGAATTTGCTTTTACCCACACCACCTGCTACGTGAAATTGTGGTGGTCCATAAAACACCCAATAGAAAAGAATTAAGATTTCACTTGAACATAGCAAATATGAAGCACACTGTAGACACACTGAAGTGAGTGAACACGCAAAAAACTAGCCCTGAACGTTCCGGAAGACACATTCTATCATGACACAGATAAATTTTGAATTTAAATTCCTCTGTAAAATATTACTTTTAAATATGTAAAGGCAGTTTTGAATTAAAAGTCTGAATTTTGGTAATGGGACCGGCATTGTTCTTTGAATAACGAATTACCTGTATTTCGAATTAATTTAAATAACCGTACCTCCTGTATCCGGGAATGAAAGCTTCTCTGAATTAGGTGAGATTTTGAATTAACCGAATTCGAATTATTGAGGTTCTGTTGAATATGCGATTAATTTTTAAGCATCATGTTTGTAACGGGTTCTTCCAACATCCATCTTTTCCCTGCATCTATCAGGGTTTTTTTTTGTGATCTCACTGAAAACTATGAATCAAGGTTCCACTGTATTGCAGCTCATGAAATGATAATCCTATAGACTCAGCTGCTACCATCCTGCAGGCACAACTCAGACTGCCTGTGTTCTGTTGCTCTACCAGAGATCAGGACTATTGGAGGAGCAAAGGCCGAGTTTAAATTAATTTTGTTGTGAAGAAATGACATGTACTAGCATAGATCTTTTATTTTGTGATATTTTAACCCATTACTTTTCAGTTTTCACTCAGATAAGTTATAACTGTTGGGTTCATCAGTCCGTTGAAACTAATTAATGAATAAAATTTATAAACTACGTGAAATAGCAGTATTTACGTTCCTTTTTCAGGTATAATTCTGTTACGCGTTTTCTTTTTCACAAATTAGCTTTGACAGACTGAAGAACCTGCAAGTTATGAATTAACAGACATTATACGCTGCCACTATATGAAACGGAGCGCTGAACTGACTCTTATCTGCCCTTCAAAAATAAAATTTCCTCGGCCAGGTTTGAACTAGCGATACCGGAATCCAGAGATCGACAATCTACTAATGATCTGCAAAAGGTAGAATCATTTTTACATTTCTAATGCTCATTTGTTGCAATTTCCTCTTTCACCTGATTATTCTAGGAACCATTCTCTTCCCTTTCATTTCATTTTGATTATGAGACATAATCAAATATCCACAATCTACCCAGAAAAAAGTGACATACTTCTTTCTAAACCATGAACTGTCCCATACTGTAAAAATCACAGGGACTTTTCAATAGCTCCTAGAAGCTCTCCAATTCCCCAACTTACCTTCGACGAGGGTGGGATCCCTCTCGCATGCATGATGCCACACCTGTTGGGCATCTCATCCTCATTTGGATACTCGCAATGGTTATAATAGTCGACAGAATGAACAATACGCAGGTACAACAGCAGCCTATCAAGGACCTATGTAGCAGAAGAAAAATAAATAAATAATTAGTTCACAAACTAACCCATTAGACCTACTCCTCAAATATAATTAATGAGGCAAGTAAAGTCGCAGAAAAAGTGCTTTTTATAACTTTACGTTTATTTAAAATCACTTGATAATAATAATAATAATAATAATAATAATAATAATAATAATAATAATAATAATAATAATAACAACACAATATCAAATTAGCATATATCACTGAATGACTGAGCCAAAATTCACGTTTTTTAAAAATATCCAATGTTAAATTCAATAAGAAATCCCAGTTTTCAAAACAAAAAGAGTTTTAAGAACTGTGAATTATTTCCAAAGGAATCATTTTACATACATTTTTGTGGGCAGTAACACAAACTGGGGAACAGAAATGAGACAGAAGACAATGCACTTTTTGGCTTTCATATTAAAAATTCTCTCAATAGGAACAAGGTACTGAAGAGATGCATCTCCCCATGTGCAGCGTCACTGCATCGTGCTTCAAAAGAGGGTTGCAGTGGCACCTCCGTGGTGCAGTAGTCGCAACATCCGGATTCCAACCTATAAGCCGGCTGCCACACTGGAGTGGAACTCTGGTCATTTCACGATCGAAACAGCTCAAAGAGCCTGATACTTTCATTTTTTTTTTGTTGACAAATATGCAAACTGAAAATATAATATCCCCATTTTTCCTAGCCGAGGAGTTAACTGAACTGCATAGCTGCCAACTTTTAGAAATCGAAAATAGGAAGATTTTTTACTTGGATTTCATCACATATATTGTACCATGGTCTAAGTGAGAAAAGGACAGGATAAAAGGCATACATATCTACTGTTATAATGTGCATTGACCATTAAAGTTGTAAAATCTTAACAGCATTTATGGTTTGTGAGCAAGAGTTAACAAGTAAACAAAGCCTCGCCGGTTCTCAGGAGTCAATTAATTACCGGTTACGTACAAAAGCAAGCCCAGGAGTCGTGGATGACAAGCTACATTTACGAAACTCGGCTGGGTGGTATTGACGAGAAGTTTCAACGTGAAGGGAGGAAAGGTTGACAGCAACGAACAGAAGAGACTGATTTTTTCCAAACATATTAACGGAGCTGTTTGTTTCTCTACTGTATGTACTGTATCCTGTCTTCTAAAAAGTTACTATATTAAGTGTTATAATTAAAGTGATGCCGTAAAATAGTTTCTTTGTATATTTTTATGTACCGTTAAACATAATGTAGGCCTATTCGGTAAAAGCCTGTAGATACATATGATTCAATTATGTCCTATGCATTATCAAAAACGGTATTCTCGAAATTTTGATAACTCGAAATAAAATTTATCTCCCGAGGTGATTCGCATAAGTTTCCTGTATTAGACTGTAAAATGAACTGAAATTTTATAGATTTCTCTGAACACTTGGAGATAATGTTTATGTTTTTTGGCTATAATATGAAGAGAAAATACCAGAAAATGTCACGGACTCCCTGCAATACATTCAACTCATTAAAATTATAAAGTAAGAATAAACAAAAATGCACTGAAATACGCGAAACTACCACGTACAAAACAGATCGGTATGTCTCGTACATTATTAACATACGACTTTGACACGGGGAAAAGCACAGAACAGCTAGAAAAAACACATGGCATACAACTCCAACGAAATTACGCACAGAAACGATATTAATAGTGCGCGAACCACAAAATAAGAAACACATTCTTTCATCCCGATTAACTGAGTCGCTAACCTCTCTTTCTTGTAGGACGATTGCCATCCCGAATCCCCAACCGTAAAGCACACATGCCGCTGTAGGGAGCAGGAAACGTGGTACACGAAGGCGACGGACGATACACTCACGAAATAAAGCATCAAATAAAAATGCTTGAAAATGAGGTTGGGTAAATTACACAAGCACACAAGAAATTATCCTTTATCCTAGGGGAAGAGTATTGACTGTACTAGAGGTTATATTAGTAAAAAATAGGAAGAATTAAAGATAAATTGGAAAATCGGAAGAAGAGTTTCCGGGTAAATCGGAAGGGTTTGCCTACCTTGATGAGGGCTTCGTCCCGGTCAACGGTCGCCGAGTCGTCCCCCACCTGCCCTTCCTCTTGATCTGCGGTGTGACCCAGCAGCTCCTCTTCCTCTGCCGAAGCCTCCTCAATCAAGTAGTCTGTGATGTTTTTCAGAACAGGATTATTTGAGACAAGACCAAAACTCTGAAACAAAAATGTGACATGAGTTTAGGCTAGAAAGGAATATTTATGTTAAACAGTACGGCTTTAGACAAGGAAGGTCAAATATTAACATCTAGAAGAAGGGCACTAAGAGTATGGGAAAGATTTGGTGATGGCATTTATGGACATAGAGAAGGCATATGACAGTGTCCGTAGAAACAAGAACTGGGATGCTACGAGAGGAAAAGAGGTAAATGAGTAGATAGTGACAAGGGTAAAATATATGTATGATGGAAGCGAAAGCTGTGTTAAAAGTCGGAACTAAAAGAACTGGATGGTTTAAGTTAAATGGTGTAAACAAGGAAGTGCTCTCTCAGTTCTACTATTTATAGTGGCGATGGAAGTTAGCACAGACTATTGGGGAGAGAAGAATGAAAGCAGTGTTGTTTGCAGATAATCTACTAATATAAGGAAACCGTGAGAGTGAAGTGCAGTAACAGCTCAACATATGGGAGGAAGTTGTGCCATCTTACGGAATCAAGTTCTCAGCACAAAAGAGTGAAGTGCTGGTAACGACATGAAACAAGAAATGAGCATATAATGCCATGACAAAGAGGGGAGCAGTTTATTTTTAATTTTGTGTGGCTATTTGTAGCCGAGTGCAGCCCTTGTAAGGCAGACCCTCCGATGAGGGTGGGCAGCATCTGCCATGCGTAGTGTGCGAGTTCCGGGGATGTTGGAGACAGCACAAACACCCAGATCCCGGGCCATTGGAATTAACCAACGAAGGTTAAAATCCCTGACCCAGACGGGAATCGAACCCGGCACCCTCTGAACCAAAGGCCAGTACGCTGACCATTCAGCCAATGAGTCGGACAGGGGGGCAGTTGAAGAGAGCTGAAAGCTTTTAAGTGCCTGGGAAGTATAATCGAAGAAAATGAAGGAAACAGGATGGAAATCCATGAAAGAGGAAGGTGTGCAAATGGATTCCTTAAGAGTGTGGGAGGACTGATATGGAACAGGGATGTACAACAGACTTATTTCGTGCTAATTTTGACATATGGATCAGAAACGTGGGTGATGAAGGAAAGGAATAAAAGTAGAATACAATCAGTGGAAATGAAGTTTCAAAGGTGTCAAGAAGAATGGACAGAGTAAGAAATAGAGTTTGGGAAATGGTAAATGAGTTACCCCTAACAGGAAATGATAGAAAAATCAAGGCTGCAGTGGTATGGACATGTTAAGAGAATGGTAATATTACATTAAATTTATTGAACATAACAGGCGACTTCGCCCCTATACATGTTCACATGCAGAGTAAAATAAATAATAAATAATAATCATCATCATCATCATCAGTTTTCCACTCCAGTTGCCCGGGTGTAGTTTACGAGCACTCTCCACTTCTGTCTGTCCATGTACCACTCTTCTCTCAAGACGACATCCCAGCTGATTCCTCTTGTTCCTATGTCCTCTTTCACTTGGTCCAGCCACCTCTTCCTAGGTCTTCCTACCGGTCGTTTTCCGGCCACGACTGTGTGTAGCCATTGTTTTGGTGTCCTTCCATCGTCCATTCGTTTGACATGGCCAAACCATTTCAAACGAGCCCTTGTCACTTTTTCATTCAGGGATGAGTACACACCAGCTTGCTCCCTTATTCTTTCATTCCTTACCCTGTCCCTTTTTGTCTTCTGTACCATAGTTCGTAGGAACTTCATTTCTGCGGCTTGTAGTTTGCTGTCCACTTGTTGGGTTGTTGTGCAGGTTTCTAGGCCATATGTTATTATGGGGGTGAAGTATGACTGGAATAGAATCTGCTTTGATCTTAAGGGAACTTGTTCGTTCCAGAGGAGGTTCCGAACTTGATGGTAAAACTGAGCTGATTTTTGAATGCGGTTGTTAATCTCATGCTGTATTCTGTTATCACTTGAAATGATGCACCCAAGATATTTATATTGGTCTACTGTTTCCAGTTGTGTACCTTCCAGCATTATTTTTCCTTTCTTCTTCTGCCTGTTGACAGACATAGTAACAGTTTTCGATTTATTTATTGTTAACCCGTATGCTTTCAAATGTTCATTCCAGGTGTTCAGCCTCTCTTGGACTTCCTTCTCTGTATTTCCCCAAATTACTACATCATCTGCAAATGCAAATGCATTGATGTCCATATTGTTCTTCTGCTTAATTTCTTTCATGACTTCATTCATGACAGTGATAAAAAGTAATGGTGAAAGGGTACTGCCTTGTTGCACTCCTTTAGTGGTTTGGAACCAATCAGAATTACCGTTTCCTATCTGTACGCAACTGCAGCAGTCTTCGTAAAGCATTTTAACTTTCTGGATAAGCCCTTTGGGTACATTCTTCTTTCTTAAACATTCCCATATAGTCTTCCTTGGAACACTATCAAATGCTTTTTCGAGATCCAAAAACACTAGTGTTAAGTCTTTGCCCTTCTCCCAATGCTTTTCTAACAGTATTTTAAGTGCAAATATGAGATCGGTAGTTGATCGGTGTTCTCTGAATCCATATTGTTCTTCCTGTAGTTGTCGTTCTATTATTTTCCTTAGCCCTTTTTCAAGTATTTTCTCAAATATTTTCAAACCATGAGACAATAAAGTGATCCCTCTATAATTGCTACATTTCTTCCGGCTTCCTTTTTTGAAGAGAGGTATTATTACTCCCTTTTTCCAATCATCTGGGACTTTCCTATCCTTCCATATTGCATTAATTACTCTATGAAGCCACTGTATTCCTATTGCACCAGTTGCTTTGATCATATCTGCACTGACTTCATCAAATCCTGTAGATCTTTCTTTGGGCATACTATTAAGGGCCGTCTCTACTTCCTTCCATGTTGGCGGACTCTCTTGGTCAGGCTCATCATTGCAGCTTAAACTGACCTGCGTGGTTACATCATTGGAGTCTTTCCCAGTACTGTTGTATAAATTATCAAAATAGGTTTTCATGATCTTCCTTATTTCTGTCTCCTCCCTAACTATGTTACCATCTGGTTCCTCTATTGCTGTTATGTATTCATTGTCTCTTCTTATATTTCGTATTGTTCGGTAAAGTAGTTTAGAATTAGCTTTGCTGTCTTGCTCTAGTTTATCTGTGAAATCAGTCCAAGCTTTCTGTTTTTCTTCGGCCACAATTTTCTTTACTTGTAACTTCTGATCTCTGTATTTCTGCTGCAGTTCGTTTACTCTAGATTCGTTCCTTTGACTTCATTTTTGCATTTCTTTGTCTCTGGCTTTCCTGGTTTCATTTTTCACTTTCACAGCTATCTTCACCCGATCGTTCCACCAAGGAGTTTCTTTTCCCTTCATTTTGCTATTAGTTTTACCACAAACTTCTAATGCAGCTCCGACAATGCTTTCTTTGAATCTAGTCCACTCGATGTTGCCTTCTTGTAATGCATCTGATGGCAATTTATTGGTCACTTTTTTTGTGTATTCAACTTGTTTCTCTGTCTTCTTTAGCTCCCATGTCTTAATTTTTGGTTTCCTGTATTTCTGAGGTCTATAAATTTCAATGTGCTTTATTGTTGCAAGGAGAAGTCTGTGGTCACTGTCCAGGCATTCACTTGGTATAACTCTGACATCACATATGGTCTTTCCTGCTTCATTGTCAGATATAAAATAATCTATCAGAGTTTTAGTATCTCCATTCCAACTGTATCTTGTTAGTTTATGACTTAGCTGCTTCTGAAACCAACTGTTGTTTATTCTCAAGCCATTCCTTACACATAGATCTAGGAGACTTTCTCCTTCTGGGTTCCTGTCTCCATAACCATGTGGACCTAGTACATTTTCATATCGACGCCTGTCTGATCCAACTTGAGCATTTAGATCTCCCATAATAATAATAATAATAATAATAATAATAATAATAATAATAATATGGTATTCTTCTAGCAGTCATTAGCTGTAGCAGTCAGTCACTCAATGTTCAAACATGCCCATCCAGTGTCCTTATTTGCTCTGTACTTGCGTCACATTATTGTTCCTGACCTACACCTAATCAATAAATCAAACAAGAACACTCAGCATTTCAGCACTTGCATTCCAGCCAACTTTAAAACAAACAGACCATGCAATCCCGTATCATTACCCAACTCCACATAACTAAGTACTCGACCCCTATATTCTCTAATCCATTAGAATTTTATCCTACTATCCCCTTCCCTTATATACATAACTATTCCACCCCCCTATTCCCCTGCCCACCCTCTAACTCACTCTCCTTCATTTTACTCTCGCAGGCCTTTTTTGTAGCACATAAATACCTGTTCAATTCACCCCCTTTTTCCCATTGTTTAATAATCCATCTCAGGATTGCGTTCTCATCCCCTCTCCCCAATATTTCTCGATGCTCGGCACTCAATAATCCATGTCTTATCTCCCTCGTTACCTAACAGTCTCTTAGCAAGTGAAAATCATTATTCACATCTCCGCAAAGTACACACCTTGTCTTGTCCCTCCCCTGTAGCCACCCTGTATTCCTTCGCAAACCTAAAATCCACCACATCATCCCATACCGTTTTGACCTATCCACGTATCTAATATTCAACCCTGCTATCTCCTCTATTTTCGTCAAAACAGTGAGTTTCTTATAGTCTGCTTTCCCCCAATAATTTCTGCCTATGGATATCTCTAATTCTCCTTTCCAGTATCTTCATCCCTCTCACTTCTGTCTTCGACCAAACCTCCCCCCACAGGTGTCCTAATCCTATCCTCTCCAAATATCCCTTTATTTTTCCTAACCATCCACCCCTATACATGCTCTTACATTGCTGTTCATATGCTGCCTGTAATACCCTCCCACCTTCCTGTCTTTTTAAATTCATCCAGTATCTAACTATTCTTTTCACACCCTCTGATTCCAAATCCTCCCCACACATTAATTCCGCCCCTACATTTGCTGTACACCTCGGTAAGCCCATTACTAACTTAGCAAAACTACTAACAATCCTTCATAGTTCCTCTCTTTTCTCATCCAGCCCCCAAACTTCTGCTCCGTATAATACCCTCCCAAAAATTACCGACCTCAACACTAGCCTCAGTGTTTTATAACTGATCCCCGGGTATTTGGCTAGCAAATTTCTGACTGAGGCTAAGGCTGCCAATCCTCTATATTTCACCCTTTTGATCTGGTCATCCCACGTTCCTTTATCATTAAAAATAACTCCTAGATATTTCAACTTCCTTACCTGTTCCAGTCTTTCTCCCTGAATTACCCAATTACCTTCTATCTTTCTTCTGGACTACTAATATTTTAGACTTATTTACATTAATTCTCAATCCCCATTTCCTCGCAAATAGCGTCACTGACTTTAAGGCCCTATTCATCGCCCCTGAAGTTATCATCATCAATAACACATCATCCGCAAATATCAGTCCTGGTACCTCTAAACCATTAATCACCGGCACAGCCCAATTTTCTGCCCCAAACCCCTCTAAAATAACGTTGATAAATAAAATAAACAGTATTGGCGATAACTTGCGTCCTTGTTTTAAACCCACCTTGGACTCTAAGGGTCCACTCAGTCTCTCTTCTCGCAATTTTACACAAAACCTGACAACCCTATATATTCCTTCCACTGCCCTCAACATCTCCGATATCCCTAGCCTGCCTAATTTCTCTAATAGGGCCCCTCTATTCACCTTGTCAAAAGCTTTCTCAAAATCTATTGCTGCTACATAAACCGTACTTCTAGCCATATTCTTATACTTTTCTAGAATAGTCTTTACTATCATATTATCCACTGTTCTTTTCTTTTTCCTAAGTCCCCCTTGGTAATCTGTCAAAATTTCAATTTCTTCCGCCCACCTGCTTATTCTGTTCGCTAACACCCCAGTATATATTTTACTCAAAGAATCCAACAGAGATATACCTCTATAACTGTTCACATTGTTCCTATTACCCTTCCCCTTGTATATAGGGCATATAATTCCTGTTTCCCATTCCTTAGGGTAATTACCTCCCTCAAATATCTTATTGAATAGTTTAAACCATGCCCTCTATCATTATCTCATTTTTGCTAATTTCCTTCCAAAACTTGTTATTTATACCATTACACCCCCCGGCCGACTTCGCTCTGGCTCTGCTTATCACTCTCAGGATTTTCTCCCTTGTGATTTCTTTATCCAGGTCATAAATTGCCACTCTCCTATTCCTCCAAATTACTTCTTCTCCCGAACCTCTCCATCTTTCTTCCCCCTTTTTCCCTAGTAATTCATCAAAGTGACTGACCCATTGCACTTCCTCAATACTCGTTTTCTCTATATTCCTTCCACCCTTAATAATTTTATTAATCTTGTCCCAAACTCTCGTTAAGAGAATGGGAGAAGAGAGGATACCAAGAAAGAAGCTAGAAATGGAGTTGAAGGCAGCGAGACTTAGACAGATGGCATCAAGGCAAGAGGAGGGTGAGAGAAGAGAAGTGGTGGGTGGAAACTGCTCCAGATGATGATGATGCATCAAACCCGTCTATGGACTATTGACTAAAACAACACGTTAAATTGAAATGCCAAACTCATAGTGAAGTTGTATAACACACTTCAAAAACCAAAGACAATCTGCACAACTTCATAAACTCTCCACCCATCAAACCAAGCTGTATGCCTTTGTCTTATCTTTCTTCTTCTCCCACAGTCCCCTCAATGACCGCCCACCTCATTGGGGGCTGAGAAGAATGGGATTGCTGAGGAGAAAGCCTATCTATTTGAAGATGGCAGAGTACAAAGATGTACTTTTGTTCAGTCTCCCCACACTGACCTGCCAGAAAGTTCGTCCTATTGTGTGTTTCTTCTTCCTAAGTTGAAATTTGTATTTCATCTTCAAGATATAAAAAGGGGAACACACTGGATAAAAGGAATATAACGAGAAAGGAAAAGCAAGAGAACAACAGGCATTCATGTAGTGTAATATAGAAAATACTGTAAAAAAGAAATATTACAAAAATACAATTCTTAAGCCTTCAGTCTTTTGCTGCACTATTTTTAAACAGAACATTTACAGTAAAACAGCATTTTTTCCATATTTGACAAATGAACTAGCACTTTATACAGATATTTTATCATAAAAAATAAACTATTCACGAAATGTCAACTAAATTAGATCCATACTGCCACAACCATTTGTTTAACATTTCACACTGGCGTAGGGACGTGGTGACCCCAACGCCCAGTGGGAAACCACTGCAATCAGCCACCCGAGTATTGAAGGGAAAACCATACCTCATTGGGTTAGGAGGAAATGCCAACGCAGAACCTCGAACATCTGCGGTTGTTCCGCTGCAATTAACAACCGTAGTTGTGAATCGGAGCTTGCTCCAACCAAGGTGAACTACCTTTGAAAGTCAACCATGGAAAGGTCTTTTAGGAAAAAAATTCCACCGTCCTGTCCAAGAAAGCAGGAGAAGGCTACATCGGACTCTGTGGGTAGCCACCTAGAAGGCGTCAAAGAATCGGAGTGTTGGCAATCACGCATTCCTATGCCAGCACATAAGAACAGGATCAAACAATATCAGATCAACTACGCTGCAACTCAATATTAATTCTCTACTTAAAGCAGGAAAACTAAATAACTTGACGGACGAATTAGATAAACAGAAAATTTTAGTAGCAGGACCCCAGGAGATGAGAAATACTACAGAAGAAACATTCAAATGACAAGGCTACAGAACTTCTCTGCAGAGAATACAAACTGATCTCAAAGTCCATACATCAAAAGGAGGCCCAACAAACTTAAAACTTGGAAACATCCTGATTGGAGAAAAGGGGAATGGCAGCTGGATCACATATTCATGGACAAAACCTTCCACAGAGAAATCTACAATGCTGAAGTATTAAGAGTAGATACAGGTTCAGATCATTACATAGTCAAAATCAAAATTAACTTCACACCACTAAAAAATAAACCAAAACACAATGAATGAAAGAGGAACATTGATCCACACCAATTAATTAGAAATGATAAATATAGAGAAGTCACACAAAACATAAAACTGACAGATAACTTAAAACCAATTCCAGAGACTTTTACAAAATGTTTGGAAAACAAGTACAAAAATTTGCCCCTCCAACGTTAATACTGAAAAATGAGGATGGAAAAACAACACACAATAACAAGGAAAATGCTGAAATCATGGCAAAAGCATTCATTAAACTTTTGAATTTTGAAGAACCCCAGGAACTTTTAGCAATTAATACAGACACACCCATTTAAACCCCGTCTGAACCCATAAACCCCCAACAATCCAAGAGGTGGAAACAGCACTCAGAGAGTTGAAAAATTATAAGGCATGCGGAGACCAAGTTTTCGCAGAAATGTGGAAATATGCCAGTGATACAGTTTGAACATCCTTACACATGGCCCTAACAAAAATCTGGATAACAGAAAAGTTCCCCGAACATTGGACCACAGCCATAATCCACCCACTCCACAAAAAAGATAAAAGCAATCCAGATAATTACAGACGTGTCTCTCTCTTAGACTGCACATACAAGATTTTCTCCAGAATCCTATACAGGAGGATCAAAGGGCAACTAGAGGAAGAATTAGGTGGATACCAAGGAGGCTTCAGACCTTGGAGAAGCTGTGCAGAACAAATCACTTTAAAATTAGCCATAGCATATTACAAGAAGCAAAACAAACCTCTCGCAATAACCTTTGTGGACTTTAAAAAAGCTTACGACTGTATCCATAGACCTTCAATGTTAGAAATCTTAAGAAATTTTGGGCTCCATCCAAAATTAATCAAACTAATAGAACTCACCTTAACCAACACTAAATCAAAAGTCAAGTTCAGAGGGGAATTCTCTGAGCCATTCATCATAAAAACAGGCTTAAGACGAGGAGATTGCTTGTCACCACTGCTGTTCAACTGTGCCTTCGAATATATAATGAGGGAATGGTACAAGATTAACCCAAAGAACATCCGAAATGGAAGACCCAAAGACAACGTTAAGTTTAAATTGCCTAGGATTTGCCGATGAACTTGCTCTCTTGTCCAACAATATTCAGGAAACCAGACAACAAGTTAGGAGTATATCACTACAGGAAATAGCACAGAAAATTGGTCTTGGAATATCTTTTGAAAAGACAGTAATCATGTTTACTGATCCACCACTCATAAGCAAAATTGCCATAGGAAACCAAGAAATCAAAATTGTAGATAAATTTAAATATCTGGGAGAAATCATAACATATAACCTCAATGGAAAGCCAGCATGGCATAACAGAAAAAATAAACTGACCAGAGCACAATATGTCACCAAGAATACCTACAACAAATAGGGCCTGTCAATATCAACAAAATTAAAACACTACGAAATAGTCACTCAACCAGAAATATCATACGTAAGTGAAACCATCTTCAAAACAACTAACACTACACAAATAGACAACATACTCAAGATAGAGAGAACGTACATTAACAAATCATACCAAAAAGATTGACACTGGAGAGTAGCTTCTAATGAAACAGTCTACAAGGAAATAGAACCATTAATGAGCTCAATCAGGAAGAAAATCATTTCATTTTTTGGACATCTTATCAGGGCACCAGAGAACAGGATCATCAGGAGAATAATAGAAAAATTATGGAATAGTAAGTGCAACATTAAGTGGATTACAGAAATCAAGGAAGATATATGAACTATAAATTACAGTGGGAGACCTAAGAAACACAACCGACAAAATCAGGAAATTCACAGACAAGCAAACCAGACTCAACAGACAATAGGAAAGGTGATTTCCGATGAAGAAAGAAGGGTAAGATCAAAGAGAATGAAGAAGCACTGGGCTGACAGAAAACTAAAATATTCTTTGCATAAAGTTGGCTAGAGTGGTCCAATGAAGGCCATAAAATGTAAATAATATAAACATTTCACAGAAACGCACCCAGTAGTTTCTCAGAAAAAGGAGCATTTTGGAAAAAGTGATTTTTAGTAAATTGCATTTAAAAGTTGACATTTTGGTAAAGCTCACCTGCTGAAGAATTTAAGCTTTAAAATCCTCTGCCAAAACAACATTGCATCTTGCGATTGCAGCTTAAGCAGGGTGACCAATTAATAAAACAGATATTTCTCTTCAATACACCCCAAACCACAGCCTTGTAAACTGAATAATCCCTGAGATGTGTAAATCAGCGATACATTGCACCAAAAATATATTGATATAGAAGTGCACCAATACACGGTAGAACCTCGATTACACGTTCCCATATTATCCGTTCAAATTACATGGTCCCATGAGCATCTTAATTAAATCACGTTGTAAAAATCTCGCATTATCCGTTCCTCTAAGAAACGATTTCCCGGATCACCCATCCAGAATTGTCAGTCCCATCAACGCTAAATACTCGATCACACGTTTTTCATGAAACTGTATCTCATGAAACGACAGCTACGGCATACTTACGCATCTTACTATTAACGTCCCATCATTGCAGTAATTAGAGGAAGTACTATACCGGAAAAGCGATCAGCGGTGAACTTGCATAAGGGACCATCTAGCATCGCAATCGGGTGGTATTGTTTAGAGAATTGAAATCATAAATAAAGCAGTGTCCACAACAACTGGAAGGAGACAGAGCGCATGTCAACAGCTCTACTTGAAGATGGAACGAGTTTCGTTAAATGTTCGTACCTGCAAAATGTCTACATTATGTGCAGGGTTAGACGTTTCCCAAGGAATTTAAAACCTCAAAGGGGCCAACTAGTCACAACGGAAGAACTTTCATCTTTATTTCATTATTCTCACTTATTTTATTCAATCATTTTTTAGGATTATTTCCTTATAATTTCACAAGCTCCAGTCATTTGGCATTAACGCTCGCATTAGCACTACCTTTATGATTATCTTTCATACTATATGGATGAATCAACCATACAACTCATACTCGCTCATATGGTCCCTCAAGGAACACCACCAGTCCTCATGCCTTTTATAGTCTGTATTGAAACAATTAGAAACATAATTCGCCCAGGAACGTTAGCTGTTCGTTTAGCCGCTAATATAATTGCAGGTCACCTTCTCTTTTTTCTTTACTTTTTTCGAGTATATTGCAGAACAGGTTTTCGGCACTTCCCTCAGGGCACTGTATAGCCAATGAACTTTCAGGCAGGAATCGCAACTGCTCCTCCTCAAGTAACACAAATTTTAATATTATCCTATACGATTATGTTATCGAGACCAGAACAGATGTTGCACCTTACATACATAAAGCCATGGGAGGATTTGGGATTGAATATTACTGTTTTGGTTGTAAGAGTGGGAATTTCACACTTTTGTGTTCAAATGTTATAAAAATTGCAGTAGTTTTATTTGCGCATGTTACATTTAAAAAATGTATCTTTTAGCACTTGTTCTGACTTGTAGAGCGAGATTCACAACTAAGTATTTATTTATTTTCCACCTAGTCGATAGAGCGAGCGTGCTTTCCAGCTGAGCTCAAGGTCGTGAATAACCTTAAATTCGGAAGTTTTGATGATATTTTCTCTCTTTCCAATTAGATTGTGATTAGTGACGGGCTGAATTGAATATAATGCATTCAAGAACTTGAGAATCGATACTTACATTCGAAACCATATTCTCAAATTCAACATAACCTTTAAAAGTCGATGCAGGCCTAATTTACGCAGTATAAGATTTCCATAAACTGACTACGAACAGTACACCTGTAAAGAAATTACAATGGAAGATTAAAAAAAAGGATTTTGCCCTCATGTTGGGTGCTTATGTATCCAATGTGCCTTATTTTATTAGATTAGAGAATTAAAAACTACAATTGTTGTTTGGCTTCTTGTTATAAGGCTTTTTGAACAGTTTGATCAAAGTTGCTGAACTGAAAGAAGTTTTCAGAGGAAACTGACAAAGTTTCGCCGGTAAAACTGAATGTAAACTTTCAAGGTTTTTAAGTTGCGTACTGGTAATGTTTGAAGCCGGCTCTGCTGTCGAACTTGCCTGTCTCTCACCCGGAGGGTTGGATTTCCGGCCAGGTCAGGCATTTTTATCTGGATATGAGAGCTGGTTCTAGGTTCATTCACTCTACGATTACCTTTAACTGAGGCGCTATTTAATGGTGAGATGGCGACCCCGGTCTAGAGAGCCAGGAATAAAGGCCGAGAGGATTCGTCACACTGACCATGCGTCATCTCGTAATCTGCAGGACTTCAGACTGAGTAGCGGTCCTTGGTAGGCGGAAGGCCCATTGGGGCTGTAGTTTTGTTTAGCGATGCATGCTGTTAAAAATGTTGCTTCTGCTTCGAGGTCTTGAATGCTGGTAAATAGTTGCACATCAAGGCCTGAATAAATTGGTGGATTCTAGAAGGTGGTAGGATTTTGCAGTTCAATGTGGACCGTGAGGTTGACCGACATAAATGATAACGAAGATTAGAAAATGTTTTCGCTAAAGGGAAGAGATTTATAACATGTAATAAAGGGAAGAGTCAAGGTAGCAGGTAGGGACCCTCTTCGGAGGCAGCCCTACCCAGGGAGTGGCGCCCCTGCCTATGTGAGTCCCAGAGCACACTGACCCGGTGTGTAACATCTGGTATGGGTCCCAGCTCAGGGTTACGAGTGAAGACCTCAACGGCATCTACGGCGGAGAAGGTGGATTTTGGTACGGCGGAGATGGCGGAGGGGGCATACCCATAGCGTCTGTACTCCAGAGGAGCGGCTACGAAAGGCGTCTGTCTCCATGTTAGGGGCGGTCTAATTATGAACCTGGCAGTAGGTATAAAATGCCTTTGGGTGTGGCGAGCCCATCGTAACAATAGCCTATATGGACAAAGCAGATATAGTGCCTCGGAAAAGGTTAGGGCGTCCCCTGCTAAAAGCGACGCGCAGCTCTTCAAGTGCTGGGGGAACTGTGAAAAATGGGCAACCAGCACCAAACTACATCAAAATTGCAACAGTTATGTACCGACACTGACGGGAAAGACAGAAGAACTGGTTGACTTCATGATAGAAAAAGATATAGCCATACTTCGACTGTGCGAGACCAAGAAGAGGGGTACAGGGGAGATCCCTCAGAGAGAAGGATACAGGCTGTATTACAGCGGAGGACCTGAAGCAAAAAATGGAGTGGCCATCATACTTAGAAGAGAAATCCAAAAAAATCTGGAATATACAAAGTACGTCAGTGATAGGATGATGATGATGAGACTCCAGTTTGAAAATGGCGTGAAAGATCTATTTCAGTTGTATGCCCCACAAACTGGTTGCATAGATGAACATCTAGAGGACTTCTTAGAGGAAGTGAAGAGACAGAAGATAAGGAAGTGCTATTGATGGGAGATCTAAATGCACAAGTTGGATATGGAAATGTAAATCCAAAAGGAGAGTTGTTGGTGGATTTTTGCATGAGGAATCAAATGATTGTTGGAAACACCTGGTTTAGGAAGAAGAACAGTCAGAAGATTACAAGGTATGGCTGGGGAGACAGACGAACAAAGACCATGACTGATTATATAATCATAGAGAAAGAACACCAGAAGAACCTTGTAGATGTAACAGCCATGCCTGAAGAAGCCTTTGGTGGAGATCATAGAGTTGTGATAGGAAAACTGAAAGTTGGAAAGATTGAAAAACCCCCATTAAGAAGAGAGAAACGAATTAAACTATGGAAGTTGAAGGAGAAAAGCATACAAGAAGAATTTCAAAGGGAAATAATACCCTTGGTACCCAGGATGGAGGTGGGGAATGTTGAAGATGAAAAGATTGAAGGAAGCACTGCTTGGATGTGCAGAAAAGGTATGGGGTAGAACATCAGGAAATGTGAAAGACAAAGAGACACACTGGTGGAATGATAGGGTAAAGATTAAATTGAAGGAAAAGAAAAAGGCATGGAAAGCATGGAAAACATCTAAAACTGACGAAAGTAGAAGAAAATATGTGGAGGCAAAGAATTTGACCAAGAAAGTAGTGGAGGAAGAAAAGAGGAAGAGCTGGGCCTTATTTACACAGAAATTGAGAGATGATATGCAGGGCAGCAAGAAATTACTGTATGGTATCTTAAGAAACAAAAAGAGAGATCAAGTAAACACCAGATTTGTGAAGGATGAAGGTGGCATCAAAGCCAGAAGAAATAAGAAATAGATGGAGAGAGTATTTTCAGAAGCTGCTGAACATAAGAATGGATGACAGTCATTCAATGGACGACCAGGAAAGGCAATTAGTTGATGAAGAAATAGATAAAGAAATTACAATGAATAAAATTGAAATGGCAGTAAGAAAGATGAAGAATGGAAAAACTGCTGGAATAGATGAAATTTCAGTGGAGATGATAAAGGCAGCTGGAGCTGTAGGCCTGCAGTGGACATATCAGGTTCTCAGGAATGTCTGGGAGAATAAGGAGGTCCCCGAGGATTGGCAAAAAGGAATAATAATCCCAATTTTCAAGAAATGTGATAAGAAAGTTTTGAAGAACTACAGGGGAATTACTCTTATATCCCATGTTGCTAAGATAATGGAAAGGATACTGGAAAGTAGAATAAGGTTGAGGGTTGAGAAGCAGATACAGGAAAATCAGTTTGGTTTCAGAAGTGGAAGGTCAACAACAGAACCCATTTTCATTATGAGACAACTAATGGAAAAGCATTGGGAGTACGGGAATGATATGGTGATGACATTCATTGATATTGAAAAGGCATATGACAGTGTCCCTAGGACGAAAGTTTGGGACAGTCTGGTGCAAAAAGGAATTGGACAGGGATTAATAAAAATGATCATGGCATTGTATAAGGAATGTTGTAGTTGCGTGCAAACACAAGTTGGCAGGACAAGTTGGTTCAAAATAACTAGTGGGCTGAGACAGGGAAGTGTTCTATCACCAATCCTGTTTACAACAGTAATGGATGACATCATGAGAACAGCAAAAGCAGCATATGGAGGAAGAGAAATGAACATGATGTTATTTGCAGATGATACTGTGATTTGGGGAGAAGACGAGAGGAAGGTTCAAGAACAGTTGAATGTGGTGAATGGGAAGATTGAAGAATGTGGATTGAAAATAAGTGTAGAAAAGAGTAAAACTCTAGTTATGACTAGAGGGGAGAAAGAAGGGAAAGGTCAGATTAGACTTGCAGACAAGCCCCTGGAAGTAGTGGAAACGTTTAAATACCTGAGGAGTGAATTAATGGAGAATGCTCGACTGGATGCTGAGATTAGTAAAAGGATTCAAGCTGGAAGTTGTTTCATCATAGTGTAAGAAATATGTTATGGGACAAAGATGTGCCAATGGAAGCAAAGGATACTATGTACAAGATGTATTACGTGCCCATAACAACTTACGGAGCAGAAACTTGGACAATGACAAAGAAGGATGAGAGTCGAATACAGGCGGCCGAAATGAAATTCTTGAGGAGTATGATACAGAAGAGTAGAAGAGAAAAAATAAGGAATGAGAAAATCCGGGAAGAAATTGGAGTGGAAAAAATGAATGATAGAATAGAGAAGAGCCAACTAAGATGGTTTGGGCACATAAAGCAAATGAGCGACGAAAGAATGCCAAAAAAGGTGACGGAAATGCAAATCCAAGGAAGGAGAAGCCGTGGACGACCACGATTGAGATGGAAGGATACCATCCAACGCAGCATTATAGAAAGAAACCTGGACTGGGACACAGTGTTGGAGGAGGAGTGGTGGAAAGACCGAAGAAAGTGGAGAGGAACCATATTTGCCCCTACCCGGCTACAGCTGGATAAAGGGAAATGATGATGATGATGATGAAGAAAGGGAAGAGTATCGGTTAAATGACATGTTGCATGGGACTCGCCTGTTGCTGTAACGTGTGGAGCAGAGCTGGTTATTTGGGTTAACCGAGGAGTGGAGTGAATGTGACTCGACGGAAGCCTAGAGGGCAAGGTGAGGAGAGGGAAAAGAGCAGGGAAGGAAGGGGATTAAGACGGGACCAAAATATGTGGGAATATAGATGATTGCTGAGGGAAGGTGCTGTGAATAGAATGAAAAAGAGGACTTTTGATTATTAGATTTTTTGTTTCTAAAAATATGAATAAGGTCATACAAAATATTCGGTTTTTTGGAAAAATCGAGATATTATATTCTTGGTGTACTTCTCCGGCCAAGTTGTCTTATCTGTATTCACACCATCCTCATACAGGAAGAGAAACTTTATATTTTAGTGATAGATACCTTGATTTTAAGCAGGTTTCCCGTCAGGGATATATAATAATGTAGGTTCTTTAACTGAAGTACCAACGCTCAGAAATACTGCAAGAAGTAACAGCATTATATCATCAACACTTCATTTAACTTGATTTTTTTTCTTTATATGGAAGATAGCACCAATGCTGTTTCTTAACAGAATGAACCTTGAGCTTACTAATTTGGCCACTTAGAAGTGTCAAGTAGTTTGCTGTAAAATAATATACTGTAATTTCTCTGGAGGGAGCGACAGCAAACGTATAACATGTTGTTGTCCAGCTTCCCTACTGGCTCCGAAAACAAAACTTTTACTCCTCCCTCACTAGTGGTTTAATGTTGCACCAACACTCTGGCGATGTAAGGATGGGAAAGGTAGCAGTCATGGCCTTATTTAAGGTACCACATCAGGGCTGCAAATGGTGGGATTTGAACCCACCGTCCAGAATGCAAGCTCACAAATACGTGACCCTAACAGCACGGCCAACTCGCTCGGAAAGAAATAAGTATATTTAGGTAATGTGAGGATATTACTCATTCAACAAATAGGCATAAAACTCTCCAACAGGCGAACATGAATGTGTAAGATTTGCTCAAAAGACAAAACAAACAGTCCGTTATTGCGTGGGAGTATGCTGCTAGAAAGGACTGCTTGATACTGTACCTCAGGGTATTAATGTGAAATAACGCATTGTTTCATTCGGTTCTTGTAGCTGTGCAGTTGCCTTTTATCATAACATTCTCTTTTGTACAATGCAGAAATTGGCAATAAAAACACAGCGAGATGAGTGAAATGTTATATTACTGTCAATTATTGATTGTTCTGGTTTTAATTAGATTACAGTTCTAAAATAGTGTGGCCAGTGCCATTTCATTTGGACTCCCACACAGAAAAATACATTTCAGAAAAAAAAAAATTAAAAAAAATACTTGTCACTGGTTATATTTACTTTTTTGGAATACAGTGAAACCTCGATTCTCCGTTTTTCGAGGGACCATGTAAATAAAACGTACAACACGGGAAAACGGAAAATCCAGGATTGAATGAAAACCATCAACAATTTGGCTAAACATCACAAAAATGAAATATGTATAATTATAATCTTACCAAAAATCCTAAACCAAACCAAACTACAGCCCCATTGGGACTTTGCCTGCCAAGCGACCGCTGCTCAACCCGAAGGCCTGCAGATTACGAGAGCGCATGGTCAGTGCGACGAATCCTTTCGGCCGATATTCCTGGTTCTGTAGATCGGGGTCGCCATCTCACCATTGGATAGCTCCACAACTAAAGGTAATCACGTAGGCTGAGTGGACCTGGAACCAGACTTATATCCAGGTAAAATTGCCTGACCTGGTCGCAATCGAACCCGGGCCCTCTGGATGAAACCGCATTAATTATCGGTACGAGAGTTCAAAATCTCGATACTTTATATCCAATTTTACAGGGGAATCTTCGTCAGTTCAGCAACTTTGATTAGGCTAGCCAAACTCTTCGAAAAATCTAATAACACCAAGCCAAACGACATTCGAGCAGAAGTAGCTTTTTAATTCTCTCATCTAATAAAATAAAGCACATTAGATACAAAAGCACCCGAAATGATGGCGAAATCCCTTCATTTCTTAATCTTTTGTTGTAATTTGGTCTCCGGTATACAGTTCGTAGTCAGTTTCTGGAAATCTCGTATCGCGCAAATTAGGCCTACATCGACTTTTAAAGGTTATGTTGAACTCGAAAACATGGTTTCGAATGTATGTATCGATTCTTAAAAATTCTAGAATGCATTATATTCAGTTCTGCGCGTCACAAATCCAGTCAAATTGGAAACATAAAAGAAATATCATCAAAACTTCAGAAATTATGGTTGCGTGACCTTGAGGTCATCTGGAAAGCATGCTTGCTGCACGTGCCCGTACGAGTTGGAAATGATACCAACCATTTAAAACCAAAACCAAATAAAACGACTGCAGTTTTTGGTATTTTAACACGAAAACGTAAAATTCCCAGTCTTACATTAGGACCTAAACAGTAATAGGCAATCCCAAGACCTCCCATGGCTTTCTTTTTTTTTAATGTAAGGTGCAACATCTGTTCTGGTCTCGCTAACATAATCATGTACGATAATATCAAAAATACTAAATTTGTGTTAAGAAGGAGCAGTTTCGATTCCTGTCTGAAAGCCCAGTTACTCTACAGTGCCCTGAGCAAAGTGCCGAAAACCTCTTCGGCAGTACGATTGAAAAATGTAAACATATGGACGTTTTATAAGTGCGAACATTTGACGAAACTCGTTCCGTCTTCAAACAGAGCTCTCGAAATGCGCCGTGTCTCCTTGCAATTGTTGTGGCCACTCTCTGCTTTATGTTTTCCAGACATTCTCTAACCAATACCACCCGAATGCGATGCTAACATGGTCCCTTATGCAAGTTCACCGCCGATCGCTTTTCCAGTACCGGTACAGTACTTGCTTTAATTATCGCAAACAAGGGGCGTTAACGCCAAGATCCATAAATATGCCATAGCCGTCCTTTCGAGAGACACAGTTTATTAAAAAACGATTGATCGAGGATTTAGCGTTGACGGGACTGGAATTTCTGGACGGTTGATCCGGGAAATCGTTTCTTCGAGGAACGGATAATGCGGGACTTTTACAACGTAATTTAATTACGATGCTAGCGGGACCACGTAATTTGAATGCATATTCCGGCAAAACGTATTTTCCAGGAACTGATAATCGAGGTTCCACTGTACTAATGAAAGAATGTTGGGCAGCTGCTAAAAACAGAATCAAGTGAGTAACTCTAACCGTTAAGAAATTATGAACATTTAATCCAACACTGTATTTTTATGGAAAATTACGTATAAACTCTGCAATTCAGCTGCTATCTAAAGGGTTAAAAGCAGGAGTCTTACTAATTAGAAAAGTTCTCAATACATGCATGCATTTTGGAAAAAAAAAAAAAAAAAAAACACAACATAAAATTAAAAACATTTTAGCAAGTAACTTGCAACTGGTACTTACAGGAATGGGCTCCTCATCCATGCCATTCTTTGTATCGTCTGGAGGTTCCGATTTGGATTCTGTAGAATTCTCATCTTGCCATAGACCACATTTAGAGTCCAAATTATGAACAATCCTAGCAGAGAGCTTAATGTCGTGCCTTACGACTTGCCGATGGGATGTGATTCCGTTGACAGTGCGAATACGACGACTTAAGTCACGGTTTACAATGGCGCCCAATTCACAGTCTCGTAGCTGGACAGAAACGATCAGTGTTACCCTGTACCATCAGTTACTTACGTGTAAAGGCATAAAAAACAAAATGAAACAGACCAACTTACCCGCGAACTTACCCTAATGTTGTTAAGGTTCCAACAAATTTCCTTGATGTTAACATGTCTCTCAAACGTTACCCAACCCCTGCGGAACCACCGCCGTTCAGGCTGAGGATCGGCGATAGCCACCCGCAAGAAGCCAGGGTAGCGCTTGCACATCTGTAAAGAGACAAGTTTTGTAAAATATACAGTCTTCTGAAATTCAATCATTTTCTTTGAAATTTGCATTTACAAACACACAAATACTTATAATTCTCTAATTTTATTATTGACTAAATCAGCAGCGACATCTTCTTATGGGCTAAAGTGCAGCATCATAAGGTGCTGACTCGGCTTTGTTTCACAATAGCTAGATCACCGTGTTCTGAATTTCTGGATGAAGCTATGAATATGCTATGTGCGCATGCTTGAGGATAAAATCATACGTTATGCTACCAGACGGAAGATGTTGCAGATAGCTTATTTATTCCCTCCTCACAGAGGAGTTGCTCTCTGGCCTCACAACATGTTAGGGGGAATGTAAGAAGAAGAGAGCATTATTCGGTTTTTAATCACTCGTTACATCAACTCACCCTGAAAGCTGTAGCAAACAGCTGAATTTTATCATGAGCCACGACTAGCAAACACAACAGAAATATTTCAATGAAATCAGTGGTGCATGCTGCCAGATCTTGAGAAGTATCACAGCATTAAAATTAGGCAATCCTTTACTTCCAATGGGTTAACAGCTGTTATCAACCACCTTATATATACGCACTTATTGCAAAGAACACATTTTCCCCTTGCGTTCAAAACTGCAAGTTTGTTTGGATCATGAGTTGACCAGTAATGATTGATGGTCTTCAATATAAATATGCTGCACTGTGTAAATAGCAATGACAAAAAATATACACCACTTTTCTCCATAATTTATGCATCCCAATATTTTTGGATCCAAAGTGGAGAAAAAGAAATGATCACGCATTTGACGCACTCACTTCTTCGAACATCCATCACGGCCCTTCTTGTGTTGGACAGTTTTCTGTTTTTTTTTTCTTTTCTTTGTTGGTATGTCATTATTATGTATTTACATGAATTGTACTTTTATTATTAGTGCAAGTTTATTTTACTGATGATGATGATGATGATGCTGCTGCTGCTTGTTTAAACGGGCCTAACATCCAGGTCATCGGCCCCTAATGGTGCGAAATGAAACGGAACGATATGACAAATTAAAAGCCCAAAAACATCCACTGAGCACAATTCAAAATGTGAGGATGAAGAATGAATGGATTGATGAATTTAAAACAATCAATGGAATTGACCCACAGTGCCCTACATGCACAGAAGCTGGCATAAAACAATAGTATTACTGATTAAGGGACTGCTTCTATAGCGCAATACTGAATCGATGATACTTGCAGTCGATAGGGGTCCAAAATCCAAGCCAGCGTTCCCTCACAATGGTACTTATCGCTAGGATAGTAGAACCATGGTATTTGTCATGTTGCGGTACTAATGAAGAGTAGCGTAGACTCGCGGTATTCCACACATTACGGTACTACTCACAGGTAATGAAAATCGCACATGTATTACAGACCTACGCTGTTTTGCACATTGCGGCGCCATTGACAGGCAACACAAACTATGGTGTTCATCACCTAAGTGTACTAACCACAGAAACTCGTACTATCCCGTGGTGTCCCTCATATAATGGGTTCTGTCATCCCATGGTGTCGCTCATGTAGTGCTACTAATCGCAGGTACTGTAAGAGCCGTCGAGCTCTCGTTTGCTACTAATCACAAACCAATATAGTGGTACTACGCGCAAGTAAAAGCGACCCAGTGTGTTCCCCGCGTGGTGGTAACAATCACAAGTAGTTTCATGGTTCTAATTTGATCATCCCTTGGTCACCCCTTACAACAGGCAGGGGATATCATGGAAGAATTCTTCGTCTGCGTCCCCCACCTACAGGGGGTGTTTATTTTACTTCAGGCCGTAATGTCAGCTCGTAATGGGAAGAATATTTCCAATGTCTGTACTTCAAACCCACATGTCCAACTTACCTGATGTACCCTATTTGACTTTTCAGAAAGAATCTCACGCCAGAATCTTATGCCAAATGACGATTAACTGCAAATGAGTGTAACCAATTGCGTGCATATTACAACGAATAACAAGAACTCAGGCGTGAATTTTTCAAACCTTATTGGCATCGTTGTTCAAACATCATCCTTTGTATACTTGTTTCATGTGCTGTTTTCATATTTAGGTTTTGCACATCTGATCGGGAAGTTAAGGGGAATGCGCTAACTATACGCTGCCTGGCTGCTGGCACAGCTCGTTACAGCCTGGTTGGTTCATGTCCCCTGCTTCTCTCCTCCCTACCTCTCCGCCACACCCCTATACTCCCGCGGCACTTCTAATTTTACGACTTTTTATTTGTTCAATTTTGGCGTTTAAACTTGCGCTGGAAACATGTAGTTTTCACCTTAGCATTCTACTGCCTCACACGAAAATTCCTACCAAATTTCAACCGAATGCGAGTGTAACACATGTATGTGTTCCCTCGTAAGTGTCAAGTACAATAGACGCATTATAACTCTGCCACTGAGTAGCCAGCCTTTCTAAGAATTCGAAGGCTTGCATGTTTTGATGCCTTTCTGGAGATTTGAGAAACGTTGGTGTAGAGGCTATTAGAACGTCATTCTTCACTATTTCCCGAGATCCAGTGAAGTTACACACAGGCACTGTACAACCGGTTGTCGCGGTCGTTTGTCAACGAGGGTTGTGTGTGCGTGCGCGTGTGAAAGGAAGCAGCGTAGTTACCGCGATAGTTGCCAGTGGTATCCATTAACTTACTGTTAAGCCGCGAATGCAAGACAACCCTTGAGTTTTCGCATGAGATTCTGAGAAAAAAGTCGTCTTGGATTCGGAGAAATACGGTATCACTCCAGAGGTTTCTGTGGCAAACACTTCAGTTTACTTCTTCAAACGGCATCACCTAACCTAACCGTACGTATATGTATCTTGAAAACATATTTAAAACGTGTATACAGAAATGATAAACTCCTCGCTAAAGAAATTACATGTAAAATAGCCTTTCCAAAATTTAACTTGATGCAAGAAGACACTATCCTCTGAAATCAGTGATGTACTCTGCCATATCTTGAGGTGTATCACATTCTTACTTAATTTCCGTATGTAACATTACAATTAAGAGATCGTTTACTTCAGTCTTTATTTTTAAGAAGTTAACAACCGTTATCAGACACGTTATTTACGCATTTATCACGAAAATATGTTCTCTTTCAGTTCAAACTTTCTTTACGAAACAGCAGTTGACGGGTATTACTAATCGACTGCGACACCGTCTTCGAATGTCGATGAGAGAAATCGCTAGTGGACATCACGAGGAAACGATACCGAAGGTAATCGATCTCTTGCAATATAATCGCCGGGGTGCATAAATATCGGGAAGGAAAAAATCACGCGCCCTTAATCGCTCATAATAACGGATGTGTCAGTGATAGGGCTCTCGCTGTAACCGAAGGACGATACACAGTTTAATATAGGGATGCCGAAGGGACAAAAGAAATTGACGTTATAACGGAGTTCTCGTTATACGCCGTACTCGCTATAGCGAACTTCTACTGTATCTGAATTTCTCGAATAATTTACGCACCTGTATTTTTAGTCAAAAAAGTGCGTTAATTATGCAAGAAAATACGGTACGTGCTAAATCATTAGTAATAACAGATGAAACAGTGGAAGAGTTCTTGTTGTAACCAAAGTACATTGCATAGTTTAATATAGGAATTTATAAACAACTGAAAAGAAACTGTCATTACTGGGTTCTCACTACAGTAGAAACTCGATGATTCGAAATCGGTTAATTCAAAATCCCGCCTAATTCGAAGCAGCTCTCATTCCCGGAAACATGAGATACAGTTTTGCATGTTATTTAAAATGTTTAATTCGAAATACGGATAATTCGTAATTCAAAGTACAATGTCGGCCCCATTACTGAAATTCAGACTTTTAATTCAAAACTGCCTTTATATTTTAAAATAACAATATGTTACAGAGTAATTTCAACTTGAAATTTATCCGCGTCATAATAGAACGCGTTCCAGAACGTGGAGGGGTAGCTTTCTGCACTAACACTCACTTCGGTGGGTCTACAGTGCGCTACACGATTGCTAAATTGAATGAAATCTGAATTATTTTGTATTCAACCTTTTAAGGAACGCCGTAATATCACGCAACAGGTAGTGTGCACAAAACCAGAATTCGCGAACACTGGCAATGCCGACAGTTGACGAAAAAGCGTGGCTCACATAATAAATTGGTAGGCACCGAACAATATTGTCATTGCCGATGAAACTGCATTGCTTTATCTTAATGCGAGCCCAAACGGTCTTATGGTTTTAAAGGAGAAAGTGCCAGCCGGGGAAGCATACAAGGTGGGGGATGGGGGTCATTGTAGTGCATTGCAATTGTAGTAAACATGGAAGCGAGAAACTTTATCCCCTCGTCATAGAAAAATTCGATAAGCCCCAAAGTTTAAAGGGCGTCGAGCACTTTCCATGCCAGTACAAAGCATCTAAAAATGCAAACAGTACAGATATCCAAAAAAATTATGCATTTGCACTGGGGAACCAGCATAATTTATCCTCGTCTTTGAATTGTGTGATTTTTTTTCTTTTCGTTGCGTGAGGTTATGTTTGTCAGTGCATTATTTGAACGTTGTAAATGCACCTTGTTGGATACATTTCAGAAATAGTTTTTCCATGGCATTGGAAAGGTTTAAACTGTGAATCGAGGCGATTGCATGTATCAATGGGTCTTAGAATACTTTGTGATGCGGCAAGCGTTTACATTTCTGAAGAACGAGAGAAGAGCCATGGCGGGAAATCGTACAAGGATAGAGTCATAGGAAAGTACGATTTTAAAGGCATCGGGTACTGCCTGTGTAAATACAAGGCAACTTTCACATTTCTGCACACGAAGAATACTGTACCGTTCTTGATGCAAAATAATTCCCACATATCAAGTTTCTGTTGCTAAATTTTGAAAAAAATATGCAGGGATTATTCAGGTATACATGATATACCTCCTCCAATATAATAAACTACCCTCCGTGGTGTCTAGCGTTCAGACAGAAAGGGCACCTTGAAAAAGCAGGCATGACTTATCTTAGTTTGTCCGCTTCCCTCATCCTTCTCAATCTCTGATAGTGCAAGGATTACTTTTGAAGCTGTTGAGCTTGTCTCAGTTGGCGTTCCTAGCTGCCCATGTTTCAGGTCCATACCACACAATCATGCAAGTTGTAAATCTTTGTCTCTGTTTGGCATGAAAGAGCTTTAGACCTCATCACCTGTTCCTTGCCTTCATTATGTGTGGTGAAACATGCTTCCAGGTACTCAAATTCATCTACTGACATCAAGTTTCATAAGAATGCCTAACTGTTCCTACCAGGGGCTAACACTTCCTTTCACAGCAGCAACCAGTATTCAATTTGTTAAAAGGAAAATGAAGGAGATTTCATTGCATCTGATAACTTTTTCATTAGTAGACTGACAGAAACAAAAAATAACTGAACTCACCGCCTCAACCTCTTGCTTTGTGATGGTGGGGGCTAGGTTGCGAAGGAAGATGGAAGCAGTACGATGGAGGGGACGAGGTTTTACAGCGGGTTCCTCACTCTTCTCCCGTGTCTTCTCTCTATCCTTGTCAGAACCCTCTGTTTCCATTCCCTCCTCAACTCCCTCTCCTTCCTCTCCATGCTTCTTGCTCTTTTCTTGTTCCTCCTTGTCAGACTGAAACAGAGAGGACAGTACCATCAATGAGAGAGTTCTGTATGCTGGTGATACAAAATAATTATTAATAATCTTGACCCTATGTTTATAGAAACTGCAGCAAATACAGTCCTGTCTAGGTTAGAATCATGGTTCAGGAAAAACAAATTAACACTGAACTTAAAAAAAGACCCAATACATGGAATTCAAGGCATCTTACTACCATGACAAAACTGCAAAAAAAAAAAAAAAAAAATACAACCTTATATTAAATGCAAAAGCAAAAGCAATTGAAAATACGTTGACCACAACATTTTTAGGTGTCCACACAGATGAAAAATTAAGATGGGATTGTCATATTAAAACAATACGGAAGTCTCCGAGTTTTGTTTGTTTTGCCTTAAGGATTTTGTCTAATAGTTGTAGTGAAGAATATGTTAGAATAGCATATTTTGGATGTTTCCATTCAGTCACCACTTATGCTATTGGTCTCTGAGGCTGCTACAAATCAAATCTTGATGTTATTTTTCTAATACAGAAACGAACTATCAGAATTATATCGAGATGTAACAGGTTAGTTCATTGCAGACAATTATTTACGAGACTAACGATACTCCCAGTACCAAGCATATACATCATGCAATGCATCTACATGTGGAAAAAAAAGAAGAAAAAAATATTGATCACTTCAGAAACAATTTTGACAAGCACAGTAACCAGATGCGAACAAGAAATAATATTTTTATCGAGCACAAGAGTAAAACCATTGCCTTGAGACATGTAGACTCAGTTGGAATCAGATTGTATAATAAGCTTCCAAATAAGATTAAAGATGTTAGTCCCGTCAGTTCATTTACCACACCTTTAAAATGTCTCCTGCTGAGTAGCTGCTTCTATAGTACAGAAGAATATATGATGAAGTGCTGGTAATGATGCTATTACTTATTAACTTGTAAACGCTTAATATCTAGTATATAGCCTTAAAAATATGTCAATGTCACATTGATTATGTACATATTAACACCACACCAATAGACTTTTATTTTTATTTTGTCTTGTAAATATTGGTTATTAATATTATTTATTATTTAAAAAATTAAGATGTGCTGTCCTAACATTGAGGTATTTTTCTTCTTTTTCAGATTGTTCATTATTGTGCATATATTATTGTTAGTATCAGGAAATCACTCGACAACTCCTATACTGATGACATATTACAAAATATGTAATTGTACAGTCTATGGAAGCTAAATAACGGAATGAATGAATGAATAGAACTTGACCCCTGAGATGGTCATTGCCCTAAGGTCCTCCAGAGGTGATAATCTAAAACCCATCAGGTAGCATCTGTATTCAAGATTAGGAGTGGCCTTGTGGATACAATGGTGGGTTAGTTGGCATGGAGGGTCGTAAAACTCCACTCAAAAATCAACCATAGACCCGTACAAAGGCTGGAAACTGTTGAAGATGATGACAATTACGAATTCTATGCCATTCAAAACTTTCAGGTAAAATTTGTAACTTATTTAAAAAACATAAAATTTGTTTTAGAAACAATATGACCTTCAGTAATACAATGATACTTTCTTGAAATGTTTTCATATTTGTTTTGTTTTATGTTTTTCACAACTTTGATACTCTCCTCTGATCTTCAGAAATGGTAGACTCAGCTTTCACTGTAACCGTACACACACATCAATAAAGAATGTATCGTGTTTCTGCTAAGGTGTACCTGGTGATTGGTGTAAAGGTGTAATAATACCACTATTTAAAAAAGGTAACAGGAAGGTTTGTGACAATTATCGAGGAATTATATTTGTCACAAGTAGCCAAAATATTCGAGAGAATAACAGAACGGAGGATGAGAAAAACGGTGGAAAGAAATTTAGAAGAGCAGTCCGAATTTCGACAGGGCAGGTCAACAATAGATCCTATATTTACCAGGAGATTAATGATGGAAAAACAGTGGGAATACGGAACAGATCTGGTGAAGGTATTCCTTGATCTAGAGAGGGCATACGATAGTGTTAATCAAGAAAAAGTGTGGGAAACCCTGGAAAGAAAATGATGTGGAATGCAATCACAGGAACTAGTGAACGAAATTCTTAAGAATTGTTCCAGTTGTGCCCTGACACCAGTGGGAAGAACAGATTGATTTTGTGTTTGTAATGGTTATGGATGAAATTCTAAAGGAAACAAAGGCAACGTATGGAGGGGATATGAATATTGTTTGCAGATGGCATAGTTATCTGGGGAGTCAACAATACAGAAGTTCAAATCCAACTAGAGGCTTTAAATGACAATATTCAGAAATATGGTATGAAAATCAGCATGGAGAAGAGCAAATCACTGGTGATGACAAGAGAAGAAAGAGAAGGAAAAGGAAACAGTATCAGGCGACAAAACCTTGAAGTTGTTGAATACTACAAATATTCGGGAAGTGAAACAATGCAAGATTCAAGGTTGGGTAAGATCAGCAGGAAATACGTTTTACCAGAATGCAAGGAATCTAGTGTCGAACAGAGAAGTTTCTATGAAATATAAAGAGATAATGTAAAAGACATACTATACCCTTATATTAATGTACGCATCAGAGTACTGGACATTGACAGCAAGAAATGAGAGGAATATTCAGGCCGTTGAGATAGAGTTCCTGAGGAGTGTGGTAGGGAAGACAGAAAAGAGACAATATTGAGATCAGAAAAGAGACAGGTGTAGAAAAACTGAGCGAGAGGATGGAGGAGAATAAATTGAGATAGTCTGGACATGTTATGGGGATGGAGGAGGGAAGGATACGAAAACAAGTGTTGGAGGCTAAGGTAGAAAGAAAGAGGCCAAGAGGGAGGCCCAAAACACGATGGATAGAATCTGCCAAGAACAGTATAAGAAAAAGACTGGACTGGAATATAATTACTGAAGAGGAGTCGTGGAATGAGAGGCAACACCAGGAGCTGGACAAGGGGAAATGAAAATGACAAAAATGATGTGGATTCAATAGTAATTTTCTTGTATAACACATTGTCTTTCCTTGTCCCCTGCACAAATTCTTAACAAGGTTTACTATAATTACCAGAAACTGCAACGGAAAGGAGGATTTAGATTACAGCTAAGGGAATTAACCGAGTACTTCCTCAAAGGTAGCAGGTAGGGACCCTTTTCGGAGGCAGTCCTACCCAGGGAGTGGCACCCCTGACTATGCGAGTCCCAGAGCACACTGACCCGGTGTGTAACATCTGGTAAGGGTTACGAGTGAAGGCCTCAACGACTTCTACAGCGGAGAAGGTGGACTTCGGTACGGTGGAGATGGCGGAAGAGGCAGCCCTGTATTCAGGGATTAATAGTAAAACCTGCTGCCTTGTAGGTTTAGTTTGGTAATGTTTTATTTTACCTGGCAAGATTAAGGCCTTCAGGCCTTCTCTTCCATCTAACCAGGAACTGAAATATACATATATTGCATTGTATTACTTACAATAACTAGATCTGATACAAATTAAATTAATAATAATACAAGAATGGTGAGATTACATTAAGATTAAATTAACAAAAATTGATAAAATAAGGAATGTGGATATCTGGCAACAGCCTGGGTTGGAAAGAAGCTTGCAGGAGACTAGAAGTGAAGAGATTGCAATGGTATGGTCACATGAAAAGAATGCACCCTCAAAGGACTCCTCGAACATACTCTAACCACAATGTTCCTGGGAAGAGACCAAGAGGAAGACCTAGTGATGTTTGGGAAAAACAGATAATGAAGGACCTTGAAATTAGAGATGTGAACTGGTGTCGCACGTATGAGCAGCATCTGTGGATGGATAGAACAAACTGGAGAAGGCTCGTACACAACCGCACCCGGCTTGCTGGAGTGAAGAAATGATGATGATTACTTCCTCAAAGTTTTCTTAAATCAGCAACCAAATCTTTATTTTGGCCGCATGTACTTATAATAAAATGAAGTGCTTTGTAATGTGTTTATTAAATGAATATACAGGTACTACGTGCAAATTTTATTTGTGTATTTTTTTAAAAAATTTCAAGCATAACTGAATTCATATTTCAGAAATGGGAGTGTCTAAATCTGGTCCCCTGGGCAAGCACACCAAGCACGTAAAACACACATGAGAAGGATAATAATAAACTTGTCAAAAGTGTCCTCCAAATAGTGAACTGCATGCCTTGGCACAACGTAAGACATGACAAAGAGAAACGTTAAACGCTGCTTGAAAAAGAAACACCTCAAAATATTGGAATGAGATGTGAAATAAGTGGAAAAATTGTAAAACTTGTAAATTCCGTCATGTAATAATCAGTACCATTGTCCTATAATTTAATATATGAATTCAACAAGAATCTTTATCACCAATCAACAAGAAAGTTTTTCTAGAAGAACAGGAAATGTTAGTTCAGATAAGAGACTGCAGTTATTTAGAACAGGAAATACTGCTTCAAGATATCTCATTGCAAGATTCAACTACATCTACAGTACTTTATGATCATAATAGTGAACTTACTGCAACACTCTCTGCATCATCATCAGACTTCTCAGCTGTCTTCTTCTCTTCCTCCTCTTCTTTGTCCTCTACCATTGCCTCTGGCTCCTTTTCTTTTTCCTTGCTCGGCTCTTCCTCAGCAGCACTCTCATCCCCTTCCTTCCCCTCCTCGAGGCCTGGAGGTGGAGGCTCATCTTCTTCAACGTCTGTAATAAAAAGAGTAACTTTAAAAATTCAGTACATCGTCATCACAATTGTTAACCAATTCAAATCCTCAAAATCCTGATCAATTGTACCCATCCAATGCAGTTGGCTAGTATAAGTGATCTTATAGTCTCTCACATCAGTTGCTTCCTCTACTGACTTACACAGTCTCTTACAAACCCAGACTGTCCAGCGGTGTTTCTACTCTCCGAGATCTAAGCAGCTGCACATGTCTGACCTTGCATATCTCAGCTGTTAACATGGCGAGACAGTCATCATCGCAAAGCAATATTTTCGTAAGTAAAACTTATTTTAAATACGAGTCTGCTCGACGGGTACGCTATGCATTTGTTCAACAATATACTGGAAAAGTGCCACGTTCACGAACGTAAGTGTAAAGAAATTTGAAGCTAATGGGCCAGTGCTCAATTAAAGATATGCGCGTACACTAACAGTTTTGACATTGAAAGAGTGCTTTTATGCGGATAATTGTCGCACTTATTCAGGTTAAGATTTCAGAAACTATGAGACAGGAAAAGGCAAGGACTGAAAAAAAAAAAGGTGTGGCCATAACGCCAGTATATGCCTGATGTAAAAACGAGGCGACAATGGAAAACAATCTTCATGGCTGCCAATGGAGTGTTTTGAATGTATGATCTCTAGAATGCAAGTTACAACTATATGGCCTGTACAACCCATCCCAGAAGCTAAAAAAGATTATACTCACTGTAACAACTCTATAATCAAAGCTACACTTCCTCGTACGGTGGCATGTCGTGTATATTATGATATTTTACTTCCATCGAAAGCGATATTTTTATCTATGAGCAGATCATGCTCATGCTTAGCCATATTTGAGTAAAGTAGACGTCCGTTATAGCGAGAATTCATAATATCGAAAAATTTACTCTCTATAACGGATTGTCGTTATATCCGATTTTGTCTAAAAGTCGGAAAACCCTTCATGCACTTCGAAATCGGTATGGAACGGCAATCAGTTTGTTCAAAACTTGCATTTCCGCAGATGATATCCACACTAGGGCTTACTTGTTCGTTATTTTTCGTAATCCAATACTACGTGAAAGTGCATGTTTAATTTCATCTGAAAAAAATTATAGTACCGTATTTCTCCGAATCCAAGATGAACCCCGCTTTTTCCTCCAAAAAATGTAAATCAGGCTCCAAAAGAAGTTTGTAAAATCATATGAATGCCTTGTTGTACAGTAGGCCTACGCATTTTTAGACTATTTTTAGACGCCGAACATTGACTTTCGTCATGCCGTATTTCTTTTTCTTTTTTGTGGCTGCACAATTGTTCTTTATTCCCGCGGGTTTAAGGACCATTAACTTAACATTGGCATCATAATACCGAAGAGAACTCGTTGAAAATTTTCCGGCAATACCTATTCCATGCGTCTCTACAATACAGCGATCCATCGGGAAATTATTCTTGCTGTCTATAAAACTGTTACTTTTACGCAGCGTCAGATATAACCGGCTACCACTACACGCACGTCTCGCTTGTCGGGTTCGGCCAAATTCAGCAGCTAGCGATTTACAGGCCTAATCGCGAACGTTGAACGTCAACGAACGAGTTTAATGCGCCACGGTATGGCCATTCCGCCCTTGCTTTTTTCGTGCACATACCTCATAATTTCACCTTCGACTTCTTTAAAGCGTCCTTGTGCAGTATGCATTTTTTTTAGCTCTTTGTCTTCACGCTAACGTCAAATACTGGTTTTAGTTAGGCCTATGCCGTATTTTCTTGCGACTGCACAATTATTCTACATTTCCGAGTGTTTAATAAACATTAACTTAAAATTGGCATCATAATATCGACTAGAACCCGTTGAAAATTTGCCGGCAATAACTTTTTCACGTATCTTTACAACACGACTATCCATCACGAAAATATTCCTGCTGTGTATAAACCTTGATTTTACGAAGCGTCAAGTACAATAGATGCGTTATGACTCTGCCACTGAGTAGCCATGGCTTTTCTAAATATTCGAAGGGTCGCATGTTTTGATACCATTCTGCAGATTTGAGAAACACACAGGCACTGTACAACCGGTTGTTGCGGCTAGCGATGAGTAGTAAAGAGGCGGTCATTTATTGTCAACGAGTTCGAGTTCTGTGCGCGTGTGAAAAGAAGCAGCGTGGTTACCGCGGTAGTTGCCAGTGGGATCCATGTTAGGCCGCGAATGCAACAACCCTTGAGTTTTCGCACGAGATTCTGAGAAAAAAAGTCTTGGATTCGGAGAAATACGGCATCATTCCAGAGATTTCTGTGGCAAACACCTGAGCTTTCTTCTACAAACAGCGTCACCTAACCTAACCGTATATGTAGCCTATCATGAAAACATATTTGAAACGCATGTAAATAGCCATAACTAGATGCGAGAAGATATGAAATATCATCTGAAATCAGTGATGTACTCTGCCATATCTTGAGGTGTAACACATTCTTACTTAATTTCCGTATATAACATTGAAATTAAGATATCGTTTACTTCAGTCTTTATTTTTTACAAGTCAACAACTGCTATTGGCCACGTTATTTATGCATTTATTACGAAAACGTGTTATCCTCTTTCATTTCGAATTTTCTTTTGAGAACAGCAGTCGATGGGTGTTATTAACCAACTCCAACATCGCCTTTGAATGTCAACGAGAGAACTCGTAAATGTACAAAGGGAGAAAACTATACCGCACCGAAGATGATCGATCGCATTTTGTTGCAAACGTTTCAATTTTCTTATTCAAACAGCATCACGTATCCTAACTTAACCGTACTATACGTATGATGAAAACACACATCAAGCGCCGGTAGAGAAATTATACCTTTCTCGCTATAAATTTTCACAATAGCCTTTCCGTAATTTAACCAGACGCGACAAAATATAAACTAACCTCTGAAATCAATTAAGCACTCTGCCATATCTCGAGGTGTATCCCATTTTTACTTAATTGCAGTATGTCGCCTCAAAATTAAGCGGTCGTTTAGTCAGCCTTAATTTTTAACGAGTTAACAACCATTATCGGACATGTTATTTACGCATTTGTTAATATGTTCTCTTTCATTTCGAATTTTCTTTACGGAACAGCTGTCGACGGATATTACTAATCGACTCCGACATCGCCTTCGAATGTCGACGAGAGAAATCGCTAGTGAACATAGCGAGGAAACGATGCCGAAGATAATCGATTGCATGCAGTATCATCGCTGGGGTGCATAAATATCGGTAACGGAAAAAATTGCGCACGCTTCATCGCTCGTAATAACGGATGCGCCAGTGATAGGGCGCTCGCTGTAACCGAAGGACAATACACAGTTTAATATAGGAATTTTGAACGGACAGAAAAAAGTTGTCGCTATAACGGAGTTCTCGTTATATGCCGTACTCTCTACGGCGGACTTCTACTGTAATTTGTAGGAAGACTTCAGCTGACTTAACGTTTGGCGTGCGCACTGACGAATTCCATTGGTTGTGACAAGCAAAGAGTTGCATGGAAGATATTTCTATTTCCATTATTGAAACTTTAAACAACGTCTAGCTAAACATCGGCTGAACATTATGTAATGAAAGATCGTGATCGACATAGACATTGTCTAAGGCTTCTAACTACTCGTCGCTTCCGCAATAGGCCCAATAGGTTTAGCAATGTATCTATGATTCAAGACATCGTCGGGGCTCCAGCTGAGGCATTAAGGCACTACGGAGGGTATGGGGTTTGAACAGACTAGACCGATATTATGCCACTGACCCAGATGAGTGGATGCCAGGCACAGTACAGAGTTAGGCTGTTGTGACCTAGTTGTTTGGTTCGATTCCAGCTCAGTTCAGTGGTATTACCAAATGCTCTAAGACGTTTGTCTCCAGGCTGGCAAATGCAAGACAACCTTCTGGCACTTGGGTACCTACAAAAACCATAAAAGGGTTAGTGCAACATAAAACAAATAATATTTATTATCATTATGATGACAATTATGAGTTAGATAATCTGTTCTTATCCTCAATTTAATTTGGCCTGATCCCTGTATGTTCTGAACACTCTACTAAATACATATTTTCAATACTTAACATTATTTTATTTGGGTATGCATTTGCTGCACAGCATGTTGTACCTAACCATTACAATGAAAGACCCAATGACAAGAACAGCTGTTCTCTCCAGAGAGTAAATACCTCTGTGTCCTTACGCTAATGTTACCAGCGCACTCTGTTTTTATAAATACACTACAATCCCCTTTACCACAACCTTCATTTAATGGACGTCACTTATCCTGTTACATTAAAAAAAAAAATTACAATAACTTGTCATTATGTTAATCATTTTGTGCATGTTCCTATACTCTATCCCAGAATCGGTCAATTTATGTTCATTCACTATGTCTTTCCAATAAATTAGTGGGAACCCTTTATTTTCACAAATTCTTATAAATTGTTACCATAGGTAGACGCAACGCAAGTGTTTTTAATGTCTTGTCAACATCGATTTGAGAGCGCTTTACAGAATTTTAGTCGTTTTAACATACATTTAGGAACATCAATTTCCCACCACCAGGTCAGTAGCGTCATTTTCTTCCTGTAAGTAACAGTTTGAGAAAATCCTGTTCTACTCCTAATCCAGAATTAAGGTAATTGAACTGGCTGAAATACGAACCTTTAGAATCTTGCATACTCTCACAACACACTCCTTTTTCTTTTGAATCAGCACAAATCTATTTCTTCCCTGTGGATGGCTACTCGCTCTCTCTGGTCAGGTGTCGCGCAGAAAATGTACAAGTGCGAATTTCATATTTTTACACAAATTTTTATGTAAATGACCATACATTTCTTTGCCAATTTTGAACAACTTGTCAATGAAAAACGAGATACATCGCAGGACATCATCCATTAATTGATCAGGTATGCATAATCTACGTACTGATAAGCAATATCTTGCAATTCGAGATTAAAATGCATTCCTTTGCTACCTAGCAATTTTGTTAAGTTTATGTGTGTGTGTTTCTTTAACTTTTAGTGTTTAGAAGGAGAAGGAAACACCTTGGTGGAATGAAAGAGAGAGAGCAGCAATCAGGGAAAAAAATCTCTTGCAGAAAGAAAGGGATCGGGAGAAAAATAAACCATATCTTACTAGAGACGAGGCAAAGATCAGAAACCTCAAACAATTATACTGAAACAAGAAAATGAACGTTAAAAGAACAGTTACAGAAAAACAGACCAAGGCATGGAATATATTCACCCAGAATCTGGAAGGAAGACAGCAGAGGCAATAAACTACTGTGTAGTGTTATCAGAGGTAGAAGGAAGCCAATGAATACCACAAAGGCACTTGAAGACGAAAATGGAAATCTGGTTAGGACAGAAAGTGACATAAGAGAAGTCCTGATGAACCATTTCGACCACCTACTGAATAGACCAGTTCAAGAACAAAATACAGAACTGAAAATCCAAGCCTACAATGAGGAACCTCCCATCACCTGAACAGAAACTCAGACAGTCTTAAAATCTATGCCTAAAGGAAAATCTACAGATGCAGATGAAGTGAATGCAGACATGATAACAGGCAGCAGGCATCCAGGGTATTTTCTTTTTTCTATTTGCTTTTACGTCGCACCGAGATAGGTCTTATGACGACGATTGGATTGGAAAGGCCTAGGAATTGGAAAGAAGTGGCCGTGGCCTTAATTAAGGTACAGCCCCGGCATTTGCCTGGTGTAAAAATGGGAAACCACGGAAAACCATCTTCAGGGCTGCCGACAGTGGGGCTCGAAGCCACTATCTCCCGATTACTGGATACTGGCCGCACTTAAGCGACGGCAGCTATCGAGCTTGGTACATCCAGGATATAATATGGCTGAACAGAGTACTAAATGCCGTATGTACAGACAACAAAATACCTGCAGATTGGAACAAGGGTGTTATAATTCCCCTGTTTAAGAAAGGCAGCAGACGGAAACCCACCAACTATAGAGGAATAACACTTCTGTCTCATGGGCCAAAAATTCTAGAGATGATCATAAAAAGAAGATTGAGAACCATCAATGAACCACAGTTAGAGGAGGAGCAATATGGATTCAGAAGTAACAGATCAACAATGGATCTAATTTTTAGCACAGGCATGCTGATGGAAAAGTATTGGGAGAAAGGCAAGAACTTGGTCATTGTATTCCTGGATATAGAAAAGGCCTATGATAGTGTTATAAGAGATAAGATCTGGGAGTGTCTGAGGAAAATATATGTGCCTGAAGGACTGGTAAGGAAAATTCAGATGTTGTACAAAGACTGGACTAGCTGTGTACAAATTGGGGAAGGTCGATCATCATGGTTTGAGACCAAGAGTGGAGTTCAGCAAGGAAGTGCACTGTCCCCCACTACTGCTCATCGCTGTTATGGACAATAGAATAAAGAACGACAAGGAAAAGTTAGGTGAACTGAATGCTGTGGCCTTTGCTGATATCATGATTTGGGGTGAAACAGAAGAGGAAGTGTCCGGCTCCATGACTAGATTGTTAGCATGCTGGCCTTTGATCATAAGGGTCGGGAATTTTAACCATCATTGGTTAATTTTGCTGGCACAGGGGCTGGGTGTATAGGTCGTCTTCAATCATTTCATCCTCATCACGATGTGCAGATCGCCCACGGGAGTCAAACCGAAAGACCCACACCTGGCGAGCCAAACTTGTCCTTGAACACTCCCGGCACTAAAAGCCATACGCCATTTCATTTCAGAAGAGGAAGTACAGACCAGACTCAACGTATGGAAATCCCAGTTCCAGGAACATTACCTTAACATTAGCGAGACAGACAGTGGTGATGACAGTCAACAGAGAAGGGCGTCTAGCAAGTGTAAAACTAGGAGACCACCAGCTAGAGTGTGTGGACAGTATTCCTTACCTTGAAAATGTAATCTCCAGTGATAATTTGGTCAGAAAGGAAATGACACAAAAGGGATCAGAATTCTACCAACAAGTAAGAACACTTATGGGATGACATGATTCCAAAACCGGCCAAACTGATGATGTTTAACAGCTATTTCATACCAATATTGACCTATGGTATTGAAGCGTCCACCCTCACAAAAAGATTAATAAAGACTGCAAACATCAGAGATTACATTTCTCAGATCCACCATCCAGAATACCAAGATGGACAAGATAAGAAATGAGGAGGTGAGGAAAGAGCCGGAACAGACATCCCTATTAGACAGAATTGGCACATCCAGACTACAGGGGTACGGACATGTGATGAGGGAGCCTACAAGAACAGCCAGAAAAAATTTGGAAAGACGGGTGGAGGGGAAAAAGACCTGCAGGAAGACCTAAAACTCAATGGATGGACATGTTCAAGGTTGATCAAGTTGCCAGAGGATGGACAGAGGATGATGTTCTCCATGACAAGTTGTATATGGGCAGGAAGAAGTGGAAGAGGCTCATTAACAGTACCCGGGAAAATGGAATTGTACAATGATGATGATGATGATGATGATGATGATAGAATACATCAATTTATGTCCAGAATTGTGCTAAAATGTTTTGAACCTTTTCAATAAGCTTCTTGCATAAAAGTTTCAGTTTCCCTTATTGCATCTTCTTCTTCTTCTTCTTCTTTTATGACCACATAGGATCACTTTAGTCAGTCCGTCGTTCAGGTCTCTTTGAAGGGATTGTTCGGGCTTTGCGGTCCTCCCAGTACTTCTTCAGACGCTCCGATCTTCGTGCCCTTTCCTCAGTTGAAAATGTGCGTGTTGTTGGTTTGTTTTGTGTAAGGGTAAAGCAGAGGTTTGTATTCTTGAGTTTTGTATTCAATTTTATCTTATTTTTGGTGTCTTCTGTTGTAAGGCCTATTTCCTTCAGATCCTCTCTTACTTCTCTGATCCATTTACATCCTGTTGTGGTATTTTTTGAGACGAGATTGTGTTGTACTAGTTGTTTCAGAAGTCTCGAGTCCTGCATCCTCATGATATGTCCAAAGAATCCCAGTCTCCTCTTACGCATAGTATCTGTAATGGGTTCTAGCTCTTTGTACACGACTTTGTTAGGTATTAACCGCCACTGTCCATCTTTCTGATATTTTTTGTTGATACAGGTTCTTCCAATCCTCCTTTCAATTTTCTGAAGTCTGTCAGTCTTTGATTGTTTATTCAGGTAAAAGAGTGTTTCTGCTGCATATGTAGCTTCCGGTTTTATAACTGTGTTGTAGTGTTTTATTTTTGTATTTATTGATAGACATTTCTTTTTGTAGATATCCCATGTTAATTTTTGTGCTTTAGCTAATCTATTTGTTCTTACTTGGATTGAGATTTTTTCATTTAAGTTATGTGTTATTACTTCTCCAAGATATTTAAACTGAGTTACTATTTTGATTTTATTACCATTTATGGTGACTTCTTTTAGCTGTGTTGGTTTTTGGGGCATAATTTCTGTTTTTTCAAATGATATTTTGAGGCCAATTTTATTTGCAATGTTTTGAAGTTCTGATATCTGGGTTTTTGCTTCTTTTATGTCCACTGCTAGTAATGCTAAATCGTCAGCAAAACCCAGGCAATTTGTTTTGATTTTTCGGCCAATCTTTATTTTGGGGGGACATTTTCTAAACCATTCCCTCATTACCATTTCTAGAGCACAGTTAAATAATAGTGGTGAGAGCCCATCTCCCTGCCGTAGTCCAGTTTTAATTTCAAATGTCTCTGATGTTTCACCCCTAAACTTCACTTTTGACTTGGTATTGGTGAGAGTCAATTTTATCATGTTTATTAATTTGGGGTGTAGTCCAAGGTGTCTTAAAATTTTAAACAGAGATTCTCTATGGATGCAATCATAAGCTTTCTTGAAATCTACAAATGTTATCACCATATCTCTGTTTCTTCTCCTGTTATAGTCCATTATCAACTTAAGACTCATGATCTGATCAGGACAGCTCCTCCAGGGTCTGAAACCTCCTTGATATTCTCCTAGTTCTTTCTCAAGTTGTAAACTTATCCTATTAAGGATGATTATTGAAAATATTTTGTATGTTATGTCTAGGAGAGAGATTCCCCTGTAGTTATTAGGGTCGGTTTTGTCCCCTTTTTTGTGCAGAGGATGAATGAGGGCTGTTGTCCAGTGTTCTGGTAGTTCTTCTTTAATCCAGATAGAGACAAGTTGTTGATGGAGGGCAACTTTTGCTGAGGTTCCTGCATATTTCCAGATTTCCGCAAAGGTCTGATCTTCTCCTGGCGCTTTGTAGTTTTTTAATTTATTCAGAGCTTGGTAGACTTCCTTTATTGTGGGGGGATTGATGTTTTCTGGTGATGTTTTTATCGGGGTGTTGGTGTCCAAATGAAGGAGTTCTGTAGGTTCCTCACAATTTAAAAGCTTGTTGAAATGTTTAGCCAGAATTTCTGCATTGCAGAGGTGCCAACTTTGAAGTGGATTATCAGTAATTGCCCTCCGCCCCCAAGAAAAATTTCGAGTCAAGTCCAAAGCATACGCCTTCCTTCTTGATAATGAAACACCCCTTTTGCCCTTCCCTCTAGCAATCTATCGAAAAGTATATCATATTACACAATAACATTTGCACGCAACCTGTTGGTTCTATGATAAAACATTCCTTGTAGCTTGTCTCACGCAGCAGCTGCTTTTCAGTGTAGTTTTTCTTGAAGCATCCTTCCAACTGTGATGACATTTTCGTTTTCTAAACCATAAGCGATACCAGTGCAGTGCAGAACTTTCTGTCAACTGTCAGGTACACTTAACACAGCAAATACAACATTACTGAAGGATTTCTATTGGAGCTCCTTCGTTCACAATTAATTATACAACGCTTATGGGTAGCAAAAGGAAGTCACGATCGAATAAGTAACGTTGCCAACTCACAAGCACTGAAATAAAGTCGATTTAGGAGAAAGGCTCGAAAGGACTCAACATTTTTCCTTTTCTTTTGTTTCCATCAAAAATTATTTTTTCCTGATAATGTCAGCTTTTCCGTAATTATTTCCCCTTTGACCGTAACTCCGTAATTGTGAGGTGAAATCCGTAATAATTACGGACAATCCGTAATAGTTGGCACCTCTGGCATTGTCTTTATTGTTATGGGCCAGCTTACCATCTTCATCCTTCATCAGTAGGGTCGGGGGTTCATATTTTTGGAGCTGCTTTCTGAAGGTTTTGTAGTAGTCCCTTGATTTAGTTTTACTGAACTGTTCTTCAATTAACTGCAGGGTGTCCTTATGATGTTGTCTTTTTATTCTTCTTAAGACTTGGGTAGTTTCTTTTCTCTGTTTTACTAGCTTTTGATAGGATATTTCTGTCTTTTGGGACTGATGTAATAGCCATGCCTGATGTCTTTTCTCCACTGTTTCATCACATTCACTGTTCCACCATTGGTGTTTTTTACGTGGTTTAATTGGAGCTAGGTCTTCTGCAATTTGTTTAAGGTTGTGTACTAAGTCTTCAAGTTTGTCTGTGATTTTTATTTTTTCAGTTGCTTTCTGGTAATTTTTGTTGTTGATTAGCTGGGTAGGATCTATTTTTCTTTTAGTTTTAAGGGCTTGCTTTTGTTGTCTCCTCTGGGGAGTGAGTTTAATTTTAATTTTAACTACGTAGTGATCTGAACCTGTGTCTATTCCTCGGAGGACTTTGACGTTATAGATCTCTTTGTGGTGGTATTTGTCCATGCAGACGTGGTCCAGTTGCCATTCTCCTTTAGTGTAGTCAGGGTGTTTCCATGTTTTGAGTTTTTGAGGTTTTTTCTTAAAACATGTAGATTTTGAGATTAAATTATGGTTTCTACACAGGTCAACTAGTCTCTCTCCATTTTTATTTGTTTTCTTGTGTGCTGGCCATTTTCCGATGATGTCACGGTATTTTCTTTCTCTGCCTAGTTGAGCGTTGAAGTCGCCTATTAATAATTTTATATGGTGTTTGGGGATGTTATCTATGGTCTGGTCCAATAGGTCCCAAAATTCTCCTGTTTCCTCCTGGTCTTTTGAGGAGTTGTTTTTATCATTAGTGGGAGCATGGGCATTTATTATAGTATAGATTTTATTAGATGCCTTTAAGGTGAGCGTTGAGAGTCGTGGAGACTGTGATCTGAATTCTTGAACTGAGTTTATTATTTTAAGGCTGACCAAAAATCCTGTTCCAAATTGTGGGACATTCTTCATCACTCTCTTCCCGGGTATACCTTTATAAAGTCTGTACCCTTGAGATTCCAAGGCATCCTGGTCAGTGTTTCTAATTTCCTGTAATCCCATGATAAGAATTTTGTGTTGGTCCATTATGTCGTTGATCACTTTTAGTTTACCGGTTTGCATGAGTGAGTTTATGTTGTGTGTAGAGAAGTATGTTATCTGCTTTGGTTTGATTCTTGATTTTGTCTCATTCGTGTATGTAGTACTGGGGTATTTCCGTGCCTCCGACTTCACGGTATCTTTCAGGTGGCAGCCCACCGTATCCGAATGCTGCCTTCTCTGAACTCTTGGTTCAGCCGGTGGAGTATTCCTTAAAAGACCTTCCATGGTTGACTGTCAAGGTGTCACCTGTGTGGGACTAGGTCCCGAATTACAACTCTGGATGTGATCCAGTGAGGTGATAATGAGGCCGCTCCTCTGGAGTACAGACGCCTTGTGCAGCCGCCCCTAACCTGGAGAACAGACGCTGCATAATGGATTCCAGTGGCATTTCCTCCACTGTGGGGACCATCACCCCACCCAAAGGGGCTCATTCGCCCGAAGCCGTTGGCCCCCTTAGGGAGTCAGGTTATTTCCCGCCGCCCAACACTCGGCGTTGGCAATTTTACAGCTGGGTGCATCTATAGTACAGCACTTAATCTAAAATAAGTCGGCATTTTGGATGCTATATTTTTGCATGCTATGCAGGAACCAAAAGAATTCATTTCTAATCAGAATTAACATTAATGTAACAGAATGAGTTTTCTAGAATTCTTGGACACACCCATTACCATTAATGGTATTATAACCTTTAAGAGGATGTAAGCTTCATATTTACTTTATGATGCAGTAAAAATTACTATTATTTCACCTTACAGTCTTGTCTTTCACTCCTTTTCTTACCACCGATAACTATTTTATTGAACATTTTCTAGGGCCTGTAGAAACTACTACTCTTACCTTCACCTGGAGGAATAGGTTCGTCTCCACTATCACTGCCACTCTCGTACTCGTATTCTCGTTTACGCTTCTTGCCTTGCTGAGGTTGAGCTGAAAAGATAGACATTCAGAAATTAAAACAATACAATGAGACCATGCAAAAAGAAGAGGAGGTCCCCTCGGTGAAACCTCCATTTAGTGTTCCTCAATTTACAGAACTCAAGAATAACTTTTTCATGGCACGAGCTAACAGGTCTTATCCAATTACTTTTTCAACAATTTTTCCTAAAATTCCCCAGAATATTTTTTTTTTAAATCGAAGAAATTAGGTATTACTTTACAAGTAAAGCGACACCACTCTTATTCATCCACTGCTCTTAAGATTGCAGCATTACAATTAACACAATACCATCATCATCGGTTTGCCCTTCCAGTGAGCCAGGTAGAGTGCTTGAAAATGAGAGTCTTCCAAAGATGCCTATTCAGAATGATTTTGTTGTCCATGACAGATTGCCAATTCCATCCTCTTCTCTCCACGTCTTCCCTCAGCTGGTCCATCCATCTTCTTGGTCTTCTACCTGTTATTCTCTTTTCCAAATAAGCACATGCTAACCCTGTGCTATTCATTTGCTTAACATGCCCAAACCACGCAAGTCTTTTCTCCACTGATGCATTTAGACCTAGGGTTGATCGCATCTTATTTTTCATGTGTATGTTGGGTATTCAGCCCTAAGACTGGTTTGATCCTCCATAGCTCCGTTAACAGATGTCATAAATAGCCTAGGTGTCAATGAAGAGGCGTACTAGGGTAATGAGGAGTGAGGTAGTTTTCCGTTGCTTTCCCCTTTCAAGTGATCAATTCGCATCTTTTTGAGGGCAGTTCTAAGAAATTTCATTTCACAGGCTTGAATCCTACTACAATCCTTTGATGTTAGTGTGCACGTTTCCGGAAAATATGTAAAGGTGGGAATGAAATATGACTTGTACAGGATCATTTTTGTTCTATGTCCTACACAGCTGATACAGCAGGTGTCTAATGATACTGTAAAAGTTAGAGCCTTTCGTTACTCTGTTTGATATTTCTAGCTCAGCTCTATTATTACTAGCCATTACGCTTCCTAAATATCTGAATTGGTGTACTAATTAAAGTTGGTGAAATATGAAAACACAATTTACATAGTTTTTTTTTTGTTCTAATAAGGTACATTTGAATACCAAAGTAAAATATCCCACCCATTCCACTACAACCCCACTGCAAACTATGGTGTGAAAAGTTTGCCAACAACCTTACTTCAGCTTATCCCAGATATTTCTGTGATCGATGGACCCATCTGATTTTCTTTAATATTCTGACCAGGGGAAGAAACTTCCATCCCAGGATCAAAGTAATCAATCCTAAGCTGTCCTGGTCAAAAGCCAGCAGTTAACACTAGGATTACCAAACACTCTTTCTATCTACTTTTACCGAAGCAGTCATTTTGACCGATAGTAATACATATTCATTTTTTGAAGATATTGGTGTCAGAAAAAGGTTCAAATGGAGTACAAAAACATCATAGACCCTATACAATTTAGTTATCATCACGTAGGACTTGTAAACACTATTATGAATAAGTAAATCAATATACTAATAAGGCAGAATTTTCTTCTTACACACTTTAGCTTTCATTATGCACATATCTGCATGAATGCCACCTTTTGCTTTTCAACTTATTTGTCGTACTGTGTCCGGCTCCATGGCTAAATGGTTAGCGTGCTGGCCTTTGGTCACAGGCGTCCGGGTTAGATTCCCGGCAGGGTCGGGAATTTTAACCTTAATTGGTTAAATTCGCTGGCACGGGGGCTGGGTGTATATGTCGTCTTCATCATCATTTAATCCTAATCACGACACACAGGTCGCCTATGGGAGACAAATCAAAAGACCTGCATCTGGCGAGTCGAACTTAAAGCCAAACGCCATTTCATTTTTTCATTTTTTGTCATTCTGTACACATACATTTTGCTTGAGTCACATTTTGAAGTGCTCTTACCACAGACCAGTTTTCTACACATTGCACACCTTTCCTTTGTCTTGTACCCTGTGCACACTGCGACTGACACTGTCTACGATGTGAACTTTCTTTGGAGGCTAGGGCCTCATAGTTGCAGCCAACAGTGATGAGGGTGTTGAGAGGCTACTAATCCGCGAAGACGCGTAAGGATGCACTAGATTGGTTGCCAGTTGTCTCAGGAATAACCTCCTCGGTATTTCCTTGCCAACTATTGCTTTAAACAATGCATAAGCATTTATACCAGAGAAGACGTGCACTGGCCATCGCCAACTCGTCGATTTTACCGTGTACTTACGGCCTATGTCGACACTAAATTTGATACAGTTATAGAAAGAGAATATTTCAGGTTATTGTTCAGATGCTGTTCGTTGATGCTTACATCCGTATGTACTGTACTGAGAATGAGGACATTCTTGTTCCTTTTTCCTTGATAGGATGTGAGAGTTGCATTCTCATTTCCGTACACTACTGTGCTGTAAAGTGGGTCACTGCTGGTTTTCAGAGGAGGAGGAGGAGATTCTCTCCTACTACGGTTCAGTGTACCTACGATACTTGTGTTCCTTTTCTTCAATGATTTTACTAGTTTCAGTGAAGTGAAGAAGTTATCACAAGCAATATTTCTTCCTTGATCGATGAAAGGCTCAGCAAGACGCATAACACATGTCCACTGAAAGTCCAATCGGTGGGTCACGTTTCACCTTTTCCAAGACAGGGAAAGCCCTTTACAACATACTTTGTTTCCAAATAGACAACAAACCAAACTTTAAACTTTAATACCAAACTTTTCTGGGTTATTGGCCATATAATGAATAAACGGGCATCTAGTTATCAATGGAAAGAGCTGTTCATGCACGGTGATGTTCTCACCTGGTCTGTAGAAGATAGAACAATTAGATATAAATTTGTCCTACACAGCTGATACACAAGCAAATTTATCAGTTTTCAGACGATCCCTGCAGGTAGATTTTTCATCAAATTGAGGAAACCTCATGATTTCCAGGAAATAGTTTTGTGCCATAGTTTGGGAAAAAATTCCAGGACCTCACATCTGTAACCACAGATCGAGAACATTCATGGTAATTTCATAAGTTCTGCGTGTGTATAAAAGACCAATGGAAGTGTCCAATTCTTCCAAAGAAAATGTCCATTCAGGATTGTTCAGAACTTTGCGGGGCTCTAACCTCAGTACATAGTTTGATGTGGCGCAGCATGGATTCAGCAAAAAAAAAGCCAAACATTAGCGGGACATGCTTCTTCGATGTGGCTTTTTGCATGTTCTGTGGGACGTGGGATTTTCCCGAGCATATTTTGCTGTCCTCGACGGCCTGGGAGACATTGTAGATCAACGCGAATCCACACTCTTCCATCCAAAGCATCCTCTTCCGACCAACACAAGCTGACCACGCCCGTATGTTGACTTCTGCAGTTGATATCGTGCACCTTGCTAGCGATTTCATTACCTTCTGTAGTTTCCCTCACCTGCAGAATATACAACCTAACCTACTTACACTATGCACAAATTTCATAAATAAAAAAATGACTAATGTCAAATAGGCTTACCATTGTCATCAGCTGTTTTGCTGATGTCTGTATGCCGCCGTTTGGCGGCTAAATCCCTAACCCTTGAGGCTGCTATGCGATTTCACTTTCATATGGCAATTCTACAGGATCGACGCAACAAGAATCATTATCTGAACTATTTCCATTTGCCAAGCTACACACGTCTCCGTTATTATCGAGGTCTAAATCACTCTCAGCTTCATCGCTCGATTGTGATGAAGAAATGTTATGTAAATGGTTCAGAATTTCGGCGTACGTCAAGAGCGACCCCATTGTAGCACAACAATACATTCTATTTGATACTACAGTAATAAAGTATACTGTTATAGCTTGTTAGAATGATATCCTGCTCTAAATGAATGCCATAAAAGTCTGATATATAGCAACCGCAGTAGCGGTCAAAATGAGCGTCCGGTAAAAGCAGGAATATGATCTCATAGCCCCAACTAGAAATGAGTTACGGGTATTTGAAGCTATATGCCGAAAAGGGTACACTTAAAACCATTAAAAGCCACCAAAGGATAAGTATATGCAGGTAGCAGATAGGGACCCTCTTTGGAGGCAGTCCTACACAGGGTGTGACCACCCTGCCTATGTGAGTCGCAGAGCACACTGACACAGTGTGTAACATCTGGTATGGGTCCCAGCTCAGGGTTACGAGTGAAAACCTCAACGGCATCTAAGGCGGAGAAAGTGGACTTCGGTACGGTGGAGATGGCGGAAGGGGAAAACCCGTAGCGTCTGTACTCCAGAGGAGCAGCTACGAAAGGCGTCTGTCTCCATGTTAGGGGCGGCCTAATTTTGAAACTGGCAGTAGGTATAAAATGCCTTTGGGTGTGGCGAGCCCATCGTAACAATAGCCTATATGGACAAAGCAGATAGGGTGCCTTGGAAAAGGTTAGGGCGTCCCCTGCTAAAAGCGATGCGCAGCTCTTCAGGTGCTGGGGGAACTGTGATAAATCGGCAACCAGCACCAAACTACATCAAAATTGCAATAGTAAAGGTACTGACACTGACGGGACAGACAGAAGAACTGGTTGACTTCATGACAGAAAAAGATATAGCCATACTTGGACTGTGCGAGACCAAGAAGAGGGATACAGGGGAGATTCCTCAGAGAAGGATACAGGCTGTATTACAGCGGAGGATCTGAAGTAAAAAATGGAGTGACCATCATACTTAGAAAAAAATTCCAAGAATATGTGGAATATACAAAATACATCTGCGATAGGATGATGATGATGATGATGATGATGATGATGATGATGAGACTCCAGTTTGAAAATGGTGTGAAAGATCTTTCTCAGTTGTATTCCCCACAAACTGGTCGCAGAGATGAACATCTAGGACTTCTTAGAGGAAGTGGAGAGACAGAAGATAAGAAAGTGCTACTGATGGGAGATCTAAATGCACAAGTTGGAATGGAAAGACAAAGAAAGGAAGATGTTGTAGGGCCCTTTGGATATGGAAATGTAAATCCAGAAGGTGAGTTGTTGGTGGATTTTTGCATGAGGAATCAAATGATTGTTGACCGGGCGAGTTGGCCGTGCGCGTAGAGGCGCGCGGCTGTGAGCTTGCATCCGGGAGATAGTACGTTCGAATCCCACTATCGGCAGCCCTGAAAATGGTTTTCCATGGTTTCCCATTTTCACACCAGGCAAATGCTGGGGCTGTACCTTAAGGCCACGGCCGCTTACTTCCAACTCCTAGGAATTTCCTATCCCATCGTCGCCATAAGACCTACCTGTGTCGGTGCGACGTAAAACCCCTAGCAAAAAAAAAAAAAAAATTGTTGGAAACACCTGGTTTAGGAAGAAGAACAGTCAAAAGATCACAAGGTATGGTTGGGGAGACAGACGAACAAAGACCACGATTGATTATATAATCATAGAGAAAGAACACCGGAAGAACCTTTTACATGTAACAGCCATGCCTGAAGCCTTTGGTGGAGATCATAGAGTTGTGATAGGAAAATTGAAAGTCGGAAAGATTGAAAAACCCCCATTAAGAAGTGAGAAACGAATTAAACTATGGAAGTTGAAGGAGAAAAGCATACAAGAAGAATTTCAAAGGGAAATAATACCCTTGGTACCCAGGATGGAGGTGGGTAATGTTGAAGATGAATGGAAAAGATTTAAGGAAGCACTGCTTGGATGTGCAGATAAGGTATGGGGTAGAACATCAGGAAATGTGAAAGACAAAGAGACACACTGGTGGAATGATAGGGTAAAGATTAAATTGAAGGAAAAGAAAAAGGCATGGAAAGCATGGAAAACATCTAAAACTGACGAAAGTAGAAGAAAATATGTGGAGGCAAAGAATTTGACCAAGAAAGTAGTGGAGGAAGAAAAGAGGAAAAGCTGGGCCTTATTTACACAGAAATTGAGAGATGATATGCAGGGCAGCAAGAAATTACTGTATGGTATCTTAAGAAACAAAAAGAGAGATCAAGTAAACACCAGATTTGTGAAGGATGAAGGTGGCATCAAAGCCAGAAGAAATAAGAAATAGATGGAGAGAGTATTTTCAGAAGCTGCTGAACATAAGAATGGATGACAGTCATTTAATGGACGACCAGGAAAGGCAATTAGTTGATGAAGAAATGGATAAAGAAATTACAATGAATGAAATTGAAATGGCAGTAAGAAAGATGAAGAATGGAAAAAATGCTGGAATAGATGAAATTTCAGTGGAGATGATAAAGGCAGCTGGAGCTGTAGGCCTGCAGTGGACATATCGGGTTCTCAGGAATGTCTGGGAGAATAAGGAGGTCCCTGAGGATTGGCAAAAAGGAATAATCATCCCAATTTTCAAGAAATGTGATAAGAAAGTTGTGAAGAACTACAGGGGAATTACTCTTATATCCCATGTTGCTAAGATAATGGAAAGGATACTGGAAAGTAGAATAAGGTTGAGGGTTGAGAATCAGATACAGGAAAATCAGTTTGGTTTCAGAAGTGGAAGGTCAACAATAGAGCCCATTTTCATTATGAGACAACTAATGGAAAAGCAATGGGAGTACGGGAATGATATGATGACATTCATTGACATTGAAAAGGCATATGACAGTGTCCCTAGGACAAAAGTTTGGGACAGTCTGGTGCAAAAAGGAATTGGACAGGGATTAATAAAAGTGATCATGGCATTGTATAAGGAATGTTGTAGTTGCATGCAAACACAAGTTGGCAGGACAAGTTGGTTCAAAATAACCAGTGGGCTGAGACAGGGAAGTGTTCTATCACCAATCCTGTTTACAACAGTAATGGATGACATCATGAGAACAGCAAAAGCAGCATATGGAGGAAGAGAAATGAACATGATGTTATTTGCAGATGATATTGTGATTTGGGGGAAGATGACAGGAAGGTTCAAGAACAGTTGAATGTGGTGAATGGGAAGATCGAAGAATGTGGATTGAAAATAAGTGTAGAAAAGAGTAGAACTCTAGTTATGACTAGAGGGGAGAAAGAAGGGAAAGGTCAGATTAGACTTGCAGACAAGCCCCTGGAAGTAGTGGAAACGTTCAAATACCTGGGGAGTGAATTAATGGAGAATGCTCGACTGGATGCTGAGATTAGTAAAAGGATTCAAGCTGGAAGTTGTTTATATCATAGTGTAAGAAATATGTTATGGAACAAAGATGTGCCAATGGAAGCAAAGGATACTATGTACAAGATGTATTACGTACCCATAACAACTTACGGAGCAGAAACTTTGACAATGACAAAGAAGGATGAGAGTCGAATACAGGCAGCCGAAATGAAGTTCTTGAGGAGTATGGTACAGAAGAGTAGAAGAGACAAAATAAGGAATGAGAAAATCCGGGAAGAAATTGGAATGGAAAAAACAATGATAGAATAGAAAGGAGCCAGGTAAGATGGTTTGGGCACATTAAGCGAATGAGTGATGAAAGAATGCCAAAAAAGGTGATGGAAATGCAAATCCAAGGAAGGAGAAGCCATGGACGACCACTATTGAGATGGAAGGATAAAATCCAACGCAGTATTATAGAAAGAAACCTGGACTGGGACACAGTGTTGGAGGAGGAGTGGTGGAAAGACCAAAGAAAGTGGAGAGGAACCATATTTGCCCCTACCCAGCTACAGCTGGATAAAGGGAAATGATGATGATGATGATGAAAGGATAAGTATATCCTAACCACAGTACGAGAGTGATAGAAAAAACCTAGTGTTAAGCTACTACGCTAATTCACCCCGACAAGCAAAAAAATGCAAAAAAGGAAGAGGTTTAATGACGTTAAGATCTTTAGTTTAAAATTACAAGGTCAGAGAACACGCCATACATTACAAACAGATCATAATAGATATAAACAAATTAGAGGATTTTCTATTAGACCAGTAGAATCATCCCTAAAATTTCTGCTTCATATTACATTCTACAGGCCTATAAACTGTGTGTTCAGAGGAAGAGGAATACAGTCCCTGCCTACCGTTATCCAGGTTGCGATACGCTGTTGCCACTAACCTGGAGGAACTTCTTCATCTTCGCCAGACTTCTGTTTCAAGAACTCCTTGGCCTTCTTCTGAAGCTCCATCTGCTCCGAGCTTATGGTCAACTTGAGGGGCTGTGATGGATCCTTCTTCACTTCAGGCTCGACTGGTGGTTTCTTCTTTTCCTCACTGTAACAGCGCAATTCAAGCAAGCAATTTTGAAAGAAAAGGGCAAAATTGATAGAGTTTATGGTAGCCTCGCTACAATACATAAATTTACTAAAAAAACTAAAATATACATCTACAGTGGGTAAATTCATTGTTTATCTTGGGAAATTTATAACTGTATTGCAAAAAAAATTAACTAATGAAGATTAAAGAATTTAAATGGAAATTTATGTAATAAAATACGTTAAAATCTTCCGTACAGACAATATAGTACATAGAAATTATGAAAAAGACATGTCCACAGGAAATGATGAAATAAGAGGTGTAAAATTCAGCCTTAAAAATCTGGCATTAGTGACTAGCAATTTATTACAGGTTGTGCTAAGTACCAACGTACTGGGGCAAAACGCTGGCATCCGGGAATGAGTTAACTGGAAAATTTATAATGTCTAGGGGCCATATTTTTTGGTAATAGCGATATGCGCAAATTTTTTCATATCCTCCTCCTTACCTATATATCACCTTCTAGATACTTGAAACACCATATTTTAGCAAAATGAGCTTGCAAAATATCACAAAATCTGATTTATTGCGCGAATTGAGCAAATAACTATGAAATCTACCGCATTTGGTACAAAAAAATGCAAAATATTATTGAAAAAGATCACCAAAAACGTTTAAATGCTTCCAAGATCTCGACTATTGTAGATTCAATTTCAGTTGCTTGATAGCGCTGTATATTCTGTACACAAACGCACGCAAATCTATGTGCACTGTGTACCGGAAGTACGTGTATTCAGTTCCGCGATCTTTAAGACAATCGATAAAAATCAATATTGTGTTATCGATTACAGCAAATGACGTTGTGGTCGTAGCAACAACGATCTCTCTTCGATAAAGTAGTGAGCGTTATATTCTTTGGCAGTGCGAGTTCGCTAGTGATGAAACTTAATCGACAAATGCTCAGCATTTAATTATAAAAATGCAGAAAACTGAAGTCACAACCGTTTTTTCAACGGCCGAGGAATACAACAGTAATCCTGGCACGAGGGAGTGGATGAGCAAGTATATAAAAGGTAAGATAAATAATTCTGTCTTTATTGTAAAATATGACCTTATTTTTAGGCCTATTGTAAATAAATCACCGGGCTGAGTAGTAATGTTATTGTTTCTACGCCCCACTGACTGCTTTTACGGTTTTCGGAGATGCGGAGATGTCTGAATGTTGTCCTGCAGGAGTTCTTTTAAGTATCATTAAATCTACTGACACGGGGCTGACGTATATGAGCATTTTCAAATAACACCGGACTGAGCCTGCCAACTTGAGTTCAGAAAGCCAGTGTCTTAACCGTCTGAGCTACTAAAACGCGCCCAGGGTATTTGAAGGTACTTAACTACGATGGACACATGTTGATAGATTTACCGGCATGTAAGCGAACTTCCGCGGGACAAAATTTTGGCAACTCAGTAACTCTGAAAACTGTATAAAAGTTGTCAGTGGACGTAAAACCATTAGCAAGTTACTGGTATAATAGTATTAATAGTATTCCTATATTCATTTCTATGTTTTTTCTACAGGTGCTGGTGATCTTCCACATGCAAATACTTGCCGCCAAAAAAACATCCCACTTGTTAAAGCTGAATATGAAGAGGAAGTGAAAGAAGCTGTGAGAAATAGAAAACGGTTAATTCACTGCGATGAAACTCCCAATTGGAAAGGGGAAGCAGTTTTCATAATTCTATTCCGTATACTTCCTGTAGATGCCCTGCCTTCAAAGTTATACGTTACATCAGTGAAAATTTTGCAGAATATTGATTCGCAAGAGTGTTGTCAGTCTATAAACAATGCAATTGTGAAGAACTCTGTAGACTACAATGATGTTGTCAGCATATCCTCCCTCTGGCAGTGCTCCATATATGAGAACGTGTGTGTGTACTCTCAAAGAATTAATTTCAGATGACTTAGTTCACGTGCAGTGTTGGGTCCACAAACTAGATATCATAACAAAGCTTATGCCCAGCTACTTCACCAGTCTGAATAAGTGCGTAAGTATGACTAAGAAAGCATTCAAAAAGACCCAGAAGCGCAAGCATAGGTATTTTAAATTCCTTCGGGAGAAATACAATCGCAGTGAGAAGACTGTCAAACTTTTTCCGATGCCCGTATTAACCCGCTAGGGATCCTGGCTCGATTCAGCTATCTATTTAAAAGAATATCTCGGGGATCTGTTTGAGTACTTTAAACAGCTAGATGATGTCAGTGACGCTGTAAAATATTTCAAGGATCTAACCAGCAATGAACAGAAGGCTATATTGTGTGAAGCTAAGGAACAATGGACATCTGCATCTTAGTTTGTAATAGTGTTAGAAGGATCACACAATCCAACTGCCTACAAACTCACCCCTAAACTAGACATTATAGTTGGAGGATTTGATTTAGTCAGAAAGTTAGTTTTAGAAAAAGAGACTACTGTTGCCTTCAACCAGCTTTCAGGAGAAAGAAAAGATTGAGAAGAGAGAAAAATAAAGAATCTGGCAAGAAAATGCACAGAAAAGCTGAAAAAAATGATCGAGCAGGATCCAGCTAAATAAATATTTCAAGCCACTGTGGTAATATTTTATCTTCCGAATGTGCTCAGCAATGAAGTGAACTCGACTCTCATGGGCAGTATGAAGAGCATTCCTATTCTTGCTAGCATATCCACTAACAGTTTCTTCCAGGGCTATATGGCTTCGCAAAATGCTGCAAAAGCACATCTCGGGGAGGAGAAGAAAGAAGACCTCGTTGGTGAAGTTTTAGGAGGCTTGATAGAAGATCACAGTGAATTTGCATCCAAGTGTTTGCAAGCATTATGGTTTCAGACGTCTAATATGGACAGAGAGAGGGGCTTCTCTGCTTACACAAAGATACTTTCTGACTGTCATACAACTCTGCATGCTGATAATGTTGAAACCATGCTTAGTTTGTACTTTGAAGACAAGTAATTGAACATGTCAAAAAATGTAGCTACGTATAAATTAATATTACAGGGCAGATCACCTAACTTTATATCGAGGCATCAGTTGATTTATATATTTATTTCTATAACATTTTGTATATTTGGTTGTTTTAAGATTTAATAACTAGCATATAAGAGCACATTTTAGAAACCCTTATCACAAAATTAGTTAGATTCAGCCCATACTATAAGGAGGATTTCACAAGAAACATCAATCAGTATGATAATTTATTTCACAAAATACCTACCGAAACAGCGTTAGTTTTAACACCAAAATCAACAGTTTTATTTCACCAAAAAATAAGGCCCTTAATAATGTCCAATAACGGACCATTTATATTCGTATTATAAATTTACTCATTCGGGACAAATATTTCAGGTTCTCTATGGGAATAAACATCTATATCATAGCAATTTGTTAGGCAGAAAGCAAAAGAGCCTCACAATAGCAGACAAAGCACTTCCGTTTACACAAATATTACTATTATCAGTACAATCTGAGAACTTTTATACAAGAATTTTCTCAAAATTCTTTTGAATGACATTGCATAGGAAGGACTGGAAGTGTACAGTCAGTTTTACTGCAAACCAAATACAGTAGAAGTCTGTTATAGCGAGAATTCATAACGGAGAAAAATTTACTCGCTATAGCGGATTGTCGTTATATCCGATTTTTTGTAAAGTCGGGAAAACCCCCATACACATTAAAATCGGTATGAAACGGCAATCAGCTTATTCAAAACTTGCATTTTCGCGGATAATATCCACACTAGGGCTTACTTGTTTGTTTTTCGAAATCCGATACTACGAGAAATTGTGCGTTTAATTTCATTCCGAAAAAAAAAAAATTACCGTATTTCTCCGAATCCAAGACGACCCCCACTTTTTCCTTCAAAAAATTTTAATCTGGCTTAAAAAGTGCTTTGTAAAATCATACGAATGTCTTTCTTATAGAGTACGCATTTTAAGATTATTTGTAGACACCGAACATTGGCTTTAGTTATGCCGTATTTTTTAAGGCTGTTCAATTATGCTTTATTTAAGCGGGTTTAATAACCATTAATTTAAAGTTGGCATCATAAACTCAATAAGAACCCGTTGAAAATTTGCTGGCAATACCTGTTCCACGTATCTTTACAATACGATGATTCATCATGAAAATATTTCTGCTGTCTATAAAACTTAATTTTACTAAACGTCAAGTACAGCAGACGCGTTATAACTCACCTACTGAGTAGCCGTGGCCTGTTTAAGAATTCGAAGGCTCGCATGTTTTGATGCCATTCTGCAGATTTGAGAAACGTTTTTGTAGAGAATTATAGAATGTCATTCTCTCTCCACTATTTCCCGAGATCCAGTGACGTTACACATAGGCACCATAAAAACCAGTCGCCGCGGCTAGCGATGTATGATAAAGAGGCGGTCGTTTATTGACGAGTTTTGTGTGCGCGCGTGCAGGGGTGAAAAGAAACAGCGTGGTTACTACGATAGTTGCCAGTGGTGTTCATTACTAACAGGCCGCGAATGCAAAACGACCCTTGATTTTTCACATGAGATTCTGAGAGAAAAAAAGTCTTGGAATCTGAGAAATACGGTATCACTCCAGAGGCTTCTGTGGCAAACATTTCAGTTTTCTTCTTCAAACTGCGTCACCTAACCTAACCGTATATGTAGGCCCCTATCATGAAAACCTATTTGCAACGCATGCAGAGAAATGGTAACCTTCTCACTAAAAAATTGACATGGGAATAGCTTTCTGAAATTTAAGTCGACGCGAGAAAATATTAACTATCCTCTGAAATCAGTGATGTAGGCTTACTGTCATATTTTGAGGTGTATCACATTCTTAATTTCATTATACGGTATAACATTAAAATTGAGAGACCGTTTACTTCAGCCTTTACTTTTAACGAGTTAACAACTACTATTGGCCAGTTATTTACGCATTAATTATGAAAACGTGTTATCCTCTTTCATTTCGAATTTTCTTTAGAGAACAGCAAACGATGGGTATTACTAATCGACTCCAACATCACCTTGGAATGTTGACGAGAGAGCTCACAAATGCACATAGCGTGAAAACTATACTGTACCGAAGATGATCAAGGACCGATCGCATTTTGTGGCAAACGTTTCAGTTTTGTTATTCAAATAGCGTCACCTATCCTAACTTAACTGTACTATATGTATGATGAAAACAAACTTCAAGCGCCAGTAGAGAAATTATAACCTTCTCACTATAAATTTACATGATAATAGCCTTTCCGTAATTTAACGGATGCGAGAAAATATAAACTAACCTCGTAATCAATAACGCACTCTGCCATATCTTGAGGTGTAGGCCTATCCCATTCTAATTTAATTTTAATGCTAAATACCGCAATTAAGCGAGCATTTATTCAGCGGTTATCTTTAACGAGTTAACAACGGTTATCGGACAGAGTACTTACGCATTTATTATGAAAACATGTTCTCTTTCATTTTCATTTTCCTTGCGGAAGAGCAGTTAACGAGTATTACTAATCGACTCCAACATGGACTTCGAATGTCGACGAGGGAGCTCGCTAGTGGGCATAGCAAGAAAACGATACCAAAGATGATCGATCGCATGCAGTGTAATGACTGGATGCATAAATATCAGCAACGGAAAAAAATTGACCGCGTATAATCGCTCATAATGACGGAATCGTCGGTGGTAGGACTCTCGCTGTAACCGATGGATAATACACAGTTTAATATAGGAATTTTGAAGGGACGGACAAAAATTATCATTATAACGGGGTTCTCGTTATATGCTGTACTTGCTATAGCGGATTTCTACTGTAATTTTCATGAATGTAAAAAAAACTTGGGTATTTCCAGAAGTTTTGAGGGTTGCATTCAATTTTCCTAATTAGTTTTACAGATACAGTAGAGAAACAGTAGTCAGATCATGTTTAGCTTATAGTTCTTTTATACACTTGTATTAGAAAAGAGGCACGATGCATACAAAACTACTGTGAGAGTACAAAATTACAAATATCTAGGATGAATGTTGGAAGGAAGTGGATCAGAATGTAAGTAAAATTAAAATAAACAGAATAGAAAAACAGGAGATTCATATAAATGTTTAGGAATTTGGTGCAAGACCTAAAATGTACTCGTGCTGACGAATGTGCCAGAGACGTGTATAGAAAGGAGCAAGAAAGATTACCTAATACAGGACAGAACAGAAAAGCCAACGTTACAGCAGCACGAACATGAGAATACACAACGCACCACAAAAATGACTAAACAGAGCAGAAGAGTGCAAAGAAAAGTGTCAACTAAGGGAAGAAGATGATAGATTTGAAGAGGGGCAACCGGGAAAACATCAATGACATCAAAATTAAAATAGCCCACAATATCTGCTATGCCAATACCAAGTTTCCGTTCCCCAAGCCCAGCATTCTTGTGGCAACCTGTTCCAATAAAATGTCACTAATAGCAGAAAGACATACATATATTGATCAAATTCAACAATATCATTTGAATTTATGCAACACAGTAGAAAACTTTTCATAAACTTATCCAATATTTTTGCTGAAACAATATGAAGCTCCTGCTACTGCAGGATAGCAAGCATAAATCATACCTGTCAAGTGAAAAGTTACACATATAAATGACCATGTTCCCTGGGGTAAAACATTCTGTATCCTGAAAAATATTGCAATTGGTACCAGAGATAGAGTTCTAAACAGTGAACTGTCCACTGGCTGTTATTACGAGAAGCAATGGAAAAAAAAAAAAAAAAAAAAGGTTGCAAATATCGGTCTAATCTTGCAGGCCAGAGAAGCAGCCTAGTGGAACATTTAGCGAGGCATGGAGAGATAGCACTGACTATACTAACGGGAAGACACAAAGGAAGAAATAGTAGACAAAGACCAAGATCATTGTAAATCCAACAAAGTAAAAAAGATCTTGTCTACACAAGGTATCAAGACATGAAACAACTTGTGCAAGGCAGATTGCTCCTGCTGCTGCAGCAATCTAACGCTATGACGACTACACTAACTACAACTGTACTTACTCTTCGCCAAGAATGAAGGGTTTGGCCTCAGATTCTTCCTCCTCCTCCTCATCGTCCTCTTCCTTCACGCTCTCCGCAGGGGTCTCTGCCTCTTCTGTGGCAGGCTTCTCCGTTCCTGCCTCGGCACCGTTAGGCGTCTTTGGTGCAGGTGTTCCGCTCTCGCTACTGGGAGGAGGAGGGGTAGGTTTTGGCTCGTCCAATGCTTGAAGATCAAAATCAGTTCCACCTTCCAGTCGGATCACAACCGCATCCAAAAGGCGGATCAGACCCTCTGACTGATCAGCGTCCACAGACACTTTGTCTAACCGATTAGTCTCAAGAAATTCCAGAAACACTTTTACACGGCTCTGAAAAAGAAAAGCAACAACGTGTTATACTCATTACAAGTTTGCAACAACATTAGTGCAATGGCTTAGCAGATTGGTCTCCACTCAAATGATCAAGGTTCAAACACTACATAAAACTGAGTGGAATTTAAGAACATTTAGGTGGTGTCAGGAACTGGACCTGGTCTCATAAACCTGAAGCAAGTCCAAACAGCTCCCGGGGACCCCAGAAATAACAGGGATAAACTAATTGAGAAAAATGAGAAATAAGTGTATCGGTTGGTACCATCAAATGGTAATAATGGCAGCAGGACATTTACAATGAGATGAGAGCTAATGAAGTTAATGGATGAAGCCAAGTCTAAGAAGTGTTTTAGATTGTGCGGTGAAGCCAGGAAAATGGAGGCGGATAGGCTCCTTACGAGAATGATGGATCAAACCACGGAGAATAAGGGAAACAGAGTCAGGGGATTTTTATGGTTTTGGAAACAGTGAGGTGCCAGAATTTTGTCCAGTGGACATTCCTTCATGTGCCAATAAATCTAGCAACAAGAGAGCGACATATCTGACCACTTTCAAATAGCACTGGACTGAGCCCGAATCGAACCTGCCAAGTTGGGCTCAGAAGGCCTGGCCTTAACCGCCCAAACTACTCAGATCAGCTGAATACCTTGAAAGTTCTCTCCCACCTTGCAGAAACATTCTTTGACAGAATGTATTCTATTGGAATGGACAGAATCAATCGACAATGATCTTGCAGGGTCAAAACATTCAGGTGGGAAAATAATCGTTTCTTCAAGGTCAACCTAAAGCAATAAACATAAAGTTATAAACATCTAATGACTTTATTGGAATACGAGATCGAAAGGAAGAAATATGATACCATTACGTGGTAGTTGAAGAACCTGAATCTGTTCAGAAAGTAGAAAAATTAACAGTTCAAATAATGTCAGTTAAATAGCAAAGGTAATACAAGAGTGCAGCAGGGCAAGAAGTACTTAAAATTCTAAATTCTATAACCTCATACATTCCCTAGCCTGGGACACGAAAGTACCGCTTAAAACCAAGATGTTCTTGTATTAATTGTATCTTATTCCCATACTCGCATACGGCCTAGAAATCTGCATGTTACGGACTAGAGAACTTAGTAAATTGCAGGTCTGTAAAATGAAATATCTTAGGAAAGCCGTGCAGAAAACATGGCACGATCATGTGAGAAATTAGTATGTCAGATCATCTTTGGGAGTGGATCACTGTTTGAAAGAAAGACTAATGTCTGCAAGATTTCAACGGTTCGGGCATGTAAAGAGAATGCCAGGCCTCTAACACCAGATGCATACATGGAACAGACAATCCGCAGAAAGAGATCTGTTGGACAACCAAGGAAACGAAGGCAGGCGTGGGGTAGAGGAGGGGAAGGAAGAGACCTACACGGAGAGACAATGTGGCAAGAGCTTGTTTAACACCATCCGACCCAGCATGCTTGTAGGGTTACACGATGATGACGATTGCAGAGGAGCTTGTCAAAAGCGAGAGAAATAAACCTGCAAGTTACGAGACAGGGGTGGTTCTATAATGCGAGTACAATGAGCAAGAAGACAGATTTCTTACCTTGAGGGCATTCATCTGCTCATCTTTCCTCTTCACTGAATCCTCAGGGTGGTATTTTATTTTGAACCTGGAGGATCAATCACACACGTAAAGACAGAGCCAACACAACACATACAAGAAACAAGCACTTCTTAAGTTAGACAAAAAAAAAGTATTACACAAAATGCCTTCAGAGTGTACAGAGAAATCCAACCATCACGCACATACACGTCGACAACTCTTACAGTGGATGCCACTCCTTGAACAAACATTTTGATAATATTACAGTTGTTTGTTCCAGGGTTGGAAATAGCTACATAATGTAGAATGTCATCCACATATAAGTTCTTTGTCCCACTGGCATTAGTGATAAGCATAGTCGAGAAGTTAGGCAAACTGACTTTTTGTATGTGTATGGATAAACACGTTTTCGTACATTTGGGAACGGCAGGACCAGATATTAATTGGCCTTTTCTGAGTTGTTACGGACATTTTCTGCTGTTATGTACACGTACCAAAATTAATCCAGTGGAAATAAAATATAATTCTAATCTATTGTATTACCAATATTCTTCTATCTCTTTTCACAAACCTATAGGAACATAGGAGCGAATTGTGTCGCACATATGGAAGAATTATTCAGATGCGATTAAAATATCCGACCCGGTCGGGAAAGGAACCTGCAATCCTCTGAACCTAAGGCCTCAACGATGACCATTCAGCCAAGGAATCTGACAATGTACTGTATTAATAATAAATAGATATAAATAGATAATTTTCATTTTTATTTAATAAACAATAAAATAAGCGATAGGCTATTTTCGTGTTACACAAATCTCTACTGAAAATCTCACTCAGGGTTGCCGGGTGGAAAATTAAATGTAGAAAAACATATTACAAAAGCTCAGAATTCAATTGGTAAAGGTATACTAACACTTCATATAAACATCACAGGCTGTCATAAACAAAACATATCAACCAACTGTACCTGATATGAAGCTACTAAAATGTGATGCAGAAGTGTATTAAGTAGTTCACATTAGGCAGTTTTTATCATTTGAGTGCCGTCATTTTAAATGCCTATTTTCATTATTTTACCGCCTGTATCCTAAATTGTAAATGCTTATTTACCTGCCATTTTAATCAAAATATATGCCTGAATTTACAGGCTCTGGTTATAAGCTTGTACTTTTTAGGATTTGCAACAACTGTAAAACATGCCCAAAATTCACATTTTACAATTTAACAGTTTTAAACTGGGAAAACACGGACTCGAAAAAGAAAATTACTTATTTTCAGCAAGCAAGTGTAAGAATTTGTTTCTCAAGCTTCCTTCTGCAGAAACAATAATTTGGTGCCACCTACATTGATTACGGCCAGCTCCAATGTGGGCAGAGCAAACCCAATCTCTGATCTGCAGTCCATTTTCAATTAACTTTATCAGGTTACACCAAATTCGGCACTAAAGGACTTTTACAGACACAATGTATCGAACAGACATTCTCTGTTATTCAAAGAGCCAACTACCATTGCATCTTAGGACCCGAGGAACGACACTCTACCGCAGATCCACAAAGTGTGCTAGTAAAAAAAGAAGAAGAAATTGGAAGTCATGTAATGGTATGGTTTGTCCATATTTCAGATCTGAATCCCACAGAGCTCCATGCGATCAAAAATTCGTAATTATTAGGAAGAAGGTTTTCCAAGAAGAACATACAGCAGACTCACTCTAGTCCAGCCGGCACCTGTCCTTCCTTATCTCGCGCCCCGCTCAGAGTCTCTCTAGTTTCCAGTTACAGCAGTTGGTTGATATGTTTTGTTTATGACAGTCTGTGATGTTTATATGAAGTGTTAGTATATCTTTACCAATTGAATTCTGAGCTTTTGTAATATGTTTTTCTACATTTAATTTTCCACCAGAAGTGTGTCTCTCATCGGAAGTGAAACTTCAATAACGTATGTAGACATTGTACAAACAACAACTCATTTTGGGCTAATACACTTGGAGGACGTAATAAAGGCACGTGGTCACAATACACACTTATTAACGTGTGAAAAAGTGTCAATGAATTGTAGTAAATTGGAAAGAGTACTTGAAGTGTTATAGCAGACAAACTTCAGTTATTCGCCATGAACAACAACAGGTGTACACATCAACTAAATGTTATTTCTATCTTTAGTAAAACACATCTTCAGGTTCTATAGTTTCTATCATGGTATCAGATCATAAAATAATATTTTAACCCATAAAGTTGACGAGAATTTAAAAGAAATTCCAAGTATATAAAGAAATAATAATGAGTCATTTTTTTATGCCAGTCAGTATAGACCATATTTTCTCGCGTAATTAATGCACTTTTTTGACAAAAAATACAGGCAAAAACTTTGGATGAGTAAATTATTCAAGGAATTCAAATATTTAAAAATTATTTACAATTCATTTAGGCTACATCTGAAAGGTATATACAATATAATATAAACATAATCGGTTCAACTAATTTGCGGTTATCGTCATTTGGCGTTAAATTCCGGTGTGAGATGTTTTCTGAAAAGTCTAACAGGACAAGGTAAGTTGGATATGTGGGTTTGAAGTACAATCACTGGAAAATATTCTCCCCGTTACGAGCTGACAATACGACCTGAAGTGAAATAAACATGACCTAATAACAGTACAATTCATGTAATGTCATAATAATGACATACTTGGCAAAAGAAAATAGAACTGTCCAACACTAGATGGACCGGGCAAGGAGGGACTGCTAGGTTTTCCCAAACCGTTCGTATATAATCTTGTACGAACATGGATCCCGCGCAGAAATTTTACTTTAGGCATCGTTTTTCGTTTTAGAACAATGTAAGATGTAAGCTTCCCGACGTCAGCTTTTACGGCAAATATTGCAGTACATCGTTTTCATCTTCTGGTAGCGCGTACGATAACATTCGATGTCCCTTTCTTATTGATTGTTTGACTTTATGGCATACTGAGACTGATTGGTGTCTGACCTGCGGTTCTTATTTGGGAGATCAAATATTCCTTCACCTCACGCTTCGCAATCACAAAACGATGAAAATCAATTGCTTTTTGGTTGAAATCATTCAGCATTTTTTGGCATAATGTTGAACTTTGAAGAGAAAGTCCATTTCTCTTCATAAAATTATTCATCCAGCCGCGGCTAACCTTCAAATCCGAGATACTGACTCCACGTGCACCGGCTATTTCTCGTCCTTTTGTGAGACTTGTTGGTCGCATGAAGTGCACTTCTCAGTTACCGTGGTAGCGCATGTTGCATTCGGACACAATACTTGGCGGCCCACTGCTCTATTCCCGTACGTTTCAGTGCAACTGATCACTGTCAGTTTATATGATGCAGTATTACTCAAATACTTGCTTACTGTGGACTAACAAACAATTCTGATATCACAGAAAACGCATGTCTACCTGAAACACTCATAAAATATATTTATACCAGACTGGAACAGAGAGTCACTAGTCACTTCTGCGCTGATTCTCTCAATGAACTAGTGCAGTGGCATTTCCTACCGGCTGATAACAGCATGTTGCCCGGTATTTGGAAGCCCAGCTTTGCAATACGAGGACTGCTACTTGAGTAGCTCATATCTTTATTCCGAAACTCATCCGGAGCTGCGTGATGGATGTTCGAAGAAGTGGGTGCATCAAATACGGTAACATTTATTTTTTCTCCACTTTGCACCCAAAAATATTGGGATGCGTAAATTATGCAAGGGTATTAATTATGCGAGAAAATAGTAATACTATACATAAGGATAGGAAAATGGATAGGTATAAATACTGAACAGCATGACAAATCAGAGCAGGTGCAACCAAAGTAGGAGACTACGATAAGCATGAAAGCACAAAAGGAACACGAACTCTGAATCTTCAAACACTGTCATAATATTGATACGCTCCCTCCTGATCAGACTTCCTCTAAGAAGAATCAAATTTAAACAAGACTATGTTGTGCGTGTGTAATGCTGAAGCAATTGTGCAGCGATTTCTTTAAGGTAAGGGTGGGGATTTCGAGTGAGGATGGCTAGGGGTTTACCTTTGCAGACCCATACAGTAGAACTGCTTACAATGTCTGAGCAACAGGTTCATTACAAGACTGGCAGAGACTGAAAGCACAGTTAGATGATCAAATATTTTCGAGTCCTCATGTGTTTGCTTGGCATGAAGAGTTCAAGGAATTCCGCAAACTGGTTGAAAATGTCAGCCGTGACAGTTGTCCACAGACAAGCATTATGAAGAACATTAAAGTCATTCGTGATCTTATTGAAGGCGACTGGCACATAACGGTTTCCTAAATTTCTTCTCAGATCTGAGTAAGTAATGGGAGTCAAAGTCACCATTAGAAAGGAACCAGGCTACTATATATTGTGCTCCCAGTGGGTCCCTCTACTTTTGACTGAAGAACAGGAGTTGAAAAGTCTAGTAAAAGGCAGTCAGCCAGGAATTAAACCCCTGGGACCAAAGGACATTTAGCCATGGAGCCAGACTTTCACGACGATGCCCGCCCCTCTACAGCAGTCCTCGCTCATCATAAATTGGAAGAAATTAGATGGACACAACTCAACCACCCTCTATAGAGCCCAGAGTTAATTTCATGATTTTTATCTCTTTGGGCCACTCGAGGAGGCACTAGGGAGGCAAACGAATTAAGTACAATGCAGCATGGAAGACTGTGCGCAACTGTCTGGCAACATGACCCTGCTCTTTTTACAATGAGAGCATCACGAAGTTCCTAATACGCTGGACTAAGTGCATTTTTAAAGTAGGAGATTACATAGGAAAGTGATGTGAAATGAAAAACCACAGCCAGTTTCCAGTCATAGTACCAGGTCAGGAATGGAATGAATGAAGCCCCCATCTAGCTGCGAGGATAGGAATTGTGCCGGCTGTCGAAGCCTGTCGCATTCCTCTCGGGCAATGATTAATGAATGATAGATGAAATGATATATTGGAGAGTGTTGCTGGAATAAAATATGACAGGGAAAACTGGAGCACCCGGAGAAAAACCAGTCCCGCCTCAGCTTTGTTCGGTACAAATCTTGCCTGGAGTAACAGGGATTTGAACCACGAAACCCAGCGGTGAGGCCGGTGCGCTGCCGCCTGAGCCACGGAGGCTTTAGAAAAGTGATGTATACAGTACTTGGTTATGTTGTAACAGCAAATAAAAGAATATTTAAAAATAAGTCTTGTTTTAATTTGATCCACCCTAGAAGATTAGGGATCAGTACTCGTTGAGATGCAGTCTTGACACATCAGTTGAATCATGCCCTCCTGGTACAGCTAGAAAGTGGAAATGAGCTTAATAGGGGCGAGAAGAAATCAAGTGGGATTGATTAGGAAGGAGTCAATTTTCGTTAAGATGTCAGCGTTTGAAAATGAAGACATTAGCCTTGTCTTCTTGTGTTTTCCTGTAAAGCAGTCTCTTCCCACACTGACCTGTCGTTATCCAACATTATGTTCCTATCTTTCTACACTATTTTCTGTCACTCTTTTATCCCTTTTCCAACATTTATTCCCCTGCAAAAATATTTCTTGCTTTTAAATTTATCAACATAAAAGATCTCGTATGACGATCGTTGCTCAAATTTATGCCTCTGGCATAACCAAACAAACTCAATTTGACATACTGAGTAAATTAGTAGTAAACCTGTATTTTCCTCCAGATCTGTACAGACTTCCGCCCTAAACAAAATAAAAGGTGTCATCATTCTCTTGAGCGTGTTAGCATGTGTGTTCCTCTAACCCTATTTTTAATAATAATCAAAGCCACATTGTACAGTATAAGCAATAGAAGAGAAATGAATGTTAAGTATGAAGGTTTGGGGGTCACGAAAACCTCTCGTAAAGAAAGCATTACTGACATAGAAATAACTCGAATACAGTATTACCCCTCTTTTACACTTTTCAAGGGACCAAGGAATATTGGTGTAAAAGTGGGGAAAGTGTAAATCGTGGGAAACAACTTGAACAGGTATACATAAAAATGCTCCGGAAAAGGAGGTAAATGTCACACGTATGCATAGAGTATTTCAATCTGTTACTGTTAATTATGTACTGTATTCACTGTTCACTACACTGCCTTTGTAATTCTGCTCATCCTTTGCCCAGGAGAAGGTTACAGGTGGGTGGTTAAAAATTAGTGTAATATATTCTTAGTAGTTACTTTCTTAGAATGGCTAAAGAATTATCTAAGATGCAATATTTTCTCTGAATGGAACATTTTAATTGCTGCTATTGTACCTGTATTTACAACATTAACACAAATTTAATCCAGATGGAAAACTACACAATCGCTGCTTCCTACCAAAATAGTCCAGAACTGATCTCTGTTTACCCTTCTTATTTCTAATGACCTATTTGTTTCTAAGCTCATAAAGGTTATGAAAATTATTTTCACCCCCCTCTACAGATGACAGATATCTGCGTAAAACATCCTCTGCTGCATTTGCATCAGCACTGGTAGGCGTCACTTCACCGTCTTCCTCTGCTTCATCACTGTCACTGGTGGGAGACTCACTGCCGTTTGCTCAGCAACAAACTCCTCCACACTTCTTTCCTCTCCAGTGATCTCAGAATCATCTACCCAAAGAAAATCTTCAGTAATGCAGTCTGACTGCAACATTCTCCATACATCAGGTAGCAAGTTTTCTTCTTCTTCTTGCAGCTGATATTCAGGATGATTCTTGAAAAATCCTGCTTTCAAGAAACAATTTGAGATGGTAGTCTGCTTCACGACTTTTCAAGACTTTGCAATGAAGTGAAGTGCATCCAGTATTGAAAACTTAAATGATGATGGATCCTTTTCAGCATCCATAAGGAATAAAATTTGCTGCGCCAGGTTCTTCCTGTAAAGTGACAAAGGAGTGAATAATCCCTAAATCCATAGGTTGTAACTTACTTGTGCAGTTAGCAGGCAGAAATTCTAACTGCACATTCCTCAAATTAACATCCACGGGATGTGCAGGACAACGGTTGATGAACAGAGGATCTTCCTATTTTGCGCACCCATTTTTTAATCCAGAGCAATTAACTGCTGTCGAGAAAGATCTGTCATCCAAGGCAGTAGGTAATGCCTGCACATTCCTGAAGCAATGAGGCTATTTAGATTACCCTACCACATAAGAGTGGAGCTTCTCAGAGCCATCAGCATTGTGAGCCTCATCTTGCTGAGTCTTCCTGGGCAACACACTGAAAAAAGTCCAGTTTCATTTAGGTTAAAAATGTTCCTGGGTTCGTAATCCTTGGTCAGCTCCTGCAATTTTCTATTGATCCATTCTTCCACAGTTTCATCACTAACTGCCCGATACCCTTCCCCCCCAAAATATAGGTTAGGTTATACTTTTTCCTAAATCGGTCAATCTAGCCATTTTCAATGCCAAGAATGTTTGCCACTTTAAGCGCCCTTTTCCTTAAGAGCACACCATCGGCTCGAAGTTTCAAAACAAATTTCTACAGTTTTCTCGTATTTGCAGTTTGGCTCATACTTCCTTTTCTTGGAGTTTGGTGCGCATTCTGAAGCACTTGATGTAATGCTTCCTCTGTTTATCACGTGTTCCGCCATACGAATCAACCTTTACTAACATTCAAACTTTCTTATCGGTAGTCAAAGTTTTTCTTTCCTTCTTTTTTTCCATTATTAGCAGAAGAACAATAAAGCAATAACAAACAAGGATTAACAAATACACACGACGGGAAAGGAAGATCGCGGCAATTCACTTTGACCGCTCGACTAGCATATCAAGAACAAAAACCGTAACAAATAAGAAAAATAAATATGACGAATCATTGACAATAACTTTTAACAACTCCAACAACAAACACTAGTGTAAAACAATAACCATGAAATAACGACAAGACAAACACTGAATCACTTGATAAAGTCTCCTTCTTGTGGCTTATACTGTACTTAGCAATAAAGCAAACACCTGATACCATCTTCTTCTTCTGTTCTTTTGAGGTTTTCTTGGGCTCTGCATTTTGCCATTACTCACATACTGTATGTTAGGTATTATACATGTTTTTGATTTCTATTGGCTGTTTCTTTACTTGCATTCAAAAGTCATAGGATTATGGTGGAAGTCTGTGTGTATGTGAAATTTAGAGAGTTAATTTAATACCTGGTCAAATTTGGAAATAAGGTTTAGGACGTTGTGGAAAACACCTGATATCAAAGAATGCGCTGCGTTGGTTAAGTGGAAGTTCAATACTGAGAGTTCTAAGAGTTATTATAGACCATGGTTGTTTCATTTGGTCATCATGCCAAAGTTATTCAAAGTGTTTTAGATTAGCGATGCGATTTTACCTCAAATTTTTTCCTCTGGAATGGCAAATGGTGGGAAGCAAATACAGTGACCTTCAAGACCAAGAAAGTCTAGATTCTTACAAAGAATCATAAAGAAAGTACAAGTCAGAAGTCAAAACGGCTTCTAGGAAATCCTGGAGACAGTTTCGAGACTCCATCGAGAGTCAACTTGAAGCGGCAAAGCTCCACAAAATTCTAACCTTGGATGGAAGGGCAAGGCTGGGCTCATTGGAGTCTCCCTCAGGTGGAAATACATCCACAGAGGGGGAGAAACTGAGCTTATTGCTTGATGCCCACTATCCAAGTTCAGTAGTCACAAATAGTGAAATAGAGTTGAGCGGATCCTTCCGACCTGATAGAAGTGGTGAAGGGTGAAGTGGGCATTAGAATCTTTTGCCCCTTATAAATGTCCAGGAATGGATGGGATCTTCCCAGCGCTTCTTCAGGAAGCGGGAGGGGTCCTTATACCACACTGGGGTACGTGTACTCCTTATGGTGTCAGGCGAAGGTAGTGTATATACCTAAACGCGGAAGGTGATCATATACTAGACCTAAGGATTATAGACCCATTAGTCTAACGTCTTTTCTTCTCAAGTCTTTGGAAAGACTGATGGATAGATATATCAGGGAGAAAGTATTAAGACATTGTCCTTGCATTCTCATCAACATGCATACCAACTAGGGAAGTCGGTTGTGACAGCACTACACCAGCTTGTTTCCAGGCTGGAGAGCGCCTTAAATCAGCAACAACTTATCTTGATTGATAATTTTTTTTTTTTTAATAGGACCAGAATATGAATGGTACTTGGACTGCTGACAGGCCACAATACCTTACAGAGAAACCTACACATCATGAAAATCAGTCAGGATCCGATGTGTAGAAGATGCGCTAGGGAGGAAGAGACCTCCGCGCATATGTTGTGTCAGTGCGAGGCTCTTGCAAGCACTTGACATCGATATCTTGGCTCACATTTTGTGAGCCTGGAAGTCATGAGGAATGCCAACATCCGGACACTGGTATCCTTTATAGGAGCACTAGGGCTGGACTAGGCAAACCCGTTTAAGGGACAAAAAAGGGTCTTCATAGACCTACATGTGGAGCCCTGCGAAGGCAGGGCTCGCTCATACCTTTATCTATCTATCTATCTATCTATCTATCTATCTATCTATCTATCTAATGTATTGTTGGTTAAACGGTGGAGCGACATAGCTCGACGACAGCGCTGCACCAAGAAAATTCAGAAGAAAATCACTGATTTTATACAATGAGTGACATTATGTAAACATTTTAACGTTAATATACTACAGTATGCACCTTTGCTTAACAGAGTGTATGCATTTTTATTTCGACATTTAACTTCCGAAAATATTTACCATGTGTCATCCGAAAAAACATGTCAACCGAAGTGGCTCTGCCCCCCTTATTTTGGATAAACGGGGTTCAACTGTAGTTCGTGGCATGCCTTATTTAGTTCAGTTACATTTTGTGGCAATGTACTGTAGTGTATAAAACTATAAAATCGCAATACCTATTGCTATTACATAAAATCAGTTTCATGGTCCGTATCGCACTTCAATAGATTCACAATTAAGTATTTATTATTTTCCACCTAGTCGATCGACTAGGTGGAAAATAATAAATACTTAATTGTGAATACCTATTGCTATTATTATCGTGTTTTATTTTTCAGAAAGCTATTGACGCCAGTATGTTAACGATGCGAGTACTAGAAAAATTAACTGGCTTCTAGGGCTCAGTGCTGGCTCCTATATTTAAAATAATTTGTCACACCTTGGTGTAAATTCACTGCATTAGTAAGGAAAATAACACTAGAACAAGGAATCACAAAGGGAGGTAGAAAAGAAAACCTTCCTCGAACTCTAGACTCGTGTAGCCAAAGCAAAAGAAAACTAAATGGAGGTGGCCTAAATCTAATCAACAGCAACATTAAAACAGCTGTTGTAAATTTAGATGGACTGTCTGTCTTTCTTCAGTTGCTGTTGATCTCCTCTAGATGGCATTTTTATAAAAACTAACACGTCAACGACAAGTTCAACATAAACTTCATTTGAAAGGCTTCTCTGCACACAACTGGAGAGGCAATGCTCTATTCCTTGGCGCTGCATAGTACATCGACATTTACATTACAATACCACATCAAACATCAAAGTGCCGATCAGCGCCAAGCAATAGAACTCAACATCTACAGCCAGTATCTAAAAAATGGAGGTAGTTCTACACTAGAAATTCATCTCAAAATTTTCTTTCTTTCATGTGAGAATAACCGTCATTAAGCGCAAGATATCTGGCGTAGTTCAACACAAGTGATATAAAATATATAAGGTGCAATACTTAATCATAACAAAAAAAATCATGTAATAATAAAAATCTACATCCTAGCTGACCACTGGAGGGGGGAGGAAGGCACTCATAACAAGACAATCAATCCGACACCAATATTTGCACAAACTGATCCGTCTCTCTTTTTCCTTATTCCATTCACACCATTCCACAGAGCACTTCTCCATTAGCCAAGCCATCGAAGGTATTCTAATGATATCATCATTCTAAATGTGATCATTTTAAACAGTTACAATTCACAAACAGTGAGGACCATAACAAAACTCTACATATGTAGGCACTATGGATGAAAGTGTGCTTTATATGGATGGTCGCTTTGTACTGCATGTTTCTCGCATTTAGTATTTTATCAGACTTAACACAACTTGCCTCCTATATACGAGGGCTGTAAATAAAGTAGTGGCAACGTAGTCCAGACAATCGCAGGAGATCGGACTGTGTAAATAAGATATGGGAGCAGTCAGGTGCTGCTGCTGTTGCTGTGTGGCACTAAAGTGAAGGGTTTCCAAAAGGTGATCTGTGTTCGTGGATTTCTAAAAAAGGTTGCCTGTTCCAAAAATACATGAGAATATTATTGAGGATTACGAGAAGCCTGTGGCGAGAATGCATAACTCTATAGGATCGTTGTAGGATGGGCCAAGGCGTTACTTGTGGGTAGGAACGAGACTGCGGATTTGCTCCGCACAGGCCGCCCATTCCTCAAGATCAGACTGAGACCGCGAGTGGTCTCATTTCCAGAGACCATCGATGGAGTATCCAAGAATTTTCCGTAGAGGTTGGCACGGTGTGGCACACACTGAAGAAATGTCTTAACATGCGGAAAATTCCATCCCGTTGGGTTCCGCATCTATTCACCGACGTACAGAAATGCAATGGCTGGCATACATCTGGACAGGTACGGCAACAAAGACTGATTTCTGCAGTGTATTGTCGCTACTGATGAGACGTGGGCACGAGCCTACAAGACTGAATTAAATAGTCAACTGAATGAACGGTGTCACCCAGGTTCATCACGTCCACAGGAACCCACCAGTCTTATGCAGGTTGTGGCATACGACTACAAGGGTGGTATACATGCTGTGCCCGAGAAACAAACCACCACCAACAGTGACTATTATTGCTATTTTCTGGTGCGAATATATGTGTCCCGCTAATTGCCCTCGTGTTGCATGACAGTGCACGTTGTCATGTTGCAAACAATATCAAGCCCTTATGGCAACGGTGGCGCAGGGAGATCTTGCAACTCCCTGCATTCTCACCAGACAAGTTCTTGCGACTTTGACGTGTTTCCTGTTTGACCTGACTCCTCGCTAACGGCTTCCCCACATTTCGCAAAAGGTAACAAACTTAGCGGATGACTACACTGAAGGAATGTTACTTATTAGTTCATTAAATATTGTCACTATTTTACTTACAGCCCTGTGAATACCTACAGGAAACAAGTTTTATTGTTTCTGGGAAAAGTTTAAATACCATAGGCTCATACTCTTCCCTCAGAGTTATTTTCTCTTCTGCGTTATGACCTTGAACTAAGAAGCAAGTTTTGTAATTCACATATAACTACAAAGTAGTATACATATGACCAGACACCAGCAAAATATCAGAACAAAACATAAACAGAAATATCTATCCAATGAGTAACCAAATAAATCTGTTTTACAAAATAGTACCGAATTAATACTAGAACTACCAAGGAATAAACGACTCCCAAGCACAGGCCGAGCAGTGCTGATCAAGTTCATGTCCCTGTGAGATGTGATGTCCCATCCTCCAGTATGGTATAAGCCATTTTACAAGTAGCAATTGAATAAAATAGCACTAATTTTTAATTAAGCGGATATAAAAAGTAGATCCCGTAGACAATTTCAGATGAATGAAATGTGGAATGGAGATTTCTCGACTACTGATTACAACAGGTAGATGACAAAAAATCCCATCAATATTTTCATATGGCTCATTAGGATTTTGTGTGCGTTCGGGGTGCACCGAAGAACATTTCATTCTGAAACCTGGCAACTGCACCAAGCCTGTTGATACCCGCTAGCTGAAATCTCCCAAGCAGTGCTACTCCCTGCCAGGCTTAGACTGTGCAGGTTAACAGACCTTGCCTTGCTCAGCGTGGAATGCCTAAAGGGAACATCTCGATCATGGCTCGATACAAGTAATTTGAACCGGCCTCAATTCATACAAATGATTTTTTAATATGGCTAGGGGATATACCTTAACTGTAATCACAATAAGATCTTGATATGCATTCCTAATATATAGAATGATCTAAAGCCAAGCCAAAAAGTAGACCACTCCCCTGTATGTCTTTGATTTGAAATTTATCTAAAAAGTATGGTCTAGTGGACTGATGAACCATCTTTTCTTTGCCAAGTAATTCTGAAGCATTGTAGACACTTCAGTGCAATGCAACGAGTGGAATGGTGTGAATGGATTAAGACCATAAAAACCTGGAAGGTGAAATTAAAGAACAGAACAACTAAACTTTTAAAAAAATAATTAGGATCTGACTGATAAATAAATGTCTGTCTCACCTGCAAGCTTGTGTGCGTTGAAGAAGAAAAAGGGCTATAACGAGACCTATCTACCGCGAAACCCATAACATTTAGTAAAACATGCTTGGGTTATTCCGAAACGCATAAAAAGAAACGGCCACTGCATTGTTCGCAGAGGCACCTAACTAAAATCCAGTCGCTGATCATGTGCATTTTACGACGCATCTTTCACATCTTCTTGCATATATTGACATTTTATATCTTATTTTCATGACCACATCGCAAATTCAACACATATTTTCCACTGTAATTCGATGCATATATTTTTGCTCCATATTTCATACAAGTGATATACGCAACACAAAGCAATATATTTGTCTTCCTTGAGTTGATGTGTCCTCTTTATCGAAACATACTCCGCTGTAGGAAAAAATTGGTTTTAGCATTTATAAGAGTGAATGTGCAAAATGTTATCTTATGAACACCACTCCTTTTAAATAAGAAATATAGAAATAGACCTGCAGTAGAAATGGAAAAGTGGACAAACTAAAATCATTAAATTAAAAAGAAAAACAGCAGGGTGGTCCATTATCAGAGAATATAGTTCCGGTGCTGTTTGAAATAATACACTGAGTAAAGCACCTAGGACTGAATCTATCGCATTTAAAAAATTTTAAAAAGGCATTACACTCTTCATACATTGACAAAATACCACACCAGGATTTATTCAACATCTACATCAAAATGCTACAGGAACTGACAAGACACTTCCCTACAAACATACAGTCCAGATTTCACAACACATTGTGACGGACTGAGCAGGTGTATGTGTGGTTTGGGTCACGTGGGTTCGAACCCCACTGTCGGCAGCCCTGAAGAAGAGTTTTCGTGGTTTCCCCCTTTTTACACCAGGCAAATGCCGAGGCTGTACCTTAATTAAGGACACGGCTGCTTCCTTCCCACTCCCAGGCCTTTTCTATCCCGTCGTTGCCTTAACACCTATCTGTGTCAGTGTGACATAAACCAGATTCTAACCCTTATGAAGGATTCTCAAGAGTAAGTGGCTGTGGTATAGGAATACCTTTATTCTCTTGCACAATTCATCCTTTTGTCAATTCTAGGTATAATTAAGATGTACAGTACATCCTCCTGGAGAGAGTCATAACAAACATATAAAGAAAAAGTCAACAATTTCAATGGTAGGAATTCCCTTGGATTATGGCTGCCATCTTTTGACTCAAGAAACAACAGAACTCACTTAACCCCTTCATTGGTTACATTATGTAATAAAATACTAAACTTTTACCTGAGTATAGCATCGTTAACAATATCTACTTCAAATTAAATTTTCCAAAATCAATGGACATGTATAAAAATGGTGCAACATTAATTACAAATCAAATCCATGTTTCGCATCTTCATTCATCGGCATGGCCTAACATCATATCCCAGCATCCTGTCCGCATCTTACCCAGAGACCCTGGGTTTGATTCCCAGCCAGGTCAGGGATTTTTCCTGGATCTACTCAAAAGCAACTGAGAAGCTACTTGATGGTAGGATAGCGGCCGCAGTCTAGAAAGCCAAGAACAATGGAGAGATTTTGAAAACTATCAAGAATAGTATAATTAAGAAAAAACCTGGATAGGAACACAGTTGAGGAGCAATGGTGCATGAATAGAGGAAGATGGAAACATGGCAAAAACATCCCAATCTGGTGGGAGCTGGACAAGGAAAATTGATGTTGAAGAGATATTTGGGGGAAAATGATGTGAAATGCATATAGAAAAAGAGACGTGGCTTAGGAAACCAGAATTGCACAGCTCAAAACCTCTTCTTTGAACCTACCGTATAATCCTGAATACCACCCGCACTTTTCTCCCCAAAATATTGGTTCTAAATCTTGGGTGCGGGTCATATTCAAGCCGTTCATTCTCGTAAATATTTACTATGTTTACATGGAGTACTGAAATAGATTTTAATACGGTTACCGTACTCAATATACCACATGTAAACTGGCATTCAGGTGTTATTGCGTTTTAGTTGGGTTCTAGAAAATAAGACTGATTTTATTCTCAATACAGTTACAGTGGCATGTAAACGCAAAATGTAAGGTAATGAAATATGAAAGCCGCCGGTGCGGATGCTCGATCGTAATTTGTTTCACAAGTGTTGCTGGCATGCTGGGTGCGTGAATAGCTGATCTTGTGGGATATCATACATTGCGAGAGTAGAGACTGTTTGTTACGGAAATCTACCTCGCTCACATTCGAGTTCCGTATCTGTCCCGTGAAAGTGCTGTCTTGACAGTAAGCGATTGATTCAAAATGGCATCTGCCGTCATTTATTGTGCGTGAGAAACTTAAAGTTGTAAGCGAAGCTGAAATGCACAGAAATTGTGTCTTTGGCAGAAAGTACGATATTGATTAATCATGTATTCATGATTGGCGGAAGAAGGAAAAAACTTCTAAAAAGTAACGGCCATCGCAGAGTTCCGCGGGCGGAGTGCAGTGCTTCCGCAAATTGAAGAAAAACTCCACAAATTTGTGATAGAAAAATGTGAGTTAGAATATGGTTTTTCTAATGAAATGTGTCAGTTGAAAGCACTAGAGATCTCATAAGAACTCAAAACACAGGGTTTTATAGAAAGCCGCAGATGGATCCGAAACTTATCGGAGAAAGGGATTGTGCATTCGGAGACATACGCGTATTTCACGTCTCCCTAGAGTGTATGAAGAAAAATTAACAGCCTTTCAGCGTCACATTCATTTGAGAAAGCAAAATTTTTATTTGCTGTCGCAAATTGGGATTACTGACCAGACACCTGTCTATTTTGAAATGCCATTGAAAAATACACTGGATACGAAGGGTTCTAAAAGTGTAACCATCAGAACAGGTGATAATGAAAATCAAACAATGCACGGTAATGTTGTGCGTATTAGTGGATGGAACCAAACTCCCTCCATATGTGGTTCTGAAAAGGAAAATCGCTTCCGAAAGGAAACTTGTCGCATGGTGTTATTGTTAGAACACATGAGTCTGGCTGGATGGAGAGTGTGTTAGTTGAGGACGGAGTAAACTGCATTTGGCAATGTGGCCCGGGAGCTTTGTTACAAAAACGGAACATGCTTGTGTTGGACAGTTACCGAGGACATACAACTGACGCCGTAAAAAATATGATGAGGAAAGGAAAAACCTATCTTGCGATAATTCTCAGAGGACTCGCTTCTATTCTACAGCCGTTGGATGTGTGAGTGAACTGGCTTTACAAAACTGCGATGAAATAGTTGTACATCGAATGGATGTCTGATGGTGAACACGTGTTAACACCAACCGGACGAGTGAAGAGGCCTGAAGTGGGACTAATATGCAGCTGGATCAAGACCGCATGGGCACACATTCCCAACGATATAGTGTCCAAAAGCTTTAAGAAATGTAGAATTTCAAATTCAGTGGATGGTATTGAGGACGACTATTTGTAGAAAGATGCCAGTGACGAAAGTTCTTATCGTGAAACTTCAGATGACGACTGAATTGTTAATGATCTGAGAATTGGACCGATTTTATTTACGATTTTTGTGATGATTTTATTAATTGTAAGCTGTTTGAATTATATTTGTGCTATATGGGAAGAAAATTAAATACGTATGCAAGTTATTTTATTATTTCCCGTCTCTGCCGCGCAATCCTAACAGCACTTGCTCAGTGAACCTAGATGTAATAGTTTTCCTTAAATGTAGGATTTTCCGTAAGAAGATGATGCATAACATGAAGAAGGAATGGTTGTAAGAAAAACAAATTTACCTCATTTCAGGTTAGTCCCGTTCCTCAACGGGGTTGGCTATGAAGCGAGATGAATCTTCGTCGTGAGTTTTTATGACCCTTCGTGACGTGTACCTCATCAGGGAAGTTAACGAGATGAAAAGAATGATGTGATCATGATAAAGGGAGAGGATAAAAACCACTGCTGGCACATAGCCTACTCCCGTTGAATAGCACCAAAGGGGCTGCTCAAGGCTTAACATCCCCATCAACAGCATCACATACCCACACTCCATATGAGCACTAGCTGGAGAGGTTTGGAATTTAATCCTGGTTTTTTTTCTACCACCACCTCCACTACTGGCCAACATTATGATGGTGAAATTTTTTTTTGACCAGCAGGACTCGAACCAGCTAACCACGGTGTTAGACTTCAACGCCTTAACGATCATGGCCACCAGACAGGCTACCTCAAGTGAGTGGTACATACTTAACCTTTACAAATCCACAACGCAGTAACAGCAACATGACAGTTTCGATCTTCCTGCAAAGGCTTTCAGAATCAATCAAAACTTTCTGTAACAGTCAAATGAGGGTTTGAGACTTATTCACACAATCAGTTGTACATCTGATCGAACAAAATAACTAACATACAATGTAAGTTGATGGCTTTGAGACATCGCGACATACTGTCAACTGGAACCGACTGAAGTATCCAACAGGCTACTGCGACAAAATCCACCACAATACAACTAGGTGAAATTGTGGCTCAATATATACATCTACTAAAATGTATTCCTTAGAAACACAACTCACTAAATTAGGACACATCAGAAATCGATTAGATTGTTCTTATGCCAGAGTCCTGCTGGGAGCAGCATCATTTTCTCATAAAACAAATATAGCCTGATAGAACTGATCACAGAAGGTAAATTAGAAGGAAAATGTGGAAGTGTGCAGAGGTTCTCCTATGCACGGAACCTTTGAAAAGGGTGGCCTGGAACGGGAATACAATGTACAATCCATTGTACCATGACAGTCGCCAACCTTCTGTGAGAAAAGACTGCGCCAGTATAGTAATAACAAGTGTCTTTTCTCAAAACAATGTAACTTTCTACACCACAGACCATAGCACAGGAAAAAGAACAGTTACACGAAATTTAATTTTTCAAATGAATGAAGTTTTATCTCAATATCAAGATACTATTTTAAAAAATTTACAACCAACCAATAATAACGTTATTGCTTTCTAAGTCCCATTAACTGCTGTTATGGTTATCGGAGGCACCGAGGTGTCAAAATTTTGTCCCGCAAGAGTTCTTTTATGTGCCAGTAACCTACCCCCACGAGGTTGACATATTTGAGCACCTTCATTAAATAATACCGGATTGAGCCAGGATCAAACCTGCCAGGTTGGGGTCAGAAGAACAGCGCCTAAAGCATCTGCCGACCAACCAACCAACCAACCAAGATACTATGTAGATTCGAATACAAATGAAGACAGTCTATTTAAATAGATGATGTCTGTTGAAAGGAAAAAGGTTTAATATCTTGGGCATATTATTAGGAATGATAAAAAATAATATCTTCTACATTGTGTAATACAAGAAAAAGTAGAATGTTATACAGGATCTGGCAGAAGAAGTGCTCCCTAATAGGCAAATTTGAGATAATAGTACGATCTGAACAATGCTCGACTCTTCAAAATTTAGTTGTCAAACCAGGGTTAGCTAGGATGACAGCAAACACCCAGAACGGATAAAGAAATCAAAGAAGAAGAAGCAGCAGCAGCGCCTTAATATGTAATGCCTTTCTTCCTACATCAGTACCTTACAGTATCATTACAATCGGACAAAAATTTACGGGGTAGGAACTGGAAAAATTCCATCCACAGGCAAAGTTCTCATGTTCTTTTGTATTATATAAAACTGTTCAGGTTTCAATATCTTCAGTTTTTCAATATTCTTCCCTCTAAAGAGCTCACCTTTCTTCTAGAATCTCTTGTATATTATTCGCAGCGTCTTGTTTGCAATGAGCACAATTGTTACGCACATAATAAAGGCACACACAATATATACACCACACTAAACAAAACACAATACACAAAATCTATCGCACAACACAATGTATAATAAATCTTCTGGATATCAATATTTTTTCATCAAGAAAGCAACTTCGTTTCTTCTGGAGAGAAAAATGCACACAATTATTCCTCATCAAAATTTTCTTTGCTTCATGTAATCATCTCTTTATATTATCTTGATCAATATTGCCCATAAAAAGTTGTGGAATTCTTTCCCAGTCAGGGGATAAGGAGAGGAAGAAAAACTCAATGATGATTATTCTAAAATTAATTATTCTGTTCGAGGATGAGGGAACTGTTTCGTATTATGAATTCAACATTTAAAAAAAAAACAGAGATAAGGGACCACCATGCATTGAAAATCAAACTAAAAATGTTTCATCCACAAAAGTTCTACAAGAAGGAACACATTCTAAACCCCAAACTCAATTCTCTTAATATATTAAGTTTAAATCATAAGGTGAATTGACAGACCCTACTAAATTTTCTATCTTCCTTAATTTTAGCCTGGTTTGCACCAAATTTCATGAGACACTTAAGAGGATCTTGATTCAGAAAAATACCTACATTTGGTTTAAATAAGCAACTAGTTTTTGAATTACGGCTCCCTCCCACCAGAAAAAGCAGTCCTTTCCTTTTCTTTCGGAACGCTTCAGACGCACCCGTCATTTGTTTTCCAGTTTAAAACTTGGCTGTTAAACTTAGGAAGGTCAAAGAATGTATAATGTTTGTTACTAATTAAAACCTTATATTTGCACTATCATTTTTGTTAACAGGTGGCAAATGCATCACAAGACAGCCGATTTATTGTTGTATTGACTCAAGGTATTTCTGAAAGTTTTCGACCACTTGAATTGATACTTCAAATTATGGACACAGAGATGCACATCTGCAGAACTTTTCAAAAAAATAAACCATCTTTGCCAGGTTTGAAACTGTAACCTTGGGCTCAAGAGGTCAACAGTCTGCCACAGATCCACACAGGGATCAGATTTTTAAATTCTACCTAAAATATCAGTCAGATAAATAATAGCTGCAACGAGTTGTTGGGGTTTAGAGTATGTTTCCGCCATGACCTGCTTAGAGACAGACTGATCATAGATGAAGTAAGGGGATGTACGACAAGAACATAATCCATACCACTCCTCCTCCTTATGAGCAACAAAGAACTCATTAAGTTGCTGCCGCTTGAACTCAAGCTTGTACTCGTTGTACTTCTTGATAGCCTCATCGTCCGTGATGTTGTCGTCCTGAGTTTGAAGAAACGCTTTGAATGACATCATAGGGGGCTGAGTATCCATCCCTTGCAGATCTCGGCTGGAAAACACAAAAGGAACAGGATTACCAACCAGAACAAGTAAAATAATGATGGTGAAAGAAATACTGGACATGCATATGACATCAAGCAAACAGAACAGGAGAGAGGAAAGGAAGTACAAGTGTCCAAGCTCACGGATGAAACATGCTAAGCAAGTATCTATGGAACTAATGGTATTACTTGCTAGAGGAGGACTACAAGATAACTTACACAATAATTCAACTCACCACATTGAACTACTATACACAGACTGACCCAAAAGTCCATTAGCATTTGACTAGGCAATACCTCACAGAATATCGGAGGTAGAGAGGTAATAATTTGACATGGGTATTTTTAACACCAACAAAATGTACATTAAAGCTCCACTACCAGTGCCTTTTCCGGTCATGTCAACATGGCGCGATTGCAGCCACATCTCACTACAGCTCTTCTAAAACCGCACACAGGCAGCGTCATCTGTTGGTCATTTTGTGTACTTACAGGTCACCCTGCGTTATGTACATCAAAGACAGTAAGCTAACAAAATGTCAATGCCATGAAGACTGAATTCAACACTCGCTGGTTTATATCATATTTACCTCCCTCGAGGTTTTTAGGACGTATTTTCAGAACCTCATTTTTCTTGCACCAAGCACTATACTCCGCACGGCTCTACTTCTAAATTGATGTTTTGGCAGATTTTGGCTCTATCTGGTGGTTATGTGCTGAAGCATAGACATCCAACCAATCCCAATCTGCCATTCATATCAATTTATATCGGCAGAGCACGATCTGGAAACCTAGTTGCCAACTCTTAATATTTACATTCACCACGTGATTAACCTATCTCGCTCAGCGTGTATGGTATTCGGTACACTTTGCGATCTTTTGCATTTTCCTTCAGTAATTAGTGTGCTTTTTATATTGCTGGAGGGTTCTAGCGACTCTGAGATCAGTGGAGTGTTCCCTTTGTAGGCCATAACCTCGTTCCTGTGCCAGTCATTAGCGGTGAGTGATGTTTTATTTCCTCATTCTCTTTTATTCTTAGTAATATGTTCTCTTATTAGTGTCAGATGATGTTAAGTGAGTGTAGTTTTTGTGAATTTGTTTTCAATGCATATTCATTAGTTTTTCTGAGTACGGTATTACATTTTACAAGGGCTGTTTACCACAGTCGTTTTACATCTGCTGTTCTCGCGGGTGTAGCGGGCTGGCAACAGAGGAAAGGCGATGCTCATTTGTTTTGCGACACTTCAATTTAGAAGTAAGGCCGTGCGGACTATAAATAATTGGACACCTGTTGCTACTAAAGAGCTAGATTTGTGGATTCCAAGAACTGTAAAAATACTGTTGCACAGAGAAAATCCAAAGTAATTAACCATCGCCTCTCTCCAGCCAGGATCAGGGATGAGTAGAAATGAGGAACAGCACCACAGTCTCTCAAGGCAGTGATACAAAGCGTGGTGTAAAAAAATTTGAAACTGTCGAAATGTAACAAGTGAAAAATAGCAGTGTTAACAGCATGTGCCTGTTCATTGCATGTCAAAGCACTTGCCCTTTTCATAAACACCATCACAGTATTCAAATTTTCTTGAGAAAACATATACTGCCGTTACGGAGTAAACACATGCCTTTACGTTTTACATCCACAGAACAGAGCTTCTGCTCCCATTCATTATTAAAATAAGTTCTCTGTCTCTTCTTATTACTCATTCTTAAAACAGAACGGCTCTGCCCATCACAACACAAAATACTGACAACTGCATACCGGCCAATATGCTATCATAACAGTCTTGCCAACCCTGTCCCTACCCCATCACAATAGAGCAGAATCACGGCCTTCGTGATCGTTTTGATAGAAAACTAGAGACAGTACTATAACGAAATTTCAAATTGGTTGGCCAATGAGGAGTGCTTAACAAATAAATTACAATTTAATTAATATTTATCAAAGGAAACTATTACAAAAATTGTACAGAATTACAAAACATGAAGGCGGGCGACTTACGGTGCCACAGGGCACCATGGTGTCTGTGATCACCGCGTTGCCGACCCCTGATATAGCTGTTATGACCGATTTGCAGGCATCAACAGCAATTGATGACAACGTACAGTAAGTATCACCATCCACTTTGTAGACTAGGGCTACAAACTTCAGCATATTTGCTTTAAAGTGATACCATTTGAAGAAGCGAGACATACAGATGAAAATACTAGAAATTTGGGGTACAATGGAAAAAGTAGTGGCTGTGACTCATGACAACGATCGTAATGAAATGCATGCCATAACATTGGGAAGATTTCTCCATATAGCGTGTGAAGTTCATACATAACATGGTTCTGAAAGGGGGACTTTTCAGTTCAAAGAATATCGAGAATCTCACTGGTGTTATGTAGAAAATTAGTAGGAAGTATCTTTGAACAAGCAACACTCTCCCTCAGATCTACAGTGACAGTCTCTGAGACAATCCCCATTCTGAATAGTGCCATATCTGATCTTCAGAAACCATCACACAGTGGATCAGGAATCCTGGTATGTTCCTGCCTGTATAAAGCAATATCGCCCATGAATTATCAGGGAGGCCGTTGAAATACGAAAACACCCAGATAATTACAACCGTGATACAGGCTACAAGCTCAGTGGATCATGGCTACCTATTATCAGAACCACTAGAGAATGATGCTTTACTGTTGCCATTCACTGTCCCTAGAATGGGGCTAAAGTGGTGTCCCTCTTACATCTTAGGGCACCATTCTAAGATCCTTGTTGCTTTCTCCTGGCAACCTTTAATGCTTCGTTTCATTTCTCTGTTGTCTCCTGAGGAAGTAAGGCAAGGTTCCTTTTGAAACGCATAGTGTGTGTTTATAATTGATTACACGGCATAAGCCCAAAAATATACTTCATGAAATAGTTACAAGGGCCATGAAAGACTAAATGATAATTTTTTTTTCCCTTTTAAATTTCGGATTACCCACTCGAGAGAGCCAGCAAAATCACCTGGTATCTGGAGCTTGTAAGGCAGCATTATGCAAGAATATAATTCATTGTCAGCAAATGCTTCTAATAATATTAAATCATCACGTACCTGAAAGAAGTTCCATTATCCCCACTTCCAAGTGTTTATTACTGTTGGAAAGCAAAGTTTTCACAGCTAAAAATACTAGCTGTGAAATATACATGTACAGTGAAATCTCGATACAGTACCTTGGGGACGCAAACAAAATATTGTTGTAGAGGAGTTATCGTTATAAAGAGAATTTGGAATAACACCTTCTCGTGTCAATTACTGAACAGATTAAAACCCGGAAATTGAATTACATTAATTATCTATCACATGGTACCATTTAATTTAATTACCACACATACAGTGCATACGATTTGCAAGAACAGAAACACAGAAAGAAATATGTAATTACAGTACTGTATCTTACCTACGTTCAATAGAGTACAGTCATGTTGACAATGTGCACTAATTATATTTTCGTACACTTGCAGCACCTGATATTCACACTATCACTATTGTAAACTACTTCACTTAAAAGAAATCTGACATGGTAGTCTATTTGACAGTTTTAACAGAAAGTGATTTTCTGGAACACATGGAACACTCGATAGAAAATTCTGCAGCGCTTCACAAGATGCAACAGCTTGTGGAATAGTAAGCAATGGTTCGTTTCATCGTTCTTCTCCATCTACCGCCTGGATTCCCTGAATTTCCTCCAAAATTTTTTCATCCTTGAGTTCAGAGAACACAAGGATTTCGTCATCAACCGAAAGGTATTCTTCCGCGGCTGGAACATTCTCATTCTCACCAAGCTGTTCGCCGTAGTTAGAAAGAACACGACCCAGTACGTTCACACGTGCATCATACTCAAAATCGTTGCAGTCAACCTCGTCTTCAGGTTGAAATCCTGCCTTTCTCCAACAATTCCTCACAGTCTCCGGTTTCACTCGTTGCCAGTTTGCAGCTATCATTTCACAGGCTTGTTTTATATTAACGTGTTGCGCATTTAACAGATTTCTTTCTAAGTTTGTGATAATCCTCTCGCCCAAGTTGGTTCTGTAGTACCCTTTAAGACACTTTATTATTTCCGTATCTAAAGGTTGCAGGATCGAGGTACAATTCGCCGGGAAGCAGGAGACTTCCACATGTTGCATGACCGGTAGTTGCTTGTGAGCTGCACAATTATCCACGATGAATGCAATGTTCCTTTTCTTCTTCATTTCAGCATCCAGTTTCAGAAGCCACTCTGAGAACATAGTAGCGGTCATCCATGCCCTCTTGTTTGCGTTGTAGTCAACTAAAATTTGAAATGAGAAAACGCGTAATGAGGCACAGTGTACAGTAGAGTACACATTAAAAAAGAGATTCAGAAAATTTGACAGATGTAATTTTGCAAAGAGTGACTTTAAAATGACTTACCTGGCAAACTTTTAGCATTTCTGAAGCATCCAGGCTTAAGACTTCTTCCTATTATGAATGGCTGGAGCTTGCGCGCTCCTGTCTGGTTAACACACAGGAGAACAGTTAAACGTTGCTTGGATTTTTTGGCTCTACAGCATTTCTCTCCTTTCAAAGACAAGGTTTTCTCAGGGAGAAGTTGATAAAAACCCATTCTCGTCCACGTTATAGGTATCTTCTGGTGTGTATTTCTGCCATTTCTTTCACTGAATTACTTTGCCAATGATCAGCATCACCTGTCGCAGAAGACTTCTCTTCTCCTTGAATTGATTTAAAAGTTATACCATGACGATCTCTAAACCTAATAAGCCACCCATTGCTGGCTCTAAAGTCGTCTACACCCAGCACGTTAACAAACTTTCTACTTTGGGCACAAAGTAGTGGCCTGTTAACTGGAACATTGAGGGCTCTTTCTCATTGAACCACTTCAACACTACAGCATCAACGTCGCTGTGAGTCGCAGTTTTTATGCGCTTTCTTCCAGGATTTACAGCATTTGATTTTAACGTTTCCTGAATCTTTTCTTTTCTTCCAAAACATAGCCACTGTCTATTGCGAAAGGCCGTGTTTTCTTGCTACGTCTGTTTCATTCCCCCATTTATCTAGAGAAATGAAATTCATTTTAAAGGGTCCGTATTGAACTTTGATTAAACCAAATTAAAATAAATGAGGTATAAACATTCATAAATGTTTATTTAATAAACACTATTTAATTTGTATTGAAAATATGGATTTAACTCATTTTAATTTGGTTCCCCTATCTATTTAGTTAATCATCGTTAATTTCTGCTGTAGACTTATCTGTTTCCGGGAACGTGAAGCCATGCTGTAAAGAATATAGTAATGTACATACAATACAGAAAAGAGCACTTCAAAACACAACTGTGGCAATGAAAACAGTAGCTGGAATGTACGACAATGTACAGTACAGTACACTAATGAGAGCGCAACGGTTTCTAACAACTACTGTATTACTGTTTAAATCTTAAAGGTATGCATTCCTTGTAGACCTTCTTGGAATTCTATAGCTGGTGAATTCCTAGAGTTCCACAATAAACCTACCCTCAGATAAGCAGCTACCGTACAGTATACAGTAATCACTTTCTTCCTTTGCTTACGCAACTGAAAAGTTCGTTCTTCATTACGCAGTAACATATGATCCTGATCATTTTTGTGCTTAAATCATCATAGTAAGAGGGGATGTTCGTCGGAGGGAACTGAAAAATGGATCAAAGTAGAGAGATTTTTCGTAATAGATAGTATCATTGCATCGAGAAAAAAATAACATTGTATCAATGGGTTTTATGCTGGGACCACATTATTTTATCGTTATAGAAGGGATAATTGTACCGATAATCCTTTTACAGAGATTTCACCAATTTACTTTCGATTTTATGGATAGCTCATGCACCCATCATTTAGCAGCCTGTACGATTACATTTCTACCGACCCCTCATGTTGTTGCCGACATTCCGAGGCACACAGCTGAACAGCCCCTCCACGTCAGTGGTTTGTCATGACGTACTTGTTTCCTGGTTCACATTGGTTTTGGTTTTACACTTGATCTCTTCCTTCTGATACGAAAACCAACTATCCGGTTAGTACCGCATTTCTCCAAATCCAAGACGACGGGTTTTTCTCAGAATTGCACTCGCGACCTAACACTAATGAACGCCACTGGCAGCTATCACGGTAACCACGCCCCACAAAAGGTGTTGGCAATCAACGTCCATCCGCGTCTTTATTATGCATCACTAGCCGCGGCAGCCAGCTGTTCAGTAAAGTCACTGGTTCTTGGAAAACAGTGAAGAATGAAAGACATTCTACTAGCCTTTATAAAAACTTTCCTGAAATCAGCAGAATGGCATCACAACATGTCTCTCTTGAGCCGATAGCAAGGATGATCATAATATACTGCCGAGCCCCAGCTGTGCAGGAAATGTCATTTAAATCGGAATAGCAAGGATGCGACTCTTAGAATTCTTAGAAAGGCCAAGGTTACTCAGTGGCGGAGTTACAACCTGTTTACTGTACACGGCGCTTAATAAAATGGATGGTTGCATTGCATACACACGTAGAACAGGTATTGCCGACAAATTTTCAACAGCACTGAAAATAATGAATAACTCCTCATCCATCATTAACATAGTTCTGTATTGTAAACAAGAAAGCCCATCTCAATCTCCGTAATACTAGAGATTAATCTCTTGTGAATTGTTTTATATGAAGTTCATGTTCCTCAGTTCAATATAGTAATTTTAAGGTGTATTTTATTTAGATTTAGTAAATACATTCGATCCTCTCTTCTGTGGACTCCGTTGGTTCTGTGGAAAAATGTCAGTTATGAGAGGCGTTTGCTAAAACAAGGTTGTAAGAATTGAGAGAATGTTTTAAGGGCAAAACACATCTACCTTAGATATAAGCAGAAATCATTGTTTTTATTATTCCAAATATTTGCATGGGAGATGTTACAAGTGGCTTTTCAGCCTTTACATACATTACATTCAGCTGGGTGAGAGCACATTTTACTTTACAGCGATATTCTCGACCCGGTGTGCCACCCAAATTCTTTATTCAATTAACCTCAACTTTCAGGTTATTCAGGATTTCTCGTGCTTTTCCTTGTAACATTGGCCCACTCACTCACAGTTTCTTTGCTCGAACACATTTGAACCACTCATATACCGCACTGTCCCTCCTATTCGTGTTTACTGGGCGATTGAAATGCTACAGTATTCCTGTCTCAACAATTAGCACATGAAAGTCCAGCTTAACTGAACTAGCTGACCTCAACCTTATCAGCTACAATCTGAGTTACAAATAAAATTATGAAAGTTGGGTTGGAAAATCCCTTGGTAACTTGTGAGTAAACAGTGACTCGCACATTCCTAGGTAACTAGAATTCTCAGAATGTACACTAATTAGAAGACAAGATGACCCTAAGAAAAGGTTTGGGGATTTATTTATTTAATCATACGGTGAATTTATACAATAAATATACAAAAGGCAAAAATCAAACTTTAAAGTCCATCCTTCTCAGCCATTCAGATAAACCGGGTGTGAGAGCAAACAAATCATCAGGAGTGTCAGCGTATGAAGAGGACAGCGTTGGACCAGGTGCTCAATCGTCTGTTCTTCCAGGTTACAATCACACATGGTGAACTGATCCAACTCCACTTGTACCTGAAATAATTGCAACAACCATGTCCAGTCCTTAACCTGTTGATATAGCACAAGAGGTTCCTCGGTAGGTCAAAACCGTTTGGCTTCTTTGTGGGATCAAGATGGCGGGCACTTGTTCCCAATGTTTTTGTTGACCACTCCGGCTTCCAGCTTTCATTTAGGTCAAATCCATCAGCAATGAGTTGCCCTGCAGTGACACTTGCTGGTCGTCTTAACTGCAGTCGCTGCTGTGATGGATGGCAGAATTCTCAGTGCAGTGGCAAAGAGGGTGATGCAAAGATTTTTCTTAGTTTCCCTCAGTAGAGCTTGCTTCCGCCTTAAGTGGAGGGATGTGACTCGGCACAGGTAACCTGCGACATGGAGTTGATTTGATCGTACCAGTAATGCAACGCATTGTATCGATCAATTCTGTGTCTACCTTCTTCACATGTACACTTTCCAACCAGACAGGAGCACAGTACGCAGCAGCAGAGTAGACAAGGCTGATGCCAGTTAAACGTAGATAATCAGGAGAGGCTCCCCAGGAGGTACCACAGAGCTTATGCAGTCGAGGTGCGCGGCTGTGAGCTTGCATCCGGGAGATCGTGGGTTCGAGCCCCACTGTTGACAGCCCTGAAGATGGTTTTCCGTGGTTTCCCATTTTCACACCAGGCAAATGCTGGGGCTGTACCTTAATTAAGGCCAAGCCGCTTCCTTCCAACTCCTAGGCCTTTCCTATCCCATTGTCGCCATAAGACCTATCTGTGTTGGTGCGACGTAAAGCAACTAGCAAAAAAAAAAAGAGCTTATGCAGTTTGTTGTTTCTTGCGGCGACTTTACGAGAAAGCTTAGTGATGTGCTCTTTGTAGCTCAGGGTTCTATCTAAAGTGACTCCAAGATATTTTGGGAAAGGACTGTACCTCAGCTTTCGTTGAGCAGAACTCTCAGTTTGTAGTTTGCAGCACGATTCGCTAGATGGAAACAAGAGACTTCAGTTTTTGTTGTGCTGGAGATCAATCTCCAGGTCTTAAAGAAAGTTGACATCTTATTGTGGTCCTCCATAAGAATCTGTCTTCCAAGTTATTACTCTGTGTTACCAGTGTGATGTCATCAGCATAGATGAACTTAGTTGATGTGGTTGGTAGATCATGAATGTACAAATTGAATAGCAATGGTGCTAAAACAGATCCCTGTGGTAGACAGTTATTAGTTTTCGTTTGTGGTTTCTAGTGTTACCTAGAAACACTTCGAACTGTCTTTCACTAAGCATGCTAGATATTAGATCCATGACTTCTCGTCTTGGTACAACGTGCAATAGTTTATAGATCAGTCCCTGTCGCCAAAGTGTTACATGCACCTGTCAAGTCGAAGAAAACAGCTGTTGATTTCAGTTGTCCTTGAAAACCAGCTTCGATGTGTGTAGTCAGGGCAAGAACTTGATCGGTGCAGCTGCATCCATATCAGAATCCAACTTGTTCAGGAGTAACAACGTCGATGAGCGGAGCTATTCTGGTTAGGAGGATTTGTACAAGAAGCTTGAATATGCAACTGGACAGTGTTATTGGTCGATAACTTTCGGGGCTGTCCTCAGGTTTGAGAATGGCTATAACTTTTGACAGTTTGAATTGTCTGGGCAATCTGTTCTCTTGGAGTATGTAAGTGAAGATAGAAGTGTGCCAGTATATACAATGTGGGCCCATGTTCTTAATAAATTCATTAGGCCTATAGATGTCAGGACCTTGCCAATTTTCAGTTGTTTAATAGCATTTTCTACTTCCACTGTGGAAAAGGTCTGGAAAGCGGCTCGTTTCTCGGGGCACTACGCTTGAGTTTAGAAAGGTTACATCTTAATATTCTGGTATGATTCTTGACCCTCTTTGTCCTTATGAGCTCTATGATCCTGTTGGCAATAATAATAATAATAATAATAATAATAATAATAATAATAATAATAATAATAATAATAGGACACTCAGTTTAGGATGCAGCTTTAATCTACAATTGATTAGGACTTTCACATTATTAAATATGTAAATAAAAATAGCTTAATGACTGGATTTGAAAATACTTACATTTTTTTTGGATCAACACTTTAATAATAATAATAATAATAATAATAATAATAATAATAATAATAATTTGAAAGATGTCTCGGAGAACACTAGCCCGATAATTGAACAAGTCCCCAAGTTACTTGCTAATTTTGATATAAATCAATTTCACAAAAATGTTCAATTATAAACCTTTACATATCCCTCCGGTCATAATGACAGCTTCCACCTTATCCCCTCCTCATGCCATGACTTCACCGCCAACTTCTATACAACACACGTGGCAACGGGGAGACAATTACCAGACCTCCTCGAGCGGCTAAGGTGACCAGTCATTGCTCTTCCAAATAAGGGGTAAGCGGTCTTAAGACTCATTTTTTGGACACTAATTTTCAAAGCACTGAGTACATCTTTTCTCTTTCATTTTTTGATTCTTCAATTCACGCTCATTGAGTCTTATTTTCTCCACCTATGAATTTGTTGAACTCCCAGTTGAAATTCGAGGACACCTGGTTTTGTCTTTAACCTATGTTTAATGGAACTGGATATTTGCCTCTGCATATACGCAGTTTCAGGCGTGATCAATCCTGTGATGTGTTACTACTCCGTTAGTCAACTACTATATGTGATTTTTTCATCTGACTCATGTCTATGCAATGGAGTGAGATTTGACTGGTGACTATTCTAATTACCTTCTTCATCCCAAGGAACATGGAATAATCATTTTTATGTACATAACATTTGTATTCATTGACTGATAGCAATATGATATCCTATGTGATTTTATTTACTTCACTATCGGCTCTATGTTGTGTTTAATGTTTTAACCTCCGTCAATACGATTGTAGTGTTTTTACTTTTATCTATGTCGTACATTGTTAGAAGTTATCACACTAGTTTTAAGGCTATTGATTGTCTCAAATGTAAACGTCGGATCTTAGGGAACCATATACTTTAAGGTCACTAGGTTCAGGGCCCTGATCAAACTTTTGGCTAAGGTTTATTTTGGCTGAGGATGCTTACGGCAGTAAAGCGAAACATATCCCAACTTACAACACCAGTGTAATGTTTGTATCCTAAATGTAAGGACTGATAAGTATTGGAAAGGGGGTATATTTTATTGTTCTTATTTTAATTTTTCTAATTTGGCTGTGCCATTTGGCCACAACCGTTCAAGACGAGAAAAGGAGTCCCCACGATCAGTGAAACAAATTGTCATTGGTAAGGAGACTCTTTGTCCAACATTGCTGTTGAAGGATATTTTCAATGTAACTGCCCACTGTTTGTTGCTATTGATCTCAATTCCCCTGGTTTTGAGCCAAATGACAGACTTTCCATCATGACCACAGTCCCTTTATTTTTTGTGAGGCATTTTTTTCATTACTTCAAGGTAGTCTTGAAGGGTATACAATCTTGACTGCAACTTTTAAGCATATTCTATGTCTCCAAAATCATTGTTAGGCAGAAAACCATGACCACAAACAAGTAAAATGTTATTTTTATTGGGTTTTTTAAATGTTGGATATAATTACAATATGGCTTTCAACATTAGGACAAGCTTAATGTTTGTTCTTTTGCCTCTGCAAGAATCTGACCACGGTGTTGAACATTCTTTTCCTACCTCAATATATTCATTTATGTGCCTTCGGAAACAAGAGCCTGCATCCACTGAACTACGATCGGCCTGACCTACCCATAAATAACAGAATGCTTTATTTGAGGCACCGTCATGGATTCTGTAGCTGTAAAGCCGTAACAGAAGCTTGTAAAAACACAACAATGGCACAGATTGCAGAAGAGGTGGACTTCTTTGCATACTGAAGAACATAATTTGTGGTAAATCCACTTCCTCACTTGCGTGGCGCATGTCCCTTTTCATTTCAATACAAGCCCCTTCTCCTTCGTGTGTAGTCAGTTTCTGTTGGAGATCATCTAGATCTTGCAAGATTTTCATCTGCGTAATCAAGAAATCACACGTGTTACAGGTGTCTTTCTTCAGAGGTTTTCTACAAAAATTAAATTTTGAATAAAACACCTTTTTGTACGTAAACAAGGATAGAAGTACAGAGTTCTTGCTCTTATTTTAAATCATACATGACAGGAACAGTGACATGATTAGGAAGAAATTGTGTACCTGTTTGTTCTCAGCAGTAGTGTGATTTACACCTTGGGAAATTTATGTGATTCAATATCTCAGAAAATTTTGTACCACTCAGTTGGTTTACAGCTGGAGCTTTTCCTGTATTTTTTTCCATTTTCTCACATTCGAGTTCCATGTCTGTCCCATTAAAGTGCTGTCTCGATTGTAAGCGATGGATTCAAAACTGCGTCTGTGGTCATTTACTGTGCGTGAGAAACTTAAAGTTGTAAGCGAAGCTGAAATATTCGGAAATCGTGGCATTGGCAGAAAGTACGAAATTGATGAATTGTGTATTCGTCATTGGCGGAAGAAGGGAAAACTTCTAAAAAGTAACGGTGATCGCAGAGCGTTCTGCGGGCGGAGTGCAGTGTTTCCAGAAATTGAAGAACGACTCCACAAATTTGTGATAGAAAAATGTGAGTTAGGATAGGGTGTTTCTAATGAAATGTGTCAATTGAAAGTACTAGAGATCTCATAAAAACTCAAAACACAGGGTTTTACAGCAAGCCGTGGATGGATCAGAAACTTATCAGAGAAAGGGATTGTGCATTCAGAGACGTTCGTCTATTTCACAATGTCTCCCTGGGGCGTATGAAGAAAAATTAACGGCCTTTCAGTGTCACATCATTTATTTGAGGAAGCAAAATTCTTATTTGCTGTCAGAAATTGGGATTGCTGACCAGACACCTGTCTATTTTGAAATGCCGTTGGAAAATACAGTGGATACAAAGGGTTCTAAGAGTGTAACCATCAGAACAGGTGATAATGAAAATCAAACGATGCACGGTAATGTTGTGCGTATGAGCGGATGGATCCAAATGCCCTCCATATGTGGTTCTGAAAAGGAAAACGCTTCCGAAAGGAAACTTGCCGTCCGGTGTTATTGTTAGAACACGAGTCTGGCTGGATGGACAGTGCGTTAGTTGAGGACTGGGTGAAGTGCATTTGGCAGAGTAGCCTGGGAGCTTTGTTACAAAAACAAAACATGCTTGTGTTGGACAGTTACCGAGAACATACAATTGATGCCGTAAAAGATATGATGAGGAAAGGAAAAACCGATCTTGCGATAATTCCCGGAGTACTCACTTCTATTCTACAGCCGTTGGACGTGTGCGTGAAGAGGCCTTACAAAACTGCGATGAAACAGTTGTACACCAAATGGATGTCTGATGGTAAACACGCATTAACACCAACCGGACAAGTAAAGAGGCCTGAAGTGGGACTAATACGCAGCTGGATCAAGACCACATGGGCACGCATTCCCAACGATATAGTGTCCAAAAGCTTTAAGAAATGTGGGATTTCAATTCCTCTGGACAGTAGTGAGGACGGCTATTTGCGGAAAGATGCCAGCGACAAAAGTTCCTACGGTGAAACTTCAGATGACGACGGTGAATTGTGAATGATCCGAGTACTGGACCGATTTTATTTACGATTTTTGTGATGATTTTATTAATTGTAAGCTGTTTGAATTTGTATTTGTGGTACATTTGAAGAAAATTAAATAGGTATGTAAGTTATTTAATATTTTCCCCCCCATATTTTGCCGTTTCAAATTTAGGCTGTGGGTCTTATTCAGTGGCGGGTGGTATTCGGAATTATACGATAAGAGGCCAAATGAGTGAAGGAATTCTGGCCATTGACATACAGGATATTAAAACTAATGTTTGTTGTTCAGCAATAATTAGCTAAAATCATGAGAAATAATGGGATTATCACGAGGCGGGGAAAGCAGTGGAAAATTGGGAGTCTCCTGCCTGTATCCTTTTTTGTAGATGGACATTATGGTGTAGGGAGCAAATAGAAAGAACGAACAAGGTCAACTTGGACGAGCTGAGCGGATACTCTGGTAATTTAATAAAATAAGCGGGGAGAAAAGCAAGACAATGTGGTTGATCACAGAAAAAAGAGAAGTGCAAGATACTGTAAGATTAAGGGACAAGGCCTAGAAACTTTGTTCCAAGTACTTGAGAAGCAAACCAATGTTGGATTGGGCATGGAGATCATTAAGACAGATACAACAGGAAAATTACACCAAAGGAACTTTACCTGGAAGGAGGAAGTGTAAAGAGGTGGTGTATACGGTGTATTATGGTCCTATAATGACATATGGAGCAGGTATCTAGAAAGTGAAAAAAGGACAGGAAAGTAAAATCCAAGCAAGTGACATGAAATGAGGATGTGAGGAAGGAAGCCTGAGTAGAAAAGTTTTCAGACAGAATAGAGAGAAATAAACCGATAATATTTGAGCATGTAAGGACATCAAAGAGGACAATGGAGATTTAGATTTAAAGGAAGGAAAATGAGAGGTGGCAAGACTAAGGTGTGGTTGGACAAGAAGACCAGAATAAGAAGGAAGCTGCACTGGAACTTAGCTGAGGAGCAGCAATGGTGGTCAGATGGAGGATAATGGAAAGGTGCCATTAACATCCTGACCCAACTGGAGCCAGATGATATTCTTGTATTAAATTAGTATATCTTTAACATTTTACTTGGTTCTGAAATGATTCTACAGTATACCTTCCTCAATGTAGACGCTACATCGCTATGAGCCTCACTGGCAAACTGTAACCAATAAATTCAAATTCAAAAATTCAGTAACCTTTGGAAAGACATCTCACAGACATTACAAAACCAACACTACTACTTCTAACACAACATATAGAGGAGACAAACGGGAAGGACAAGGCCAGAAGGATGATGGCTCCTCAGCGTGAAGCATGCATTCACGGAAACTATACAGCCACGAAAGGTAGAGAAGGAGTAAACAGAGGAAGTAAGCTGCTAAGCCACCAACACCATGCATGCACATCGCCCGCTGGTTACCTTTGGCTATTGGTATGGTTCCCGTAAGCGTGCTGGGAGTTATAGTTCTCGTGACCCCAAGAGCCTCCGTAGTTGCCGTAGCTCGAGCCGGCAGCCCCCTCGTGGCTGTACCCGGCCGCACCTCGACGGTCCTCCCTGCACAGAGACCCCCTGCCCGTTACGAGAAAAGTTCCCGAGAGCGAGATGACACACGAAAAACACCATGCACATAATCAAAGAAGATAGAACAAGTGATGAAAAGCAGAACAATGACGTCAGTGAAATTCTAGAATAGAAACAATGACTTACCAAAGCACATGTTCACACAACAGGAGGACACACAAACAGACAACTCCGGCAAGGGGGCGAAGAAGCCCCCACCCAATACTTGTTATGGATTTTCACCGATAACAAGAAGTCTGACCATTATGTATGTTATATTCAATTTCCTGCTTACACCATTCGCTTAATATTTACCAAACATTATATAGTTCACATTTAGAACATACCACTCCAACCATATTTATTACCAGAACAGGGAAGATTGTACAGCTGCTGTTTTCTTGTTGATTGTCACACTCTGATAAGACTAATGGAGAAAATGTGCAGTGTGTAAGAGGTGTGTTAAATTAAAATGCACCAGGACTCATTCATAATATAAACTGATACAAAGAAATTACAAAGTAAACAGACAAGTCATGTACAGAAATATAGGAATATGAACACACAAAAGGATAAACACAATGACAGCATTGGAAGAGGGAGCAACAGAAAAGGAGAAAGAACTAATGTGAAAACAGAAAAGGACAATCTTCAAACCAACAGGCTCTCTCGTCAATCCCAACCTTTTCTTCTGAGATCATTTCTACCTCCCAGCTTCATCACGAGGGCAGGCATCAACACTTCAGGGGTTATCTTGGAAGATCTTCATACTTGATGTGAGAAATGTGGAGTAAGAAAAGAGCTGGAAAAACATTGGAAAAGGGAAGAAACAAAAAGATAATAAAGAATATAGATGACAAAAGACCAAAAATCAGAGAACAGACAGAAAAGGAACCCTCTTCCAATGGTGTCGCTCTGTTTATCCTACTATTTCCTATCTTCCTATCAATGACTTGATTTGTTACTTGTATAAGTCTTTCCTTAGCTTACAAACAGGAACAGTTATCTGAAGTAAACTTTAAGATATTAGATATTACATATGACAGATGTTAAGAATAGAACAAAATGGCCAGCCGGACACCAGTGGAATCCAAACCCACAGCGTTCGGATGTGTCAGATCCTCTTACTGAGCTATCGTGGCTTGAGTCATAGATCTGTTCTTTTAAAAAGGATCAAAGCTACAGGTCTTACGTCTCGCGAATAATTTAAAAAAAAAATACTATCATAGAAGAAAACCTCGAGCTGTATATTCCAACAGGCAACCCACGGAATGTTGAATACCATCCAAAAAGAAAGATGAAGGTTGCTGCCTAAATTACTTCAACACCAGCTTTCAGTTCATTATCAATGTGAAAACATTTGAACTACAGAAAATTCTTGAAAGACTTGTAACACAAGAAAGGTCAAGAAACCCACAATTCCTTCTCTAACTCCTCTTGCAAGATCCTCGCAACATGTAGACCCAGGAAGTCTATGGCCCCAGCTAACATATAGACATTTTGATTTAGAACCCTTTACACAGCCAGCATGTCAATCCTAACATTCTGTTTTACCCCAGCAGATGGCAGAGAAACTGATCTCTATATGGCTGTGTTTTATTTGATTTTGTTGGGCAAACATCAAATGTGTCAACAGAGATGTTAATCTACCTAACTCTGCTGGGTTTGAACTCTACCACTGACCAGCAGAAAGAACTGTCAAAAACGACTCACTCCGCTGACTGCCATCTGCTGATTAGTTTTATTGGGTAGCGCTTATGCTTCCAAAGGACGCACGCCGACAGCTAACCGCTGCAGGAGAACGACTACATTCACTTGCCACTTTTCCCATCTACGACAGCTTGTTAATGCGCATGCATACCTGAGGGACTATGACACACTGTTTCACGTTTCTTAAATTTACTTAAAAATATTGCACTGCTAATAATGTTACAACCTTGCTCGAGGCAGGATTTAGAAGTATAAAACCCACCACGTCTTTGGTGATAGCCTGGAACTGGCATGGCCTTGCCAGCAGAGAAACCTAGTCTGCATGATGCTATGTAGTAATGTTGCCGACATGACCATATCCCCCTCAAACCAGTTCAAAAAGTCAACAAAAAAAATGGAGAAGCTCAGAAGCATGTTAATATGATGAAAGAAGGTGTCGAGGGTACATTATCTCCAAGCAGAGAGCACGTTAGTACTTACCCAACAGCACCTAAGGCAGAGAAACGAGAATTTCAACATATGTTTCAAATAATAATTACTCTTTTTGTTGTTACTGCTTCTATGGTTTTCAAGGATAATGAGGTGCAAAATGTTTAACCTGTAAGAATTATTTTACGTGCCAGGAAATGTAAACTTGATGGTGTATTTTACCACTGGGTTGAACCGGGAATGAGCTTTTATCATAATTTTTACTGTCCGAGCCACTCAGCCCAGCAGTAGATGTTTATCAATCCTTAGAAACTGTGTGTTTACATGGGTGAATAAATTTATTGTTGCCATAAAAATCCAAGAAACTATTAAAAAGTATCATACTGTTGTTCGGTTTATATCCAACCGACTACATAATGCTACTGCCACATGGTGAGTGACCGTTTGGACCTATGGACCACCTGTTGTAAGCAGTGTCATCTCTGACCTTGAAGGTGTGTCAGTATTGTGAAATGTCAAAAATCAACCATTTGGGAAGGGAATGTTATGGGTCTTTTCTCCACTTGCTTCTTGTATGCACGCACAGTGAAATGCACCAGGCAGGATTAAAATGGAAGACAGTCGTCACAACAGATGAAGCACAGGCTCATCTGTGCACATTGGAAGGTCTATGGAAAGCTTGGATGGAGGACTGGGACAGAATTCCCATACCTATGCTCCACCACAGTTTGCTTTAATGGAAACTTAAATGTCATGCGATAGTCTGCAGTGTTGGGGGTTCAACACGACACGACCAGTGGTGGCACTCCACACTGACACAAAACTGTGCACCTTTAACAGTAATGGGGAGACCATCCAACTATACGGCAGTGAAACATGGAAGACGTTAAAACAAATGACTAGATCCTACAGGCATATGTTCATAAGTGTGCAAAGAATATCCCAAGGAAATGGTGGACCAAGAAGTCTCACAAGAGCTGTGTAATATGATAAACCAATTCCCAATTGACAGTGGAGGTGAATCCGGCACGTGTTGCAGCACAATGAAAATGTCGCCAGTCAAGCCCTGGAGTGAAAACTGTAAGGCCCAACATACAGATACAGCCCAAGAAATCCTTGGAAACAAAATCAAAGCAGAAGGCATATCCATGGCAAGGAAGAGAGTCCAGTGGTGGAAATGTCCTGTGCTACTGTGTGTTCGATACTTGTTCTAGTGACAGCAAAACAGGACCTGATGACAACTTCCTTGTCCCATCTCCATGACAAAGAGGTCATGGAAAACAAATCATAGCACAGGTGAAATATTTGACAAATAAAACAAGCTAATGTACGTAGCCAATAAGGAACTACTAAATTCTAAACGGCAAGAGTTATGTATCAAAAAAAAAAACCACGAGATTGAGCAAGTAGAAAGTTGTGCTAACTGGGGGTATCATTACTACCAAGGAGGGAACAGAAACAGGTTTAACAAAGCACAATTTGTTTCTTGAATACGAGGAAAGCAGTTTGCCCGAGTCTGACAATTGGTTTTGCAGGTTGAATTTATGCCGACAGCCTACATCTTATGTACAGATTTTCAAGACTCTCTAGAAGCCCACAATGACAAGAATAGCTCCTCAGACCAATCTCACAAACGATCGCATTAATTGATGAATAATGATTTTTCACCACCGCATTTGTACTCTAAATCGACTCTCAACCTATTAGGTTGTGTTATCTATAATTTTACAAAGTTTATTCCACATACTCAATATTGTACAATCATTGTAATGTCTATAAATACATTACAATATGTTATCAAGGGACTAGTTTTGACCCTATGTGGGTCATCATCAGCCTAAATAAGATACACTTTTGATTTGCTGATGTCCTAAGTTACATTGTGGAAATAAAAATTGAAAGAGTGAACTGTGTATGTGGTGCGGTAATATACATATAAACAACAAAAAGAAACAGCGGATCACGTTACAAACTATCAAAACTCAAACCATAACTGGCCCAATTCGAATACACTTAGTTCAACTACCACAATGATCACAGAATCAGAGCTAGCTATCACAAAAATCCCACTAGATACACAAGATGAATTAAGAATTGAGGTAAAAAAGAAGCTCAACCATATCCTTTCTTGTAATAACTCACCCAACCTTTCTGGCAACATAAGTAACAAGAAAATAATAGCGGAGCAAAAACTTCTACATGTCCTAAAAAAGAAAATAAAAGACAACGATCTAATTGTGACCAAAGCCGACAAAGGCAACACAACAGTAATTATTGATAAAAATGAATATATCAGTAAAACAACTGATTTCTTTATAGATAGTTCCTTTTCCATAATTAAAAAAGATCCAACGCAAAAAGTTCAAAGACTCTTCAAACAAGCCTTAAAAACACTTCCTTTCTGCTTACCGAACAAGAGAAAAGTCAACTTATAAGTATGAACCCGGGTCTTCCTACTGCCCGAGCTCTCCCGAAGATACATAAGACTGGTGTTCCCATTCGTCCAATCATTAATTATAGACCAAGTCCATTGGACAAAATATCACAATTTATCCAAAGGTTCTTAAGGAATAACTACCAATTTTCATTTAAGAAGTCCATTAAAAACACATTTGAATTAATAGATAAACTAAATAAGTTCAGCATGCAACCAGATTATTCTCTCCACTTTTGATATTATAAACATGTACCCCAGCATTCAAATTTCCAAGTTAATTCCCATCATTGAAAATAATCTGAACAAAAAGTCCCATGAGTCGAACATTTTTTTTTTTACCTTCTAAATGTTATTCGGTAGGGTACTAGGGGTGATAGTACACATTTCCTAATCATTAAAATGTGTGTCAAAAGCGTGGGTTCTATTCCAAATCCATCTGCGACGCACATATGGAGTAAAGGTATACGACATTGTTCATGGCGATTCGTCCGTCGAATGAGGATGTTAAAGAGGTTATATTTCCTTTACTTCATAACAAATTGCTACAAAAGTATTTACGCTAAAGTGAGATAAATGCTTGCCAGTTACTATTCTCACATTGTATTGAAAAGAAAAACTACTTATTCAATAGATAAACAATAAATTGAATTCATAATAAAATTAATGATCCTACGATGCATCAGTGGCGTTAATTACGAATATAAACTTTACTTTCTCCGTAATGCGCATCCTCGTAAATAGTACTAGAGAAAAAATAATACATAACCTGAATCGCATCCAGGTTACATTTTCAGTCTTTTTATTTTCTATAACAGTTTCAGTTTCGTTATACAGTTAATTAATTTTAACATTCCTTCATATGTGTATATTCCAGTCCTAATTCTGTTTTAGACCTGAACTTCCATATTATAGCTTAATAAGATTCTGATCTTGGATTCTAGTAATACAATTTCAAAAGGAATAGAGCTAAAAAAACGAAAACACCAGGGAACACGTATACCACCACGCTAAATTTCACTATATTTCCAGTAACCTTATTACCAACCCAATAAAAATGTTACTACATCTTCCACATTACAATACCGTTGTTAAAATCCGTTGGTAATACACAACAAATTAATTAACTTCTAGTTTGCAAAACTGCAGCCTACGTATATGGCTGTTTACCTGAGTCGTAGTACAGGCCCCAAGTTAGTTAAAGTTCCTCCGTCGATACAATCATCATTCCCCCACCCTTCCGCCTTAAGCCACCTCCCAACTCCCCGTCCCTCCCTTCGAACGCCACCCGCTTCACTGGGTTGCTCCTCCCTTCACCAGCTTTCCTCCCTTCCTATTCCCATTACTCTAGTTGCACATTACCGGTCAAGTCGTTCACATTGCGTGCAAGGTGAGCATTGATCCATTTTCTTCGTTTTTCGCCATTCCTTTCTTTAAAAAATCTTGCGTTAATTCTAATTTTTTCATCATCAGGTGCTATTGGTTCCAGCTTGGATTGGGAATTCTCCTCCTATCACAGGAAGAATCCATTATAAGAAGTCGCATGGTTTTGCCTACATTTAATTTCTGTATCAAAAATATTGGACCGTAAGCAGAAACCCTCTGCGCCAACATTCAACATTCAATTTTCTACCTGAAGATGCACTTGAAATATAGAATTCAATAGCAGCATCTGGACTTCGTATTCAAACTGGCATCTTATACTTTTAATGTGCAGTTTTAGAGTATTCACTAAAAAAGGGCAACATTTTAATCATTATAGAAAATCGTTGTGATAATATTCATATAGTCTAATTGCAACGTATGTAAACCTGAAATTTTATTTGTCATTGATCAGTACAATCTGCCTGCTGTCATTTCTTGATGGATACAATACTTTAGCATCCATCTCTTGGCACAGGCCAGAGTAAAGTGTAGCTTCCACCGAAGTCCCAGTCAACATCCGTGACTGTGACAATATGGAAGTTGCTGGGGTATGGATACTGCTGAGTAATGACATTCAGAGCATGACCTAGTGCATCTGAGTGTTATGAAAGGTGCTGCTCATAGGGTCAGTCGTGCTGCAGTAGTACTTTCTGACCCAGTGAGGAAAGCAATGGCAAACTACCTCACTCCTCATCTTGCCTAGTACGCCTCATTTTGGTGCTAACATTGGTTTTTGGGGTTTCCTTATAACTGCATAACCTTTGGTGGTGCTATTTGAGGATCCAACCAGCCTCTGGGCTGACTAACAGAGGCTGATGATGACCCACACAGGGTCAAAACTAGTCCCTTGATAACATATTGTATTGTATTTATAGACATTGCAATTATTGTACAGTACTGAGTAGGTAGAATACACTTTGTAAAATTATATGTAATCTTAATTCAACATGGAACCAATAATAAAATTTATAACCTTAAAGGTTGTGTTATAGTTACATAGTACATAAGAGATGTTAAGCCATCATCATCATTTCCTGTTTCCAGGGTCAGGTTGTGAATCAAGAACCTCCATCGCTGCCCGTCTCTCCACTACTTTTCTCCTTTTATAAGTACATCCTGGTTTTCCTCCCCTCTTCTCTATGCACTCCCACACTGAATCTGTCCACCTATTTTGGGGTCTTCCTTGTGGTCTCTTTCCTCTTAACTTCTCTTTTACTGGCACTCTCTCTTCTCCCATTCTCATCATATGCCCATACCACTTTAGCTTTGTTTCTATCCTGTCTTGGAGTTTCAAGATTCCTGTCCTTTTCCTTATCTCTTCATTTCTAATTCTATCCTTTCTGGTCTTGCGCCTGATACCTCTTAGGAATTTCATCTCCGCTGCCTGTATTCTACTCCCCTCTCGTTTTGTTGTAGTCCACGATTGAGCTGCATAGGTTAGTATGGGTTCATAATAGGTTGAATATAATACTTTCTTACGTTTCTTCGGGACATCCTGGTTTCACAAAATACCCCGAACACTCTGGTAGAAGCTGTTTGCTTGTTTTGTATTCTGATAACACTCCCCAAGTACTTGAAACTTTTAACCACTTCCAGAATTTTACCATTCAGTTTTATCTTTCCTCTTCCTTCCTTCCCCTTGTCATCACTATTGTTTTACTTTTCTCTGTGCTTACTTTCATCCCAAATACATCTACTTGTTTTTGCACTTCCGTTTCATCCTCACCCCATATCACAATATTATCTACAAACAACATGGCTTTTGTTGCCTGTCTTCCCAATCTCTGTTTAATGTTCTTATGAATTTCATCCCTGACTATGATGAATAGTAAGGGGGAGAGTTCACTTCCCTGTCGGAGACCAGTTTCAACTTCAAACCGTGTTGTTTTTCCTATACTAGTCTTCACACTACTAACACAATTTTTGTACATAGCTTTTATTATTTGCACTTCCACTCTATTAACTTGTTTTTTCCTTAATGTGTCCCATACCAACTGTCTGGGCTTTCTCAATGTCAATAAATGTCATAACTATGACATTTCCAAACTCCCATGTCTTCATCATATGTCTTAATGTACAGATCAGGTCAAACGATCTTTCTTTCCTAAAACCATACTGTTCTTCCATTTCTCCTTCTAGCTTCCTCCTCAGTCTTCCTTCCAATACTCTCTCAAATATCTTAGCTACATGGGCAATAAGGGTGATCCCTCTGTAGTTATTACATTCCTTTACATCACCTTTTTTAAATATTGGCATAATTAAACCCTTTCCCCACTCTTCTGGGTTCTCTTTCTTCTTCCAGATTATTCTAAATAATCTATACAGCCATTGTAGCTCTACTGGTCTGCTGCTTTTATAATTTCCATAGTTACCTCATCCACTCCTGCTGCTTTACCGCTCTTCATCTTCTGTACGACTCCCTCCATTTTTAACGACATCTCATGTTCAGGTTCTTCTTCTTTCCCTTTCTCATCTACCAGTTCACTGAATTTAATATTTAGCAATTCTGAGAAGTATTCTTCCCATATTTTTAGGTCATCTCTTTGTGTCAGTATCTGCCCTGTTTCAGATTCTACAAATTTTCTATCTTTCCTATTTTGTAAACTATTCTTCACCAAATCATACAAAACATTTTTACTTCCCTTTATATCCTCCTGTAAAGTTTCTGTGAAACTTTCCCAGCTCTTCCACTTCTCTTCTTGTACTATTTTCTTATATACCTTTTTGGCTTCTTTATATTTCTGCCAATTCTCTGTACTATTGCTGTTTAACCACTTCCTCCAAGCCATTTGTTTCTCATTAACTGCTTCCTTTACCCTGCTGTTGCACCAAGGAGTCTCCTTTTCCTTTTTCCTCTGTGATAGGTGTTTACTGAACAGTTTACAAAATAATTTTTGAAACGTCCATTCCTCTTCCACACTGTTCATGTCATCTTTGGGAATTTCTTTCTTCAGATTCTCTTGAAACTTTTCCCTTATTTCTTTCTCTTTTAACTTCCATCCCTTCATTTTTCTATCCCTTTCTTCTATTAACTTTGTTATCTTAGCAAGTCTTAATTTGGCTACCACGATTTTATGGTCTCCTTCAAACTGCCCTTGGAGAGATGTTAAGTACAAAACAAAAATGGACAACTGTACACCAGTGGGATCCGGAGGTTGTGGGTTTGATTTCGACTTCACGATATAACAGTGACATTCAAGACAAACACTTTGGGATCTTCAAGAGCTGTTTATTGAATGTGGGCAACATTTTTTTATATTTGTTATATGTTGCACCGCCAGAGACAGGACTTATGGTGACTTAGGCCTATGACGGGGAAGAAACAACCGTGGGCTTGAGGTACAGTCGCAGCATTTACCCGGGATAAGAACAGGAAAACACTGGGCTGCCGATAGTGGGGTGCGAACACCAGTTCACAACATGACCCAAACCGTGTAGCCAAATCACTAAGTGTGTTCGACATCCTCGAGGACTGTCTGAATGTAGTGTCCATTGGCACAGCACCGCCAAGGTTACAGGATAGGTGGTGATGGTGATCGTTGTAAATGGGCCTAACACCTATGTCATCGGCCCCTAATGGTACGAAATGAGGCAAAATATGAGAATTTAGAAGAGTGAAATTTATCCACTGACCAGAATTCAAAATGTGATTATGAATGAATGACTATGAATTTAAAATAATCAGCAGATAAAACTCACAATACTGAAAGTTAAAAATGATTCCAACATCAATCCACTGACTAGAAATCAAAAGGACGACAATCAACAATGATTAAGAACAATCAGTGGATCCGCCCCAGAAGCTATCTTAAAACCTAGTGTTACTGACCAAGAGACTGTTTCTGAAGCACAATCCTGAATCGATGATTCTTGTTGTCCACAGGGCTCTGAAATCCGGGTCATCAGCCCCTCAGAATGGTACTTACAGCTAGTAAAGTTGCAGTACTAATCAACAGTAGCGAAGACTCACTGTGTTCCACACATTATGGTACAACTCGCAAGTAATGTACACGCACAAGTAACGCAGACCTATGGTGTTTCTCGCATAATGGCGCCACTCATAGCCAACGCAAACCCATGGTGTACCTCACCTAGGTGTACTAATCACAGGCAACATAAGCCTGTAGTGTTTCTCACACAATGGCACTAATCACGCTTACTGTAAACCCACAGTGAACCCCTCCCTGCTGCTACTAATTAGAAACCTATTGTGTACTTAACATACTGGTACTACTCGCAAGTAAAGGTGACCCATGGTGTTCCCTGCGTGATGGTACTAATCACAAGTAGTCTCATGGTTCTTAATCATCCCTTGATCACCGCTTGTAGTTGCTCTTACGACAGGCAGGGGATACCATGGGCGCATTCTTCGTTTGTGTCCCCCTCCCACAGGGGGTTACAGGATTGGTGCCATACCAGTTTTGAATAATAATGTTAGTGGTTTTATGTCTCATTAACAATACTCTACCATCTGAGCCACTCAGTCTGGATATGCACATTTCATAGGTATATTTCACTATTACTCTATGCAGCAAGTCATAAAGCAAACACCTCGAAGCCCCACTTTTGGCAAAGAAGTGGATTTCTCTTCGCCTTTCTTTGTTCGACCTGCAATGAGTACAGAATCTACTGAGGGTGCAACCAGAAGATGAGTGGCTTTCCATTCAGAAGCATTTAGTTTGCTATTCCAGACATGAACTGACAGTCCAGGAGTTGCTACAACTTTGAATGTGTGCTTTCCTGGAATGAATAGATGTCAGACCATATCCCACACAGAAACACAACAGGAGATTGAACCTAGTCTACCCATAAATACTGACACAAACTTTAGTCTTCATGTAGTAAGCAACCCTTGTGCTGAAGGTTAATCCTGACCATCATGTGCTCAACAGTGAATCTTCTTGGCTTAAGCATAGTGCCTTGAACAGGCTTCACAAGTTGCCTACTGGGTTTCCAAACCCTGAAACAACTGAAAATCAGCATAAATGGTTTATATACCAGACTGAGACAGGCAGCGTAAAGGGTTGGTTGACCTGAAAGTCATGAGAACTTTTTTTTCTTTTCTTTTTGCTAGTTGCTTTACGTCGCACCGACATAGATACGTCTTATGGCGACGATGGGACAGGAAAGGGCTAGGAGTGGGAAAGAAGCAGCCGTGGCCTTAATTAAGGTACAGCCCCAACATTTGCCTGGTGTGAAAATGGGAAACCACCGAAAACCATTTTCAGGGCTGCCGACAGTGGGGTTCGAACCTACTATCTCCCGAATACTGGACGCACTTAAGCGACTGCAGCTATCGAGCTCGGTAGTCATGAGAACAGTGATACCACATTATCAAAATAAATTCAAGCTCAACATCTCACCACAATCTTCCAAGGTACTTTTCGATTCTGGGCTTAGAGGTAAACAAAGACTTCAGTAGAATCCAAGCAACTGAAATGAGATTCATTAGAACCATGAACCAAACTACCAGAAAGGACAAGATCAGAAATGAAGCGAGTGGAAAGTAGCTGGTATCTTACTACCAGTGTCATAAAGAAATGCTGACTTCAGTGGTATGGGCACATAATGAGAATGAACAGGGAAAGAACTACCAGAAAATATTTTGACCTTAATCTCATAGGCAGAAGACCACAGGGAAGACCAAGAAAATGCTGGATAGAGACTGTAAGATGAGATGTGGAGGAGAGAGGACACAAATGGGAGGATGTACTGGAACAGAAGATGGTGAGCGCTTGTACAGTACACCACACCCGGGAAACAATGATGATGCTTGGAGGAGTACCGGACATTTCCTGACACCACGGGTGAAGTAGCAGAGTGATGGGCATCAGAGAATTCTCTTCACCAACAAGAAAGTCTTCATCATTGAAGAGAGCTTAACCACCAGAACGACAGTTATATCCGGTAAGTTCTCAAGAACCTCATAAGAGAGTTTGTAAGGTCCAGAGGAGTGCCCCCCTTCTCAGTCATAGTTTCGAGGGAGGTGAGCTAGGCGGGCCCCACCACACTTCACTTTTGTGAAAAAGCAAGTGCCAGAATGTATGTGAAGTACTTGAGCCACACCATGTTTAAGGAAATAAGGCCTGGACCTTGCAGCAAGGTTCTACCAGCTCACGAAGCAGGGATGACTGAGCAGTGGTATCAGGTCAGTGAACCAGACTTCATCTCCTGAGTAGCCTTCTAGTAGCCCCGGCCAGTTCTAAAGGGAATGGTCTGCAGGAAAAGATGCACCCTATGCTTGAAAGTTTGGAAGTGTTCCTTAGTGGCAGATTCCCTGATTGTTACTGCCCATTCTGCAATAGATGAACAGCCAAAGAGACTCCAAGCCCACCTGCATGCTAACGGCAAACAATTTCAAAACTGACTGGTGCAAATAGTGTGTGATGTGTATGTCTGTAACATATTACAATGAAATTGAAACATCTCAAAACCATATTTCAGTTATTCAAAAAATAGTTTCATTCATAGCTAGAATAGGTACTGTCATTAACACATACAAAGATCTACGTACTGTAACTCTGGAAGGACATACAAGACTTAAAATTATTCAACCATAATTTTCACTTGCGATTGTGATACCCAGTGCCAGTTAGGTGTCCTCCTGAGTAATGTGCCTCTTTCCACAAACAAGACATTCCTTCTACTCTGCGAACCAAGCAATAACATAAAGAACCAAATTCCAGACCTTCAGACTTCCAACCATAGATGTTACACAGGAGGAACAAGAGATCGAGAAGCTTTGGTGTCCTGCAAAGAAATCCCATTCACACCACAGTCACCACACACAAAAGACAAGAGGATTTACCACATCCATGTTATGTTTCTCTGAAAGTCATGATTTACACACATACTAAGCACCAGAGTAACTTAATAATACAGAATGACAGGAGGAAAACAGATGGAAAGTATCAACTTTTAAAGAGTGTCCATTATAGCTGCAGTGTTAAAATGGTACTTGGATATATCAAAGATTGACACATTAATTGCAACTGGTGTTTATGAAGAACTCGGCCAGTCCAACCGGGCGGCAACGGCTGGTTGCTAGATAATTTACAAAAAAACCTTCTACACTAACTGCATGCATTCTAGTGGAGAAATGATGAACCACAGTATCACAAGACACTGTGGTAAGCTGATTAACATTGAAAACCATAAATGTCACAGTACTATAAACGTGTCTCCTTTACATTACCAATTTTCAAGAGTAAATACAGTGAGTTTCTGTCATCGCTTGACCGGCAGGCGTGCCCACCTTATCTGCCTCCCCCTGACCCGTTACACAGCGCAGCGACAGCACGGAAATGTTCGCACTTCAGGTCCGTGTATTAAGCACTGATCTGTCGCTCCAACTGTTCTCGAGTTGTGAAGTGTTACTTCAAGGTATAATTCTCATAATGCCTCCACAAGTGTACACTGTGTACAATATGACGTGAAAATAGTCTTGTAGGGAAGTCGCTAGGCGATTTGTAACACAATTTCCAGGTGTACGTCCTCTACATAGAGACCGTGCAGAAACAAATTGAGAGGAACTTGTTCTTTACTCGATAAGAAGCAAAGTGTTAAAAGTCGTGTACTTAACGAATGAAAAGTATATGAAATCGCAGAAAGTTTAGAACATACACTTAGAAAATCGCTAAGACAACTTGAACAAGAAGCTGGGGTTTTGAAGAGCTCAGCATGGTGGGCTTCGAAAAAGCTTAAAACTGACTAACTGAAAGAACATATCCAGAGACAAAGAGCCTCAATTACTCAAGACAAACTTATGCGTGTGAATCAGTTTCCTAAAACGATGTCAGAAATGTGTGGATGCAGGATGCAACATCTGTCATAAGGTACGAGCATCTCATGTCTTGCATGGATAAAGTGAGCTAAGAGTCAGCAAATAAGCTGGGCAAGCCAACGAATGAAAAACTCACTGTTCACAACATTTCTCATGTGATAGCCAACTTACTGATTAGGAACATCATTCAGAGAATTTGAGTAGCTTGGTGGTACCCAGTTATGGATATGGAATAAAAATATCACTGACTAATGAAGAGAAAATTGAAATTCTTCAGATGTGGGCAGGCAGGCGCGAACGTTAAAACTCGCACCTTCGATTCGAGTCTGTCCGCACCCACGGCAGGTATTCCTGGAGTGCTGGAAGATAGGAAACTGAATTGGCTGAAGATGACGCCAAACAGCGTCGAAACTAGTTCCAAGTGTAAATATATGTTGTAAATAAACTATAACATTTATTGTATTGAAAAGGTGGACCCTTTTAAGTTTCCTATCTTCCATTCTCAGTTCAATACGGACAAAAATGAAATTCTTAGATTTAAATCCTGGAGTGCTGTCGCATTGAAGATGGTGGCCAGTCGTAATTCATGGCTAAAGAGTGTGACCGGAAATTGTTCAACAACCCACTGGTCCGAAACACAAGGCTGCTCAACAATAACGACTTATTTTTAGAAAGAGTAAGACCTGGAAAAATGTGCTAATACTTTTATGAGCCCCAGTACAGACGTTTGCATATTTGTTCGCTTGAGTTATTCACACCTTTTAATACTCTCCCCTTACTGTTCAGAAATGATAAAAATACAGCTTTCGTCAGGTTGAAAAATGCATACATGTTGGAGGGGGATCAACTGTGTCCATATCCCCGAGTAGTTATAATCGGGTATACAATAGTGCATTTTCTCGTTTAACATGTTCTCCTTCCTTGCCCCCAGCAGAAACATTTTAACAACGTGTATGTGAATAAAATGAATTCAAACATTTTGTTCATTTATGCAGTACTTAACCCAGTCTGTTTAGGTGTATGGGATTTTTGTTCTTGCTTGGTGAAGTGCTCCTGTCTCTATACAGAGCACATAAGACATCTGACTTCATCATTACGATAGTCTTTCAGCATGCTGCAACCTGGTGGATATTCTTTGCACTACGTGATAAGACAACTTACTTGTGAATTTTCAACTTCAAAAATTTGTGAGCACTGTTGGGGAGCTATCATGGAGTGCTGCAGTCTAATATTAAGATTTTTGGTTCAACACCCCAATTAACAGTTCGCACTGTTTTCAGAGATGCCGGGGTACCAGAATTGTGTCCCACAGAAGTTCCTTTAAGTGCCAGAAATTTTATCAACACAAAACTGACGTTATTGAGTACCGAGCTACTCAGCCCAGCAATGTTACGGTCTACTTTTGTATCAAAATGGAGATAATATGAATAAAGTCACTATTGCAAAGGTTTGAGGTGATTATGAACCCCAAGGCAACGAAGAATCCCAAAACTTGTAAAATGGTCACAAATCTCATTCAGACCGAGATCAAGCAGATATTTCTTAATACAATAATTACCATTTGTCCGGTTCCTTCGAGTTTGGTTCAGCTGGTCCCGGGTTCGATTCCCAGCCAGGCAGTTGGGACGTATGTGTCTGCCCTAACACACTTCTCTTCATCTACAAACAACATACCACACAACAAAACACCAGAGGTACGTGCAATATCCTTCGCGTACGGTTCGAGTCAGGAAAACTGAGCCAAATTCATAACAAGCGTCAGCCCCAGTAAATTGGTAAAAGGCCAAGAAGTTAGAGAATGTTACTTTCCTTCATGCATCATTAAATGCAAAACACCAAATTTTTAACTACAAAAATGAACAGTTAATATAGTATGCAGATGTGAGGAAAGATCAGGCATGTTAATTTAAATTAATGAATTTTCTGAACGACTGGAGCAGTCGGAATTCTGCCGTTCTACAGTTACAGGCTTCATTTCAAAGAAGCAAACATATTTTAACAGATCTGCAAACCTCTAAAATGAGGATGGGTTACAGAATGTAAAATCGCACAGGCAGACCACATCACCAACAAAGAATTACTCCATCGTGCCAGGAAATCTTGTAAAGGTCTTAAACCTCTAAACCCGCAGGAGAGCAGCCTACTTCTACCGCATCTTCAGCCCGAGAACAGACTATTAACCTTCGACAGCAGTTCAACTTCTATGACACAGCAACTCTTACTCCAGGATTTTGCAAGATTTCCCTCCAAATTGTACAAAATCATCTGAACGACTCAAGTTAGAATCCATCAGGGGGTAGCTGTCCGAAAATAATGAATACTGCAACTTTCTTTAAATTTCAATAAGAATTAATGTATATTAATTTCAATTATCTTCAAAAGATTAATGAGTAGGCTGAAACTCTGTGGTTTCCCCAGTATCAGGACAGCAATCCATAGTGGATTTTTTCTCTCAAAACAAAAGAGAACAAAACAATTCCACGAGGGACAGCAGCCTTGTGTGTGCAGAAAGAATCAGAAGCATACGATTGACACAAAGACATTTTCTAACAGTGGTATAGTTCTTTCCCAGCCAGAGTTTCAAAACCTCTGAATTCCTTATACCAGCTGGGCCTGTTGTGCAGTTAGGACATGCTATCTTCCCATTCCCAACCATCACGAGCTTGCTAATCAAACTATCTCCCTCATATTCTCTGCAACTTTCCATCCGATTTCCTGTAACATTACAGGTTTTATCTACATTTTACATGGGATTATTCAGTTATGTTGTACTCACCACTCTGTTCTAACACGCTTCATGGGGGGAGATATGTCGTGTGTTCTAGCAGGACTGTAGCGCTCTCTACCACTTCCTCCTCTGTACTCGCGATAATCCGTACGGGGACGATTACGACTCCCCCAAGAGTCCCTGAAACAAAAAACTATTTACTAATTCAAACAGGAAAAGTCTAGATTATTAAAACTTACAAGTATATATGAGAAATATGGAACAGAAAACAAACTTTAAATTGATACTCTGCAATTGACCTCGGTGCAAGAAGGGGACAGCTCCATTTTACAAAACTTCAGAAACAACAGAAAGCGTTTAAAAAATTTATTTAAGGATTTTATTTTTATATTTTGGATTAATCTAGACTTTGTCACTTAAAAACCAAATTCAATGCTATTTTGTAAAAATAAATTTTTCTTCATATAATATACGGCTTAAATATTCATGTATGTATTGGAGTTGTCCTGTTTTTTGCTCCAAATACATGTGTTTTTATTGGTTTTCATGGTAAAAAAAAAGGAGAGAATAGTGATAAAAACAATCATATATTTTGGAAATAGTACAGTAGGTTACATGTTTGCTTTATGACAAAAGCAATGTTGTATTTTGATAATAGTAAACTAAGATACTTTCTTCGTTATGTGACAGGATTTCTTTTTAGTCATAATCCCCATCTTCTACATCACTCGTGTTACTTTTTGCATCATCATCTTGAATCAGTTCCTTGTAAAACCACAAGCAATCTGGGGGAACATATTTTTCAACCAACTCCTTCACATCTTTGAACTTTCGCCGTTTTATTTTCAAAGGCCCATGGTAAAAGAACGTTGTTATATTCGGGTAGGGAGAAAGTAATGTTTGGTTTTTCTAGCAGGAAAGCGCCTTTTACTGAAGTCACTACAGCTGCCGAAGAACTGCGCAACATGATATCTTTGGTGTACTCCACATACCTGTACTTTGATATTGTGAACTTACTGCCTTTAGTAGGTTTCTTGGGAGTATTGTTTTTATTTACATTCTGAGGTTTAGTGTACGTTTCCCTTAAAATGGGTTGCAAAGTCTAAGAACATACTTTGTTTGGCGTGTACAACAAACTTTTTTGATGTCCTTTTTATCATGTCTTCGTAACTTTAAGAAGAAAAACATGTTCTCTTTTCAGTCTCTCCTTTTCAACGATGCCAAAAGAATGGTCGCAGGGAAAAAACTGTGTACTGGCTCTGGATATCTGTGAACAATCTTATCAAACTTTCTATATCGCTTCACCAGAGTGTCAAAGTACTGCAACAGAGCCATATTCTTTTTTGAGTTGAGCCCTTGTAAGAAAAGAGAAAGTTGTTTTATGCTGGGACTGATGTAATTTGTTATGAAATGGTTTATCATACTTATAACTTCATTCTGACCTTTCTTTCCGGTACTTTCATTGTACATATAGCAGTATGATTTTCCATTACTTGCACAATATATAGTGAAGTTATAACACCACAGATGTCTCATAGAACACATCTCCACCTGGTACTACCAGCAAAGGTAAATTCTGCTGAAAGTCAAAAGTTAGAACTTCAATCTTGTCATTGGTTTTGGATTTTTTGATTTTTGAGTTCATGTCTTTATGAAACTCCTTACTTTTTCTTTGATGAAGTTCTTTTCAAAGTTGTAATTGTCTTCGAAGATTCTGGGTTTTTTTATTTTTTATTATTACATTTGGTTCTCCAACTGATCACATTTCTGACCTGTGTTGGTTTTTGGTGTGCCAAAAGACAGTTTATAGTTGTGGTTAAAATGACAATTGTAAAAATCGTAGTTAACTGTTGGTTTGCTCCCTTCGCCGTTTTCTATTTTTGAAAAACCTCAGTCTCATTTTTGTAAATACAGCCTGTGCATTTTTTGAATACTCAAATCCGGTGATAGGTACCGTACGTTTACATTTTTGTTTTACTATAATGAGATACTTGAGCAGGGAAGCTTTGTATGTGCTCATCAATCTGATTAATAATGTTGTCAGGTATTTTGTTTGGTCTATTTCCATGTTTCCCACGCTCATCTATCAACGCGGGGATACCTTCCTGAAGATAGCCTACTAGCTTTTCCACTGTTTCCCTACTCCATAGAGGAAACAAAAAGCTTTTTTGCACACCTCTTGATCAAAAGTACCGTGTTTTACTTTGTAGTGAGCTGCGTAGGCTCGATTCTGGCCCTCGCCCGTCTTAGGCCCACGTCTTTGAACAGTCGATAAGCTGATGAGACCACTCAGATGGATATCCTGTTCTTCCTTACCTGCCATCAGGTTTTGATATTACAACGGTAAAACATTTGAACTTACAGTTGCAATCTGGTCCCGTGCTATGAGCCTCAACCACTGCACCTGTAGGATTGATGAGCTCTTCTCCACATGCCCTCTTCTTCAAAACATTGCGGTTCCATTTGGTAGAGTCTCTTCCGCTTTCATCCTTTTCCCTTTAGGATAGTAGAATTTACTTTGCCTTTACCTTTAGGCCTACTAAAACATTCATCCTCAGCTGACTAGAAACTCCACCTGTTGAATCGGTTTTATTCACATTACTAGGCCCAGGCCTACTGCAATCTTATGGAATATTAGTTGGAGCTGTAGTGTTCTTCCACACAAACAGAGAGAATATTTTTCTTCATGTATATCAATTAAAAAAAATATAAGAAACCAGTACAAAGTGGAGATGTCTCATTCTTGCACCAAGGTCTTCAAGTTAGCCCCATTGAACACACGTAAAAGACATGCCTGGTGGACCTCAGAATGTGACAAAATTCATGAAGAAAGACATTAGGCATAGTTAAAATTTCAAACACACAAAACAGAAGAAAGTACAACCAACCTCAAAAATATCAGGAAAAGGTTCACACAAATTATCAGCCAAACCAAGAGAAAAATCACAGAAAGAACTAATCAACTCAATAGAAGAAAATTACCACAAAACCAATTCCAGAGACTTTTGCAAAATGTTTGGAAGTACAAAAATTTGCCCCTCCCACATTAATGCTGAAAAGTGAGGATGGAAAAACAACACATAATGACAAGGAAAATGCCGAAATTATGGCAAAAGCATTCATTAAACTTTTGAATTGTGAAGAACCCCTGGAACTTTTAGCAATTAATACATACACGCCCATCAAAACTCTGCCTGAACTCATAAACCCTCCAACAATCCAAGAGGTGGAACAAGCACTCAAAGAGTTGAAAAATGAGGCATGCGGAGAAGACCAAGTTTTCGGAGAAATGTGGAAATATGCCAGTGGTACAGTTCGAACATCCTTACACATGGCCCTAACAAAAATCTGGATAACAGAAAAGTTCCCCGAACATTGGACCACAGCAATAATCCACCCACTCCACAAAAAAAAAAAAAAAAAAAAAAGATAAAAGCAATCCAGATAATTACAGACGTATCTCTCTTTTAGACTGCACATACAAGATTTTCTTCCCAATCCTATACAGGAGGATCAAAGAGCAACTAGAGGAAGAATTAGGTGAATACAAAGGAGGCTTCAGACCTTGGAGAAGTTGTGCAGAACAAATCACTTTAAAATTAGCCATAACATATTACAAGAAGCAAAACAAACCTCTTGCAATAACCTTTGTGGACTTTAAAAAAGCTTACGACTGTATCCATAGACCTTCAATGATAGAAATCTTAAGAAATTTCAGGCTCCATTCAAAATTAATCAGATTGATAGAACTCACCTTAACCAACACTAAATCAAAAGTCAAGTTCAGATGGGAATTCTCTGAGCCATTCATCATAAAAACAGGCTTAAGACAAGGAGATTGCTTGTCACCACTGCTGTTCAACTGTGCCTTCGAATATATAATGAGGGAATGGTAGAAGATTAACCCAAAGAACATCCGAAATGGAAGACCCAAAGACAACATAAGTTTAAATTGCCTAGGATTTGCCGATGAACTTGCTCTCTTGTCCAACAATATTCAGGAAACCAGACAACAAGTTAGGAGTATATCACTACAGGAAATAGCACAGAAAATTGGTCTTGGAATATCTTTTGAAAAGACAGTAATCATGTTTACTGATCCAACCACTCATAAGCAAAATTGCCATAGGAAACCAAGAAATCAAAATCGTAGATACATTTATATATCTGGGAGAAATCATAACATATAACCTCAATGGAAAGCCAGCATGGCATAACAGAAAAAATAAACTGACCAGAGCACAATATGTCACCAAGAATACCTACAACAAATAGGGCCTGTCAATAGCAACAAAATTAAAACACTACAAAATAGTCACTCAACCAGAAATATCATACGTAAGTGAAACCATCTTCAAAACAACCAACACTACACAAATAGACAACATACTCAAGATAGAGAGAACGTACATCAACAAATCATACCAAAAAGATTGACACTGGAGAGTAGCTTCTAATGAAACAGTCTACAAGGAAATAGAACCATTAATGAGCTCAATCAGGAAGAAAATCATTTCATTTTTTGGACATCTTATCAGGACACCAGAGAACAGGATCATCAGGAGAATAGAAAAATTATGGAATAGTAAGTGCAACATTAAGTGGATTACAGAAATCAAGGAAGATATATGAACTACAAATTACAGTGGGAGACCTAAGAAACACAACCGACAAAATCAGGAAATTCACAGACAAGCAAACCAGACTCAACAAACAGGAAGGGTAATTTCCGATGAAGAAAGAAGGATAAGGTCAGAGAGAGAGAGAGAGAGAGAAGAAGTACTGGGCTGACAGGAAACTGAAAAATTATTTGCATAAACTTGGCTAAAGTGGTCCAATGAAGGCCATAAAATGTAAATAATAAAAAATAACAGTGGTCTTACAAAGAAAAAATAAATCCAAGCACGCACGGATAGAGTGCAACAAAAGACATATGGCTCCAAAATTTTCAGCTGCAACCTTCACTGGAGGATACGGTATGAATTTAATTCTTAATAATAATGGCTTTGCGTCCAACTAGGCCCTAACTACTTTTATGGTATTTGGAAACACCCAGGTGGCGGAATTTTTTCCCACAGGATATCTTTTACGTGCCAGTGGTTCATGTTTGTGGGTTACTGTAGTCACGTCCTAGTTCGTGAACCATGGGCAACGGCTGAGTGGCCTAGTAAGTGGTCCTGAGATTCGGGCTACCAGTTGCTATGGAATAGGAGTGGGCATCTTGGACATATTCTGAGTCACGGCCCTCCTTGTGCTCAGGCGGCTAGGACTATACAATTCACCAGTGGTCCATAACCCGTTAGAGGAGAGATCCTCACTTGGACTATGTGCAAGTAGGGTAGCATCCTGCTTCATGAATTTACCGAGCTCAGAACATTTTAAGCTAGCCTCGGACCTATGGGAGTAATGGAGTCCCACTCCCATTTGACAGGTGAGGGACTCCTTGGAAACAACTTGGCAAATGAAATGGAATTTGATGGGGAGCTATCAATATTAATGGGGCTTATGGAAGAAAGAAGGTAGAACTGGCTGAGTCAGCAAAGAGGATGCATCGGGATGTGCCAGGAGTAAGTGATATTCGGGTAACGGGAGATAATGAGGAAGAGATAGGAGATAAAGTGTACTTCACAGGTGTTAGAAAGGGAAGGGGTAGGGCTCTTTATCAGGAATACCATTGCACGCAACATAGTTTCGGTTAGGCTCGTAAATGAGCGCATGACGTGGGTAGATTTGTCAGTTGGAGGAATTAGGACAAGAATTGTGTCTGTGTATTCACCATGTGAGAGTGCAAATGAGGATGAAGTTGACAAGTTTTATAAAGCATTGAGTGACATCTTGGCCAGGGTCAACAGCAAGGATAAAATAGTGCTAATGGGCGATTTCAATGCGAGAGGGTGATTGGTAAATATGGGGAAGATATGAAAGCTAATGGGAATGGGAAGCGTTTGCTAGAATTCTGTGCTAGTATGGGTTTAGCTGTTACGACAACATTCTTCAAGCATAAGGCTATTCACCGCTACACATGGGAGGCTAGGGGTACCAGATCCATAATAGACTATATCTTAACAGGCTTTGAATTCAGGAAATCTGTTAGGAATGTACAAGGTGAACTCATAATAGATCCCAGGGAATCACTGGAGAGGTGGAGGGAATATTTTGAACATCATCTCAATGTAAAAGGAAATCATCCTGGTGGTGTTGCAAACAGCCAACCTCATCGGGAGGAGGAAAATGATGTCGGCGAAATTACGCTTGAGGAAGTGGAAAGGCTGGTAAATAAACTCCACTGTCATAAGGCAGCAGGAATAGATGAAATTAGACCTGAAATGGTGAAGTATAGTGGGAAGGCAGGGATGAAATGGCTTCATAGAGTAGTAAGATTAGCGTGGAGTGTCGGCAAGGTATCTTCCGACTGGACAAAAGCAGTAATTGCACCTATCTATAAGCAAGGGAACAGGAAGGATTGCAACAACTATCGAGGTATCTCATTGATTAGTATACCAAGCAAAGTATTCACTGGCATCTTGGAAGGGAGGGTGCGATCAGTCGTCGAGAGGAAGTTGGATGTGGTTTCAGACCACAAAGAGGCTGTCAGGATCAGATTTTCAGTATGCGCCAGGTAATTGAAAAATGCTACGAGAGAAATAGGCAGTTGTGTTTATGTTTCGTAGATTTAGAGAAAGCATATGACAGGGTACCGAGGGGAAAGATGTTCGCCATACTGGGGGACTATGGAATTAAAGGGAGATTATTAAAATCAATCAAAATCATTTATGTTGATAATTGGGCTTCAGTGAGAATTGATGGTAGAATGAGTTCTTGGTTCAGGGTACTTACAGGGGTTAGACATGGCTGTAATCTTTCACCTTTGCTGTTCGTAGTTTATATGGATCATCTGCTGAAAGGTATAAAATGGCAGGGAGGGATTCAGTTAGGTGGAAATGTAATAAGCAGTCTGGCCTATGCTGACAACTTGGGTCTTAATGGCAGATTGTGCCGAAAGCCTGCAGTCTAATATCTTGGAACTTGAAAAAAGGTGCAATGAGTATGGTATGAAAATTAGCCTCTTGAAGACTAAATTGATGTCAGTAGGTAAGAAATTCAACAGAACTGAATGTCAGATTGGTGATACAAAGCTAGAACAGGTCGATAATTTCAAGTATTTAGGTTGTGTGTTCTCCCAGGATGGTAATATAATAAGTGAGATTGAATCAAGGTGTTGTAAAGCTAATGCAGTGATCTCCCAGTTGCGATCAACAGTATTCTGTAAGAAGGAAGTCAGCTTCTAAACAAAACTATCTTTACAAACAGGTGGGAAGAATGGCAGGATGGTACTCGGAATGAGGAGATAAAGTCTAAGTTAGGAATGAACTCGATGGATGAAGCTGTACGCATAAACCGGCTTTGATGTTGGGGTCATGTGAGGCGAATGGAGGAGGATAGGTTACCTAGGAGAATAATGGACTCTGCTATGGGGAGTGAGAGAAGTAGAGGGAGACCAAGACGACGATGGTTAGACTCGGTTTCTAACGATTTAAAGATAAGAGGTATAGAACTAAATGAGGCCACAACACTAGTTGCAAATCGAGGATTGTGGCGACGTTTAGTAAATTCTCAGAGGCTTGCAGACTGAACGCTGCAAGGCATAACAGTCTATAATGATAATGTATGTATGTAAATCTACCAACGCGAGGCTGGGTATTTGAGCACCTTCGAATATCATCGCACTGAGCCAGGATCGAACCTGCTAAGTTGGGGTTATAAGGCCAGCACCTCGACCGTCTTAGCCACTCAGCCCGGCGAATTTAATTCTTTATTCAGTATTACATCAAACTGCTAAGATGATGTGTTGGAAACCAGCAGAAAAGGCTGCCTTTCTCATCAAATTTATCAGAGACTAGCTTTAGCCTGCAACACGTGTGGAAATTAATGTTTCAACACACACTAATTTAAAAAAAATTGTGGTCAATTATACAAGCGATGACTAAACGTGCATCTCCGTCTTCGCTGCATAGTCCATATCACCTGCGTGTTCCATCTCACATTATAGATGATGATGCCGATGCTTGGTGTTTTAAGGGGCCTAACATCGAAGGTCATCGGCCCCACCTCTCACGTAATAATCCATGGTTCTGTCCCTTCTCCTCTTTTGCATAGCGGATTGAGACTTCACTTTACATGCTTCTAATTTACCCATGTCTCGCGTGTTCAACACACAACTCTCCGAGCTGTACGTCGTGATTGGCAGAACATTGTTTTGCTCTTAAAGGAACTGCCTTGTCCCAGACACCTGGTAGAAGAAGTTGGATCCTTTCAACACTACTTCCTTACTGGAGATAATGCTTCTAATATAGCTTAAATTCTTTCACACGTTCAATTCTCTCTCTCTCAAGTTACAAAGTGGAAGTTCTATTCATTTGCTTGCTCGCAGTTAACTTCTTGATGAAGATATCCACAAGAGTAATGTGCTCAGTTCTCTCATTGTTCAAAATCATTCTGACCTGCCATTTCCCACTGGTTTCACAACATAATTTGGATATAACGAATTACAAATTTTGGAACTTTTAGTTCATCTAGGTTTGCCCATATTTTACTTCTACCGGGCGAGTTAGCCGTGCGGTCAGGGGTGCGCGGCTGTGAACTTGCATCCGGGAGATAGTGGGTTTGAATCCCACTGTCGGCAACCCTGAAGATGGTTTTCCGTGGGTTCCCATTTTCACACCAGGCAAATGCTGGGGTTGTATGTTAAGGCCACAGCCACTTCCTTTCAACTCCGAGGCCTTTCCTATCCCATCGTCGCCATAAGACCTGTGTATGTTGGTGCGACGTAAAACTAGCAAAAGTTACTTCTAGGCAGGTTGTAGTAAGCTTTTTCCAAGTCTAAACACACAACAATTAAGACTTCCCCTCTTTCCCAGTACTTTCCTACTATCTGTCTAATAGCAAAGATAAAATCTATTATCTCCCTCCTGCATCTGTTCTTCACTTACGTGTTTTGTTATTGTTCTTACTCTCTTCTCCTCCTCCTACTTCTGTTCACCCCTTTCGTCCAATCATCTGGTATTTTATTCTCTTTCCATACTGCTCCTAGTGTTCAGTGTAGCCACTGCTTATCATATATTCCTGCTGCTTTTATCATATCTGCTGACAATCCATTTGTTCCTGGTGGCTTTTCTTCCCCATCAGTTCAGAACACTTTGTTCCTTTTTTGTCACGTTCAATAAACTTGCAGATCTCACGTTGTTCCTCCTCCTCCTCACTCAGCAACTTGTCAAAGTAAGTGTTCATGTTCCTTTTTATCCCTTCTGAATTCCATCTCCTGTTTCAATTGCATTTATATTCTCTCCGTCATATCATGTACTCTTCAATTCTCCACATAATATTTTGTGAAGTTCTTCCAGTTTTGTTGTAAATGTCTCTCAACTCTTGACCTTTTATTCTTCCCTTGCAATTAATTCTCCTTACCAATAGTTAACTATCTCTATTCTTGTTCAAGGTTTGCTATTTTCTGAACATCCTGTGGAATGATACCTGGGATTTGCTTGTGCTTTGCTATGCTACATTCCAATAAGACAAGCAAGTACCCAACATAACAGGTGTAGTTAGCAAGGAATGAATGCCATTCTAAAGCCCGGAAAAAGTGGAGATAGTCCTGAAGATTACAGGCCAATAGCACTCTTAAGTATTTGCTACAAGTTAATGGAGAGAATGATTTACAACAGAATCTCAACCACAGCCTTCCAACACATACCAACTGAACAAGCAGGATTCCGACCTAACCGAAGCTGCTGTGACCAGGTCTTGGCACTCACCAGCCACATTGAGAACGGATTTCAAGACAAGAAGAAGACCATCGCTGTTTCTGTTGACTTGACATCAGCTTATGACACAGTATGGCGACAAGGGATGATTTTGAAATTCTTGAAGATCATTCCCTGTAAGAATCATGCAACACTGCTGAACAACATGCTATGCAATAGACCGTTCGAAATACATTTAAATGGCAATAAGAGTAAGCCCTATATACTAAACGATGGTTTACCCCAAGGATCAGTTCTTGCTCCTCTACTGTTCAGCATCTATACTGCAGATCTTCCAGAAACTACTTCCAGGAAATTCATATATGCAGATGACATAGCTCTGGCTGCCCAATCGAGTGACTTCAAAACAGCAGAAACTATACTCACAAAGGATCTCCATAACCTGAACAAATATTTCAGTACATGGCGACTCAAACTTAACTTGAAGAAAACTGAAGTAAGCTGCTTCCACCTAGACAATCAAAAAGCCAACTATGTACCTCAAGTCGAATTCAAAGACCAAAAACTTAAGTATAACCCATATTCAAAGTATCTGGGCGTCACAATGGATCTGACACTTTCATACAAGCAACACCTCTCTAACACTGCAGCCAAGATAAAAACAAGGAACAACATATTACACAAGCTCAGTGGAACAGGATGGGGAGCAAACGCGACGGTACTACGGACATCAGCTCTTGCCTTGATCTATCCAGTTGCAGAATACTGCTGCCCTGTGTGGCTTAACAGTGTATATACTTCAAAAGTTGATACACAACTGAATGATACCATGAGGACTATATCAGGCACCATCAAATCGACACCCCTAAAATGGTTATCCGTTTTATCCAACATCCATCCCCCTCACATACGAAGAGAACTGGCTCTTGTAAGAGAATGGCAGAAATGTCGCAGTAATCCTCAACTGCCCTTACATCAAGACTGCAACCCTCAGAAACCGAAGAGATTTAAGTCCAGAAACCCATCATGGAAGTTAGGCGAGAAGCTCCTGGAAACACATTTTGATGCTGATGAGATCTGGCATGATGAATGGACCTCCTCAAATCCTGACCACCTGGGTTTAATCCACCATCCTTGTAGAGCTCCTCCTGGTTTCAATTTACCGAGAAGGGAATGGACATCTCTAAACAGAATCAGGACAAACCATGGAAGGTGTAAATTCTGGCTTCACAAGTGGGGAAAATCTGAAGACCCATTCTGCGACTGTGATAATGTGCCTCAGACCATCCAGCACGTTGTTATGGACTGCCCAAAAAGAAGATTCAATGGATCTGTTCAAGAATTACATAGTGCCTCTACAGAAGCAGTGGACTGGCTGAAAAGTCTGGACGTTAAGTTTTGAATGCTGGCCTGTAAATTACATACTTATTTAAGAAATATGTATTTAATAATAATAATAATAATAATATTTGTTTTACGTCCCACTAACTACTTTTTAAGGTCTTCGGAGATGCCGAGGTGCCGGAATTTAGTCCCGCAGGAGTTCTTTTACGTGCCAGTAAATCTACCAACACGGGGCTGTCGTATTTGAGCACCTTCAAATACCACCAGACTGAGCCAGGATCGAACCTGCCAAGTTGGGGTTAGAAGGCCAGCACCTTAACCGTCTGAGCCACTCAGCCCGGCAAAATATGTATTTATAATGTATCCTTGTTTTGCCATACGAAATAATAATAATAATGAACAGTAGAGCTGGGCGTGGTACCTGTGGCCCACGAGAGAAATCGCAGACTTTCCTCCCTTCTCTCACTGTATTTTCAAGGTTCAAAATGGTATTTCTCAGCACCTACTCAAAGGATGGAGAAAAAGCAGAACGCAGGGAAATTCTGGACGTGTCCACCCTAACAATGGGAACTTTCATGAAAACTGGGATAGTCGTTGCGGCATTAATTTGATCCGAACTGAATGACAAACGAACTAAAGTTGCTGATATCATCTCCACCCCTAAATTGCAACAATAAGATGTACGGGCAGATACTACATTCTTTACATTACGATATCATTTATGAAGGTAATCCTATTTCCAAAGCATCGTTAAATAAACTAAACATCAGATGCTGATCTGTAGACATTGTTCCTACGAGCCTTCAGTGAGAAAAATGTAAAAAATGTAATACCAGTAAAATAAAAGTAAACTCGTGTCCTCTTCCCGAGGTGGTGCAGCTCTTCCAAACACACCCTCATTGGAGGTGAGCTGCTTGTACCATTTTAACCATAAACCAACCCTCCTGCCATTCTTAAATTTCTGGCAGTACCAGGATTTGAGCCCAGTCCACCGCAGACAGCAGCTAATAGTGCTGTTACACTACGGAGGCAGAACATAAATACCAGTAATTATTGTTTATTTATGTCTTCAAGTGAGATGTTTCAATTAAAACCAAGGGAATGAATTTGTGTCATGGAAGTAAAGTAAAAATGAAAGACTTTTTTGTTAATTGTTATATCTGAAGGGAGATCACTGTTGTAGCACTGCAACTCCACCTGAAACCCTCTGTACATTCATGCAAGACAATAGCCTTGTAATCTGCACAGGGAAGAGTTCTGCCATGAATCAATAGAAATGAAGATCACAGGTCTGTTTGACCACTCTCAAAGGGGAGGTTTGCACTAAGCCAGCACTGAATCGCATTAGGTCCGTGCTTCGTCTGTCCCTGAGCACGACTTGGTGGCAACACCGAGGTGTGTGCTGGAAGGAACCAGGCCTGTACTGCCAGTGTTGTCAGTTCTCGTACTGCACTGCATTGAGTTATGGCTGTTACGCTACGTTGGCAGCAGCGCATTCACGGTCTTCTCTCCGTCACAACAGCTGATGGAACTACCGTTCATATAACTCGCTTCCAAGTGTCTTAATTCATTACAGTAATCGAAGATCAGGAATAGAACAGATTAACACCATGTCTTGAATATGAAGGCTCAGAAACATGAGGTATAAAAGGTTGACTTCCATTACGCAAGTGTGCGTTAACTGATCGCTAATGGCATTTAAGCCCTGGTTTGTGCAAGACAGCAGAACAAGAGCAACAAAGGTTATACATGCGTCGCAAACATGATCCCAGAAAAATATGAACGGCTGGAACAAAATTAAATTACCACTACATCATGTATAAATGATAGCCAATTGATTACAATCCAGTATAGATCAATGTGGTTGAAAGTTTCACAACACAAAAAATGTATTTTGATAAAACTTCATTCACAATCATTTAAAACCAGATTCAATCTAAACAGATTTTACACATAAACTCCTTGCAAATATTCATAGTTCCTGTCTACAAGGCAATCTCAATATTTTTATTTTTTGGTAATATAAATCATACCACTAAAGTTTACAAAATGCGATGCTATACCTCTCAATCCACTCTTCTCTCCGCCTGTCTTCTCCTCCGCCACCACGCCGACCTTCACCTCGGGGATAAGATTCTGTCCTTTCACCACGGAACTTGTCTCGACGTTTTCGGTCGTACTCGTCCTCACTATCACCCATCGTACAAGCGAGTCTTGAAACAAAAATTAACAATACGGTAGGCCTATTTTATAAAAAAATAACTTGCCATAAATCAAAACACATTATCTGTTACGAGTTTTGTTAGAATTATATGAGCTTAATTATGTTTCCCAACTGAGAAGAGTAAAGGCTCCCAGCCAATCCTAGAAGAATAAAAGTATCAGCGTTTCAATTATCACAAATGCTATGAAAGATGACATACAAATTCACAAAACTAGCCACATCAAGGTTAGAAGATACGAGGGTAATCCCAAAAATAAGGTCTCCTATTTTTTTTATAAATACAGAACTCTTCGTGTGGCTGTTGGTCACAATATTGTGAAGAGTGTTTCCTGTGCTCGCATATAAACATGCGCACGCTGTACTGAGGCACTCAGTCTTGGCTTGGCAGTCATTGAGAATGGAGCTCCCGTTGGATGTTACCACCAAGTGCGAAGTGCGCACGGTTATTCGGTTTTTTTAACACAAAAGGTACTGAACCGATTGAAATCCCATCGCCAACCGACAGAAGTGTATGGCGAGCCGTGCATAGATTTCAAAAATGCTCGTAAGTGGTGTAGAGAGTTTGCAGCCGGTCAGACTGAAATTCACGATGAACAAAGGAGCTGGAGACCGCCAATTTCTGTCGCGTGAAGATCGGCAGATCACCCTGGATGATCTCTGCGCTATGGTTCCTATGGTTTCCCGAAGCACCGCTCACGGAATTTTAAAGGAAAGTTGAAAAACCGCAAGGTGTGCGCAAGATGGGTGGCATACATGCAGACTGAAGACCACATTCGGCAAAGAGATGATTCTTCCCGTACATTTCTTCAACGCTTTGCAGACGAACAGGACAACTTTTTGGACTCAGTTGTCATGGGTGACAAAACCTGGGCGTTCCACTTTACACCTGAGACCAAGCAACAATCACGCCAATGGCAGCATCCCTCTTCGCCAAAGCCGCAGAAATTCAAGCAAACACAGTCTGCCGGTAATGTCATGACAACTGTGTTTTGGGATCAAAAAGGGGTATTGTTGATCGACTTTATGCCCGCTGGGACCACAATTAACGCTGACAGGTACTGTGAGACACTGAAAAAACTCAGACGAGCAATTCAGAACCGGAGAAGAGGAATGTTGAGCAAGGGCATAAACATACTCCATGACAACGCTCACCTGCATGTCGCCAGGGAAACCGTTCTCTCCTGCAACAGTTTCAGTGGAACATCATCACCCAGCCACCCTATAATCCCGACTTGGTGCCTAGTGACTATCACTTGTTCCCTAAGTTGAAAGAACATTTGGCTGGAAAGCAATTCAACACCAACGACGAGGTGAAAGATGAGGTTCACAACTTCCTGAGGAGCATGGTAGCGAGCTGATATGACATGGGCGTACAAAAACTGTCACAGCGTCGACAAAAATGCATCCGCTGAAATGGTGATTATGTATTATCCGCGCACTTTTTAGTGATAGATTTTTGTACTCGTTGGAGAAGTAAGAAGGGTTCCGTTAATACTGCCAACTGAATGGAAATGAAATCTGAATTGAATCGATAATATGATCGATCGATATGAATTTTATAAACCTTTATTATTTGAAGCAAACAACTGTGTCACACACACAATATGTAATACTATATAACATTTCCCGTTGCGAAAAGTGTTCCTAGCATGAATTCTATAGTTTAGCTTTGCTGTGTAAACAACAACAGTACGAGTACTTAAAGTGTACGCCAGATGGTGCACAGCGATGATAAGCGATTCTTAGTTTGTGTTTCAAAGGTTGCCAATACGAATCTCGAAGATAACCAAAGTCGACCGCTTCAGCACTAGGGTGTAAATCTATCACTAAAAAGTGCGCAGATAATAGAAAAATAGCTAAATGTTCAAGCTATAAAATGATGTAAACCAGTGTAGAAATAAACAGGTCTATGTATTTATAAATAAAAAATAGGAGACATTTTTTGGGATTACCTTCATAACAGGTAATGACCGGGGAAGGGCAGGCTGGAAATATGGAGGTAGATGAGTGCAATATAGGTGTGACATCAAACCTGGTCGTTGAATTTAGGATTTTTTCAACAGCATATCCCTTAGCAGGGCTTCTCATTTAACCGCTTAGAGTCTGAATATTTTTAGAACAGCTGAGTCTGCTGGGGCTGAATATTTTTTGTGATCTTTGTTGATTAACTGATGACAATACATTTAGCTCACAAAACAAATATCACAATGAATTCCCTGTTGCATTAGGATTTGTATGTGCCGAAATATTAAAACAGACCAACTTTTACAGTCTTTCCCCACCTAAGTACCCAGTTAAAGAATTTTTTTTTTTTTTTCAGTTGTATGCATCAAACCAGTGTTAGATGTAATGGAACCTTGCACTTTCTTACAATGATACACAGCTTCTGATCTGCACTTTGACAGCACAAACTTTACAGTTTCCGGATGGCTTAGCTTTAGAAATTGCCAGTTTTTTCCTCCCACTTCAATGAAATGTGCCCAGAATTTTGCTTGCAAACACAATACATACTCAGCTGATGGTCTTTGAACGAGCTGAGCTGGGAGGTGAATGGATTTCAGCAAAATTTGTTCGGAACTGCACAAAATGAAGATTTGTTGTACAATACAATATTAAACTGTTTCTTTCTTTCTGGTATCCCATATCTGCTTATACAACACAGGCTCTGATCCTGTTTGTCCACCCCTCCCGAGTGTTTATTATACTTTCCAACAAGTTTTAATTTCAGGACTGACTTTGTAATGTCTTCATACTCTGGTTTCTCATCTGATGTTTATTATTATTAGAAAAGCGCACGAATGTGCATTACAAAGATCATTGACCGTTTTAGTCTTTGCTATAGTCGCATAGAGATTTGTTGTTGTTGTTTTTACATCTTGTGATGTGATACATGTCACAGAACTGATCACACAGAGAACATTCACATTTTTCATTTGGGTCGTGATAAGACATATTTTTACATATTTTATGGTGGTACCCGTGTACTGCTAGTTTTATTATCACATGTCTTAGCTTCTGGTTGGCGTTCGTCCAATTTCGATCCAACATGGCATCTGTGCTGTAGAACTCTAGCGGAATTTCTTCTCTCATCTTCCGCCTCTCCGCTAGGTGTGCTTCTACATTCAATGTGGATGGCAGTGGTAGTTTTATCCTCAGTTCTTCAATAAGAAAGGGTTCCCGTGCTAGTTCGTATGTTAGGCGGGAACGCGTGTATTTTGAGATGCCCATTATGGTCTTTAGGAATTTTGCCTTAACTCCTTCTATGGTGGCCAGGTCTCTCTTTGTTAGTCTTTCCCATATCAAGTGGATTCCATAGGTGAGTATTGGTAGAATCGTTGTGTCAAATAGGCGCATAGCTGTTTTTAAGGATAACTGCTGTAGATTGTTGATGTCGTACATGGTTTTCATGGCTGCAACTGCTTTGTCTTTTATGTGTAGTCTGAACGTCCCAGTAGTCTGTAAGGTTATTCCCAGGTATTTGAATGAGTTTACTATTTCCACTTTGCCGTCTTCGTATTCTATGTTGTCGTTTGCTGCGTTTCGTCCGCCTTTCCGAAAGACCATCTGTTGAGTTTTTTCCAGTTTATTTTCAGGCTGTTATTTCCTGCCCATTCAGCCAGCGCTGAGAAAGCGTGTTGGAGCTCTTCCTTCTTTGTTGACCCTAGGACCATGTCGTCTGCATATATGTAGATCACTGCATCCTTTGCTCTTTCTCTGATAGCTTTTGTTACGTCCGCGGTGGCAATATTGAATAGTATGGGGCTGAGTGGATCACCTTGCAGCACTCCATTAGTTTGGGTGATTTCCTTTGTTTTATGGGTCGCATCATCTATGGTGATCTGGTTGTATGCCAGAATATTTCTTATTAGAGCTGTAAGGGGAGTATTTCCAGCTATAGTTTGGAGTTTTGACATTAGTATATTCCTGTCTATTATGTCGAAGGCTTTTGTATAGTCTATGAAGACTGCATAAAATTTTCCTTTGTGAAGCCGTTGTGCTTCTTCTATGTCACTGAGTAGGTTTAGAGAATCGTATACCCATTTCAAACACAAGAGACCATTGCACGAAGAGAAAGAAAACTTTCTGATTAGCTTTAGTTGTTTAGGCACGTCTTTCTTATTTTGTCTTACAGTTCCTACTGCACAGCATCCCCTTTTCAATAGTTCCTGAAACAAGTGGGCAGAAGTCATGGCTGTCCTCTACAACTTTAAGATCCTACTGTGCCTCAAATCCAAGAACTACTGCACAACGGTTTGTCCAGTGGCACTCCATGACCCCAAGTGCGGGCCTGAGACAGAGACACGAGCAGATTCTTCACACAATGGAGATACAAATGCTGAGGTGGTCTATGGCAGTTGCTTGACCATGTCATACGGAACATCTTCAGAATCACTTCCAATTCGCGGGGAAACAAGGCTGCAGTGGTATGAAAATGAGAATATAGGAGATGCAGAAACAGTTACAAAGTGGACAATTGCTCACTCTCATCCCAAAGGAAGTGATGAATGGACTGTTTACGTGAAGAAAGGAGAGCCATAGGAGTAGGAGTTTCAGTACTGCAGACAGGAGAAAACAGGAGGCAAGATGCAGAAAGGACAGAGTTGCTAACAGAGCTACAAGCTAAGAAGAAAGAAATATGACCATAATCTTCGACATATAGAAACTCGTTTCTCAGTTCACAGATTCCACTTTCGAATGCGTAAAACCAAAGCCTTCCACGAACCAGCCTTAGAGTATATCTGTGAACTATGTGGACAGAAATGTGAAAGATATCACACTGAGTGGTGTAATAGGAGACAGCGGTCTCTTAAGGACTTACATAGTGAATAATCTTTCATGTTCACTACAACTGATTTTTTATTAATGGCTATTAGGTGCAATAAATCTATTATTATAAACCCTGCATTTTGGATTTTAATTCAATATTCCAAATGGCTCTGATTTTGTTCACTTGTTCCAATTCCAAAATATATAGGTGGTTACAATAATAAGAGTTAACTGTTTACCTAATACACCACTGTTCCTCTGGAATACCATGTACTGGCCTTTTCTTTCTTTTGTTCATTCATTCATCTCTGACTGACTTTCAAAGTTGCTTTTTCGAGTCAAATAATGTTGTTGTTTTTTTTTATTTTTTTTTATTTTATTTTTTTGTGTGGTTAGCGATGTGGCTTAACTACTGGCTATTTGGACAGCCAAAGTTTGAGTCTTGGGTTGGAATTTTGAGTTAAAAATCACGTCTGTAAACATGTGACATTGTGATGATGCTGTACGATCCTTAACAAGATTTGTCATCACTGTTCATCATTATCAGTCTGTCAGTCTCCACAGCCCAGTGCTTCCAGACTCTCACAATGTGGCATTACGTAGTATCACAATACGAAACTCCACGTTCATGCAGGTTGATCATTCATACTCTTGTCTGTTTATACCTCACCATTTTAGCATGAGGCATAGTAACTTAACTCTCTGACAATTGCTTAGTCTCTTTACTCTGATACACTAACTGAAAGGTCCCTCAGTGGCACTCAACATCTAATATGACAGTCCACAGCGCATTGTTGGACTCAGAAATGTCAAGTCACTCTGCTATTCCTATCAATTGCTTGTTATACTGTGCTTTGCCTATATTTTAACTTTCACATGCGTTTCAACCTTCATAAACATGCATGTATAGTGTGAAAATTGTCCAGTACTTGGGTCAGCATTATGAATCCTCCTTACCATTAATATTGGTTTATTACACTGAAATAGCTACTTCTTTAAATAGAGCTCCTTAGTTTTCATGAGTCCTGTTGTAGGTCCTCAAACCAGCTTAAATTAAGAGGAACTGCCAGGGATTAAATTATGGACTCTGCCAAGTAGCAGATTGGTATGCTAACCATTAGACTGAGAACATATTTAGTTGAGATGACCTTGAAGACATTCCTAATTCACAATTCATGTGATCAAACACAACATTGAATCATCTACATCCTCGCATGTTTCTCGTCAATTTTGGGCTCTGTCTTTCTGCATCTTGCCTTCCATTTTCTCCAGTCTGCAGTATCAGTGTAGCAATCTCGTACGACTCTCATGTCTTCACGTAAACAGTCCATCACTTCCTTTGGGATGACAGCAAGTGCCCACTTTGGAACTGTTTCTCCCCTCCTGTATTCTCATATTCATACCACTGCAGCCTTATTTTGATTAATTTCCCCCAATGGAAGTAATTCTGAAGATGTTCTGTGTGGTTTAGTAGTCCCATGTGTGGTCCCATAAACCACCTCAGAATTTGTATCTCCAGTGCGTGAAGAATCTGCTCACATCTCTTTGTCTCAGGCCAGCACTTGGGCCTCAGAGTGCCACTAGTCAAACCACTGTGCAGTACATCTTGGACTTCATGCACAGTGGGATCTAAATGTCACAGAGGACCTTTCATTAATCGTCTATCACCTTCAGCAACTGATACCATACTCGCAGTATTGAGACGATAGCAAACCATAAATTCTATAGTCCTATACCAACATAAAGTAGCCTGTAATTCCTAAAGATTAACCAGCAGCTCTAAACAACTTCCTGCATTAGAAACTTCACAGAAAGAGGCATACATAAAATAATCAAAGCAAAAATCAACTAAAATTACACGTCAAATTACTATAAAATTAACATAACGTACTTCACATATATGAGAAGAGTGGCGAAAGTTGGTTATCTAGGTTATAATAATATTTAGTAATTATGGTCAGAACCTACGATTTTATATTTCATTAAGCTACGCAAAACAAAATCATCTTAACGTATAACTTTTCTAAAGAGACTAATCACCGAAATGTACAGAAATTAACACCCAACAGTCAGATGAGGTCACAAATGTGAAACGCCGCGAAAAAGAAAGCAATAGTATTTGTCACCGCAAAGCACATTACTGAATAAGAGATACAACTTCAGATGCCTAAAACTAAAAATGAGATGAGAGTCAACTTCCTTTCATAGCAGACTCTAAATACACATACCACAATGCAAAATACTCTTCACCAAACAACTGTCGTTGAAAGCGTTCTTTCCACCATAACTAACCCACAATTCCGGCTATACGTCGTCCACCATTACTATCCCACAATTCCATGGTGGACTGATGAAAAGCACGTTCACATTTACGAAGTGAATTAGTTCTGACGGGTACTAAAAATGTTCCAGTATTACCAGTCACTTATATTTGCAACAGAACATCACAATGAGCAAAAAATACGTTATTTTCGAGTCCATCTGTCAAATATTTCACAACAGTATCAACCAACGATCATGCCCCAACCAAAGCATACTTAGTAAAGATCGGCAAAGATATTTCAACGCTGCTCTGTAATATGGTCAATTGGTCTACGGTTCATTTCTTCCAATGAGTGCTACCAATGCATTCAAAAGGGGCAGTAAAATGAAAACCTGAAGTTCATGACTATTTTCTTATAGAGTTAAAGAGACAAACACGCGCTTAGTATAAACTCGAAGGGTCTTTCAGAAGCTGCATTTGCCGTCACGCAGTAAGATATTCAATAATTAGTTTGACTCCTCACCGAAAGATTTATTCATATTTTGACCAGAATTTAATTGAAAATAAGTGTATCTACTTTCATTTAGACATTATCTTAGTTTTTTTTTGCGGGCTTTCCTATTTTTCTTTATATTTGCTGTCAGCTGGTTTACTAGATCAGGCCCTGTTCATTTCTATGAACTTCTAAGTGAAATCCCTCTAACATTTCTTAACATTTTATTTTTAACTTAACTCCTTTTCTGTACATTTTATACACCGGTACTATCACTGTCAAATGTTAGTTTAAGGACTTAACTTTTTTTTTTTTTTTTATCTAGCCACTGCTCTTATTGATGTAAATGCCATAATGCAATTGCCTCATGTCTTCCTCCCGGACTTCATCTTCAGGTTTACATATTTTCCATTTAGACATTGGTTGGTTCTAAAGTGAGATAACTTAGTCACTTTTTAAAAGGAAGCAAGCTAATCATCCCAATTTAACTCTGCTTGACTGAAAATCAAAGTGCTGTTTCATGACCTGGGCAAGAGAGAGGGCGTAACCCTCTATAAGTGGCCCACATTACCCTTTCTGGGTAAGGAATGAAAACTTTATGTATGTACCATGAAGGAAATGAAAAATGCAGCAAAGTTATTTGACAGTTATGATGTTTTGAAGGTATAATCAAGAGAAAGATGGCAGAAGCAGGAAGTCAAAGATATTCTCCATCTTCAGCCTGCAATGGTAGATAATAGGGTTTGGAGTAGTTATATGCAACTAGAAAAATCCTATTACCGAATTTCCATTGATGTTCTTATAGATCATTTACAGATTGGTATACAGTAAATTGCTTGAGAAGAATTGAATTTGCTGGAGACTATGCAGTTTGGTTTGAATTTCACTGCTGAAAATCAGATGGATGGGCAGAGACCTATGAGAGAAAATGAAACTAGAACTATTGAATAAATTCCATTGTTAAGGCTATTATTTTTCTTGTAGAATGGCAGGAACTTAGAAGTAAGTTACTGTTGAGATTTAGCTGTCAATCTCCATCGCTCAGTACACAGGCAATAAATTTTAGATAGAAGGAAAGCTGTATTGGGCTATTTATTTAAACACACTACTTGTACAATGTAGAAAGGAGTTACAAGGCTTTTATCATCTACATGAACTACAATAATGAATTTATCATTTGATAGCTGAGAATATGGTATTATTGGCAGTGTTGTCCATAAAGAGTACAGGTATATTGACCTGAGGCCCTTTGGTCTCAGATTCTGTAATGAAATTCATGTGCTGCAGTCCTGATGAACACATATTAGGCAATTCCATTTGCTGGTATTCATGGCAGGTATATACATACATTTTAAACATATTTTTTATTCACAGTAAATGTCATACATATTCACACGGAGGTAGCAAAGAGATATGCCGGGATGAGTGGCTCAGACTGTGGAGGTGCTGGCCTTCTGACCCCATTATGGCAGGTTCGATCCTGGCTGAGTCCGGTGGTATTTAAAGGTGCTCAAATACGTCAGCCTCGTGTTTGTAGATTTATTGGCACGTAAAAGAACTCATTTGGGACAAAATTGTGGCACCTCGGCATCTCCAAACACTTAAAGAAGTAGTTGGTGGGATGTAAAAATAACATTATTTATAGTAAGAGATACAGTATGATGAACTTGCGTGTGGGCTTCATGCCTACAGTAGCTAGATTATTTACAACATGGCATACAGTGAATAGCAACTACATCAGTATTTTGGTGATTTTGTAATAATTTTTATGATCTGTTTTCTTGCATAATAACGGAGAAGCTGGAAGTGAAAGGCTCAGTTTAAAGGAGAAGGTGGGTTTCTTAGTAGAAATGAATAGTGAGGGAGTTGGTTTAACACATAGAGTACCATATGACCCAAACGGAAAATTGTAACTGCTACATGTAACTACTGTATAGCATCATGTTCCCATGCATTCTGGCTATACCAGTGGACTTGGCTATCCCTATGTTCAGAAGTACTGGACTTGGGTTGGGCCATCAGGAGGTTGTAGGTATTAAAAATCTTCTCTTATTTATGATGTCAATATTAATCCACTTCATATTCGTAAGTCTGCATTCTATTTTCTTATTACAAAGAAATTGCATTTAAAATACATAATGTTGATTACAGAACATTAGAACTTAGCATTACATGTCTCATCGCCACTCAGTCATTCTAATACCACATTTGCTTTGTGTAGTAAGCACAGTTATTGCAACCATTTGGAAAACAATTTCAGGAATGTAATTAATGAAAAAATTGTAGGCTTTTTTTAAATAAGAATGATTTGCTCTTTTGATTGAGCTATATGCATGCTCTGGAAACACTTGAGGCACATTGCAAGATTCATAGTATGTATTTACTTTATTGGCGTGAGTTTGAGCACAGCTGCCATCTTTCCCCTAGTCAGGTTAAAACTTTTCTTTTTCTTTCTTTCTCTTCTACCACACAGTACCTACAGTATAGTTGGGGACAAATCATGACGACCTCGGCTCACACCACTACTTCCAGCGGCAGCTCGGTGTCTATAAGCGACTTACAGGATTGGCTACTGCACTCTACACGAAGAAAGGGTAAATACTACAGAGAGTGAGAAGGAAAGTGGTTTGGCAGCCTCTCCAAAACAAACAAGGATCACTTAGAACTCGTTAACTCAGCAGGGTGCAGGGTGTGATTGACTACTGGCTTCCAGCTTGCTTCTAGGAACTGAAGCCGTCATGTTTGTCCCCAACTATATAATTTTCAGTATAGATACACTATGCATGTCCATAATTTTATATTTTTCTTTTTGATTTACAGTTATGTACAAGCAGTTTCCTCCTCACCAGTGGCATTTTCTGATGTTTAGAAGACATGGCACTACAAGATGCTCATGACTCCACAACCTGAAAATTTGTGTTCAAGTAAGGTACAAGTTGCTCCAAGTTCTTGAGTGAAGAACTTATGCTGCTGTAAGCCAATTTATTCTGGGTGCACTTGTAATGCTTTTAATTTTGAAACTGCTACTACTGCTCAGGCTTAGAACTACTCAAGCAACTTTTGCTGTGTATTATTTTTTGAGAATTCATCAGTCGGCTGCAGCCACATCGTTAGCTTTATTTGTTCTTTGAATAATTTCCAGAATGAGGTACAGGGTACTGATAGATTTAGAAGAGTACGCAAGAAACTGTTTACCGCAGAAGGGGATGAGAATCATTTCCTTCAGCAAAGAGACTAACCCTTACAACAGTAAAGATGGGTTCAAGTTTGACCTGAGATATTTCAATACTTATCATAACCGCTATGTAGCACTTAGAGTGTATTATCCATGGGATTGTAATATTGATAATTCATTAGTAAGTTTGCTTTACAAGGGAGTCGAATATGTTACCATCCAAACTAAGTTCATTGGTAATATTTTGGTTGCTACAAAGATAGAAAATTGGACTGATGTTCCAGAGGATGCAATCATTGCTCCTGGTTATGTTATAGCATATTAAGACCCAGTTTATTTTGATATTGAAGTCTTTTCGAGCATAGTACAGAATGATTTTGATTGAACTGACAACAGTGTTGTTCTCGTATGTTGAAGCGTGCGTGTGTGAACTAAAGATCAACCTAGCAGGCTGTTTGCTCTGAATGGCATACCACACAGAGCAAATTGACACAGCTGTACTCCTGAAAAGGTCTTCGTATATTCCTATAATATATTAAAAAGATATATCACATTTAATTGCATTACTTTTTTCAGATTACTCAGAGTTCTTGTTACTAACAATATTTTAATGAAAGCCTGTCATAAGTTTATTTTTTAACTTATTTGTTAATGCTTGTTAAGAATAATTTGTTGATTTAGGACACTACAGTAGTAATTAGCTTTATCTCAATTTTAGTATGGACAAACAAAATTAGTGTATTGATAGATGTATATTTTATTCATGTTTGTTAACTTGACAGGCTTTTTCCTTTAACACATTCTGAGTTGAATGAATTATAACAAAGAATTAAGTTAGTTTTCACATGTATTTCAGTGCCTTAAAGCAGATGTTCCTATATTAGAAAGATATGGAGAAAAGAAAGTTATTTTGTATAGAAGTGGGGTGAGTTATATAACAAAGAACAGATTTGTTTTCACATGTATTTCAATGACTTAAGGGGATTAGTGTATATGTTACAACCTTCATAAAATCGATTAACAGCACATTCTAGTGAAAGAATTTTGTAAATATCTACATTAGATTTCCTGTTATGAATTAAAAGTATAGGTTCATGTATCAGTCTGAGGAAACTTCATCACCCATTTCCTGTTCAGCCACATTTTACAAATCCAATTTTCCAACAAATTCTAAACCATTTGGTACTTCATAATATTTTTTTCTGTTTTATTCTTAGGTATAATGTCTACAAAGCTGACCAGAATCATGTGCTAGGGTTTGGAAAAAATGATCTGCATTCAAAAGATTGACCAAAATACGTTATATTAAAGTACTGTAACACAAATTTAAAATTACTAATTTTGGAAATGTATTTCTGAAAGTGGTCAGTTTTGTGGCTAAGACTTAAAACAGCATAATTGAAAAAAAAAAAAAAAAAAAAACCCAGAATATCATTTTTCCACCTAGAAAAAATGCTATATGGTAATATTTGAGCTGTCAGTAATGATTGATTGAGCTTAGAACTCTGACCAGAAAGGTTCTGTCATCTAAGGTTCAGTATTTGATGAACTGTATCAACAAAGTTTCACTCTGAGTGGTGCATGTGCTGCGGGTCAGTATTTCAATCAATCAATCGCTACTAACCTGCATTTAGGGCAGTCGCCCAGATGGCAGATTCCCTACCTGTTGTTTTTCTAGTCTTTTCTTAAATGATTACACAGAAATCGGAAATTTATTGAACATCTACTGTGGTAAGTTTGTCCCAATTTGTCCTCTTGAATACAAACTTCATCTTCATATTGTGATCTTTTCTACTTTCAAAGACACCACTCAAACTTTTTTGTCTAATAATGACATTCCACGCCATCTCTCCACTGTCAGCTCCGAACATACCACTTATAATACCAATCAAATGGTCCGTTATTGGACATTATAAATTTTCCAGCTAACTCATTCCTGGTTGCCAGCATTTCACCCTGGTGTGCTAAGTTGGGCTCATCAGTTGATAAATAGCACACCCACCAAGATGCATGGCTAGTGCATACCGTGGAGGCCACGGCGTAGGCTACTTGGAGCCACCGGCAGTGCCAATGCACTATGAGAGACTTTGTCTCATTACCAAAAATTGATGCCTGCCTGGCCATCAGATGAATAACGGACTATTTAATTAGTATTATAAATTTACTCATTCGGGACAAATATTTCAGCTTCCCTATGGGAATCAACATCTATATCACATACCACTTAGTTGAGCAACTCGTCTCCTTTCTCCCAAGTCTTCCCACCCCAAACTTTGCAACATTTTTGTAACGCTACTCTTTTGTCGGAAATCACCCAGAACTAATCAAGCTGCTTCTTTTCCCCCAGTTGTATTTTTTCTCCCCTCGACATTGTCATATAACAGCATTTAGAGGTGCAATGACGATATGTTATGCTGGGTTGCCAGGGTCTATAACACTGAGATAACTGCTCTGTGTTTAAAAATTATAACACAACAAGTGCACTCGCATTTGAGTTTTCCACTTCAACGCAGTTTGTACTCACGAACTTGGGCGAACTCACAGCCAGCCACAACGCGGTGTTCTTCCCAGGGCAGTTCGTTCCAACAACTGAACTCACCTACCACACCGAACTCTTGTGTGACTGTCGCGTAACTAACTCGAGATGGACTTCCAACCAACTCGTTCTCTCCCCCCAGTGTTGCTCTTTACATAAGCAAGCAGAAGAATCTCAGTTTCCACCTGCAGGTCATTCTGAGCACCTTTGCATTCTTAGCCTGCTTCTAGCATCTCTGCAGCCAGGCTTGGTGGCTCAGATGGTTAAGGCGCTGGCTTTCTGAGCCCAAGTTGGCAGATTTGAGGCTGGCTCAGTCCAGTCGTATTTGAAGGTGCTCAAATAAGTCATCCCCATGTCAGTAGATTTACCGGCATGTAGAACAACAACTGGGAGACAAAATTCCGGCACATCAGCATCTCCGAAAACCATAAAAGTAGTTTGTGGGACGTCAAACCAATAACATTACTTCCTAGCATCTCCACAGAAAACTTCAATTTCACATTCCTCAACAATTCACTCTGTGCAGCTCTACCTCCTGCCGCCCCCTGCACCCTCGGCCCTCATTGTCATAGTATTAACACACTGAGCACCAGTGGATTTTTTTTTTTTTAATTTTCCTGTTGGATCTTTTTTTTCAGTAATCTCTTCTTAAATCTAAAACACTTTGGGCTAAAATATAGATATGCATAAGTGAAATGAAAAATACATGTTTTTTTTGAAAATATTCTCAGTGGTTCCATTATAACATTATTTCACTTGGACAAGTAGTCCCGGAGAGTGATCTGGACAAATATCTCTCCAGTTAAAGGAAATACTTTCATTTAGGTTTTTTCAGGTCATTCGTTCTTTAACAGTTTGCGAAACAGCATCTGCACTGGTAGAAGATCATTGGTGCTCCTTTGTCATATGCAATCACACGCTTTTATGCGATCATTGTTGTAAGGGGGGCATTTCTGTTTGTGGCGGGTATGTAGTTCTACTGTGATCATAAAGTCCGAGTATTCCAAGAGAATAGTTGAGATGACAAAGAAAATGTTATGAGGTAGGGTCAGGGACTGCTGTGGTCTCATCGTAAAAATGTTCCTCCGGGACCAGCAGTCTGGGAAGTCTTCTTAATCCCACCCCAGACTACAAACCTTTTTACAGGGACCACAACGATCCGTAGCTTAAGTCATTTCCATTTAGCTGCGGTCCACTTTTCTGCAGGCTATAAGTAGTTCAGTGTTTACTCCGGAGTCCCTGTGGACCTCCGTTGTCTGACGGGGTGCCGGCAGTCTCAACGGGCCACTCTGGTGCTCAACGTGTTAATGAACATCCCAGATGTGAAGGAAATGGTGAATATCAAAACATAAACAGCCCAATATTTTGAATAATTAATTAGTGAGTTTCATAGTCAGTCCTGAAATATGTGTTTCTATTGTAAACCTGTAATATTTTTCATTTAGAAAGTTTCATTGCTGTACATGTAGAAGGGACTGCAATTTTAAAAATATATATCACCGTTTTGAAGGTTGTAACATATACCAATCCCATTAAAGCAGATATTCCTATACTGAAAGGATGTTCAGAAAAGGAAGTTATGTATATAAGTGAAACTGAGAGAATGTTGGGTCATGTAAAGGCTCGTGATTTGTGTGAACTAGTCAGTAATGTAAAGTGTTAGGTCAGTCAGGGAAGAGCAATACTTGATGCAGTGTAACCAACACAACATACGCATTTCAGACCCATGACCATGTTAAATTGTTGTAGCAGGAAAAATCTGAAACCTTAAGTGTCATGATAGGTTGTTAGTGTAAGGAATTTCATCTCTTAAGTTGAGAGAGCATGTTTATAATGTAGATATCTCTAGAGCTGTGATAAAGAAAGGTGGCTGTGATTCTAGTTTAGTAAATGATTGCATGCACAAAGCTTTACATCCCAAGGGTTGTGAGGTGCATCTCGTCTTTCAGCCTGTCCAACCCAGGTGTTTCCTGGTCCTCCTCGAGGCCAACGATCCCCACATTCAGCTGAATGCAACTGAGGTGTCATTTATGCAAAGTACTCGCCCATACCATCGTAAATTGATTCTCACGTTTCCTGTGTGATTGGAGCAGCCTTGGATATCTTCTGCACACGGCTGGTTCTTGCTTGTTGCAATCGAGTCAACCCAATAGACCATCACATGACATTCCTGTTCTTGTTTTGACGTTGCAGGCCAGCATTATTTATTGATAATGTGTTACAGAAGTTGACTGTAAAATATTTTATTGAAAGTATCTCTTCGACAGTATAAACAGCATGCTTCACTTTTCACTCACAGATAAGTTCCGTCACCATAAAGTCTAAAAGACCAAAGTTATACCCAGACTGTCCAGCAGCATTTTTACTCTCCAGCTGCACGCGCCTAGCATGTACGTGTTTGACCTAGCATCAGTCCCCAGTCTGAACATGTGACAGTTATCACTGCAACACTGAATTTTCATATCTAAAAGTTATTTTAATTACAAGTCAGCTTGATGGGTACGGGATGCATTTGTTCAGGAATTTTCTGGTGAAGTGCCACCTTCATAAAGACAGATCCACGTAATTGTAAATAAATTTGAAACTACTGGCTCAGTGCTCAATAAAAAACATGTGCGCACATGAACAGTGTTAACAGAGAAAAAGCTTAATGTGAATCTTGAATGGTCACTGAATAAATCACTCACAAAATGAGCACAACAAATAGGGTTTTCAGTTTCTTTTGCACACAGAGCTACAAAGCTGTTACACACGGGCCCATTGTTTAAAACCTGCTCATCAGCCACAAGAGTGAGATATTGTGAGTGGTATCTTGCATCATTGTATGATCGTTTATTGGACCCACAGCTTGTGTTCTTTTCAGATGAGGCCTGGTTTCTTCTTAATGGTCGTGTGAACAGTCGTAACTCTCGCTATTGGTGTGCAGAAAATCCTAATGGTGTTTATGAAGTCCCTCATTATGAAGGATGACACTTCAAGCATCTTTTATAAGGTAAGATTTCATATAAGGCTAACTACACGCTTAAAGCAGGGCGGCCTCTGAGGCAACAAACACTGTGCACTCGGTCTGGGTTTATAAGAGATATTTCACAGTAGTTGGTGTTGTCTGTTGCTGGGTACATAAGAGTCTACATGGAAAGAAATGTCAGATGAGCCCACAGTGTGGACTGCTGAGTGTCACTGAGGGTCGGCTCTTATAATCAGAGGACATTTCTGCAGTTTCCCACCAATAGCAGTGATATTGAAAGATTCTTGCACATACTCGATTGGTCAGAGAAACCACCATAGGATTTGCACCTCTGTGTGGCGTGCATTTGTTGACCGTGTTTCCTCTGCTATGTCCAGCATTCAGAGCCATACATGAGAAAATGTCTGGTGGACCGTCATGTTGACTTTCCCTTTAAAGCTAATGGCATCCATTTGTCACTGAAGATTCCTGTTAGCGATTCCATTTCTTCCATTTAATATTGATGCCAAGCTTGACATCATTGTCTGTTATAGCATCTGTGGTATTGACAGAGTCAAGATACCTCAACCTGCTAGTCATCATTGCTGGTTCACCGCCTAGGAAGACTCTTCTGTGGACCAAAAAACTCGGGCTCTGGGAAGTTTATGGCTGATGCTGAGTTCATTTCTCTTCAACAATGATTTCCATTGTTCTAAGGCTAACAAATCAGGGTGTTGTTATCCATATCTACCACATTTACTTGTTTATAACCCCCCTCGTTTCTACTCATTTTCAACTTCAAAATTTCACACAATCTACGTTAGGTTGGCATGATTTAGAAGCAGTAAAAGGAACATCTAGCATATTTCAATCTACATTGCACATGATGATGCACCGAAATGGAGTAAGGGCATTGCTCTGCCATATCATATCAATGAAGTGACTTCGTTGCAGGGATGGCATTTAGTCATCAAACAAATACAAGTATGTATTTCAGAACATCGGTTGTGTCTTTTCAAGTGGCTGATTAGTCCGACAGACTCTGACAGTGATAGTACACAGTAGTTGTAGCAGTAGAGGACTATAAGAGAGCACCATTCTTCATTCTTGCTCCTTCTTTCCTATGATTCTGTCTCTCAGATTCTAATCTTGTTCTGTCCTGTTCGAAACTTAGAACTCAATCATATACGATTTGGTGCCAGTTTACCTTGTCGTTGGCTAAAGTTTCCCAGTTGACAGTGTCAGTTTGATATTTTTCCAGATTACATTTCAAAATATCCTTATATTGTTTTAACTGCTCTCCATGATTACGCAGCCCACACTTTCTATTGCCGCTCTCGCTCCATTTTTTGCAACATGTTGTAACACATTCAACTTGAAGGATACTGTAAGTCTTGTTCTCTTGCTCAGTTTCACTCCTGATTATGTACTGGACACTTTCTAATACGGCCGTGGGGGATGCCGAGCTCGGAAGGGGCATTGAGAAACCTAGGGTAGGGAGAAGGGGAGAGTTGCCAAAGTCAAGCCGTGCACCGTTAATTCGAATGTTGCAAGTGGTGCCTGGTCACTTGAAAGATATTTTTTGTGTTTTTTTTGTCTCCCCCTGATTCCTTTTTTTATTTTAAATATTTTTCCACAATAATAGTTGAAAATTAAGGGGAAGGTGTTATAGGCAAATAAATACGGTATTCTAGTTCCATTGACCTTCATGGCATTGAGGAAGAGAGCCTGAGGTGGCTCTACGGGATACTTTTTGCTTGTATTTGTTCATATTGTTAAGCCTCAGTAAGTTAACTATTTCTTTTTTTAAGCATATAGTATGGTCAAATATCACTGCATGTATTTTAGTAATTTTTCATTCTGCAAAGTTTCCCATCCTCCTCTTGGATCCATGGCTTTGGAAAGAGCACTGGTGGAGTAACACCGTTCCCATCATTATCCTTTTCAAAGTCACTGCCCAGTACGAAGGTCAGAATTTCCTTCTTCATTATGAAATACAGTATCGTTTTTTACAATTTGTTTTACGTCGCACCAACACACACAGGTCTTATGGTGACGATGGGGCAGGAAAGGTCTACGAGTGGGAAGGAAGCGGCTGTGTGCTTGGTGTGAAAATGGGAAACCACGGAAAACCATCTTCAGGGCTGCCGACAGTGGGGCTCGAACCCACTATCTCCCGGATGCAAGCTCGCCGGCTCGCCTGGTGAATACAGTATCAGAGCACTCTGAAGCTACCTGATACATCCACAGGGAACAGCAACCAGGAAGCAAATGATGAGCAACTGATTGCCCTTGGCAGTCACCAGATATCACGATGGTCAGACTTCTCCAGCAGTCCTCCAGAGTGAAAAGGTTAAGGAAATAAGGATGCTGCTTAATGGAACTGAAAATAGATACCATACTCTAAATTCACATCATTTTGATTTCCTTCTTGTGAACCAAATGAGTCTCCTCCATTGCCACACCCTTCTCTTTTCTTCTCTATTTCTTTAATCTTTCTGGGACGTCAGATTGGTCTTCCCTTTCCAAGCCGGATTGAGTGACACGAATGGTAGAGTAAGTACTGGCTTTCTGAACCCAAGTTGCCAGGTTCAACCCTGGCTCAAATATGACTGCCACACTTCAAGGAACTCCTGGGGGACACAGTTATCACTATTGAAAATTAATTAAAAAAGAAAAATGCACAAAATGAATTATTTCATTTGTGATTGATGAAAAGACTTTCTATTATATAACAGTTTTGTACTAGAGGAATTACTAAAGAGACAGGTGTGAAGTAAGGTATTTTTAATTAACCAGAAAGATCACTTTAAGTGATATTTGTTTTACTGACATTTGACAGTACATCCAAGTGATAATACAAACATAAAGAATTGTTTGTCAATATTTATTTTACAGTGTACTAATTAAATTAATTAAATAAGTATATTACAGTGAGTGGCAAATCTGTCTCTGCAGCAAACTCTGGGATGTGGCAGTTATGCTTAAGTTTGCAACATTGAGGCCACCTTGTACCTCGAGTAGGTAGTATTGTTGAATGGAATGGCATTCTACCCAGGTGTGAAAGTTATGCTTTTGAAGTCAAGATGTTAATGATTGAAATAAGTGTGTTTTTAGTGGAGTGAAGGTGATATGTTTTTGGAAAATGTAAAACTACATTTTGTGAACATTTTCCAAATTCAGTATGTCCTAATTGTGATACAGTGAGAGATTTAATTAATAAATTTCATGAAACCAAATCTGTACATGATGCAGTAACAACAACATTTTGACAGAGGCAAAACTAGACAGAATTTCTGAGGAGCCCTATTAATATATTCCAGGACAAAAACAAAGTTTTTATAGTGCTACATCATGTTCATGTACCCTAAATGGTATTCATGAAGACTCAACGGAAAAAGGAATGTAATTTATAATATAGAGCTTTATCATATTTTAAAGTTTGTGTAGTATAGTTTTTATCTTTGTAACTGAAGATGGTCTTAATAACAGACCAAAACTAGTCCTACTGTAAATGAGATAGAATAAAATTCTACTATACAATTTTCAAGTGTTCATTAGGTGGAAGTGTCCAAAATAATGTTAAAGCTACTGAGCCCTACTAAATCGATGTGGAAATTAGCCCAGGAGAGAAATATTTCTGTGCAGTCAGCACATTAACCTGAACGTATGGAACTTAAATTGCATTCTTAAAATTTAGAGCTGACCACAAATTAAGAAAAAGATCATATGAAGAGAGTACAATATTGTCATCTTCTTTCTCTAATGTATGTGTGTCGCCAAGTGGAGTGCCAGCTCAACACAGTGTAATAGTGTGGTAGCATATCCACCTCCGTGCAGAGACAGTTTTGCCTCGCACTATTATTGTAATTATGGCAATCATTTCTCAGGGTTTTCAAATATTATTTTGGATGAGAATTTTGTGTATAGAAAAATTTCTGTCCTCCACTCCTAATTCATCTCTGTGTTCCAGTCTAGATCTCATTGCCTTATGTCGTTCTTAACCAGATCCATCCCTTCTCTTTTGTATTATATGCAACTGTACAGTTCATTAACCCATTGCTCTTCAATCACTTTTCACAATTTACTTAAGAAAAATGTCATTATATATGTTGCAAACAGTTCCTCAATTTAGAGGTTGCATAAAAGACTAACTATACTTAATACCAATTAATATTGTGTAATGAAGAAAATAAATAAAAGTCTATTGAACATTAAAGAAAATCACTGAAGATGGTTTCTTAAAATACTTATTGACTATTTCAAGGCAAAATGTGCCCTTACCCCTGATTAGCAAGCCCATGACTTTGAACCTTTTTAGGTTGTATCCTTCCTTGTAGAACGGAACTGCAGACTCGTATATTCCCTTCTCAAGATCGTCAGGTCGACTCGCAGAGGATTCGAAGTGGACGGTTGGATCGATTATATATCCTACATTGTTGTCTTTGTAGGCAATTATATCGAACTTTCAAGTGCTTCTATTCTCTGCCAAACCATGGGTCTCTTCTTGGGCAGTGATTCTGGTTCTTCTGTGGGCCTGGGCGATGGCGGTTCTTATTTAATGGTGCGTAGAGATGCGCAGAGTTTCGCCGTGCTGGTAGGAACCAAGGACGTGTGCAAGTGATTCAATCTCGTTGAGGCATCTCCTACAACGGCCACTGTCCATGAACCTACTGGGCATAGCACGAACTGCTGCTACATTATTTTGTGCCGTAATTTAATAACAGAAAAAGAGGTTATTAAGTCAGTGATAATGTGGGGTCTTTAAGGTCTGTCTGCCCTGTATATTCATTAGTGGCTGGCACCGCAGTTCAGGAGTAGCAAGCCTTCCTCTTACCCGAGGACCCTGAGTTCGATTCATGGCCAGGTCAGGGATTTTTACCTGAATCTAAAGACTGGTTCAACGTCCACTCAGTCTCTGAGCTGTCTGGCGGTGAGATAGCAGCCCCGGTCTAGAAAGCCAAGAGGATTCATCACAGTGAGCACACGTTGCCTCGTAATCAACTGGCGTTCGGGCTGGGCCGTGGTTGCTTGGTAGCCCAAGTTCCATGAAGGCCGTAACCCCATGCTGTTTGTTTGTTCTGTGATATAGTGTAGGATCGATTTTCAGCCAAAGTTACAAGAACAGTCTTTTGAGCCAATATCATTGAACATAGCACTTATATTTCTCAAGCTGGTCTTAAGTTGTGCAGATTTAGGAATATTGCTTCGCAAAGCCCATTTGAATTCACCACAAAACAATATGATTGGGTAACTTAGGGTCGACCTTAATTAGCATTTTATTTTGGAACTGATGACTCTCAATACTGATCACAATTTGTATCACTAAATCTTAAATGTCTAATTTTTCTCCTACTCATACCAAAAGTAAGTTAAAAGCTTTTCAGTCATCAAACACACAAGTTAAACATAAATATTTCACTGCCGGCCAAAAATTTCTGGACAAGCACTAAACTGTTAAAGAATGGATAGATTAAAAGAAAACAGCACACCTATGCAAGGAATTGACAAATATATATTCTAAAACTAATGTTTTACAATAAAACTAATGTTTTTACATTATATCTGAACAAAAAAAAAAAAAAAAGGCAATATGTACACATTTACTCCGACAGGACACATGAAACTCTCTTCTCCCCTTTACTGCAAATACACTTTTAACTATTCTCGGAACAAGTTTTTCTAACATTGATGGAGGTATACTTTGCCACGCATTCTGCAAGATGTCTCACAGCTTTTGCAATGAAGGACAGCACATTTTTTGAACTTGGCAATCAAACTCTTCCCACAGCAGCTCAGTTGGATTTAAGTCATGGGACCGGGGGGGCATTCCATTAAAATCAATTCCCCCAAGAGGTTTGTTTGTTTTGCAGATAATTCATACAATAGCGAGATGTGTGTTTGGGGTCCAATAAGTTGCTGTCCAGACAGAAGAGCATAACGAGATAGCATGGAATGGTAGACCAACTCCACTGAATGCAATACAATCACAGAGCCCCCTCCAGTTTCACTGCACGTGTTATACAGTCAGGCTGCATTTTTTAAAATGCTGAACATCGAACATAAACTCGTCACCGTTGCTTGAAAACGTTCGATACTTGGTTACAGTAATATAACCTGTCCTTAAACATATTCGTGCGGGTACATATGTTTTGGCTGGCAGCGTACCTGTAAAAAGAAAACAAAAACATTATTAAACAAAGAATTAAAATACATTTAACTGAGTCGACACTGGAAAGTAAGGCTTCCTTCTGAACAAATCGTATCAAAAGGTAGAAAAGAAATATGTAATATACAGAGAACAACATGAACCAAGTGTTAGAGGTTTGGTCATGCTGATAACTAATTTTTGAAAAAAGTAATTAGATATCTCAGTTCATCAGCTGCTGAAGTTAGTCAATCAGATTGCTTTACAGGTGAAATGAAATGGGCTTTGCTCGGTGGTATTCCTTAATACTGCCTTGAGATCCACTCGGAGAATACACCGTTGGTTTCAGCCAGTGTACTTGTTACCGTGTGGTCTTGTCTATTCCATGGCAAAGTTTTCTTCAAGTGGTGCTTTCAAAAATACCGTCCTAAACCACTTGCAGATCTGAATTCACCTGTGATTGGCTCCAGCTGATAGAATGACAACGGCATGTGATATCATTGTTTCTGACCACCCTGTGAATAACACCACACCAGTATTTTAAGATGCTAATTTTGATGCCTGACATGATTGTTCCTTTAGGAGAAAAAAGCATTTAAAGGTATACACTTTCTCGGGAACCGAAGATAAAATGCTAACAATAAAGTGTTCACAAACTGGCTAACAGATAGCAGCAAGTACCAGAAACATATGGTGTCATTTTATTGTAGACATCAGAGTGGATAGTTAAAATTGAAATAATAAATAAAGAGGTTCAACATATTCAATACAAAAGAATAAGAAATGCAGTGATTACATTCTTATTTAATAATAAGTAGAAGTGGTAACGGTTTCGACCCTAGTCCAGGTCATCATCAGCCTATTAAAACATGAAAAATAACACATAGGAAAAAGAAAATAAAAGATCAAGTTCACTCCGGATCAGTAGAAGAGGCGATATAATAATGACGGGGGTAGACACTGTAAAATTCAGAAGTAAAATGTAAGTCACTTAAAAGAAACAGTGCGTAATTTTCTGAACGGCAGTATGGCACACGCAGTGTTAGGCAAAGTCTTATAATGTTTATGAAAAGCAGAGAACGGTTAAATGAGCTAGCTTGTATGCACTGTTAGGCACAAAGTCATAACACAATCGAACACATATGAAGATCAGAGTGGGTAGAATTAAGGAACATGATTGCTGAACGCTCTTATCTCTGGTTTCTCTCGAAGGCAGCTTTACTTGCCAATACTTGAGGTACTTTTAAAAACTTAGTCTCACCACACTGCTTTGTATTCCTTGGAACACTAGAGGTCTCGTTGTTGTGATCATGATATCAACAATGAAATTAAAAATTAGAAGCTTGGTAGCTGCTTCGGTAATGCTGTTTGAAGATGATACTGTGGTGTGGGGTGCAAGCAGAGAGGAAGTACAAGGGCAACTCAGCATGCTGAGTGAGATTATAGAAAATTATGACATGAAAATCAGGTGGACACAAGGATGTTAACTAGAGGAGAAGGGCCACGCGGTTTGGGTCATAGCTATCGGCTTGCATTTGTGAGATAGTGGGTTCGAACCCCATGCGAGCAGCCCTGAATATGGTTTTCCATTTTCCTTTTAAAGGTAAATGCTCGGGCTGTACCTTAATTAAGGCCAAAGTCACTTCCTTCGTACTCCTAGCTCTTTCATATACCATTGTTGCAGTAAGACCTGTCTATGTCGGTGAAACATAAAACAAAATTGTAAAAAACCAAATTACAGTATGGACAAAACTTTGAAATTATGGAGAGCTTTAAGTTCTCGGCAAGCAAACAGATGTGGGATGTAGGGCTGGACATGGAGATGTACTGGAGACCTGGACACTAGCAAAAAGACAGGCCAGTGAAACTAAATGTTTAAGAAGTATGACAGGAAAGATAAGAAAGGACAGAGTAAGAAATGAGGATGTAAAGAGGGAGATGACAGGATGGAGAGAGATAAACCTACGATAGTTTGGACATGTTAAGAGGATGGTAGAGGGAAGGATGATGGAGTAGGGAAGGCACCCAAACTAAGACCAGTATGATTAGAAGAAACCTGGACTGGAACACAGTTACAATGGTAGTAGGATAGAGGAAGGATGACATCTCAGCGCAGCAGGAGCTGGATGAAGGAAGTTGGTAATGATGATTAATATTACTATTATTACAATTATTTCTTTGACCTTCCTCTGTCTAACAGCCAAGTTTAAAACCAGAAAACAAACTAAAACTGAACCTTGAGCATTTTAAGTTTTATTTTCAAAGCTACACTGAGAGGCCAAAAGTCATGTGAAGACACTGAATGTGATCTTAATAACGAGTTGCTCATCCGTGAGCCCTCAAAACGGCAGCAATATGGTGAGGCATTGACTCTACAAGGTGTTGGAATCATTCTGGTGGGATCTGGACTCACCCAGCTTACACTGCTACCCACAATTAGTCTTGTGTAGTTGGAGCATATGACAGCATCTCACAAATGCTCGATTACATTAAGATCGGGGGATTTGGAGGGCCAATCCATGGTTGTAACTTCACTGGAGTGCTCCTCCAACCACCTGCATGCCATGGCGCATTGTCCTGTGGAATCACGGTATCTCCATCAGGGTACTCTGGGGCCAGAAAGGGATGCAGATGGTCTGAAAGAACATCCACATAACATGCACCCGTCAGCGCTTCCTGCCTAACTGCAACCATGAGAACGCCACTCAGACCAGAACTGAACCACCTCCCGCCTAGACAGAACCTTGTTGACGTGCAGGATCCATAGCTTCACGGGGCATACGCCACACTTTCATATGCCCATCAGGTTGATGCAACTGGAACCGTGATTCATCGGACCATACCATATGCCGCCACTGTTCTATGGTCCATTGCTGATGTTTGCGGGGCCATGCATGTCGTTGAGCTTTGTATCGAGGTGTCAGCAGAGGGACAAGAGTTAGTCGTCGGCTGGTGCAGTTGCCTCCTTACAGTCCTAGTAGAAATGGGTTCCTGATACCCAACATACAACTGGGCATGATCTGACTCTCAGTAGCCCATCGAGCGCCCAGTATGGTTCTGCGGAGGAGATGTTGTGTCCGCTCGTTAAACACCTGTGGTCTTCCTGTGTGGCGGTTCACGCGGGTGGTAACATTCTCTCTGTGATATTGAAGATCCACCCTCGACACTGCTGACCTTGGAAACCCAAATTCGCGTGTAATCTCCGCAATGCTATGACCCATGCGATGATGATCATCCCACTCTCGACGTGTTGTCATCTTCATGTGTGACAGATTGCTCAGCTACGCCGCAGCTAGCCCGAATGGCCAGGGGTCATACACAGCACATTTTCTAATGGGATACCCCTTCCTGTGACTTTTGGCCACTCAGAGTATTTGCTCTGTTTAAACCAATTTTGATTTTTTTTTTCTTAATTGAGACTATATGAACTGTCTCACTAAATTTGGCATGAACAAACATATAAAATACAGTAGGGTTTCCTGTAATCATTTAATAGAATGAAAAAATGTAAAGGAATTATCAGATCAGTATTTGACACAAAATTCTCATTGATGGTTATGAATTTCATGTTTTTGGTCCGTATTGAACAATATATAAGTAATAATAATAATAATAACTTAAATGTTTCCACCTTTTCAATACAATATATTCACAAAATTACAAAATTATACGGTACTAGTTTCGACCCATCTAGGGGTCATCATCAGCCGTATTGGAGCAAAGATCATTTGTGGCGAAATCTTTAAAATAATATTGTCTTAGGATTTCGCCACAAATGATCTTTGCTCCAATACGGCTGATGATGACCCCTAGATGGGTCGAAACTAGTACCGTATAATTTTGTAATTTTGTGAATATATTGTATTGAAAAGGTGGAAACATTTAAGTTATTATTATTATTATTATTACAAAATTCTCATCCTTAATAATATTAAATGTTGTTATTTTATCTTGTATCATATGTGTTTCTCTACTGAAAATTTAAAAACTTAAGAGATTGCAGTGTCATTTAGTCATACTGTATTTATTTATTGTAAAGGAAGGTATTGCATTTAAATATAAAGACTGGAAAATATAATATAGTTCCTAAAATAGAATCTTGATTAGTGGTTTTCAAGTCTCAGCATTTTGAACTGCTATTGGAAATGTATAGGCCGCAATAAGCATATAGGAGTTACATGAAAACAGTGCTCTTGTTTTTGTGGTATCAGTAAATTGCAGCCAGTAGTCGAGAAGCAACATAAACTGCAGCCCACATTCGCTCTTAAAGATGTTCAAGTTGTGAAACAAGATGACATTAAACTGTGGCTCATATCAAATCAACATTTTCTTTCCCTGTTACTGACACGGAAAATGTGCTACATTTTAATGTAAAAAGAACCTCATCTGTGTCGTTGGGAACCTTAAAAATATTAATTTGCTATGAATAAATAGCTCTCGTGTATTTTTTTTTTTAGTCGAACAGTACAATCTCCATGGGAGGGTGTCAAGCAAAAGATCTTAGGTGATACATTTGATGTCTACCCAATAAAATTAATTAAAACTCTGCCATCTAACAAGCCTAGAGTATAACAGAACATCAAAATTGACGAGCAAGCAGCCAGATGGCGTTAAATTAAAAAATGTTTGTACATGGTAGCTGAGGTCATATTATTATTACAGAGGTGGGTATTTGTGAAGATCTTAATAATTATAACTGGTTTTGACTAACATTCACAAACTAAGGCTTTCTGACTAATAAAATGTCTATAATACAATGGCAACGCATCTTGAAACGGGGTCGTAAATACAAAATCAGAAATTACCATTATCATGTCGTTTTACAGCGAGTTTCACATGACATTTTTCAAAGGCTGTTCGCTGGTAGATAAGTTTTATTGTTTAAAGGGATTTGTAAAGTTACATCATGAAACATTCCTTACCACGTGTGTACACCTATTGATTGTGAAAACAGCAGATTATACTTGTACAGTTAGACAGGTATACATTGAAAATAGAGAATCGTTGGGTATTTTCCAGAGCCAGCTGTCATCAAACGAAGGTGTGTTCCTCATTAACACATGTTCTGCTTAACATGTTGTAAATTCAGAGTCCCAGTTCCCACGTATTAAATCTATATAAAAATACCTCAATTAATGCGTTACAAATTTTTGCTATTACCACTTAGTACGATCACATTTTTCCTAGCCCTTGTAAATTTTTTTTGTTATCCCTTGTGAAAAGAATGTGATTTCTAGTGCAGATAAGACCCCTCACCACAGGAGGCAGGCTGGAGAAGTTGTGCGATGAAAAGGTCTTGAATTCGTCAGGGTAAGTTACACCTTAAGCGAGCAGGTCGTTAGCCACAGGATTGTTCAGTTTTGCTAGCCGTTTAGCAGTGAGATTGCTGAATAACCCTTTATTCAGGAAACTGACCCTCAACAGGTTTGCCTTAAGACACAGTTTGTTAAAAGCACAGACTCGCGCACAGCCACCTTGATAATCGTGGCTCTGTCCAAAAGACAATGAAATGATTCAGTTGTTCATGGTAGGTGCTGCAGTCTCTCTTATAAAGCCAGACTGAGCGCACAGTGTTTGTACTCTGCCCTGCTTTAAGCGTGTATACAGTCTTATATGAAATCTTACCTTATAAAAGATGCTGGAGGTGTCATCCTTCATAATGAGGGACTTCATAAAGACCTTTAGGATTTTCTACGCACCAATAGCGAGAGTTATGACTGTTCACACGACCATTAAGATGAAGTAATAATAATAATAACTTAAATGTTTCCACCTTTTCAATACAATATATTCACAAGATTACAAAATTATACGGTACTAGTTTCGACCCATCATGGGTCGAAACTAGTACCGTATAATTTTGTAATCTTGTGAATATATTGTATTGAAAAGGTGGAAACATTTAAGTTATTATTATTATTACTTATATATTGTTCAATACGGACCAAAAACATGAAATTCATAACCATCATTAAGATGAAACCAGGCCTCATGCGAAAAGAACACCAGCTGTGGGTCGAACAAACCATCATCCAATAATGACGGGCACCACTCACAATATCTCACTCTTGTGGCTAGATCAGCAGGTATTAAACAAAGGGCGCATGTAAACCTGTACGGTTTGATGTGTAGCAGCTTTGTACCTCTGTGTGCAGAAGAAACCAAAATCCCTACTTCTTGTGCTAATTTTGTGAGTGATTTTTTTGGTGACCATTCAAGATTCGGACCAATGTCATCTAGCTTTTCCTCTGTTAAAACTGTTTGTGTGCGCACATGTTTTTTATTGAGCACTGAGCCAGTAGTTTCAAATTTATTTACAATTACGTGGATCTGTGCTCATGAAGGTGGCACTTCACCAGAAAATTGCTGAACTAATTCATCGCATTCCCGTCGGGCCGATTTGTATTTAAAGTAACTTTTACATATGAAAAATTGGTGTTGCAATGATAACTGTCTCACCATGTTAACAGCTGAGATTCAGACTGGCGACTGATGCTAGGTCGAACACATGCACGCTTCTTGCAAAGTCAAGAATAATGTGCTCGTCTCCCTTACATCTGCTTAGTTCTTGGAGAGTAGAAACGCTGCTGGACGTTCAGGGTTTATAAGACAGACCCTGTATATATTTTTCTTCCCCCTTCCCATGTTCGTTTGTCTTTTGAGTAATACTGAGAAAACAAAGATAGCTTCAACAGTTGAAGTTGGCACCAGATATGGGTTGTTATCCCTTTTTACAGGAAAAATGCAATGAACCTCTCGTGACTGCATTTTTGTACTTTTTAAAGTAAAATATATTTCTTTCAGTGAAGTGATTTTGTATTACATTCATCCTACTGATATGCGTTGCTCCATTGGCTCCGTTCCTGAGTTCTGTCGCCTTCCACTGGGATACTGAGAAAACAAGAGCATTTGGAAGGCTGAAATAAGTTATGACAACCATTACATTTGAATAGTTCAGTCATTTCAAACATTTCAAATTTCTGATACAATTTTACTTGTTCTGTACTTATGGTGTACATATCTACATATGATGTACGTACTGTATATCGTCATGTGCTGAAAATACCTACGACAGAACAGATGATAAACCAAGAACTCGCATGCAAAGTAGCATCGGTGAGAGTGCTGCTTCACAGCATTAACACACTGGAGATCGGCTCGCGGAGATCTCCCTAGTACTGCGGCAAGCGTCTTTACATACTGTCTGTTAGCTAGAGTTTGAACTATTTGCCTTCATGTCATGGAGTAGTAGGATCACTGATGTTGGTGCCGATATTTTATTTTCCACTTTTATGATCATTGTATGCTTTCATCCTATATACACGGGTGATCTTATGCGCACACATAGACAATGGTCATGACGGCACGGCCATGGCAATGTGCCTTGCGTCATGACAAAGTATTTCAGCATTTATACACAGATTCATTACCTGATGTGCCACATGGGTGGTGGTCAAGTCCTAAATATTCTTGTAGTTTCTTAGCTGACAGAAGGTGACAGTCGACAGTAGGTGATGGGCTAGGAGAATTCTCGCTTTTATGCACCACGAATTTCCTTGATCGCTGATACAATTGTGGGTGAGATTATGAGTTCCAAACGGTGTAGTCATGGAATATAAACTGTTGCTATCGCTGCATATTTCTTTAAACCTTCATGTAATTAACAAAATAACATTCCTTGGAGCTCCAGTGTGAACGTCAACAAGGCACGGTGCATTCAGTTGGTAGTCGATACTGATATATGCGATTATGTGCAAACCGGTTATCATAGGTACCAAGTGACAGTGAATTGTATATTTCTAATGACTAACACTCAACGGGGAGTAACCATAGGGAGAAATCCTTGCATACTTGAATAAGTACACAAAAGGCACAAGCAGGGCATTCCTGCTACAATGTGTTTAGACTCTTAAACGGAGCCACAAACAGTACTGCTCTGAAAGGTATCACACCATACAGACTTCAAAGCAGCCTAGTGAATACAGTTACAGTACTTTGAGTGCAGTGGTGTAATTCCTTTTTTAGAGGCTTGAACTATCCAGTCTACATGGGGTAGCAACCTCAGTCCTCAATGTGTTAAAATAAATAAAAAGCAGCAAATTTTGGTGACAACTTTAGGCATGAACTGTCTCAGCTTATAATGTAATGCCAGGAAAGGAAAAGGCAGGAGAAGGTCTGTTTGATACATTGCAGTGGACAACAGCTTATTAGAGCAGCTCAGGACAGGATTACACATGCCGTAACGTTTGCTAACCTTCATTAACGAGAGAGCGCTACATGTAACGCATCTTGTTCCTTAACTTGTATTTCCGCCACTTACATTGTACCTTTCGCATTGCAGCTCGTAACCAGACTGCAGTGTATGTTGTACTTTAGGATAGACAACTTACATTGGCTACAATTTACAGCACTTAGTTTATTAGTGTCTCTATTGGTATTTATTTGCATTTTGACTACAGTTTCTATATTTCTTGAAGTACTTGGCTGACAATTTACAGTAGGTCTCTGATTGTTCATTGATTGTAGGACTAGATAATATTGGAACACACAACATGGCAGATAATAAAACGGGTGAAATAATTTCACTGAAATATGAAAAGTATCTAAAATATTATTAAAATGTTTCCATTTCTGTACAGTTTGCCATGATATGGGATTTAAATATAACTGAACAGAAACACATTTCAAACCATACATGCAATTTATGACCAGCAGTCAGATTAAAAAGAGGAAACCAGCTGCACAGTACTAAATAATGAAATTTTGCTTATTCACTGTGCTACAAGAATAATGAAACTGCAGTGACAACAATGAACACTTCCTCTAATGTCCCAGAGCCAGATCAGGTATGGAGTTGATGAGGATCTACCGTAAGTTGTGCTTTGAAATCCACTATTCTGCATGTATTATTTACAAGCTAGTCCCTCTTTTAAAATACTGACTGATTTTATAATATACAGATAAAATGAAGACCTGATTATAATAAGATTTAAGGTAGTCTCGTTAATCAGAGGCCAGTATTGCTAATCAGATCTATTAAAAAGAATTAAAGCTGTTATTAGCTTGGCAAGTCTCAATGCAAGAAGCTTTTCAGTTGGTCAAATCAGGAAGCTTTCTGCCATCAGCATTATGCAGTGCAAGTGGTTACTAAATTTTACCTCTGGTGGCATATCTACGATAACTAGTACATGCGTGGAGTTCCTTCCTGTTTGATACCCGTTTCAACTCCCAGTAGCTCGCACCTGTGAGACAATGGCAGTGCTTCAGTACTTAATGTGGAGCTTGTCGAGCGCAGCTGGTGGAAAGTGACATGCACAGTAATCTTTTCAGCCGAGAGAAATGCGAGGAAGTCTAGATCTCGTCAGTCAGAGAGGAAGGTTAAACTTCCTTTCTTGCCTTGCCTCCTAAGCCGAACACAAGCGAGCTGAATCTGCAGCAGAAGCAGTGCATGTGTCTTCCTAAAATGAACAAGTCATCATCCTTCCCACCACTCCTCTTCAGTAGATGTATTCCATTCCAATCTTCTTTATCTTATACTGTTCTTGACAGAGTCTATCCATCTTGCTCTGACTCTCCCTCTATCTTAGCCTTCAACACTTGGTCTAAAGTGAACTACAAATCAAAAATACATGTTGTATTTCATATTACTGATTATTATTAACTTCTCTTGTTGTGTTGTTCATTTTCAGCTCCCTGTATAGATCAGTGATAGAGCATCGGCCTCTTGATCTCAAGATCAGGGGTTCAAACCAGGCACAGGTAGTCAGATTTTTGAGGGGGGAGGAAAAAGTCCATCGTACAATGTCGGTATGTAAAAGATCTCTGGTGACACATTTGGTGTTTACTTGACACAATTAATTAAAGGTCAACCACACATCCCCTGACAGACATCTGATACAGTAAAATAGAACATCAAAATTGACAAGCAGGCAGCCCAGATGAACACCATCATCTGAAGATATTGTAACTTTCTGCAGTATTGGTGCATGCACTTTACCTACCCCACACTGGACGTAGGAGTGTCCTGGATCACCTGTTCCAAACATTCCTTTGACTCATAATAGCACAAATCGTTGTAGTAATGAAGAAAATTCTTATGAACGCTTGTATAGGAAACTATCTACAGCAGAAGATAAGAGTGCAGATAGGGAATGAGATGAGAGAGGAAACTACAATTAGAAGGGGAGTAAGACAAGGCTGCTGTCTCTCCCCCATACTTTTTAACATGTATTTGGAAGAGATTATCCAGAAATGCATGAATGGAAAAAGAGGAGTGAAAGTTGGTGGTAGGAGAATAGAATGTATTAGATTTGCTGATGACATGGTCATAATGGCAGAGAGTGAACGAACTATGATATCGATGCTAACAGATCTAAATGCTGTCTGTGAAGAATTTGGAATGAGAATTAATAAGAAAAAGACAAAATGTACGGTGGTAAGCAGAAGAAAAGTGAAGACAACTATAAAGTTAGGGCAGGAAATAATAGAACAGGTGGATGCTTTCAAATACTTGGGAAGTGTAATAACAGACGACATGATGTGCAGTCGAGAGGTGAAAACACGTACTGCGATTGCGAAGGAAGCAAAGGAAGCATTTAATAAGAAGAGCAGACTTTTTTGTGGAGGCATGGATAGAGACTTGAGGAAGCGATTCGTGAAGTGCTTTGTATGGAGCTGAGACTTGGACATTGAGAAAAGACGACGAAAGAAGACTGGAAGCATTTGAGATGTGGATTTGCAGGAGAATGGAAAGTATACAATGGACAGAAAAGGTAAAGAATGAAGAAGTCTTGAGAAGAGTTGGGGAAGAGAGAAATATTTTAAAAGAAGAGAAAGCACAATTGGATTGGTCATTGGATGAGGAGAGATTGCTTGCTTATAGATGCTATAGAAGGAACGGTAAATGGAAAAAGACAAAGAGGACGGAGAAGATATCAGATGCTGGACAGTATCAGGATAGAATACAAGTATGAGGAAACAAAGAGGGTGGCAAGAGACAGGATTGCGTGGAGAGCTGCCATGTGAAGACCTGCCGTATGGCAGAACACTGATGATGATGATGATGTATAGGAAACTGGATCTTAAGTATACTTGGTCACTTCAAACAGTTCAGGCACTGTCAGTTTTGAGGGACCTGAAGCATCATTTTCCTAACTTGGTCTGTATTTTTAAATGATACCTGCTCTCCTTATGTGCTAGCCCATGATAATCTTGAAAAAATAAAAGTTCTAGTGGCAAAAGAATTGCTATGTGGTTTGGGAGATTAGCCTCCACATAAAAGCAAACTTGTAAACACACTCTCCTAACCCTTAGGATTGGGCATGTTGTAAGAAGAGTGTACCTAAAAAACCACATGTTTAATAGATGGTGTGCTGAAAAAAAGACCAAAGCTTATTTTGAAATTCTTCCTTATTCATCCATAACTTAGGTTGTGACTAAAACACTGATATGATTTTCTTCCACAATGTTGACAAAACTGTCCTTTTCTTGCAGGACAAGAAGAGAAAAAAATATTGTGAACGGGAGGAATATTACAAAACATGTTTAGGTTTATTCCATCAATGAAATATCACAAGTACTTAGGTGTTAATATAAGGAAATATCTTCATTGGCATAATCACATTAAAGAGGTTGTGAAACAGAAAAAAGGGCTTACAGATCTCTTCTACGGTTACAAGGGTATTTAGCAGTTGTAAAGGAGAGGGTGCACATAAGTCACTGGTATGGCCACAATGTACGGATCCTCACCAGGCTTACTTGATACAAGAACTGAGAAAGATCAAAAGAAAAGCACCACAGTTTGTTGCAAGTGATTTCCGACAAAAGAGTAGTACAATGAAAATGCTGTAGACTTGGGAGTAAGGAGATGAACCGCTCGAGTAGCGGTCCAGCTAACTCATTCTTGGTTGCTCCAGTTTGGGCTCATCAGTTGATAGCTAGCAAACATGGAACACTGGCAACCAAGAATGAGTTAGCTGGAAATGTCCAATAACAGAAGTTACACATTCAGGACAAATATGGAACAGGCGATATGTTCCGAGTTGTCAGTGGGGAGATGACGTGGAATGACATTAGTAGACAAATACGCTTGAGTGGAGTTTTTAAATAATATGAAGATAAAGTTGGAATTCAGGAGAACAAATTGGAGCAAATATTTGTTTATAGGAAGAGGACATAGGGATTGGAATAATTTACCGAGGGAGATGTTTGATAATTTCTAACTTCTCTGAAATAATTTAAGAAAAGACTAAATAATTGATAAGGAATCTGTTACCTCAACGCAGATTAATGGCAGGAATACAAACATGAAAATTACTGACATCAACCCTAGAGGACCACCCTCATCATCCCCAGGACCGCTCACTCTTGAGTATACTGAGTGGACCTCAAGCTAGTCACACCTGGCTGGGGCTTCCTATAAGAGGCAGGCATGAAATGTATGCATACGTGGATAGAAACATATAGCAACCCAAAATTTAGGGCTGCAGTTTTCGTTAGTGGAGGATGGGTAAGAATGAAGGAGACCATTGTTAAAATTGTTGAATATTACTGACCAACTGAAAAAAACTTCCATGCATTTAGGAGACATTTAATTCTTATTATTGGTAAAGACATATGGACATTTCCAGTAACAAAATAGAAAACATAAGTACGTAAAGCTTTAATATTCATGATGAACATTACTTTTGTTAACATCAGTAAGCAGGGGCATCAACTTGAATATGCTGTGGGTGTGGTTTCCAGCGTCAAGCAGAGGTCTTTGCCATCACATCTGCATCTTGACAACAGGAAATGCCCAGAGAAATAAAGGGCTGCAGTTTTTTCAGTTTATTTAAACTGCTATATAAATATTAAACATTGCACCATATTATGCTTTGTTTGTGAATAATCAAAATCGAGTTTGCATTTTTACAGCAAAAGTTGACTCATATTTCTCTGTTCTAGAAATGATGTCGTTAGCTGTAGAATCCATGACAAAGAGTTGGAGGAAGTCACTATCAACGAAATCTTCAGAGAGTCGAAAATAACCTTTCTGCATACGAAGTTGGTACAGGGATCATTCGTAGGAGTCAAAAGAACTTCATCTTGTCTGGAATCACGATGTTCATTCACTTAATTGTCTAGTTTTGAGGAGACCAGACCCCCCACAAATATTTTTTGAAGGGTTCGAAGGGACCTGCGTCCCATAGAGTTGGCGCCCCTGACAGTAAGCGATGTGGATCAGAAGTTTGACCATAAGGCCATGTAGCTTTAAATGATTCTGTGATATATTATTAATATTAATTAGAAAATGTATACAAAGCTTTAATATTCATTACTTCTGGTAACGATAATATAATTCTAAAAGTAGGTGTAAGATCATAAAGCGTTAATGTTTGTGATATGTGTTAATTCTATTTACAACCTTAACTGATGTGAATCATAAATTTGTATTTTATGAATATTTACAAATAAATCACTAGGAAAGAGAACTTGGAAACATTTTCTTGACTAGAAAACTGTGCCCCCTAAATCAACATACATAGGTGTTACCCAAACCTTTTCCTGTTTCTCTATGAAGTGAGATGAATTTTCGCAGAGTTTTAATGACCATATATCCTTCCTTATGTCACCTTTATCAGAGGATGAAATGAATGACATGATGTATAACAGTAGGAAGGGAGTGGGTGAAACCAGGTGCCAGCATGTAGCTTACTCCTGTCAAATAATACCAATGGGGTCTGCACAAGGATTAACATCCCCATTGGCTGGATAAATGATCATCAGCATCGCCATATGACCAGTGCGGAGAGGTTTGGAACGTAATCCAGGATTTTGGCGTGCAATCTAGTGGTATACCACCACCTCTCCTACCCTGCCGGCCAACAACGAGACACGAACCACAGTGTTAAACTATATAGACTTGGTGCCTTAACGATCATGGCCATCAGGCCACACTCAAGTGTTCAGTCTGCACGCCTCTGTGAATTTACTAAAGTCTACCACAATAGTCTATATGTAACTAGCTCTGTGGTCTGATTTAGCTCTATACCTCCTCATCATCATCTTCATTTCCAGCTTCCTGGGTCAGGACCTCCATCGCTGCCCGTCTCTCCACCACTCTTCTCCTTTTTTTAAGTACATCTTCTGGTTTTCCTCCCCTCTTCCATATGCACTCCCACACTGAATCTGTCCACCTATTTTGGGGTCTTCCTTGTGGTCTCTTTCCTCTTAACTTCTCTTTTACTGGCACTCTCTCTTCTCCCATTCTCATCATATGCCCATACCACTTTAGCTTTGTTTCTATCCTGTCTGGAAGTTTCAAGATTCCTGTCCTTTTCCTTATCTCTTCATTTCTAATTCTATCCTTTCTGGTCTTGCGCCCGATACCTCTTAGGAATTTCATCTCCGCTGCCTGTATTCTACTCCCCTCTCGTTTTGTTGTAGTCCACGATTGAGCTTCATAGGTTAGTATGGGTTCATAATAGGTTGAATATAATACTTTCTTACGTTTCTTCGGGACATCCTGGTTTCACAAAATACCCCGAACACTGGTAGAAGCTGTTTGCTTGTTTTGTATTCTGATAACACTCCCCAAGTACTTGAAACTTTTAACCACTTCCAGAATTTTACCATTCAGGTTTATCTTTCCTCTTCCTTCCTTCCCCTTGTCATCACTATTGTTTTACTTTTCTCTGTGCTTACTTTCATCCCAAATACATCTACTTGTTTTTGCACTTCCGTTTCATCCTCACCCCATATCACAATATTATCTGCAAACAACATGGCTTTTGTTGCCTGTCTTCCCAATCTCTGTTTAATGTTCTTATGAATTTCATCCCTGACTATGATGAATAGTAAGGGGGAGAGTTCACTTCCCTGTCGGAGACCAGTTTCAACTTCAAACCGTGTTGTTTTTCCTATACTCGTCTTCACACTACTAACACAATTTTTGTACATAGCTTTTATTATTTGCACTTCCACTCTGTTAACTTGTTTTTTCCTTAATGTGTCCCATACCAACTGTCTGGGCTTTCTCAATGTCAATAAATGTCATCATTATGTCTTTTCTATACCTCTTATCTTTAAATTATTAGAAATGATTTGTAGCAGTGGCAAGTATATGTTTTCCAGATACATAGCATACATACAAAGTTGTAGGTTTTACAGGCATTGATGAACCCACTGGTGTTTTGTTACCGTCCGCACTGCCTAATGCCTGGATGGTGGAAAGACAGCGATTGATTGCCTACAGAACGTCTTCAACTGTTCAGAAGTGAATCCCACGTGGTGATGGGAAATTTTAAGCATAAGCTGGTTCAAGTCCTATTGCTGCAAAATATTTTACCATCAGAATGTTGGTCATCAGGGTAGGAGAGGTGATGGATAACAATCCCAAACCACTGGACAGTGTTCATATGCAGTGAGCCACCATTCGACAGAAAGAGGATCGGTACAGACACCTCTCCCTGCCTTATGATCATCACACATCCGATGTGCAAGTCGCCAACTGGCGTCGACTAGCAAGACGTAACCCTTGGCTTCGACAATATGAAAGTTACTGATGTATGGGCACTGCTAGTGATGCCATTCCTTATGCACCCAGTCTCTGCTATGAATGGTGTCGAGTGTCGCTCATGGGGTGGTTTGGAACAAGCATTCTGCTGAACTCGGCAGGCTGACATGCAACAACACATCAGCCTTGGTGAGGAAAACAATGGGAAACTATGTCACTCCTCATTTTATAGTGTGCCTCTTCACTGACTGATGCATTATCTGCCTTTGGGTTGATGGCTCAAAGTAAAAACAAACATATACACAGATGTATGTGTGTATGTTAACTCAGTCCCTGAGAGAAGAGAATATAATCCTTATTTAGAAAATGCTGGTCAACTGAAACAACTCCAAGCATCTGGCCAAGTTCAAAAAGTTCAAACCACAAAAATTACTCATGAAATACAAACAAAGCAATGACCAACTTCTTATCAACAAAGTTGGTAAATTTTCTAGAATTCACAAGTTCCCATGACTGACACTGTGTAATTCCAATAAAAGTATCTTTCTGAGAAAATACTAAGAAATTTTGAAAACAAATTCCAAAGCAATAACGAGTCATTTGACGTAAAGAAACCCAAATCACCTGTGATGACGCACGATGACTCGCTGTAGTTCTCACGTTACTGTGTGAAAGCTGCTCCCACAGCAGGAAGGAAAGAAGCCACAAGAAGGTGTGAACTCTGTCTTCTAGGGACATAACAGCTTTAGAAGAAGGCAGGTTAGTTATTCTAGATGTTCATAGAGTTGTATGAAATGTGTTTTAAACAGACAGAAGTAAAATGACTTGGGTATGTATGTACTGGGCAACTTTCTAATGGGTTATTATATCTTAGATGTTAGGCCTTTTACAGCAATAATAATAATAATACTAATAATAATAATAATAATAATAATAATAATAATAATAATAATAATAATGATGATGATGATCTGTGAACGATGCACGGTGCATCATGATACCCGCCGCCAGGTCTCGCTGTCCAGAAGTGAAGAGTCGGCATGACCCGCTGGCTGGTCTCGTAGTGACAAGCATGTTACGGCTGAGAGCCTTATTACAACAGTGTTGAGTACAATACAACATCTAACAGTAGGTTTTCAGCAACAATGCACATCCATTGTGGACTGATAGGGTAATAATGTGTGTAAAAGAGAGACAAGAGAAATCCATTATTTGTTTTGCTGAACATACATTGTCTAAAATTTGTTCTATGTGCAAGAACTACTGCGCACTGTCCCTTAGACTCTCTAAAGTAAGTTTAACATTAATTATTTTCTTTTTTGCTTATGAACCAAATGCATTTAAAACTTGTATAAAGGAGGTATGCAAGTACAAAGTCATGAAGTCTCAGTTTATTACTTAGGCTATAACAATAAAGAGGAGTCACAATGTCCAATATAAACTTGCTGTATGCGTAAGGTTTAGTGTTTAGTGTTTTCCAATGAGAGAGAAAAAAGAGAGGACTGTTTTCTGTCACACCATTTACTACATGGCTGCACTATGGAGCTAAGCTCTGCATTGGGAAGACAAGTGGGTTCAAAACCCACCATCGGCTGTTCCGAGAATGGTTTTCTGTGGTTTCCTATTTTCACTTCCAGGCACCAAGCAACTTGGCCATGCAGTTAGTCTCTCACCTCTGTAAGAGGAAACGGACCTAAGAGGGAGAACCCTAGAGAGGGACCACCGAATTACAGATAGAGGCTTTTGTTCTTAGTTCACAAGAGTGTCAATAGGGAGCGTCACTAGTTGCTACCAGATCCTCTGTTTCTTCTTTGGCTAGTGACACATCAGGGGTGTTAAGCAAAAAGGTTCTCGAAGCTCCGTTTTATTTAATCCTTGTCCCACATTGTTGAGGCCAGTAGAACATCACCACCTGCTGATCACCTTTCAATATTGGAATAATTTGGTTCTTTCCCCATTTTTCTGGGGTCTATTTTTTCTTCCAGATTAGTCTAAATAATCTGTTCAGCTACAGTAATCCAACAGATTCTGCTATCTTTATCATTTCCTGCTGTGTTACCACTCTTCATGTTCAGTATGGCTTCTTCTGTTTCCACCATGGATATCTCCTTTTCCTGTTCCTCTTCTTCTATTGTGTCTTCTTGTTCCCACTCATCTGTCAGTTAACTATACTTAATATTTAGCAGTTCTGAGAAGTATTCTTCCCACCTATTTAGTATACCCTGTTAATTGTGCAGTCCATGGTCAAATATATTATGGTATTGAAGCTGTTTCATTGGGCTCATCTGATAAATTAATATTAACCCTCTCGTGTATGAGGACCTCATATGAGGTTCTTGGAGTTCTCATGCATTTTTATGCATTATTTATTATTTTTAATCTCAGTAGTACATTTTCCCTTTCACCTACTCACAGTCAATCTAACACACATACCTTGCTTTACATAACAGCCATACATCCAAATGTACTCCTTCCACCCCATCGACATTGACGTGTACCAGTCACCGGTGATTTTCCATGAACCCTCCCCCATCCAGTTTCCACAACCTTGAGGAGTACCTATGTCATCAACCTCTAAGGCATTACAGAGCTACGGTCTTGCAAGTATACTTGTGCTTTGCAATACATACTCATGGCCAGTAGGCAGTAATGGTCAATCTTTGAATGTTAAAAGCTTAGAATAGTATTCACTGAAAATCATTCATATTCTACATTATGGTAAACCACATCTCATACAAGTGTTTTTCGTCACAAAAACACAAATGAAAAATAATTCATGCATGGGAGGTTTAAGAAAGGGGATGAGAAGTAATGTAATAACTGCAGAGGGATCACCCATGTACGAGGGCAGATCAGAAAATAAGTTGCACTTCCCAGTTATGGCCATTTATTACACCACCTATACAACAGCAACACGACTATAACGACATACACTGTAACGTCACTTTTCCACATAGTTTCCAAGAGACTCCAAATATTTCTGCGAATGCACAACCAACTTGTCGATGCCGGATGCATAGAAATTTCCTTCAGCGTTCTGCAACCACTCGGAGACAGCGGCCTTCACCTCCTAATCGGTCTGGAAACGTCGACCACCGAGCTCCGTTTTGAGCTTATTGACAGATGAAAGTCACATGGTGCTAGGTCGGGACTGTAGGGTGGCTGTTGCCAGACCTCCCACTTGAAACGCTGCAGCAGTTCTCTCGTTTGGCAGGCCTTGTGAGATGTTGCGTTATCGTGCAACAAAATCACACTGGCGCTTCTCTTTAATCGCTTTATGCAACTGGTGCAACGTTTGACAATACAACGCCGCGTTGATCGTCGTTCCTTTCGGCATGAATTCCACGTGCAGCAAACCCTCCATGTCAAAGAACACTGTCGCCATAATCTTACCGGCTAAAGATTGAACCTTGGCCTTCTTTCGTTGTGGTGATGAGGGGTGCACCCATTCCATTGATGTTCGCTTAGTTTCGGGGGTGAAGTGGTGGACCCGCGTTTTGTTGTCTGTGATCATTCGCCGCAGAAATCTGTTGCCGTCTGTGGCATAGCGTTGCAAAAATGCCAGGGATGATTGGAAACGTTGTCCCTTGTGCTCATCGGTGAGAAGACGTGGGACCCATCTTTGACACAGCTTACGACATCCAAGGTCCTCGTGAACAATGGCGAACACACTGCCATACGACATGTTCAGCTGCATAGCGATTTCTCTCAGTTTAATGCGCCAGTTCTATCTAATGATCACATTCACACTGTTGACCTTTGCACGGGTCCTGGACGTTGCGGGCCTGCCTTCGCGATGGTTGTCCGTGATATCCGTGCGTCCGGCTTCGAATTGCTGACACCACTTTACGATACCTTGCCGGGAAATGGCCCACTCCCCATACACAGCACTAATTTCACGATGAATGTCCGTGCAATTCTTCCTTTTGGCCCATAGGAATCGGATTGTCGCACGCACCTTACATTTGGAGTGAACGTCCAGTTGACGCGCCATTGTATTTGGCCGCAATTCACACAATACTAGACGAGACACCACACCGACCTGCCTAACAGACGTGTGGGCAGTGTCTGTCCCTTTCTCCGCGGTGCCCACGTTTGTGACACACACTGCGCTGCTGCGGCGCATTAGTGCAACTAACCTTTTGATCCACCTAAGATCTTTGACAGAGTATTGGAAGGAAGGCCGAGGAGGAAATTAGAAGGAGAAATTGAAGAACAGTACAGTTTTGGAAAATAACATATCAAAGTTTGTCCAGATCTTTACATTAACACATATAATGGAGAAAAAAAAAATGGGAAATTGAAAAAGATAGGGTGGTGACATTTTACTGTTGTGAAGGTGTATGAAATGGTGCCTAAACATTTGGTTTGTGATGCATTAAAGAAGAAACAAGTCAACAGAGCAGAAGTGGAAATGATTAAAAGCTTTGTACAAGAATTGTGTTAGTAACATAAAGATCAGAATAGGAGATATAATATGCTTTAAAGTTGAAACGGCTCTCCACAGGGACGTGTCTCGTTCCCCCATATTATTTATAACAGTAATTGATGAAATTCATAAGACCATTAAACAGAGATTGGGAAAAGAGGGGACAAAAAGGCTTGTTGTTTGCAGATGATAGTGATAAAGGGTGAGAATAAAATGCAAGTGCAGAAAGAAAATGTATAGAACCAAGAGACAGAAAAACATGGGATGAAATGAGGACAGAGAAGATTAAAATAATAGTGAAGGGGAAAGATAAAACTGAAAGGACTTTTATTGTCGGGAGTGTCTGAGGACATGTTCAGCTCGCCCGGTGCAGGTGACCTGCACATCTCAATATGGGATGATGAGGTAGGAAGAAGGTGAAACCTGGTGTTGGCACACAGCCTACTCCAAGGGGTCTGCTCAAAGCTTTACATCCCCACGAATCACCAACAACAGCATCATATACCCTGATATAACATTGTATACTACCACCTCTCCTGCCCTAACATTGTGGTGGCTAACCAAGGTATCCGACCACCAGTGCATGATTTCTACAATTTTAAATGATAAAACTGTATAAATATACATTTTTCAGTAACATTTTAGAGCAATCCCCTTAAAAACACTATGCAAATATATATATATATATATATATATATATATATATATATATATATATATATTCCACGATCTGGTTGAAAGTAAGCACTGCTTGATGCCATAACAATAATGGGCATGAAGTTGCCTAATTGAATGGAAAAATCCTGGAAGTGGTCAAAAGTTTGAAGAAGATGGAAAGATAGCTGAGGAAATTGGGAAAAGAAAACACCAAGCGAACAGATTCTACCGCTCTGGGAGTGAGGCGTTTACAAAGCAAGAAAAAAGTTTTATATTCAACTTTCTATGAACCCATACTAACATATGCCACTGGAACATGGAAGACGACAATAAGAGAAGAGAGCAGAATGCACAGACAACGGAGATGAGATTCCAAAGAGGTATTGAAGGCAAGACTAGAAAGGATAGAGTTAGAAACGAGGAAATCTGAAAATGGAAGGGAACTTTGAAACAACCAAACTGAAGTGGTGATAGCAATAACAATGGAGAGTGGCATCCAAAGAGGCCTGGTACAGGTCTGTTGGGGACCATAGGAGCCTAACCTGGATGGGAATCAAACCAGGGACCTCTTGGACATAAGGCTAGTATGTTAACCATCGATGATCTACATTACTGCTGTCACCCAGGTGGCAGATTCCTGTACTGTACTATCGATATGTAGGAGATCGATGTGTGTGTTGTAAGATCAGGGAGTAGAAAATTGTTGTTTATGCTTTGGATGTAATGGCGACTGAATAAAGAGATTGCTTATTTCGTTTAAATCGCTAATTATTCAGTACATTGGTGCAGTCAGTAAAATCCATTGATTAAATCCGTAAACTAAACCTTCAGAAGATATTAAAATGGACAGAAACAGCACTAGCCCTATACCAATTTTCGATGTAAATGGAGATGTCACCAGCCTTGCTTCTAGATGGAAAAAATGGAAACGTTCGGTCAAATTGTATATTGCCGCAAAAGGAATAACAGATTCTGCTAGAAAACAGGCAATTTACCTGCATTCGGGTGGAGAAGGTTTGCAAGACATATTTTATTCTATCCCTGAACACAACAGGTAAAGCTATGCATGAATATACTTTAGAATTGTTAGATAAACATTTTTTAGCGAAAAGCAATCCGCTATTTGAGCGGCATATTATGAAGTCTACGAAACAGGATGTTAGTGAAACATTTGATGCCTTTATATCTAGGTTGCGTCAACAAGTTGTCAAATGTGATTTTAAAGATACCACACCTAAAAAAGAATTGGAGGACATGTTTATATGTGACCAGTTTGTAGAGGGTTGTAAATCAGCTGAAGTCAGAAAGAGAATATTGGAAAAATCCTGTGTCACAGTAGACAATTTAGTTGACATTGGACGGGCTCACGAAATGATAAACACACAGACATCACATTTTAGTAAGGACGACGGTTCTGAGCAAGAGGTGTATAGTATGTTGAATAGGAAGAAATATGGGATTTCACAAAGAACTATTTCCAATAGTGGCAAAAACACTGGTGGTTCGCCGAAAACTAGTTATAATATTTATCAAAATAGAGGAGAAAGGAAATGTTATCGCTGCGGGGAAACAAATCACTTAGCAAGCGACCCCCCCCCCCCCCCCAGTACCCTGCAAGAAACAAAGTTTGCCAGGCTTGTAATTTAACGAGACACTATCGGAAGTGTTGTAGAACAAAAAGGACATACACATTAGAATCGGGGGAGTCAACTGTTGATGACGAAGTTTCTTACGTGGGCATCGTCCAATATGAAGTCGGCCCTGGATGTAGTAATGATTTAGACTACACCTTTCTTACAAATGATGAACAAAAACTGGAGACAACGGGGAAGACCACTTGTCTATTGTCAGGGGTACCCTTCGTTTTTATTATTGACTCAGGATCTACCTACGATGTTATTAACCAAGAAACTTGGAAGGAATTTAAAAGGAAGCAGGTAACCGATAAAGTAAAATTACTAAATAGTTCAAAAAGACTTTTCACTTATGCTAGAACCAATCTGTTGGATATTTTAGGAGAGTTCGAGGCGGACATAACGCATTCCAGTAGAAAAATTAGTACCACTGTTGTAGTTATTAAAGGTAGGGGACCACCTATTTTGGGACGTTCCTCGGCTACAAAACTAGGAATAACTATAGAATAGAATTCCAGGTTCTCTTTAGATAAATTCTGAAGGTCTTGTTATAATAAGAAATCGAAAGCCATGGCACAACAACTCCGAAGCGATCCCTGCTCAGTCTAAAGACCAGCAGATTACGAGGCAACCTGTGCTCACCAAGAAGAAGAATACTCTTGGCCAGGGCCACCTTCTCTCACCATCAGATAGCTTGTCAAGTGAGGGAAGACAGACATATGGGCTTGTTTTACACAGACTACAAAGGTTTGTCCGCCATTTTATCTCGTTAAAAATCACGAAATGTTCAGCACGATGTGTTGAATACTGACGTTTGAAGCTAGCCACGCAATGTTTCCCAGTTCATGGCCACAGCTTCTTACAGTATGATAGGAACTTTGGACTTCAGATGGTACATTAACCAGAAAGAAGTGATTGATGATGATGATGCTTGTTGTTTAAAGGGGCTTAACATCTAGGTCATCGGCCCCTAATGCTACAAAACAAGGCAAAATGAAATGACAAATTACAAACCCAAAATCCTCTACTGACCACAATTCAAAACGTGAGGACGAAGAATGAATGAATGGATATGAAGTTAAAACGATCAGTGGAACCGACCCACAGCGCCTCACACGCACAGAAGGTGGCAAATACAATAGTATTACTGACTAAGGGACTGCTTCTATAGCACGATACTGAATCAATGATGCTTGTAGTCGAAAGGGGTCCAAAATCCAAGTCAGCAGCCCCTCACAATGAAAAGTAGAACCATGGTATTTGTCATGTTGTGGTACTAATCAAGAGTAGCATAGACTCGCGGTATTCCACACATTATGGTACTATTCACAGGTAATGAAATTCGCACATGTATTACAGACCTACTATGTTTCGCACATTGCGGCGCCATTGACAGGCAACACAAACCTATGGTGTTCATCACATAAGTGTACCAACCACAGGGACTTGTACTATCCCGCGGTGTCCGTCATATAGTGGGTACTAATCACAGGCAAGCCAGAACCATGGTGTCGCTCATATAGTGCTACTACGCGGAAGAAAAAGCGACCCATGGTGCTCCCCGCGTGGTGGTACTAATCACAAGGAGTTTCAAGGTTCTAATATAATCATTCCTTGGTTGCCCCTTTTAGTCGCCTCTTACAACAGGCAGGAGATACCATGGGTGTATTCTTCGTCTGCGTCCCCCACGAAGAAGTGATGTGGGCTACTGCTGGAATGGGATAAGTTTTTATTTCGATTCTCTTTGGACAAGCCAGTATCCAGAATAACGCCCCATTCACAATAATGCAGTATGTGATCATGAACACAATGAGAGGTGGTCCTGTTTTGTATTCTTACACCTTCACTGCAAATTTCAAGCTTTTCGCCATTGGAAACGTCCTTACAGACGAGGAAACTTCACCATTGAAAAGTCCGCTCCCCCAGCCATCAACCAAACAAAAGTGAATGATATAAGAAGCCTGTAAACCAAGACTGAACAGTAAATGAAGTAGGGCGTTTTGTATTCTCTGACAATGTTAATAAAGAAGTAAGTATAAATAACCACCTAATCGATACTTTATTAATGCCTCAGGCAAAATTGAATAAAATTAAAACTTACAGGACATCGATACGGTCATGAAATGGACAACTTGTAATGTTAATAGTCATATTTTACATGAATTATTCATATCTGAATTAAATATCCTAATTAATAACAAACAATACTGTATGGAAAATAAATAAACATTGAAGAAAACCAAAGACAAATACTTCATTTCTTTTTTTTTTCCAAGTCTCTTCGACACAGACAGGTCTTACGGCAAAGCTCTTCAGTCTCTTGAACACGATACAACATACCTGCAAAAAAAATTATTAAACAAGGGATAAAGATACACAATATTAAACAATGAATGATATGGTTCATTCTTAAAAGAACATCAGATTCTATTTAGTCACACTCAAATATTTACGTTTATCTTTGTTTAATATTTAGGAACTTAAATTCTAGAACTTATCTTAGTAATGTCCTGCTTTGTCTCCACTGCGAGGAGTTTGGACAACTGTAGTCCTTTGACCTACTTTCGCTAGGAGTCGGAAGGAAGCGACTGTGGCCTTAATTAAAGTACAGCCCCAGTATTTGCCTGATGTGAAAATGGGAAACAATGGAAAACCATCTTCAGGGCTGCGGACAGAGCGGTTCGAACCCACTATCTCCCGAATACTAGCTCACAGCTGCTTGCCTCTAAATGTTCTTGAAAGAAAATCACATCGGTTTATTCCTAGTAAAGTCAGTGTGAGAATGCAAAGTTCAAGAAGGCAACTATTTAATAAATTTGAACTTCATTGGCAGTTTCCAGTATGTGTCACATACATTTTTACCTGGCACTTGTTTTCTTCTCAAACACAGTTGCTCAATTTTTTTTTTTTTTGCTAGTTGCTTTACGTCGCACCGACACAGATAGGTCTTATGGCGACGATGGGACAGGGAAGGGCTAGGAGTGGGAAGGAAGCGGCCGTGGCCTTAATTAAGGTACAGCCCCAGCATTTGCCTGGTGTGAAAATGGGAAACCACGGAAAACCATTTTCAGGGCTGCCGACAGTGGGGTTCGAACCTACTATCTCCCGAATACTGGATACTGTCCGCACTTAAGCGACTGCAGCTATCGAGCTCGGTGCTCAATTTTTTGCTGCTCTCTTGACTATTTGTGATGGTGACTCAACAAAGACAGGCTGTCATTTTAAATTTTAGCACAGTGAATTCGTCCTTGTTTTGTAATTGTAACACACTGCAAGTTTTAGACTAAGAGGTCGAGAACCTCGCCATAATAACTTATTGTTTTAATTCCATCATGTATCATTTGTTTTTCATCCTTATCTTCATTATGTTTTAACACATTTTTTAGCATCAATTATGTAAAAACTTTAAACTTTTTTTACTGAAGATGGCTCAAACAAGTTGAAACATGTATGACTATTATTACTCCATCTAATGATGTGTATGTATTGAATAGGAGGACATATTAAATTTCATTTGTAAAGTTGACTGGAATAACAAGAAACGATTAGAACAGAGCAAACTGCATTATCATTCTATAAAAACTATGTTGAATATTTAGATCTTTGTTTTAAACACTTGTAGGACAGATTTTGATTCCTTCAACATTGAGTTGGCTGCCTGTGGATTTTGAAGAGTTCCCTCCCTGATATACTAGTGCCTGTCTGTCACGTGATCAGCCCAGACGCTGGTTGGATCCTCAAATAGCACCACCAAAGGCTATGCAGTTATAGGGAAAGCGCAACAAACGAGGTATACTGTAGTGAGGAACAGTGCTCTAATGTCATTATTCAGCAGCTTCCATATTGTCACTTGAGACTGGGACTTTGGTGGAAGCTACACTTTGCTGTATCCATCAAGAATTGGCAGCAGACATGCAACACAGCGCAACTCCATTGTGGGTATATAAGCCCAGACATGTAGGCAAACAGATTACTGTGGCAGCCGTGTCATGCCGAGGTGCGGCCACGTGAACTATAGAATAATACAAATATTTGTTTGTTTACCGCCTATTCAATACATAAAAAGTTTTTATTGTTAGGATTTTATCCTTGACATAATACTACAGTTGGGACATGTTTCGCTTGTCTACCGAGCATCCTCAGCCATTATAATGTCTCAAGGTTAAGTTATAATCTTGAATGTATCTACAATTAATCTTACTTATAGTCTTAACACTAATTCGATAAAAACATTTTGTTGAAATGCAGTTATGATATTACAATGTATGGACTGACGGTTTAATTGTGATTGAAATAACAGTGCCAAGTTAGAGTAAATAATTTGATTCCCAAACACCGATATCTAAAAATCAATTATAACAAGAATACAATGAGATTCTGGCTAAAGAGTTTCATGCATTTCTTCTTTCATTCTAAATGGTGAGTGAACAACTGTGTACTGTAACATATTAGTCCAGAGTTTTGGTTAAAATTACAGAATTGTCTCAAACTTAAAAATTCTCGAGTTTCTTTTTGGTCATTATATACATGTTAATTTAATTGGTATTGTACGTAAATCCTTATGTGGTTTTAACACGTTACAGTCATTAATTAATATTGACGGTCAGACATGTCTTGTTGGTCGTTTTCCAACCATAAATTTAAACCGACTAGTTGACATTGTAGTGGTAGAAGCTGTTAGGGGCTACAGGCGAAAGGGACATTCAGCTACAAAATCATAGGCGTTGATAAGATTGCTTCTACTATGTCTGTGTGTATTGGTATTTCTGTAACAGGAGAAAATTGAGTGAAAATATTGTGTGATGATTTCTTTTAAACGTGTTAAATGATCATCACTTACCCCTTCGACTATTGCAGAGATGTTTAGCGGTGTTTACTGCAGCATGGTGACTTCTACTCCTTGTGTTGCAAGTGTGGGGAGGAATAATAGGCGGGGTGCTGGTAGCTGATGTAGCGCATGGAGGGGAGTCTATAGGTGTTGTTGAGGTGGGAGATGTATCTATTTTCGTAATAGGGATAGTAATGGTTTTGGGGTTAAATATTTTTTCTGATTTGAACATTTGTAGTAAGTTCAGTATTTGTTTCAGTAAAGGACTCTTTGTTTCGATTGCATCATTTAAATTTTTGTCTTTATTAAAATGTTGATCCAGATGGATATGTATATTTTCAATCTCTGTCATTATCTTGCCCTTTTCAAACCTTTTGATGATTTTTCTCTCTCTCTACTGATGTAAACTGGTGGCCAGTTTCTCTCATGTGAGAGCTCTTTGTAGAGTATGTTCTAGGTATCTAGTGAGGAAACTGCGGCCAGTTTATCCAACATATGAATAATTACACTGTGTACATGAAAGTCTATAGATTCCGGATCCCAGGTAGTGGCTGTTGTTTGAATTTATGATGTTTTGATTGAAAAATATGTTCTGGTTAGTGTTATGCATCTTGAAAGCTATATTGACATGTTTTTTCAGGGGATTTGAAATTTGGTTGATGGCAGGATTAGTGTAAGTGAAAGTTGCGTATATAGGTTTTTTTGTTTTTTCCGGGGTGAGATTTGTTGCCAGCTTGACCTTTACTTTATGTATGATTTGGTTTAACATCTGTATTTTATACCCAGTAACTAAGGCTAGTTCTTTTATGAAATTGAGTTCCTTCGTTAGATTATTGGGTGAAAGGGGGATTTTGAAAGCTCTATAAATTAAGCTAAAAATGCCACCTGTTTGTGTGATTTTGGGTGAAGTGAATCATATTTTATTGTTGTTGGGCTATATGACAGTTTTCTATATATTTGGACTGCAGAAGATCTCGAGAAGTTGCTGAATGGTATGGATGAAGTCTTGGGTAAGGAGTACAAGATGAAAATAAATAAGTCCAAAACAAAAGTAATGGAGTGCAGTCGAACGAAGGCAGGTGATGTAGGAAATATTAGATTAGGAAACAAAGTCTTAAAGGAAGTAGATGAATATTGTTACTTGGGTAGTAAAATAACTAACGATGGCAGAAATAAGGAGGACATAAAATGCAGACTAGCACAAGCAAGGAAGAGCTTTCTTAAGAAAATAAATTTGCTCACTTAAAACATTGATATCGGAATTAGAAAGATGTTTTTGAAGACTTTCGTGTGGAGCGTGGCATTGTATGGAAGTGAAACATGGACGATAAGTAGCTCAGAAAGAAAGAGAATAGAAGCTTTTGAAATGTGGTGTTACAGAAGAATGCTGAAGGTGAGATGGATAGATCGAATCACGAATGAAGAGATACTGAATCGAATTGGTGAGAGATCGATTTGGCTAAATTTTACGAGAAGAAGAGATAGAATGATAGGACACATCTTAAGACACCCAGGACTTGTTCAGTTGGTTTTTGAAGGAAGTGTAGGTCGTAAGAACGGTAGGGGTAGACCAAGGTATGAATACGACAAACAGATTAGAGCAGATGTAGGATGCAATAGTTACGCAGAAATGAAAAGGTTAGCACAGGATAGGGTGGCATGGAGAGCTGCATCAAACCAGTCTATGGACTGATGACTCAAACAACAACATTGGAAAATTAATTTAGTGTTTGTACATGTTACATTGATATCTATGAAATTTAATGAACTGTTATTTTTTAAAGAACATTTAAGCTCTTTAGGGATTTTCCAATCGTGATACAAGTGTTTCGCCTCAGTGTAGCAGTGGGCTCATCAGTTGGATTGCTACATGTTTCCAAGATGCTGGCAGCTAGTGCGCCGCCGAGACACCACTGCAAGCCTCTTACGTGGGACAATGCAGTGACGGCGCACTAGGGGAAGCATGTGCCGCTCTGGAATACTTTAATGGAGGTGCTCTTTAGATCAGCACGATTTGTGAGCTGACAACCTCACTCAGAAATGGACAAGTAAATAGGGGTTATTGTTAATGCTAAAAACTATGAACAATTTCTGATGAATGTTATTGTTACGGAGTTATCCGTGGTAGTTAGAGGTGAAAGAAGGTGCTGGGATGAATAGGTCTCAATCTACGAAATTAAAGTTAATTTAAAATTTAACAAGGTTATATTTTCTTTTCAAGATCAATAAAGAACAAATATAACAGGTACACAGTAGCCTAGCAACCAATCAAGAATGTACAATTACAGAGTTACAGGATTTGGGCTCCGAGAGCCAGATACACAATTCTTGAGCAGTAAGCCCAACTTTACCCGTATACAAGATTCAACCATGGGGCAGAAGACCCCAATCATGCTCAAGAGCACTTGCTCCCAATTACATAGCAAAAGCCTCCTGGAGGCACACAGAAACAAATTTCTTTGGAAGAGCAACCCGCTCTCAAAGTTCCAGCCTATCAAAGGCCACACCAAACTCCACCTTCAAGTTGTCCTCTAAGGACATAAACACAGGGGTAAAAATACCCAACCTACTGAGGCCGATTTAGTAAATAAACAGGAAAATTACAAGGCCCCAAAATACAAACTTGAGTGGAGGCGAAACTTGCACTCCGAATATACTTTATTAAAACCTAATTTGGCCCTAGGCCGCTTATGCAAGGGCTAATCCCATACTAAAGAGGTGACTTATATAAGGAAACGATTTACATTACATTAGAAGGGAAGAAACGGTTGTGAAAATAAGTTCACCTCAAAGCAATATGAATGGGAGCTAGAGAGGGTTAAGCACTCTCTATCCCCATATGTAGTAACAGAGGCAGAATTTAGATCAAGAGTCTTTTACATTTTAGAGGAAGGTTACATAGTAAAAGGTTTCGAACCCGCCCCGAGAGTTAAACTGCTGAGCTAGCAAGAAAGAAGTTATTAAAAGGCCATTACCTTATTGATGAACCGCTGCCGGAAGAAGAGGCGCTACCCGCCCCCTGCTACATAATTTACACACTGATAGATGTTACTGAAGTGGCGCAGAGACCCGAAAATCAGCAGTTTATATACCCTCGCGGAACATTCGAGACCTTTCAGGAATGATAACACCCGCCCACAATCATTTTATTGGCTAACAACGAAAACCCCTACACCAGATGAAGAAGAAACACATTATTGGTGGAAAATTAATTAGAGAAATTCGGGATTGGTAAATTCAAAACAAGGGGAAAGAGCAGGGTTATTCAGCCAACCTAAACAATGACTGAAAGAAATTTAACAAAGAACAAACTTTTGAACACAAAATTTCTCCAAAAAAATTCTTTCACTTCGCACCAGGGTGCATAATTGTAGTCCTTCAGTAGTGCCATCTAGAAGAGAATGTTCACACTTCTTACTACAGGCAAAACAAAAATACATCGAAAACGACACAGTTCAGAACACTTCAAAATTGACAAGTAGGGACATCTTCTGAGAAACTTGAGAATTAACACTGTAGTTAAAGTTCAGGCTTCCTCCAGTAGAGGAGTTTCAACTGGCGCAATGTTTGAATTAGCGGAGCGGAGGTGTACCGCGCGGTACAGTTATATTCCTGATCTATATAAGAAATGGAAAGGCTTGAACAAGAGAAACATAGAGCAAAACCTGCCCATAACAGAATGCATGGTGCCACATTCTCCGTGGAGGCGCATGCTTCCCCTAGTGCACCGTCACTGCATTGTCCCACGTAAGAGGCTTGCAGTGGTGTCTCAATGGTGCAATAACGCCAGCATCGGGGAAACGTGTAGCAATCCAACTGATGAGCCCACTGCTACACTGAGGCGAAACACTCGTATCACGATTGAAAAAGCCTGAAGGGATTGAATGTTCTTTAACATTTGCAATTGATGAAACTAAATTATGCTTTCCTTCTAGGAACCTTATTTTTGATACTCCTTATTTTTTGTTTTCAATCCCAAAACACATTCTTTCCTCGTAAGGAACGACTGACCCCCTCCACTGAAAAAGCCATGCCAAACTCCTTCCCCCAACCCCATCCGCACCAGATTATGCATTAGGAAGTCTGTTCTGCACAGATCATTTAGTGTGTGGTCTTCACCAGTCAACTGCTATACTGGTGGTTAGTCAATCTTTTGAAACATTCACGTTCTCAAACACTTATTTCTTTTTCTGTATTATTTTCCAGTGAGTTCCCTGGTCAGCTGTGTTTTGAGGAGATCGAAGAATGCAATACAAAGTGAAAATCGACCTAGGGACGTACAAGAAAACATGCGACCCAAGCAAAGGCTTGAAACTGATATCCCTCTGCCGAGAGACAAACCCATACAGCAATGAAGAAAGCCTCAAGTTTGATCTCCTGTACTTTGACACTCGATCAGAGCACTTCCTAACCCTAACAGGATACCATCCTTGGCATTTCCAAATCAACAACACTATAGTGTGCTTCATGTTCGAGAACGTTGAGTACATCACCGTGAAAACCACGTTCATTGGGCTAACGTTTGTCGTGGTCGATATCAAGCACTGGATAGAGATACCGCACGATATTGTGTTCGCTGTGGAATACTTTAATGGAGGTGCTCTTTAGATCAGCACGATTTGTGAGCTGAGTGACATGTTGACAAACTTACTCACGAATGGACAAGTAAATAGAGGTTACTGTTAATGCTAAAAAATTATGAACAATTTCTGATGAATGTTAGATTCCTGATGTATTTAAGAAATGGAAAGGATTAAACAAGACAGACATTCAGCAAAAACTGCCCAGAACAGAACGGCATGGTGCCTGCTACATTTTATTTCCGTTAAGTAAAGGTAATTGAGGACATAGCGTATCTGTGTACTGCGTTATGTTCTAGATGTTCTTAAAGTATGGTGCTTTGCTTTTAAAATTTTGTAAACCTGTGTTTCTCCAGCTTTAAATTTATTGACAATCTGTTTTACATTCAATGTATCTTCTTCACTTGCCTCTTATCATTTTTTTAGCTTGGTATTCAAATAAAGATTTTTTTTTTTTTGAAGCCATCTTTAACTCTTTCCTGCAGAATTCTCTGGCACACAATATCCTTTGGCTGTGTAATTAAATTTGGTAAACAGTTTTTCAAATTATAAAATAAAAGAGTCATTCTTTGCAGTGGCAAACCACTCTGTAGCCCGTGATGATACAATATTACTATGATATTTTGAAGTAAAACTTTCTTTATAAACAACAATTTTACACAATAACAAGTTTAAATAGTTCCACAGATACTATCAAGAGCTACCTGCAGCGAGTGGAAGTATGAACCCGCAATAATGCGACCACAGCAGCAAAGGAGTTAACTGTAGACTGTATGATCACATAAATTAAAGACAAGGAAATAGATTTTATGAATAAATCACCCCTCAAAACAAAAAAATTCAGTGTGTATTATCTTCTCTGTCCCTATTGCAAACAAACGAGATTCCTTTGAACCTTACTTCCTGAATAGTTATAAACTGTTTGCTCCCAGGTACAAGACTGAAACTCCTTGATGTGATAGAGACTTGGATTTAAAACTCTTCTACTCCACCAAGAATTTCTTGAGGAAAACTCAGTGTTGTATGCTTCAGTTCTACACCGTTAAATCATATTGTATTTCCATCACAAGTTTCTTGTGCTTTGGTCATCACCACCATCATTTCCCCTCATCCAGGTCGGGGTGTTGTGTCTCCTCTTCAGTAATTGTATTTCAGTCAAGTCTGAGTTCTTTTTCTTATACTGTTCTTGACAGAGTCCATCCATCTTGCTCTGGGCCTCCCTCCTCCATCCTCTCACTCAGTTTTTCTACCCCTGTCTCTGCCGTACTCTTCAGGAACCTCTCATTTCCTGCTGTCAAAGTTCAGGTCTCTGATGTGTACGTTTGGTGTACTCTTAAAATTGTGCTCTACTTTCTGTTATTTACAGTAAAGAAGTGTCTCCTTACCAAGTTAGACAGGTCCCGTTAAGTACAGGTCGTTTTATATATATTTTGGCATAAAAATCACAGGCCTATGAATTCTTTCCATTAAGATCAGATTTCCGCTGTGTAAAGTTTCACTGTACAATGAAGGATTTGAGCTGCAGGGATCCTTCCTCGACCTATGTTCCCGGCTTTATACCACCTCTATTCATCTTTATCACTTTGTCTCTTCCTGCTTCCTGTGTTTTTTTCTTATCCCAGTACATCAGCCTGAAGATCTGTCAAAAGGGTCCCTCAACTAGTGTTGTTGTCTGCCCTCGTGATGAAGCTAGGATGGAGAAACAAATTTGTCTGAGAGCTGAGAAGAAAATAATGTACTATTTATCATATCTTTTGCCACTATCGTTCATCGTAATCTCAAAATTATAAATCTTTTATAGATATTATCACGTTTTAGAAAAAACCTATTTCAGCATCATCTTTGCATCCTTCCAGCAAGATGGGGAAGATGTCTATTCATTTATTTATTTATTCTGAGTATTGTCCTAGCTCAAGGAAGGGACTGCCCTTAACAGTGACAACTTTACAATTAACTGTAAACATTTGTAATATTTATAGGAACAACAAAATGCATTGATAACAACAATATTCACATTACAATGGAGATAATTAACAATTACATTTAAATGTGGCAATAATAATTCTATATATTTTTGTAATAAATATCTAAAAACAGACTTCTTGAATACTGAAATGTATTAATACTCCTGAACTCACTAGGGAAGGGAATGTACCGGGGAATTATGAATCTTACATAAAATTTACATACATGTTAAATGAGCCAAGAATAACGCAATAGCCAAAAATATTTCTTCCATAAATTAACTTGTGCGACCCACAGAAAGCATTAAAGTTTGCACGTTTGAATTGGAATGCTTGACTATTTATTGGAAAAAACAAAGAAAAAACTTAAAACACTGTACCAAAAATTGCCTTCACTGATTTCTTCCTTAATTTAAAATAAACAAATGAGAGGCTCTAACTCCTCTAATTTTTTTCACTAACTTTGCATAAACAGTATCTCCCTTTGCATGATCATAATACCCCTTGCTGTTCACACGTCAGAGACAAGGTTCTGACTGATAAAATCTCAATGAACTCTTTGATCATTTGATTGTGCTTCCAGTTTCCGACATGTTTAGTAGAAAAAACAAAGCGTACCAACAACAATTTAAAAAAAAAAGAAAGATTTGTTCATGGCATTGACCCCTGTGGATCTTTTGCCACTACTTGCACCATATGATATGAACCTGCGTGTAATTGGAATTGTGGAAGTGTGGAGTGTTGAATGTGAGGAAAGGAACATTAAGGACAACGCAAACACCCAGTCCCCAGGCCAGAGATATTAATCATTTACAATTAAAAACCCCTGACCCGGCCGGAAATCGAACCCGGGGCCGCCGGGTGACGCGTTGCCCCCTACACCGCGGGGCCGGACACCAACAACAATTAGTTCTCTAGAACAGTAGTACTCAAACTTTTTTTGGTTGGTGTACCCCCAAAATCCAATTGCCTTACCTTCATACGTCCCAGGTACGAGTATATTGTGATGATTTAAAGTTAAAACTTCATAACTGTTACGTATTGAACTGAGAATCACAATACTAAAAAGAAAGTATAGAGGTTCCACCTTTCCAATACACTGTTATTAAGTTGTACTAATATTAAGTTACAACAGGCTAACTTTGGGACCGGTTTCGACACATTCAAAGTGTCATCATCAGCCGATTAAGAGAACAGGGCAAAATGACTAAATTATAAACACACATTACAAATATAAAAACATACACAACAAATATAAAATGTTACTCACAATCAAAAGGAAGTACGTACTTTTTATGAAGAAGTAAATTCAGTTTAAGTTCCTTTGTAACGTGACAGTCTTGTATATTCCTGCTGTGCTGTAATCACGTAAAAAGACATTGAATTGATGGTAAATAACGAGTGAAAAAGCTTGATCCAACATAAAATCTTGAGGGATGACTTGTTAAGAGAGTCAGCTTGAGAGCTTGTGTACAGTTGTTGCTAAGCACGGTCTTAAGGCATCTGTTTTATTGGCACGTTGAAGAGTGGAAAGCGACATACATGAAGTCCTAGGATACAGTGTATGACTTAAGTTCCTCAGCTCGATGCAGATATATGGAGCCTAAAGAAATGGGCCGTGCGCGTAGAGGCGCGTGGCTGTGAGCTTGCATCCGGGAGATAGTAGGTTCGAATCCCACTATCGGCAGCCCTGAAGATGGTTTTCCGTGGTTTCCCATTTTCACACCAGGCAAATGCTGGGGCTGTACCTTAATTAAGGCCACGGCCGCTTCCTTCCAACTCCTAGGCCTTTCCTATCCCATCGTCGCCATAAGACCTATCTGTGTCGGTGCGACGTAAAGCCCCTAGCAAAAAAAAAAGAGAGTTAAATAGAAATGAAACAAGGGGTAAGAAATTTAGAACAAGTTAAATTATGAGGCTCACCTTTATCAGCGTGCCATGATGATTGACATGTGTAGGGGAGGCAAAATGTGAAGCAAATAAGGAAATGAGGAATAAGAGGATGAGAGTTTGTGAGGGGGTGGTGGAATTGTCTAAGGTGGATCAGGGGGGCTTTTCGGAAGGGGCAAGTAGCGATTATACCAAAAATAAATGATTGTTGCTGGATGTCAAATAATATTACCTATAAGCATCATCCTCAGCTTACCCCGCTTGCTCAGGGTTCTTGCATGCACTGCGGCATGAAGGAGTTGTGGCCGGGAATTTAGGGTTGCTTGCCGGGATGCCCAGGCTTCTATACTACCCTGTTCCCCAATAATAACGTCTCTGGGCAAAGGAAACCTCATAATTACTTCGGAGTAAAGTTTACGGAAGAAACGATCACCAATCGCCAGAGAACTGTTCCTGGCATTTTCATTGTTTAATGATAGCTCAATTATTCGACCATTGGAGTCTTGTATTCCCTTCTCAGGCAATGCGGCAAGCCTTCAAAAAACACATGGAGAAGCATGGTTTTCTTGTGAGTGGAATTACCAGGTTTCCATTGCCTAGCAAATATATATATATATAATTATTATTACTATTGTGCTATAGACATTGCTACTGAAAAAAAATTAAGTGAATGAGTGGATTTCAAAACAAAAGATTTAAAAAAGGGCAATGCAGCATAACTAAGCATTTTTACATATCTTTGTCAATGGAAAGTATAAACCTACACTTTTTTTTTACAATTTGCTTTACATTGCGCCAACACAGATAGGTCTTATGGCGATGATGGGATAGGAAAGGCCTAGGAGTGAAAAGGAAGCGGCCGTGGCCTTAAGTAAGGTACAGCCTCAGCATTTGCCTGATGTGAAAATGAAAAACCACAGAAAACCATCTTCAGGGCTACTGACAGTGGGATTCGAACCCACCATCACCCGGATGCAAGCTCACAGCTGCGCGCTGCTAACCGCATGGCGAACTCGCTCGGTGACACACATTTTAAAATGAATAGTAGACAAAAACACTACATCTAAACAAGATTTTATTAAAAATGAGCAGGTTCAACTGCTCACTGAAAGCAGTCAGAAGCCACGACCAATTTGCATACCCCTTGAAATGACCCCGCGTACCACTGCTCTAGACACACCTATGCTTTGATATACACCATTGCGCAGGTACAAAATAGCACTTTTTAATTCTATCTCAGTCACCCACAGGTAGTGAAAAGTGTAGCTTCTCAGAAAGCATTAGACATACCCACGCAGGTAAACCTCTCCGGTATGGCCAGTCTTTGGCTCTGACAAGATCTCGCTGCGCCTGGTGGAAGAACTTTGATCCCTTTCTTTCTCTATTCTGTTCTTCTAGTTTAGTACTTCCATCACTTGATATTGTACTTCCCAGGTGAGTTAAGGCAGCCACACATTCAATTTTCTCTCCCTAGAGCATAAGGTTGCACTGGATACATGTCCTGCTCATACACATGGCTACAGTCTTGCTCTTACTTACTGACAGCCAGTGCTCATTAAACTTGGAGTCCTAACATTCTGTGCGCCTCTAGCTTTGTCTCTCCGCATGCAACTACATCAAAAAGCATGTTTATTGAACAGAAATGTTTTATTACTCACTGTCAAGATGATAAAGAGCACAGCATTGGTATTCAGAGAGAGAAACCAAATGATAGCAAAAGGAAAACACAGCGCTTCATTCCTAATTATAATAGCAATGTTTCTAAAGTATACCCATCGTAAAATATAATAGTGAAAATTGTAATTCGTTGTATTGCAATGTTAATTCTACCAGAGTTTATTAGTAAACTAAACTTTATTTTTTTGTATTATGTAAAAATTATAATGTACTATTTTTATTCTCAATAGATTATAATTTATTTATAAATATATCATTTACATTTTGTCTGTACATAACTTAAATGTAGTGATGGGCAATGCTGTCGCTGGAGACCGATGTCACAAATCCCGAGATTCTTGCGATCTGTGCAATGTCCCAGTAATTACAAGTGTAAGCTTGACAGCATATCATCAGCACTTATTGTGTGAAATATTGTTCAACTATGATCCCCTTAATACCATTAACGAAAGTGCAAACAGAATATCAGTATCTCAAACAGTTCACGAGTTATTTGCGGTGGACATCTTAGCCAAATACGCTGTATAATTTGTGAACAACTCTTTAGGATGTACACCTACCTGGATACCTTGCAGTTGTTGTCAACAGGGTAGCTCCTTGTGATGTAGACAAGTGCCGGATCGTCCCAGAAGTATTTCTGCCGACATATTTCACTTCTTTTGAACAAAAATACACAGCGGACTGTGCTATGTGCCAGCTCTTCAAAATCCCACATTCACGTCTTACGTTGAGTTTCGGATATCGTCTTAAAGTTGTTGCACACAATTATACAGTCATATAGCGAAGTACGTAATTATGACATGAATACTCTATAACATTCTAATCGATTATTTCCTTCGTCACCATAATATATCGGTGAACACAAGCACTGGTCATAAGGATATTGAATGTGGGGTCTGATAATGATGTGCACTACAGTAGCCATCAGTTTCTGTACTTAGCCTACTCTTTCGTGTACTACCCGCTGCATACATTGCAGAATGCGTATCCTGTATAATTGCTATTAACAAAAATGGGTATGTAGGTGGACCTACCTATCTTTGTTCACAGTAATAAATAAATACACATATCCCACGTCGTTCCATCTATATGATGGGTCGGCGAATGAAGCCCCTCCACTAACTTCTGTCTTTGTACTTGTCTCCTTCAGTGCTGTCCCAGTCTCCTCCTCGTTGCTGAATGTTGTTTTTCACCATGTCTATCGCATTCTTCGCCGCCCTCTTGGTCTTGAACATTTTAACTGCAGATCATACATTTTTCTGGGTATGCGATCAGGATCCATGCTTCGCATGTGACCATACCATTTGAGTCCACGCAGAGTTATGTTATCCTGTATTCTGCCAACCTGAGCCATGTCCCTGATGTTCTCATTACAAATTTTATCTCAACTTGTTTTGCCAGCCATCGCTCGGATGAATCTCATTTCAGCTGCCTGAATCCTTGCTTCATCCTTTTTCCTCATTGTCTCATTCCCATATGTCAAAATTGACATGTAATAAGTCAGATAAATTGCTTGCTTGCATTTCAATGGTACTTTTGGATTCCATATTAGGTTTAAAAAATAATAATAATATTAGAAATTTATTTTTACTCAACCTATTCAATACAGTACAAGATGTTAACATATTAGTTAAACATCGTTAAAAATAGTTGAGACATGTTTCACTCCTTCTGTGGGGCATCATCAGTCAATATCAAATACCTCAAAATTCTACCAGACGTCTGGTTGGAAATTATAAAAATATGTTGCATGAGTGAATACATTAAAAAACATTACAAGATCTTATCATTAACAAAATATCAAATTGATTAAAAAATGTTACACTAGTGAACACATTGGTGAATTTTCACTCAAAACAAGGTTGTCATATGTACAGTATTGACAATAATGGTAGTTAAAGTCTTATTTGATGCTAAGTTCGAAGACAGTTTAAAATTTATATACAAATATTGAGAATGAATGAATGAATTCAGAATACATATAATTACAATTTACTGTACGTGTATTTTATATTGTAAAATAATGTGAAAAAGCATTCCAAATTTGTATTAATTTCCATAAAAAAAAATTTTTTAACTTCAATATGTAAAAATGTTGCATTACATTGTAATTCAACTTGGATGTTTATGTTGACTAATTATATTTTAGACTCAAAGAAAATCGTTCGTCGAAGTATCCATGGGCTAATCACCTCCGTTGGACACACTCTATGAAGACAGAGTGCCTAGTGCATGTAAACAACAGTTGATATTAGATTCAAAATGAACCATGTTGAAAAAAGTTAAAATAATGGCTTGAATGAGGGCGGTTGAAATGTCGTTAAATCTTCCCAATTGACTAGTGTTTTTAAGTTATTTTGTGAGTTTATGTTGTTGAAGTATGGGATTTCAGTTTTATTGGTTGAATGGGCGACAGTCGTAATGTTATATGTTGAGCTGTCTTACGTACGTGAAAATCTGAAAGGAAGGAATAAGTCCTTAATTAGTTGAGTGAAATGATGGGAAAAGAGAAAGAATGAATGTGTTAAAGAATTGAGACTGTGAAGTTAAAACTTACCTTAAGTGTTGTTGGGCTGTTACTTTAGTGCTAAGAGGTTTGTAAACCACTGGCTGTCACTAACGTCTTGCTCCTGGTATTGTACGTGTGACGTCTTGGTGGAGGGGGCCAGGCCCACAGCCCCGCCTTCTCAGGCCCATTCCCCTGTTCCGAAAAGTTAATTTTATTTGCTACTGAAAAAGACAATTTTTTATCCGGTGTTATGTAACCAGGTTGGACTACGACGTGATGGTCTGTAGATAGGAAGTATGGTACCCTGCATATTCAGAGTAACAAGTGTTCAAAATGTTGATGATGCTTGTTGTTTAAAGGGACCTAACATCTAATTCATAGGCCCCTAATGGTACGAAATGAGACGAAATGGAATGACAAATGAAGTCCAAAATCCTCCATGGACCCGACCCGCTATGTCTCACATTCACAGAAACTGACGTAAAACAATAGCGACTATAGCATAATACTGAATCGATGATGCCTTTAGTCTAAAGGGGTCCAAAATCCAAGTCATCGGCCCCTCATAATGGTACTTATCACTAGGAAAGTAGAACCATGGTATTTGTCATGTTGCAGTACTAATCAAAAGGAGCATAGTCTCGCAGCATTCCACACGTTTTGGTACTACTCAGAGGTAATGAAATTCGCACATGGAATACAGACCTATGGTGTTTCACACGTTGCGGCGCCATTTACAGGCAGCGAAACCTATGGTGTTCATCACATACGTGTACTAATCACTGGGACCCGCACTATCCCGTGGTGTTCCTCACATAGTGGGTACTAATCATAGGCAAGCCAGAAACAGGGTATCGCTCGCCCATGGTGTCACTCCTAAAGTGGTACTAATCACAGGTACTGTAGAAGCTGGCAACACACACTGCTGCTACTAATCAGGGATGCGGTGGGTGTATTCTTCATCTGCGTCCCCCACCCACAGGGGGGTTCAAAATATTCACCACTTTACAGTGTTCATTTAACTATTTACCATCACAGAGCACGTGGCATACATTTTAATTTGAGTGTACTTTCTCCTTAAATTAGCGACAATTCAACGTACTCTTCATAGGAAAATGAGGGTGAGTCAATAAATAAGTCGCAAAACTGAATTGTGGCAAAAATAATCAAAGTAACTTTCTGACATTTATTTCACTTTTCCACATATTCACCCTGTACATTCAGGCACTTATCCCATCCTTGACAGCCAGCAGCAAAGAAGTCCTTTGGTTGCTGTCGCAGCCAACGTGTAACCTCATAGATTACGGCATCATCTGTATCAAAATGACGGCCACCCAAATGACTTTTTAGGGGCCCAAACAGATGAAAATCACTGGGGGCTAAGTCAGGACTGTACGGTGGATGTTTCAAGCGCTCCCCATCTCGGATGCTTTCCCTTCCATGGTTAAACTTCTGGATCCAATTGAACACAGCTTTCTGTGAGAAACAGTTTTCACCACAAATGGGATGCATTTCGCGATGCACTTCTGTGGACAGTTCTTCGGCCCACAAAAAACGCACAACTGCACGCTGTTCTTCTCGTGTACAGCCATGCAACACATGTGCCATTGTGCACTAACAGCCTCTGACTGACTGAGTGCCTGCGAGATGTCATACGACAAGCATACATATGCTGGCAAAACTTGCATGCGTAATTTCAAAGGGTATAAGGCACACACGTTTGCAACTTAATTATTGACTCACTCTCGAACATCGTGAGGAAATGAGCAAGTGCTGTGATGTGACCTGCTAGGTGTGGATTATTATTTGTCTGCATTAGATTAGGTAGGTTGTGGATTCGTATCCCATCCTGCCCATCCTGAAAATGGTTTTCCTCGTCTCCCATTTTCACCACCAGGCTAATGCCGGGATGGTACCTTAATAAGAAAACCAAGGCAGATTTCCTTCCTAATCCTTCCCTCACCCATCCTTGGAGGAAAGACGCCAAATCAGAGTGCACATCTTAAAACAAACAGCAAAAAAATATTGATTATGAATGTATCCCTGCTGAAATGAGACACCCCTGCATTAAAAAATTTGCCTTATGCTGGATTCGAACCACTATACTGGCGGTACTTACGACATCTGCTCCAGCCCTTAACTGATTCAGCCACAAAGTCAGCATACATGATGCTTGCTACGGCCATTCCAACTCGAAACTTAACATACGTGTCAAAGTCTTCAATGAAGGTTTGCAGTATTCATTTAACTTTGTTACATTACAGAGCACGTGGTATGACCTATTAATTCGATCGTATTATGTGTACTTGTGTTATTCCAAGGCGCAATAAATCAAGTTTGCAGAATGGTCCGTAGTATATTGCACGGAAATGTGCATGATGACACACAGGTAGGGTACAGCCTTATTGACCATAAGGAGAATTTCAAGTTATTTGGTGTTCATAAAACTAAATTCTAAGGATTTTTGGATTATATGCATTATTTGTGTTGCCTGTCTCCAAAAAACTAAGGGGCTGTTGTGTTGCCTGTCTCCAAAAAGCTAAGGGGCTGTTGTGTTGCCTGTCTCCAAGAAAATAAGGGGCTGTTGTGTTGCATGTCTTTAAAAAACTAAGGGGCTGTTGTGTTGCCGGTCTCCAAGAAAATAAGGGGCTGTTGTGTTGCCGGTCTCCAAGAAAATAAGGGGCTGTTGTGTTGCCTGACTCCAAGAAAATAAGGGGCTGTTGTGTTGCCGGTCTCCAAGAAAATAAGGGGCTGGTGAACCAATTGGTATGTATGTATGTATCAATTGAAAGCTTACAAAACTGAGCAAGTGGCTTAGTGGTTAGGGTCGCGCAATTGTGAGCTTGCGTTCAGGAAATAGCAAGTTCAAACCCCAGTGTCAGCAACCCTGAAGAGGGTTTTACATGGTTTCCCATTTTTACACTAAGCAAATGCTGGGGGTGCCATGGCTGCTTCCTCCCCACTCCTATCCTATTGTCATCATAAGACCTATCTGTGTCGGTGCGATATAAAGCAAATTGTAAAGCTTACAAAAGAGAATCACATATTCTAAAAATAAAAAAAATATAGATCCATTTTATTTTCTCACTGATTACAGCTACTTGATATGGATGTATTACTGTAGTAATTTAGTAAACAACACTAGTTCAAGAGACCACTGCAATGTTAACCACTTTTAGGTGGAACTGGTTACTCACGGCACATGAAATCTAAAGTGAAGTGTGGAGTCAGTTTTTTGCATAAATTCTTGAAGGGAAGTACATAATAGTGCACTTAGTAAGTGATATTACAGTAATGACCTTGCATATGGTTGTGCGCAAGACAGGGTGAAGACAAGTAGAAATTAAAATGATTACAGTTTTGCATATGGTTGTGCGCAAGGCAGGGTGAAGACAAGTAGAAATTAAAATGATTACAGTTCTCTTCATTACAGGAACATTTTTATTACCAGCCACTTCAATACAATACTGATCACAACCATAGTGAAAAAAAAATTATCTGCCAAGACCACAGTAAATTTCGGTAGGTCAAACCTACAGCAATAAGTTATCCTTACATTTTATAAAACAACCTCTTCTTGTACATTCACGAGTTATCTTACAAGCCTCCATGAGACAAAGGAACAATATCACTTACTTACTAAACAGGACTTATTCTAAAATCAGGAGCTTCTGCTCCTCACGCAACAGACTCAAGTTCAACAACGAGGTTAATTACATAGGAGAATTCACATGGAGTTGCCCTAATGTGTGGAGTACCATGTCATTGAGTGAATTGTTCAAATACCATTAGAGTGCCGACAAGCCATTGTGTAGGAGAGATGGTAACATGCGTCACATGATTTATGGAAAAAGCAGCAAGTGGTTTCTAAATATTTCACCAGATGCCTTGTTTAATGATGTTATTAGCTCTTAAATCTACTGACTACTCTTTCAGTTTTCAGAGACACCAAGGTGCCAGAACTTTGTCCCACAGGAGTTCTTTTACATGCCAGTAAATCTACTGACACGAGGCTGGCATATCTGGCTACCTTGAAATACCACCAGACAGAGTGAGGATCAAATCTGCCAACTCTAGGTTGGTTTGTTTTCATGCGATCTGTGCTGTTTTTCTTCCTTGCCGCCATGTGCTTCTCACACGTTTGAAACAATAATTATGGCATAGTCTTTGTAAACAATGATTTAATTACAATCATGGCGAGTATGCGTCGGATGGTGTGGGAAGTTGCTCCTTGCGGAGCAGTGGCATGCCTAGCTTGTAACTTAAGTTCTCCAGCCTGTCAACACTAAATGTAACAACTACAACCTTGTAACATATCTGAAATAAATAACTAAATTATTACACAAAGAATAATAAACTCACCATTACACAATCCTTTTTTTTTTGCTTTTTATTCTTTATTAATGTGTTTTTTACTGGTATGTTATGGGGTTGTAGTTGTTATAATGTTTGACAGACTGGAGAAATTAAAGTTACACTTAACAGGAAAATATGGCTTCAATTAAAAATGAGCTTACAAATCATCGTTATTTGCTGTCAACTCAAGTTGTCTGACAATGTTCTAGGTACCCACCGACATCGTTCACCTGTGAAGCCACGTTCTGGGTCCTTCCACAAGCCACATGGATCAGAGTCTGACCACGGAACACCTGTCAGCAAACTTTCACAACAATCCCAACCTTGATGGGCTATCTTTGAACACAGCAGGAACCCTTGGCAAATGACCGACAGTGGTGGAAAGATATTGTCGCCTAACGTTCACAACAGCGAGGTAGAAACTGAGACCGAGACATAAAATTAGACCTATAGGACTCTTCTTGCTCAAAATGTTTTCAGAGACAAGCTCCACTACGGGCAGGAACTCCACATGAATTATCCTCGTGTGTTATAACAGGAGTTTTCTCACGCTTCCTTATTCACAGCATAATATTTAAAGAAACAGAAAAATTTGTACATTATCTGGGGGGAAAAACCCTTAAGAAATCTATCAAATAGATCTTAAATTTGAATTATGAAACTATAATAAAATAGAAAAATATTAAAACAAAACCCCTAATTCATTAAACAAAATAACTGTAGGCGAGTTGAGAGAAAAAATCTTCATACAAATACAACAGGTTTACCTAAATAGTGTCCTCAAGTCCCCTGAAATACTGTTAAAAAGATTCTGTAAAAGTTTGTGTCACCAAATGTCTCTCTCTCTTTTTTTCACACAAACTTATGAAAACCCTAAAATGATCAGAGCACAGCTGTGATTACTTCAATGTAGTCTGCCATATTGCATTATGGTGGCTAATACATTGTACAGCATTGTTGGGAGAACATTTCCAGCACCTCCTGTGATTGGGTAAGTTGTAACTGTAGATTAAGTGGCATTTATAGAGTTCTTGTAAGTGAGGAAGGCAGAAACGCTGTGTACCATAACACATGAAATGCCCTGTGTTGTGCCATTTCAGAATAAGAGGCCAGTATAGGATGTTGACAAAAGAAGCTAGATGAGGACTAACAATTTCCTGGAATGGTCAAACTAGACTGGAATAAAAATTACAGAAACAAATGGAACATTACAGTAAGCGATAAAGAAATGCACTTTTAAATAAAAACAGCTGTAATGTGATGCAAGTTTCAAGGTTTACACACCAGTCTCCCTTCTGATGTCACATGACTATTAATATTCCAAAGGGAAAAGGTTTGTGTTGGGGCTAATCTTCGAAACCACTCAACTGATGTCAGTAACTCTTTCACAATTAGTTTATTTTCTCAAGACGGTTATCAATAAAATAGTTTTCCCGTCTGTACTTTTTAAATATTAATCTACAACTTGGTTTTTATGCTGGACAGCACAAATATTAACCTATGCCGTTTAGTTTAATTTGAGAAGGGATTGGTGGATTTTCATTGTTAAAAATCTTTAAACCGTCACAAATCAAATTGAGCCAATATAGGGAAGAGGTCGGAATTAAAGATAGAGAGCTCCAACAGTAAGAAGATATCTCTTTGAAGATGGGCTGCAAGCAGGATGTCATCATCAGCAGCCCAAGTTGACTCTGAACATGATTTTTAAAACAAGACCGGAAAGGGTGAATTTATGCAAAGATTGGACTGCAGAAGACTGGAAGAAGGTGATTACAATTAATTATAACAGTAAATGATATAGTGTATTTGTCATTTTGTTTTATTTGAAAACTGTCTCCCATCGGATTCAGTATACTGTTAAAATACTGTTTTTTTTTTTTACAATGTTCAAATTTTCATTATGTAGGTGATTTGGCGCGATTTTTCAGCACCACTGTGACAATTTAGTCTCATAAAGATTGTGGTAATCCGAATTTCTTCCGAAACGATTTAGATCGATTTATTAATTATTTCTGGAGTTCGATGAAACTTTTCAAATGTATTGTTTATTCCTACAGGTGGTGTTTGGCAGAACGTGTTCAACATGTGTGTAGAAGACCTGGGGAAGAATTCAAGAAGGAATGGATCGTCCTAACTGTTAAGTATCCGAAATTGTTCATGGTATTTCAGCTGCTGGAACAGGTTGCCTTTAAACTGTGGATAACATGATGAATGGGAAAAAATCCATTCATGTCCTTCAAAGAGGCCTTAAACCACAGCTTTCAGAGATGTTTCCTAATGGTGAAATATTTTTCCAACAGGACTCTGTCCATTTCCATACAGCTAAAATGGTAAAAGTATCTTTTGAAAATCCTTTCACAGCCTGGAAGAAATAGTCCAGATATGAACCCCACTGGGGATCTGGAGCATTTTGAAGAACAAAATACACTTCAGTTCTCAAAGAGAGGCTATCAGAGATTGGGCAGCAAGATAAGGAGCTTCATTGACAGCTTGCCAAGTGGAGTCAAGGATTTGTTTAAATGCCACAGGTGATCAAACTATTACTGGTAATTAATGTGCTGGACACAATGAATGCACCCTGAGGTTTTACATAGTCATCTTCTTACAGTAAATTCAAAGATAACATCCAGCATTTTTATTAGAATAGTAACTTTGAAACAAAAATTAACTTGCAATCCATAATAATTTGTCCATGACTGTATGGTCTCATTTAGTTAGGTGTGGCAAATGACAAGACTACTGGTCAGTACACGTCACAATATTTCTTCAAACTGTGTGTTAGTTTTCACTGAATTTGGCAGCCCTGTGGCCAGATATGATACAAGATATATTGTAATCAGCCCAGCCAATGACAACACAGATAATGTTCACATTTCACACATTTATACAGTCTTGGTTTTAATTTTTCTATAATGAGCAGTCAAAAGAAAACCAGTCACCTGCCATTAAGTAGACTGGAAGATTTATTTCAAAAGTAAATGCCTCTGGGTGATGAGAGGGTCAATCCCATTTTTGAAAAAGCTGGCAGACTGTTGACAGAACCTTATATGTACCCAGTCGACTGTTGTCAGAACCTTATATGTACCCAATCTCACACATCATCATTCGATGCAAACCTACATCCACAAATGTCTTTCTTCAGCTCCAAGGGGAGAGATCTAGGCTGTAGGGAGGTTGTTTCATACCCAAATCTCTGAAGCATATTCCTCAGAGAGTTGCCAGTGTGGGGGCCGTTTGATGGCGTGCCTCTGTTTTGTCATCGTGTCTTTCTCGTGAAGAAAGTATAACTGACATAGAAATAATCTCAAATAATCTTCTCACGTAAATGACATGAATATCCTGCGATGTTCCTTTACTATAACAAATATAATCTCTTTTACTATTAAATTTATTATTTTAACAAGAGCTGTTTTTGTAAAGTGAAATACAACGTACTCTCATGGAATTTAGTTCCGTATGTTGTTCCGAGTATCATAATTTTTTGAGACAGATAAAGGATTAATTACTTAAAGCTTAAACATTAAGTCAGACTAATACATACAAAGGAAATGTGCAACTTGTTGTTGTTGATAATATTCACTTTGTTATTTACATTTTACAATTTACAAGTTTCTTAGAACAGTATCAAAATATAAGTAGGCAACAATTGGCTAGTTTCATAGTGGCATGTCTTAGTTCAGTGTCTTTACATTTTGTGGTAATCTGTTGCGGTGTATAAAACTATAAAATCACAATACCTATTGCTATTACCGTCACGTTTTATTTTTCAGAAGACTGACGCCAGTATATTAACAATGTGAATACTAAAAAAATTAACTGGCTCCTAGAATTAAAAACATTTGGTATGGCCTGGATCATACTATTGTCTTTCTTATATTGGATGAGGAAAATGGACGATTATGATGATGAAGTAGATGTTCAGACTGACTACAACATTGTGTACAGTGCTAATGACTACCTGTGAACAATGTTCCTATGCACAACTATCAGAATATTGGTTGAATTTTATAGTTCTCCTCTTCTGCTTCCTGCCTGGCCTTTTCCCAACCACACTGGGTCAGGACTAATGTGGATTACGACCTAAATTCTAAATAGAGGGATGCCTGTTTCTGTGGTGGTTTGTAGTGTGATGTGTTGTATGCAAATGAAGATGTGAACTAAAAGAAACACACACCCAGTCCCAAGCTGGAAGAATTAACTCAACACGGTTAAAACCCATGGCCCTCTGAACCGAAGACCAGTATGCTGAACATTCAACCAAGGAGCTGCACTTTAGTTTTATTGTTATAATTTATAATAATAATAATAATAATAATAATAATAATAATAATAATAATAAATCATGAACAATTATTTGTCCTAAATTGTGCATACTGCTTTTATCTGCCCCCATATAAGTTTATAGACCTAAATGCATCATTTAGGAGTGAGTGATAGGTCTGAAGTCGTAAAAGTAATGCAAGATAAAAGTTAAATTTTAAATACGAGACGTCAAGAAAGCTAATATGAATTTTAATTTGAGGAATGGAATTAAAGAAATTTATCTGGTTGTGATAAGATAATTTAGAAGTCATGTATTCCATTTTGGACATTTTGCTGAATGTGACACCAGAAAGGCAAATGATACTTAAAGTTTAGCATCGATTGCTTTCTTCTGTTCAAATCTCATCTGCATATAGTTTCCATTGCCAGCTTCCAAAACATATCCTAGACTCTTGTAGAAGGGAATAAGATTGTCTTTACAAGTCAAGGTGATTTTGTAGCACTTGAGATACTCTGCCAGTAAACCGACAGTAGCGACGATCAACTTCCCTAGCTGCTTCCCACGATAAGTGTTGTTGACCACAACATCTTCTAGGAAACCTCTCACACCAGCGTTATGAACAAACTTCTGTTCGACCACCAGGGTTGCGGCTGCCACAACCCTGTTGCGTAACGAGTCTTCCACGACAGTCACGTAATACGTACCCTCGGCAGCCTTCATTGCTGCAAACCGTTTGAGGAACTGCTCCTTGGATACATTCCCCACAGTCGTCAGTTGCTCGAGCAACTCGAGAAATCCTCTATCGTAATCAGCAGGGCAAAGAGGACGAACACGGAGCTGATCGCCAGGTTGCATGACAGATACGGGAGGATTCAGTACACCAGAGAACTTGCTAAAATCCAATTGCTTCAAAAGTTCAGGGTTGTACAGAGGTTCCTCATCACCATAAAGAGAGATTCTCCTGTTAGCCATTTCTTCAGTCTTTACTTTCCAACAAGCAGCACCTACACAACATAAACAGGATTACACATGATTATAAATGAATAAGTATTATATATGCAAGTTCAACAGGTGCTTTTCGAAACGTATCGAAAAATAATCCATGTCAGCGTTTTCCGGGCTTGTAGGCCGTGGTCCAGGAGCGAGTGAATGTCCCGACATTTCACCGAAGACTGCGTTCGGCATTGTCAAGGGTTCCGACTGACTTCGATAGCAGCAAAGCTCTCAGTGGAATGAAGTGCTGTGTAATTCGACCTACTTATATAGTGCAGGATATGGTACGCTCCTCGCCTATTGGCCGCTATGGTGAGGGGCGGTCGCTGATTGGCTGTTCTTCGGCCAATGGTTGAAGCGTTAGGGAGCCCGATGTACACTAACCTGCCTTGGCGGAGACAGGCAGCCGATCACCCGTTGCATTCTTCTGGTCTGCCGCGGCTGTCGTGTCCTTCAGGGTTAGAGCTTTCAAGACTGGAAACCAGGCTTTGTTTACCCGTTGAGATTCCTCCTTACGGTTGAAGCTGTTGGTATGCTTTAGGATTTCAATGGCTTCCCTCTGTAGCCAGGCGTGATAAGACACAGTAGTTGACAGTACTTCGGTGTTGTTGTACTGTATGTCATGGCCTGCTAGCAGCGAGTGTTCAGCGACTGATGATCTGTCTGTCTGTCCCAGCCGGCTATGTCTGTTATGCTCCTTCAGTCGTGTGGCGATGCTGCGTTTGGTAGTCCCTATGTATACCTGGCCGCAGCTGCACGGGATCTTGTAGACACCTGCTGTGGAGAGAGGATGGCGCTTGTCTTTGGAAGACCTAAGCAGTTCCTGGATTTTCTTCGTCGGCCTGTATATGGTTTTAACCCCATGGGACTCCAGTAGCCTCCCTATTCTGTCAGTTACTTTCTCGATATACGGCAGAAAGGTTCTAGCTGCCATCCGCTCCTCTTCTTTTTTCTTGGTTGTTGGACGTCTGGGATGGAGTGCTCGCTGAATATCTTTAGGGCTGTACCCGTTAGTGAGTAGGGCCCTGTTGAGGTGGCTGAGTTCTTCGTTTAAGTGCTGAGGTTGACAAATTCTCTTAGCACGGTCGACTAGCGTCTTAATCACTCCGTATTTTTGTCGTGGGTGGTGGTTGGACGTCTTCTGAAGATAGCGGTCTGTGTGGGTCGGCTTGCGGTATACTGTGTGTCCCAAGTTTAAATCTGAAGTCTTCATTACCAGAACATCGAGGAAAGGGAGCTTTCCCTCGTTTTCTGTCTCCATAGTGAACTGAATACTGTTGTTAATACCATTCAGATGCTGTAGAAACAGCTGTAGTTTTTCCTTTCCATGGCTCCAGATCACAAAGGTGTCATCTACGAAGCGCAGCCACACCTTAGGTTTCAGCGGTGCGGTCTGGAGTGCTTTTTCTTCGAACCTTTCCATATAGAAATTTGCTATCACCGGACTCGGAGGACTGTCCACTTGTTCATAGAAATTGCCATTCCACAGAAAATAGCTTGTCGTGAGGCAGTGGTTGAACAAGTTGGTAATGTCCTTGGGAAAAATCCGAGCGATGTGGTCCATGGCCTCATTCACAGGTACCTTAGTGAAGAGCGAGACCACGTCAAAGCTGACAAGCAGGTCTTCGGCTTCTAGCTGGATGTTATTCAGTTTTTCTATGAAGTGGCCTGAGTCTCTGACGTACGACTGTGTGCCACCGATGTACGGTTGTAGTAAGGTGGCCAGATGTTTAGCAATATCGTAGTTCGGTGATCCAATAGCACTCACGATGGGCCGTAGAGGTACGTAGTGTACATCGGGCTCCCTAACGCTTCAACCATTGGCCGAAGAACAGCCAATCAGCGACCGCACCTCACCATAGCGGCCAATAGGCGAGCGGCGAACCGTATCCTGCACTATATAAGTAGGTGGAATTACACAGCACTTCATTCCACTGAGAGCTTTGCTGCTATCGAAGTCAGTCAGAACCCTTGACAATTACATGTAACTAATCTCATTATTAGACCCGTATTGAACTATGCTATGATATACTAACAATTTGTTGGTTATTTTGATCCACCTTTTCAATACAAATTACAGTTTGTGTTGCTAAGTTGTAATGTTACAACACTAATTTACCGGGACATGTTTCGCTTTTATTCACAAGCATCATCAGCCTATACAATTGCCTCAAGGTTTGTCATTTTTGGTTTGTTGTTACAAATTTCATTACATTGAATGTAAATCTAATTTCAGTGATAACAATATTTAAAACAAGAATAATATACACATTATGACAATATGATCTGCAATGTTAAAATGGATTAACTCATAATTCTAAAACACATTGACATCCAAAACACAGTTTTTAATTTGGCTAAAAATTGTTTGCAATGTTAAAATAAAATTGATTCAACTATAATTTGGCATTAAAATTTGAGTCATAAATATAATATAAATATTGGATGTTAATATATAGGAGCCATAGTTTCTGAAGTGTGTTGGTTTCTAGAATCCAGTATTGCGAATTATAGTTAAGAATTGTGCTCTCTAAATAATGTTATTTAAAAAGACTGTAGTTTTGCATTATGCGTGATTAGTCATGATGATAATCTAGAATTGAAGTCTTGAGTTCGTTGGAAAATGGCTTCTAGATTTGATGAGGCTTGCTGCTGCAGTTTGGCAATTTGATCAGAGGAAGTATTGACATATTTAATTCTTGTTTGTAGCGACCAGACTCTCCGTTGGAAGTTGATTGTTTTGATGTAAGTTATGGTTAAAAGGGGCTTCAATCTAAATTTTGAGTACTGGTATCTGATTATGTTTCTTTCGATTTATGGAATGGAAGAAGCATCCCTTTGTCTGCTGCTACAGAATCTTGTGGGCCTTATTGCGTTACTGTGACTATTGTCTGTTGTGGCAAGCCATTTTAACATTGCAGATCATATTGTCATAATGTGTATATTATTCTTGTTTTAAATATTGTTATCACTGAAATTAGATTTACATTCAATGTAATGAAATTTGTAACAACAAACCAAAAATGACAAACCTTGAGGCAATTGTATAGGCTGATGATGCTTGTGAATAAAAGCGAAACAAGCCACAACAGACAATAGTCACAGTAACGCAATAAGGTCCACAAGATTCTGTAGCAGCAGACAAAGGGATGCTTCTTCCATTCCATAAATCAAAAGAAACATAATCAGATACCAGTACTCAAAATTTGGATTGCAGCCCCTTTTAACCACAACTTACATCAAAACAATCAACTTCCAACTGAGAGTCTGGTCGCTACAAACAAGAATTAAATATGTCAATACTTCCTCTGATCAAATTGCCATACTGCAGCAGCAAGCCTCATCAAATCTAGAAGCCATTTTCCAACGAACTCAAGACTTCAATTCTAGATTATCATCATGACTAATCACGCATAATGCAAAACTACAGTCTTTTTAAATAACATTATATAGAGAGCACAATTCTTAACTATAATTCGCAATACTGGATTCTAGAAACCAACACACTTCAGAAACTATGGCTCCTATATATTAACATCCAATATTTATATTATATTTATGACTCAAATTTTAATGCCAAATTATAGTTGAATCAATTTTATTTTAACATTGCAAACAATTTTTAGCCAAATTAAAAACTGTGTTTTGGATGTCAATGTGTTTTAGAATTAAGAGTTAATCCATTTTAACATTGCAGATCATATTGTCATAATGTGTATATTATTCTTGTTTTAAATATTGTTATCACTGAAATTAGATTTACATTCAATGTAATGAAATTTGTAACAACAAACCAAAAATGACAAACCTTGAGGCAATTGTATAGGCTGATGATGCTTGTGAATAAAAGCGAAACATGTCCCGGTAAATTAGTGTTGTAACATTACAACTTAGCAACACAAACTGTAATTTGTATTGAAAAGGTGGATCAAAATAACCAAAAAATTGTTAGTATATCACCTTTGACAATGCCGAACGCAGTCTTCGGTGAAACGTCGGGACATTCACTCGCTCCTGGACCACGGCCTACAAGCCCGGAAAACGCTGACATGAATTGTAACGCCGGCCGTGAAAGCCTCAATTGCTACATGTATCGAAAAATAGTCTCTTCAGTTAGTGTAGATGTCCTTTCTAGAAGCAAAAACGAGTGAGTGCACCTATAACAGAGTATGTTAAGACTGTCAGTGATTTAAACCTTCAGGAGTCCATACAATGACAAGTACAAAATAGAAATAGAAATATATTTATTTAAAGTTAATTACAAGTAGGACCAGAGGTCCCTTTGGCTGTAACTGCCACTTTAACTTAAATGTATCACCTAACATACAAAATCTAATAAAAGAATACATAAATAGCGTAAGATACATTTTCCTACTGAGGATATAAGAATAAGATTAAAAACTAAACATCTAGGAGGTTACAATAATACTTTTAACATTTCATAAACATACACTATACTAACAAGGAACAGAAGACAAAAGAGAAACCTAAGAATTTTAAAGCTGAGGATGAATTAAGAGTAAAACTGAGCATCTAAAATGTATCTAGGGGATTATGATATTTCGTACTATTTAATTAATTTGGTGTATTGATACTGGGCATTACTGGAATAAACAAAAGAAGTAATGCAAAAATGGTGTTTTTCTCTCTAGATTGATTGACTGAAGAGGAGGGTTCTGCAAGGCACAATTAATGGACTTTTATGTTTTCTTATATATATAAATTATACAAGTAAAGGACTGGAATAACAGACAAGGCTTTTTTCAGATAATGTTATACATTACTGAATGAAGTAATAAATAAGTTACAGGATCGCGAGTGCCTACAAAAAGACCTTGACACTGTTGCAAGATGGAGAGCAGACAATGGTATGATGGTACACACAATAAAAAGTCAGGCTGTAAGTTTCACTAAGAGGAAACATCCTTTCTGTTTTAATTATTGTGTTGATGATATGAAAGTTCCTCACAGGGATCACTCTAAATACTTGGGTGTTAATAAAAGGAAAGATCTTGATTAACGAGGTTGTAAATAAAGGTTACCGAGGATATTCAAGAGTTGTAGTAAGGATGTTTAAGTCAGTGCTAAATCCTCAAACTGGAAAAGATCCAAAGGAAAGCAGCATGCATTGTTTTGTGTGATTTATGAAAAAAAGAGCAGTGTTACAAAAGTGCTGTGACTTGGGAGTAAGGAGACTATTAGTAGACGAATAAGCTTGAATGGAGTTTTTAAAAGTATGAAGAATAAAGCAAGAATTCTAGAGGACACATTGAGCCAAGTATTCTTTTATACGAAGAGGAATTCGGTTTGTTTTTTTTGCTAGTGGCTTTACGTCGCACCAACACAGACAGGTCGTATGGCGACGATGCGATATGAAAGAGCTAGGAGTAGGAAGGAAGCGGCCGTGGCCTTAATTAAGGTACAGCCCCAACATTTGTCTGGTGTGAAAATGGGAAATCATGGAAAACCATCTTCAGGGCTGCCAACAGTGGGATTCGAACCCACTATCTCCCGGGTGCAAGCTCACAGATGCACGCCCCTAACCGCATGGGCAAGAGGAATTAGAGATGGAAAAATTTACCAAGGGAGATGTTCAATAAATTGCCAACTTCTTGGAAATAATTTAAGAAAATACAAGGTGAACAAGTTATAGGGACTCTGCCGTCCTGCGAGAGCCTTAAAGACAGATCAGTGGTGACTGAAAGAGAAGGACATGAAGGGTGGGAAAAGGAAAACCTCCCTTATCATCACAACCTTCATACTGTTGAAACAAGAAAAAATTAAAGAGAGAAGCCTGGTACAAGTAAGTGAAAGCAAAACTGCACTTTTAATTGGCAGGTATGTCAGCAGCACAGAAACACAATATTTACACTGCTTGATGTACACTCAAAGATATTTATATATGAAATGTTAATTCTTTAGTACTATGGCTCTTTTACTCTTTAACCTGCAAGTATTTTATAAATAACCTCTAAGTAACCATTGGCGAAGCACGCATTCAATACTAATTTATGACAAATAGATTTTACATTTTCATTATTAACAGCATCTGTTGTCAGTATAAATACAACGGCACGCATGCCTGCTCTCAGCTAAAAGGTTGAACTGTTTCCCGTAATCCTGACTTTTTCTTAGTCACAGCAGGTAGGTAATTTTCGATCCTAGGGTACTTCCTGGCCTATTGAGCTGGATGGAATAGGACGCAGTTGAACTGGCTGCAATTTCAATATACGGCAGGGGTGAAAATAAACGGACACCTATACTCCTGGGCGTCTAAATTATTTCTACATGCTCCTAAAATTCCAGTAACATGGAAGGGAGAATTAAATGGAAATTCCGAGAATAATTTCTGTTCTACAATAAATATTTAGAATATGGTGTGGGTTACTGTAGTCACGTCCTAGTTTGTGAACCATGGGCAACGGCTGAGTGGCCTAGTAAGTGGTCCTGAGAGTTGCCATGGAATAGAAGTGGGCATCTTGGACACATTCTGAGTCATGGCCCTCCTTGTGCTCAGGCGGCTAGGACTATACAATTCACCGGTGGTCCATAACCCGTTAGAGGAGAGATCCTCACTTGGACTATGTGCAAGTAGGGTAGCATCCTGCTTCATGAATTTACCGAGCTCAGAACATTTTAAGCAAGCCTCGGACCTATGGGAGTAACGGAGTCCCACTCCCATTTGACAGGCGAGGGATTCCTTGGAAACAACTTGGCGAACGAAATGGAATTCGATGGGGAGCTATCAATATTAATGGGGCTTATGGAAGAAAGAAGGTAGAACTGGCCGAGTCAGCAAAGAGGATCCATCTGGATGTGCTAGGCGTAAGTGATATTTGGGTAAGGGGAGATAACGAGGAAGAGATAGGAGATTATAAGGTGTACTTGACGGGTGTTAGAAAGGGAAGGGCAGAGTCTGGGGTAGGGCTTTTTATCAGGAATACCATTGCATGCAAGATAGTTTCTGTTAGGCACATAAATGAGCGAATGATGTGGGTAGATTTGTCAGTTGGAGGAATTAGGACAAGAATTGTCTCCGTGTGTGAGGGTGCAGATGAGAATGAAGTTGACAAGTTTTATGAAGCATTGAGTGACATCATGGTCAGGGTCAACAGCAAGGATAGAATAGTGCTAATGGGCGATTTCAATGCGAGAGTTGGGAATAGAACTGAAGGATACGAAAGGGAGTTTGGTAAATGTGGGGAAGATATGGAAGATAATGGGAATGGGAAGCATTTGCTGGACTTCTGTGCTAGTATAGGTTTAGCAGTTACGAATGCATTCTTCAAGCATAAGGCTATTCACCGCTACATATGGGAGGCTAGGGGTACCAGATCCATAATAGACCCTATCTTAACCGACTTCGAATTCAGGAAATCTGTTAGGAATGTATGAGTTTTCCGGGGATTTTTCGATGATACAGACCACTATCTGATCTGTAATGAACTAAGTCTCTAGACCTAGGGTAGAGAAAGTGAAATCTGTCTGCAAACGAATAAGGGTAGAAAATCTCCAGGACGAGGAAATTAGAAGTACATGGATATGATTAGTGAGAAGTTTTGAACAGTAGACAGTAAGCAGGTTCAGGATATAGAAAGTGAATGGGTGGCATACAGGGATGCTGTAGTAGAAACAGCAACGGAATGCCTAGGAACAACTGTGTGTAAAGATGGGAAAAGGCGACATCTTGGTGGAATGATGAAATGAGAGCAGCTTGTAAACGCAAAAAGAAGGCTTATCAGAAATGGCTCCAAATAAGGGCCGAGGCAGACAGGACTTTGTACGTAGATGAAAGAAACAGAGCAAAACAAATAGTCGTTGAATCCAAAAAGAAGTCTTGGAAAGATTTTGGTAATAACCTGGAAAGGCTAGGTCAAGCAGCAGGGAAACCTTTCTGGACAGTAATAAAGAATCTTAGGAAGGGAGGGAAAAAGGAAATGAACAGTGTTTTGAGTAATTCAGGTGAACTCGTAATAGATCCCAGGGAATCACTGGAGAGGTGGAGGGAATATTTTGAACATCACCTCAATGTAAAAGGAAATCATCCTGGTGGTGTTGCGAACAGCCAAGCTCATAGGCAGGAGGAAAATGATGTTAGCGAATTTACACAGGATGGCAAATAAACTCTATTGTCATATTGTCATAAAGCAGCAGGAATAGATGAAATTAGACCTGAAATGGTGAAGTATAGTGGGAAGGCAGGGATGAAATGGCTTCATAGAGTAGAAAAATTAGCATGGAGTGTTGGTAAGGTACCTTCAGACTGGACAAAGCAGTAATTGCGCCTATCTATAAGCAAGGGAACAGGAAGGATTGCAACAACTATCGAGGTATCTCAGGTAAAGTATTCACTGGCATCTTGGAAGGGAGGGTGCGATCAGTCGTTGAGAGGATGTTGGATGAAAACCAGTGTGGTTTCAGACCACAGAGAGGCTGTCAGGATCAGATTTTCAGTATGCGCCAGGTAATTGAAAAATGCTACAAGAGAAATTGGCAGTTGTGTTTATGTTTCGTAGATCTAGAGAAAGCATATGACAGGGTACTGAGGGAAAAGATGTTCGCCATACTGGGGGACTATGGAATTAAAGGGAGATTATTAAAATCAACCAAAATCATTTATGTTGACAATTGGGCTTCAGTGAGAATTGATGGTAGAATGAGTTCTTGGTTCAGGGTACTTACAGGGGTTAGACAAGGCTGTAATCTTTCACCTTTGGTGTTTGTAGTTTACATGGATCATCTGCTGAAAGGTATAAAATGGCAGGGAGGGATTCAGTTAAGTGGAAATGAAATAAGCAGTCTGGCCTATGCTGACGACTTGGTCTTAATGGCAGATTGTGCCGAAAGCCTGCAGTCTAATATCTTGGAACTTGAAAATAGGTGCAATGAGTATGGTATGAAAATTAGCCTCTCGAAGACTAAACTGATGTCAGTAGGTAAGAAATTCAACAGAACTGAATGTCAGATTGGTGATACAAAGCTAGAACAGGTCGATAATTTCAAGTATTTAGGTTGGGTGTTCTCCCAGGACGGTAATATAAGTGAGATTGAATCAAGGTGTTGTAAAGCTAATGCAGTGATCTCCTAGTTGCGATCAACAGTATTCTGTAAGGAGGAAGTCAGCTCCTAGACAAAACTATCTTTACAAACAGGTGGGAATAATGGCAGGATGGTATTCGGAATGAGGAGATAAAGTCTAAGTTAGGAATGAACTTGATGGATGAAGCTGTACACATAAACCGGCTTCGGTGGTGGGGTCATGTGAGGCGAATGGAGGAGGATAGGTTACCTAGGAGAATAATGGACTTAACTTGTGTTTTATCTTGCACCTTTTTTTCTGAAAATTCAAGCTTAAAAATCCGGTATGAGTTATATACAGGAAGTCAGTTAATCAACCTTGATTAGAATTAAAATACTTTTTGAAAGTAATAAATGGACTATGCAGCTCAGGGATCAAAAAAAGGTTTGCGTACTATACCTCGACTGCCAAGAATTTCAGTACGGTAATTTGATTTTTGTGTGTGTGTGTGTGTGGGGGGGGGATATATACGGAATTACGGTATATTTGCCCTATCACAATCAATATACTTACCAATTAACTGAAATATATTTACACAAATGTTATTTGGGAAGGAAATATGTATATTTTTTTAATATATATACGGCCCCTTCAAGTAAAGATTTATCGAAACTTACATGATATGCGAGAAAGAAATGTTTGAAGACTGCAACAAACCATGTTTAAGTAAGTAACGAATATCAATCGATTTTGGATAGGTATGCAATTAGTATGAGAACACAATTAGGTTGTTGATAAAGGATATTCCAAAGTTCACTTAAAATATAATTAATTAATGATAAAATTCCTGACATACCACGTCAACCGCGTCATTCTACGTACCTTAGCAGAATATCTTCAAGAGAGCCGGTCAACCTTGAATAACTGTAAAATTAAAGCAAGGACGAATTTTAACGGTCTGCTTCCACAAATGTCAAAAATATCTCAACCATAACCTCCTACAATATAGTTCTCGCGTAATTTACAGCATTACACAAGTGGTCCATTATTTCACTTTCACCCTGTACTACAGGGCATTAAAGAAGAAGCCAAGACAACAAAGCAAGATAAAAGAAGAAGAAATCTTAACTTACCTAGCGTCGAACTAACAGTTTCTCTTGCCATGACCTTTAAATCAGTCAACGTGGTTCTTTCCTCACACTAGAACCAGATCTCGTGTCACGTGACATGTCTGGTATACCCGAAAGCAATAAAGAATGAAAAACATGCCACTCCTATCAAGAATTATTCAATACTTTCTTACATGGTCCTTGGTTCAATCCAGGAGCCTTTTGCGGTAGTTCTATGCAAAGAGAATGAGAATGGTTCTATGAACTGAAACTGATTACATCGCTGAATGTTATTGGTAAAGATGCAAAACTACCGGGTACGACCTTATCATCCTACAACCTGAAACTCTCTCACCTCAAAAATTTTTAAGTGAAAGCCAAAAATAAAACGGTTCCCCACTCAGGAAGGAAATTTTTAAATCGAAATAGCTTTAAGTGGCTAACACTATAAATAATCCGGCGATTTAAGTACGTAGGTATATCAGAAACACTGCTGATTTGTTCGTTGATAATACAGACAGCGTCAGACGAGATTAAGAGCCGGACTGTATCAACGTACAGAATATTTTTGACCAGTTAGTTACGGTAGCATTCACGACCTAAAGAACTAATAAATGGTAGGTACCGTATTGTAGGCCTACTATGTTTCGTCCACATGGATATTGGCAACAGGTTCGAAAGAATGAACACGCGATGTTTACGAGAATATTCGTTTAAGGGAATGTTTACATAAAGGTAGCCTACTGTAATATCATTTCTGACCTTTTAATCAATTACCGCACCAGTCCCGCTTCTTAGCTTAATGATCAGCGACGACTGACGAGACCCTACTTTATTTAGAGGGCACCTATCAGGTTCGAATCCCGGTGGGGTCGAGAACTTTAATCGTGTCTGGTTAATCCTCTGACCCTGGGTATTTGTCTCAACACATTTCTCTTCATACAGGTACACACAGCACTACCAATCACCACAGAAAATCTGGAATAGTGAATACATCCCTACACATAAGGTTGGCGTCAAGAAGGGCATCCGGCCGTAAAATTGGGCCAACCTCACGTGTGCTACACCGGTCGCACCTGCAATCTCACCAGAATGTGAGAAAAGAAGAATCAATCACTGAACCACAAGATGACCAACCGGTAAAAAATTCACAAATGCTACCGGTATCATTTCGTAAAATCTAATCTAGACTAATTCCAAGTCCATAATCTTTACTGATGCAGCTTGCAGCGAGTGTTATCCAATCAATTTATAACGTTCATTTCCGTATTGACGTTTGACTTATATGAAAGGAATCAGTCGAGGGATGTTCCACCATTCAACACTTTATACAACATGTACCGTTAATAAATGAAGACTAGTTTTGATTCTCTTGGAATCGATCGAATAATATTATATCAAATATTTTCTTTTCAGACATTCACTTCAAACCAAATTAAACAACAAATCACTACATCTGATGAAAAGGAATACTTATTCAAGCTACGTATGAATGTTCCCCTTCAAGCTACATACAAACCGTTACCCATATTACTATTGAACAAAACATAATTTATAAATCAAGTGGCTCATCTATACAGATGGGGAATGTCAACTCCCAGACGTTTGGTTGCTGTAGGAGCGACGACATAGTTCGGCACCAACCGCAGCAGTTTTGACTTTTGATGTGTCATTTCCTTTCAATTTTGATTGTGTTGTCGTACTCCATCAATGTTTTGTATATTTGGATTTTAAATTGACACATACCAGACTGGTTTTTTAAAAATTATTGATTGTATGCGAGCGTATGTTTCCAATTGGACCGTGGCTGAAGGACCCAATGTATGTGGGGTCAAAACTAGTCCCAGTTACATAGGACACTATACAAGCTAATGGTATTGAATAGGTGAACCCTTCTCTACCCTTTGATAGTGATCAATTGTCAATACGGACCATAATAAAATTCATAATTTATGATTCTCCTGGAATCGTTATCAGTTTAAACAAATACATAAATCAAAAAGGTAACAGGATTAACGCACATTTAGATAAAATTTGCCTTAAAAATACACGTACGATAGTTAACATGAGTTGTATGCATATCATAAAAACAGGTTGAATTTTAAATGACTTCCTTAGAGTCTAAGTCACAAATAATTGAACACATATGCACAACATTAAACATAGTTTTAAAATATTACAAAAAACCCTGTAATTAAGGATGTTATACAGTTCCTGTGATGCCGAAGATGTAACCACGGATATAAAAACATATGTTAAAATAATTACATAATTACACTGATAATTCTATCAAACAATTTTGTTTACCAGATAAAACAGAGACAACTGTGAAAAGATCTTTGACCTTCAAGAACAGTCCGTTTGAACTTTAGTCACCTTTGTGAAGAGCCAGCGGCTATCACATAACTTTCCCACCCCCTCTTGCATTATCAATCATTACACTATTCAAAATGTGTCAGTGCACTGCACAGGAATCCATGCCAAAAGTCTCCAGATGAGATTTCTGCAAGGAGCACCAATTTGCCATTTCGATCCTGGAGTTCTCCGCCATTGTAGTCCAAGTAGACTACATAGTAAATGGACAAAAAGCTTTGCTAGCAAGAAATGAAACCTAACACACTCTTTCCAAATTCCATTTTAATGGGTAAAAATGATTTCAACGAAAAACACGCATATTATTTCAGAATCATACCGGTACTCGGACTGGTAGGCGTTATAAAAACGTAGAGGTGTTAAAATCAAAATAATTTCTGGCAAGACCGACTACAATATCTCAGACTAAAATAGTGGAATTTAAATCTAAGAATTTTATTTTTGTCCGTATTGAACTGAGAATGAAAGATAGGAAACTTAAAAGGGTCCACCTTTTCAATACAAATAAATGTTATAATTTATTCTAGTTTCGACGCTGTTTGGCGTCATCTTCAGCCAAAATGTGGGAAATAGGCATAGCATGTAGACATTTATATTACACAAGGTGTTACATCAGTGTGATTAAATGAGAGAACACGAAGACGTGAAACTGACATTGTACTTCACGTCTTCATGTTCTCTCATTTAATCACACTGATGTAACACCTTGTGTGTAATATAAATGTCTACATGCTATGCCTATTTCCCACATTTTGGCTGAAGTTGACGCCAAACAGCGTCGAAACTAGTTCCAAGTATAAATATATGTTGTAAATAAACTGTAACATTTATTTGCATTGAAAAGGTGGACTCTTTTAAGTTTCCTATCTTCTTTAAAATAGTGGAAGTCGTAGGGGGATAAGCTGTCGACTAATCAAGGTTAGCGCGTCATCCACATAACTTCATTTCGATGTCTAACCTTTGCATACCGGTACTAAATTAGTTTCCTCCAGGAACTCAAAGATTAATGTCAAAAACATAGGTGTTTTTTTTTTTTTTTTTTTTGCTAGTTGCTTTACATCGCACCGACACAGAGGTCTTATGGTGACGATGGGACAGGGAAGGGCTAGGAGTGGGAAGGAAGCGGCCGTGGCCTTAAGGTACAGCCCCAGCATTTGCCTGGTGTGAAAAATGGGAAAGAATAGAAAATCATCTTCAGGGTTGCAGACAGTGGGGTTCGAACCCACTATCTCCCAAATACTGGATACTGGCCGCACTTAAGCGACAGCAATTATCCATCTCGGTCCAAAAACATGTAGTTTGTACACAATAATTGAAATGAAGCATAGTAAACAAGGAGGAGGTAACTAATACATTAGCATCATTTAAAATATAACACAACAATGACATAACAAAAAATGTAAATAAATACCACATGCAATAGATAAAATTTTATCTAACAAACAGCTATGCTCAATGAACAATTACAAACATAACAAGACAGTCAAACTAACACCAAAACAAATTGGGCATAAGCAATGAAGTCAGCAATCATAATCTTTATGAAGCAATTCATAGCATTGCTGTAATGCTGAAGGGCTCAAAGCTGGTTACCTGAGATGGCAAGGCGGAACAATGACCATCTCTATCGTCCGGTGATATCTAAGAAAATGACAAGAATACTGTATTGTAAGTTTATATCCTATGAGATAGGCCTACAAATTCCAAGGTAAGCGTAATCAGTACAATCAGTATTTCTCATCCATATCAATTAAGGTATCGGTATCTGTTTAAAATGACACTATTTCTTCTTCTTCTTTCTTGCGAACCGGCCAAACTTAGGACCACGCCAATACCACTTCACTTCCTTCTAATCATCCCTTCTTCCTTCCTCTTTCTCCACAGTGCCTTCATTCTTTCAGAATGTTGCGCTCTTCTCTCTTCAGTCCATCTTCCCCCTCTGCGCTCTTTCTTTTCTTCAACCAGAACTTTTATGTTGGAAAATCTTTTCCTGAATTGGTCTCTATCACGACATTCTTCATCTGCAATTCCTAACCTCTTGAGTTCTTCCTTCATCTGTTTGGCATATCCCCCCTGGCTCTTCAAGTAGTATATTTTATTAAAAATTTGTTTATTTAACCTTGTTGGATCCATTCTGACCATGTGTCCATAGAATCGCAACCGTCTTTTTCTTATTGTTGTTTCCAGGTCTTCTGTTATTTTGTATATCTCCTTATTTGAGCGTAATCTGTAGTTTCCCTCTACCACCCTTGGGCCATAAATCATCCTCAATATTCTCCTTTGACACTATTTCATTATTAAAGAAATCCTTTTAGTACCTTTTCATTACCAACCTTGTCTGGTTCATGGACAACTGGTTAGCGTGCTTTACCTCAATCCAAGGGATCCCAGGTTTGAATCTCAGCCAGGACAGAGATTTTTAACTTTCATTGGTTAATTCTTCTGGTTGAACGTATGTACCATCTTAAACATTAGAATGCATCAATCAATCAATCAATCAATCAATCAATCAATCAATCAATCAATCAATCAATCAATCAATCAATCAATCAATCAATCAATCAATCAATCAATCAATCAATCGATACTGATCTGCATTTAGGGCAGTTGCCCAGGTGGCAGATTCCCTATCTGTTGCTTTCCTAGCCTTTTCCTAAATGATTTCAAAGAAATTGGAAATTTATTGAACGTCTCCCTTGGTAAGTTATTCCAATCCCTAACTCTCCTTCCTATAAATGAATATTTGCCCCAGTTTGTCCTCTTGAATTCCAACTTTATCTTCATATTGTGATCTTTCCTACTTTTATAAACGCCATTCAAACTTATTCGTTTACTAATGCCATTCCACGCCAACTCTCCGCTGACAGCTCGGAACATACCACTTAGTCGAGCAGCTCTTCTTCTTTCTCTCAATTCTTCCCAACCCGAACATTGCAACATTTTTGTAACGCTACTCTTTTGTCGGAAATCACCCAGAACAAATCGAGCTGCTTTTCTTTGGATTTTTTCCAGTTCTTGAATCAGGTAATCCTGGTGAGGGTCCCATACACTGGAACCATACTCTAGCTGGGGTCTTACCAGAGACTTATATGCCCTCTCCTTTACATCCTTACTACAACCCCTAAACACCCTCATAACCATGTGCAGAGATCTGTACCCTTTATTTACAATCCCATTTATGTGATTACCCCAATGAAGATCTTTCCTTATATTAACACCTAAATACTTACAATGATCCCCAAAAGGAACTTTCACCCCATCAACGCAGTAATTAAAACTGAGAGGACTTTTCCTATTTGCGAAACTCACAACCTGACTTTGCTAGGTAGGACCACATTGTCACAGACATGCAGGTCGCCAATGAGCGTCAATTTGAAGACTTGCACCAGAGCTCTCTGTAGGCCGAACACCATCATCATCGTCATCACTATTATACTATCAACCGTAATATTGTTTAAAAGTTCTGTGCCTGTTTGTGGTGATGGTGAGTTTAGATTGTTACTTAAAACAGACACCATCAAGTAGCTGGTTCCAGGGAACAGGTGCTACGTGCTCCACTTGGGAAGGCTGGCTGCCGCGTGAGAGGAGATCAGCGGACAGGCGGGGTGCATACCATGGCGGCACGGAGATAGTGTTACCATGTGAATAATAATAATAATAATAATAATAATAATAATAATAATAATAATAATAATAATAATAATAATAATAATTTCGAGGATGGATCATGCGGAACAAACAGGGCACAGATTATTGAGTATAACAGGCAAGAAAATTATTCATTGACAAATGAAAAATATAGCAGTGTGCAATATGCCCTGAATAAATAAATGTTGACAATTAAGTAAATGAAGTTTTGGGGTACATGCATTTATTGAAAGAAAATACAGGCTTGAACATCGTGTGGTGTGACAGGATCATTCACCCCCAGTGGCCTTCACTTGCATTTCCCCTTCAGCTCCTCTCGTTCCTCAACAGTGGAGAGCAAACTGGCTCCGAGTTACTGCTACCTGACTTACAAGAACTTCTGTTTCGTTATACAGCAGAAGCCATCTCTTTTCAGTTTTGACTGTTAAATTTATAGCTGTTAGGTTCTGCAGTCTGTCAAAATAATTTATGAATAAGTAACATTTAGAAAATATGTGAAAAAAACCCAACACCTTATACTGTACCTGAAAAAGGAAATTCATTAAAGGCGGAAACACACTACTGTCACTTCACGTGAACTCTTGCTGACCTGCGTCAGCGTGGAGGGGAGATTGATGATGTCACTGCATGTGGCGTGAAGTCAGAAACACACTGTCCTCACGTTCACACTATTATTCGTCCAATGGCAAGGTACAATAGTACACCAAGTTCATCGGATTTTGATGGTCTTTTAATTGCCTGTGCTGTTTCCGTTTTAGTAACTGAATTAAATGGGCATCCAGAAAGTGATGTAGTTCGCGCTGAACAAAGATGAACTGAACTACTTACATAATCTCATCAAGGATGAAATTGTTGGCTGAAGTATGCTCGGTATTTGCAACTGATCTGGAGGAATCCTACACATGAGACTTTTCAGATACAAGAAAATTTCAAAAATTAATTCAACTCGTCTGAAGGTTCCGTGCCATGGCAATTAACCAATCATTCATCATGGAAGAATAAAATGAACAAAAAAGAAAGGAACTGTGCAGTAGTGAATAGATCAAACAATAAACATTTCTTCATCAATCTGTAATTCAACAGGATAATTTGTGTAGTATTTAAATTATTACTGTGATAATAATCATAAGTACAAGCGAGGCGTAGGGATGTGGCGACCCCATTGCCCAGTGGGCAACCACTGCAGTCAGCCTCCTGAGTATTGGCGGGTAAACCTAGATTTAACTGACAAGAGGAAATGCGTGTCAGGCACTGACCATCTAGTGCATAACAAAGTATCAACGCGAAGATCCATGGTAGGTCTAGCAAGCCAGTGGTAGCATCTTCGAATTGCTTTCAACAATCAAACGAGCCTTGGATGGAGATAAAAAATAATACCAAAATTGACCAAGTCTTCGAGCAGATCTGACAGGTATGACAGCCAACATGGCTCCGATGAAAGACATATGTCCGAAGAACAATGTAAAAATTGGAACTATGAATATTTTGACACTGACTGGGAAACTGAAGAACTTATCGATATGATGAAGGGGAAAAATCTATCCATATTGGGAATGACTGAAACAAAAATGGAGAAAGGCAGGTAGCAAGATTCTCAGAGATGGCTACAAATTAGTATGGAGTAGACGCGAGGAAGAGGGCAGAAATGGTGTAGCTTTCCTGATAACAAAAAACATGGACGCCATTACCGAAGTATCCTATAAGAATGATAGGATCATTAAATTATCTATGCAGCTGGAGTCCACAAATTACACGGTAGTGCAGGTATATGCACCACAGGTTGGATGTAGTGCTCAAGAGAAGAAACAATTCTGTCAAGATCTAGAAGATATAATTGATGAAGAAAATGTCATCATCATTGGAGACTTAAATGCACAGGTTGGGACAGACAGACTTGGTTATGAGGAAATCATTGGACCACATGGGTTTGGGAAGAGAAATGCAGAAGGTGAACAACTGCTTGATTTATGCAGAAGAAATGGATTGATCATCAACAATACCTTCTTCCAAAAACAAGACAGACACAAGATAACAAGATATAGCTGCGATAGAAAAAACAACTCTCTCATCGACTATATCATCACTAACAAAGGAGGGGGGAAATATGTAACTGATGTCAAAGTTATCCTCAGTGAGAGTATGGACAGTGATCATAGATTATTGATTGCAGACCTAAATCATGTGGCTAACACAACCCCGAGGAAAAGAAAACATAAAGTGGAAACTTGGAAATTAGAAGAAGCCAAGCTGAAGGAAGAATATAAAATAAGGATACAGAGACACTTACCAAAAGGGGAAATGAATACAGTAGAAGAAGAATGGAAAATTTTTAAGGATACTTTGGTAGGTGAAGCTAAAGACATGTGTGGAGTAACAGGATCGACCATGAAAGAAAAAGAGACACCTTGGTGGAATGACAGAGTCAGATTGGCTATAAAAGAGAGAAATTGGGCAAAAAAGATGCTAGACAAAGAAAAGCAAAGAGATGCACAAGATCCAGGTGGCCAAGAAATAACTAAACTGCAGGAACTCTACAGAGCAAAAAAACTTACAGCTAAGAGGATAGTAAGAGACGAGAAAGAGAAAAAACTGAATAAGTTTGTGGAAAAGTTGGAAGAGGACAGCAAAGTAAACAAGAAACTTCTTTACAGAGTAATTAAAAACAAGCGAAATAACCTAGAAGACATCAAGGTAATAGAGCAGGACAGTGGATCAGTAGTACGAGAGAAAGATGGAATCAGGAGAGAATTCAAGACCTCCTTTGGCAAGCTCCTGAATGGAGAGGCATCAAATGTAATTCAAAACAGGAGAAGAATCTGGAAAAAGTGAAGAGCCCAGTAAAAATATGGAGCCACCAATCACATGGCTGGAGATAGAGAAGAGCCTTAAAAGTATGAAGAAAGGGAAAGCTGCAGGAATAGATAAGTTAAGTGTGGACATGGTAGGAGCAGGAGGAACCCCAGCAATCCAGTGGCTATATAGACTCCTAAATGTAGTATGGCAGAAAAATACCATCCCAGAAGACTGGAAGAAAGGTATAATTGTACCTATGTTCAAGAAAGGCAGCAGACGAAATTGTACCAACTACCATGGCATCACTCTACTCTCTCATGGACTAAAAATTCTGGAAAATATTATAGAGAAGAGACTGCGAAAAATTGTAGAACCACTTTTAGAAGAGGAACAAGATGGCTTTAGGCTTGGAAGATCAACAACAGATCTTATATTTGCTGTCAGGATGCTGATGGGAAAAAATTGGGAAAAAGAGAAGCCTTTATATCTACTGTTCCTTGACATCGAAAAGGCCTATGACAGCATACCAAGGGAACTTATTTAGGAGTGCCTGAGAAAGATCAAAGTTCGAGACAGTCAAATTTCAAAAAATAAGGTTCTTTACGAAAAAACAAGAAGCTGTGTACAAGTCGGTTCTGGACTGTCAGACTGGTTTGAGACAAAAAGGAGAGTACAACAAGGTAGTGCTTTGTCACCCCTATTACTTATCATTGTAATGGATACCATATTAAAGGCGCTAAAAGAAAAGGGGTACAAAACTTAAAAGCTTTTGCATTTGCAGATGATGTAGGAATTTGGGGTAACTCAGAGAAAGATGTAGAAGAGGGACTGCAGGGGTAGAGTCAGGACTTTGAGAGATATGGATTAAACATCAACAAGGCTAAAAGGGTGTTGAAGGTACAGAAGGGTGACAATCAGCCGGAAATTATGCTAAATGGCACTAGGTTGGACAGTGTCACAGAATTTAAGTACTTGGGTAGTATAATGTCCAAGGATAACTTAGCTAAATATGAAGTAAATAGTCGAATCAGCAAAGCAATACATTTTTACCTCCAAGTAAGACAGCTACTATGGGATAAACAAGTACCACTCAAAACCAAGATGACACTGTATAAATCATACTACACCCCTATCCTCACATACAGCCTGGTAACCGCTACATTAACAAGAAAGGACAATACCAATATAAATGGTCCGTTATTGGACATTATAAATTTTCCAGCCAACTCATTCCTGGTTGCCAGCGTTTAGCCCCTGTGTGCTAGGTTGGGCTCATCGGTTGGTACCTCGCACACCTACCAAGACACATGGCTAGTGCATACCGTGGAGGCCACTGTGAGACAAAGTCTCTCATAGTGCATTGGCACTGCTGGTAGCTTCAAGTAGCCTACGCAGTAGTAAGTAGGGTAGTATTGACCTCAGACCTGTGGGAGAGTCCTATTACTACCTGACAGACGAAGGACTCTTGGGAAACAACTTGGCAAATGCAAATGCAAATGAAACGGAATTTGATGGGGAGGTATCAATATTAATGGGGGCCACGGGAGAAAGAAAGTAGAACTGGCTGAGTCAGTAAAGAGGATAAGAGTTAATGACATTCAGGTAAGGAGAGATAACAAGGAAGATTTAGGAGAATATTAAGTGTTCTTGAGAGGTGTTTAAAAGGGAAGGGAAGATTGTAGGGTAGGATGGTTCATCAGGAATACTATTGCACGCAACATAGTTTCTGTTAGGGATATAAATGAATGAATAATATGAATATTAGGACGAGAATTGTCTCAATGTATTCACCATGTGACAGTCAGATTAGGATAAAGTTGACAAATTTTACAAAGCACTAAGTGACATTGTAGTCAGCTTCAACCAAGAATAGGATAGTGTTGATGGGATTCAATGCGAGAATTGGAAATAAAACTGAAAGATAAAAGATGGTGATGGCTAAATGTGGAAGGTAATAGGAAATATTTTCTGAACTTCCGTATTACCGGATATTCACTCCTACACATGGGAGGGTAGGGGCACCAGATCTACAGTATAGTGGACTATATCATGTCATATTTTTAACATTTGCAATCAGTGAAATTAAATTATGCTTCCCTTCTGGGAACTTAATTTTTGATATATTATGTCTGCCTGTTAAGTCAACAGCCCAGGAGTACCTCCAGAGATTATGTGGTTGTAAGGAAACTGTCAAAATGAGGTATACTAGGCAAGAAGAGGAGTGAGATAATTTGCCATTATTTCCTCTCAGGCCTAGAGAGTGCTATTGCAGTATGACTGACACTCAGATACACTGATTGTCCTCTGAATGCCATTACTCAGCATCACCATCCATATTGTCACAGCCATGAACGCCACTGCGACTTAGGTGAAAGCTTTTTTTTTTTTTTGCTTTATGTCGCACCGCCACAGATAGGTCTTATGGCGACGAAAGCTATATTTTGCCAAGAGACAGATGCAAAAACAACAGACTTTGAATTCAGGAATGTGTGGGTATTCTGGGAGGTCAAATCTCCACAAAAATACGAGACTTGAGAAAATTTAATTTATGAAACTTGCAGTCTGGAGCAGAAAAGCAAAAATGTAAAGTTATGAACAGAAGGTTCTTTCCTTTGTCAAATTGTCTAGGGGATTGTGAAAAAATATCAATTATGGCATCAGGGTTCACATTAACCTTAGTAGCTAGAAGTGCCCTGTTCCTCTTCTTTCATTGTCCAGCTCAAGTAAATTTTTGATCAACACAGACAGCTGCAGGTTGTTACGGGAAGGATTGCAAATATTTGAAGGAGTGTTTAAATGTTTGGGAAGAAACTCTCCAATTACTTCTCTAATGCTTCGCTTGCGTGCTTTGGTCTGTCACTCAGGTCAACGTTTTCCTATTTTCCTTCCTTCCATTTTCAAATCTATCTTTCACAAAACTTTCTGAGCTTGAGAGTTCTCTACTGTACGTGTGGACAGTTGAATGTCTATCACAGAAGTTTGCTTTTATAGTGAATTTCGGGACAAGGAGTTGCAACTTAAGATACTCGTTCTGATGTGTGGCAATAAGTTCTGAAAATTCCCTGTGTAACATCTCGTTGTAACGAATATAAAGAGACATGAAAGTATTCCTCAGAAGTGTTCACATGACGCTGTCTCAAAACGACGCGCAACAAATGGATGTCAACATCAAGCTCTTCAACCTGTAGAAATAGCTGATATCTGTTCTCTAGCCAGATATCCTCAACCTAGAATGAAAAAAATTCTAAGCCCTATCGTTAAACACAAAACCATTCTTATTGGCTAGAATGCATTTGACTCTCACCCAGATTATATAAACAACAGATGTAGTGAACCGACACAGATAGGTCTTATGGCGATGGGATAAGAAAGGCCTCTAATTTTCTTTCCTCTTGGGTTACAGTTGGGAAATTGTATGTCTTGTTAGGTTTTTTGACAGTTTATTAGGAGCTCAAAATGTATGCTGTTGGAGATATTAGCTTAGTTGCCAATGTCAAAGGGATAAAATTCACAAGATTGCTCCTCTACTAGCGTTAGTAGTTCTTCACCTGGCCAACTGATGTACAGCTGTTTCTGTGCCTCTGTGCTAGTATATGATGATGCTGATGGTCTCTATGTGTGGGACTCAAACTCAAACTAGCATTTTAAAATATTTTATTTAATAGCAAACAGCTCAGTCAGAAATAACCAACATTTTCTGCCTTGCTGCTTTCCATTCATGCTGACACTCGCACACACTCCTTAGATTGCTACACTTATTCACAAACTGTTTGTGAATTGATCACAAGAACATGCTCACCGAATGCCAACGTTTGAGAGCCGAACAAGAAGGGGCTGCATAGGGTCTCCACCCGTCTGGGGTCTCTGGAGTCCAATCTTCTTCTTCTCCTCCCCTCAGGTTCACAGTCCACAATTATTTTCTCTGATCAATGTTTGAGCCAGCAACAGACATGGGGTCTAGAATTTAGTCAGCATGGTGCAATTCTATTGGATATATTGGTGTATCAGAAGTTATTTCCAAGTATGAATTTTTTGTGCTTCTCAAACAAGATTGCCAATGGAACACATACCTGGTGAAAGGATGTGGCAGAGGACTGGAAACCAAAGCATTAGGGTTGTCTTCAGGGTACCTTGATGTGGGTGCTGGTCAGCTGGGGAATACGCCAGACTCAGAATGGAAGTTGGATCCCTACATACTACCAGATAGCTTTGATAGAATGTAGTTTCCTGTATTTACAGATGCTAGCTATATGCTCCACCAAGGATGAAATTTGAAATGAATATATAAGAAAGAAATACGGCTCAAATTCACTTGTCTCAGTGCAGAATGGGCACTAACAGAACTTCTGCAGATGAAAGACCAAAGGCCAAGAATGAGGTACATGGTTACCGAAACTGTGAGAAGACTGGAAGAGAACCGAAGAAGAGGGTAAGTACGACATCAAAAGTTGATGGTGGGGCTTCCTTTGCTGATGCATTGAATGGATTAAATGATGCAGGATGTGTAAGCATTTATTATTTTACAATCTTTTTATTAGTTGTTCTCAATGTAGCTCTTCAAAGAAAGTAGGAGTGTTTAGTGCTGTGGCTTAGCTCATGACATTCCTCTTGGATGGTTGAGGTTTGAATAATGGTTGATCCCAAGTTAGAATATTACACAATATCAGGAAGGACATCCAACCTTAAACCCCTGGACAAAATTCAAAATGAGTCGGGGTGGTAACAGCGACATCTGGGATAAGGTGAAGAAGGTTTTCCACATAGCTCTCTGCAACCAGCAAAACTTTACAAGAAAAATATATTTTATTATACAAATCCATGTATAAGATCACATAAGAACTATAATGAAAAATACTTGAAAACATACACTTAGAGGTCTTATAGACATCAGGGTGGCTACTTAATGCCAGTGTTAAAATTCTCTATTCTTTAAAATAAAACATAAAATGGGACAATACTTTCATCACTAAGCTGGTGCTAATTCATCACTTGGTAAGCCGTATCTCATACTGTATCCTATAGTCTACGAGTAGGAAACCTGTCTCTTACCTTGAGTGCAGCAAGGTCAGGTATTCATCTGGATGTGAGGGCTATTTTGAGATTCATTCAGCCTGTCTGAGAACAACTGAGGAGCTATCTGTTGGCAAGATGGTAAAAAAAAAAACAACCCAGCTAAAAGGATGGGCCACCTAATAACCTGCAGGCCTTGGGGTTGAGCAGCAGCAGCAGTCACTTGATAGGTCAATGCCCGTTAAGGCTGTAGTGCCATGGGTATTTTAATTCTTCGAAGAATATACTGTCTGTTAAATTTCCAATGAACTGGGCTCACACCACTACCATGGACTCAGAAAGCTACCATTTTACCATCTGAGCTACTCAACCCAAAAAAGATTTGACTCATGAATCTTTCACAGTTTTCAATAAGCTGATAGCAATTCAATTCGTTTAAAAAAATAGCTTCAAAATTATCAGCATGTTTTGTTGATTAATGAACCGGGACATATGTGCTCAGTAATGTCGTGTCACCACATCTACGAAGGAAAGCTGCTCTCGTTCAAGGATAAAGGCAAATTATTGTAAATCAGAACATACCAACCTGTGATTATGTTCCTGACTTCCAGAGAAACAAGACAGGACTCTGACATTTGCCAATCAATAATGCGCGCAGTATACTGCCCTGACTCATTATGGTATGGACCCAGCATTCACCAGGTGTGTAGGGCAGTTTGAATCCACCATCTCTCGAATGGAAACTATTGGCTACGTGACCAAGTAGTTTGATAATCAACTAGAGAGCCATTGCTCAGTGGAAAGAGGAGTCCATCCTCACCACACATTGCTCCTAGAATAGTACAGATGTACTTTTGGGTTTGATCTCCCAAGAAGAATGTGTGCCAAATCTCTCTTCAACTGCAGTAAAATTTCATCCGTCATCTGTTCAGCTCAAGCACCCCGACTTTTCTCATGTAACACTGTCTTCCTCTTCATTGGACAGAGTTACTGCATCTAACAATTTCACTATTCTTTGCCATGGAACCGCCCGTAGCTTTGACCTGCCAAGACGACGTCTGTCCAGCCAGACCATCACCACCATCTACTGCTTCTGGCATCAGGCAGCTTCTCAGGTCCCCAGTCCAGAACTGAACCAGGTATCTCAGGGTAAGAGGCAGGCTGGTGTTAAGGGAAATGTTGATAAACATAGTACAGAAGAGAAAGAAGACAGTGTAAAATATGACAGAATGAGAAGATAGTTTTTCTTACTATATACAGATCACTGCAACCATTTTCACAACTTCACCTGCCTAACTCAAAGTTAATTTTCTTCTGTATTTTGTACTTTTGTTATTTTAATTTATTTCCTTTTCTTCCTTGCTCATGTTTCCTGACATCTTCTAAACTATGTTCCTAAAATTAAATCAATCCATTAACACAGAACTTACAAACCTTTCATCTTCTAAGCCACAATCAACAAATGAAATAAAAACTTAATCTTCATAAATTAAGTAAGTAAATAAATAAATAAATAAATAAATAAATAAATAATGCAACTTACAGGGCACAGAAGGAGTAGAGTAATGGCTCCTAATATATCAGTAGAAATTAGGAAAACAAAAAGACAGGTACATAAGAACTTTGTAAATTATACAAACATGTAAAAAAATCTTGTAAAATAAATTACATTAGTCATGCAACAAAAGAATTATTTTTACATCAAGAATGAACTTCATAACTTACTCAAGTAAGCATACAAAAAAATATTCTTATTAAATGCACTGACACATTACAGAAGGAACTGTTATTTACAATAGAACTGGGGTAATACACATGACAAAAGAACACAATAAGTTTTGAAGATTCCATTATGCAATCTGAAGATGATGATAGAAGAAAATTATCTCTCAGCCAACTATCTCCTTCCTTCTATGATCCTCTAACATCAAGAACATTACAGTAAAAGACTAATACATTTGAATAAGAACGTTAAGACTAGATCAATGATCAAAGTCACGCAATTGGTTTGGCCAGGCCGTAGTATGTGATATTTCTTATTGGCCCACACGCAGTGATATTGAGAAAGTGAACAAATTATCTGATGAGTTTCAGTTGAAATTGTACAAGCATCATTTATGTGCAATGAAAGATGAAAAAAAACTAATTTTACAAATGAAAATTCCATACATTCCAGCATGTATAACATCAACATTATGAAACCAAATGAACGACTGCCAATGGGGGCCAAATGCTAACAAGATAAACAAAATGTACTGCAAAATGATAAAAAGCAATGGCCGGTGTCACGAGCCCCGTTATTTTAACATTTTTGCCTCATTCATGATTTATGAAAAGATACGTCACTGTCACGCTGTAAAAACATACATAAATGCCTGAAAATGAATTTTCAAAAAAATGAGACTCCTGAAGATCGATTTCTGGACTCAAAAAACCCCTAGCTTGTGATTTCCATTGAAATCGTTAAGAGCCTTTTTTTTGTTGACAAAACTAGTACAAATGTACAAGAATTGGTCTTTTAAGAGTATAGGACTAGCAATATACATACATGATAAAATAAGAAATTTAAAGGATGTCATGTTTCAGCCAAATTGGCACTTGAGCGGGGGGAGGGCTTGTCAAGAGTAGGGTCGGAAATAGTGCAGAGTAGATTGAGTGAAACACCAGGAAAGTCGATACAAATGCTGTAACTACAGAGAATAACATTGTTATAACGTATAGAATCAAATGATTAAGGGAAATTAGGTGAAAAAGCAGGAGAGTCAATTTATATTTGCTTTACGTCGCACCGACACAGGTAGGGAGCAGAAAGGAAGTGACTGTGGCCTCAATTAAGGCACAGAAATGGCAACAACCCTGAAGATGGTATCCCATGGTTTTCCGACGGGAAAAATTTATTACAAATATTAAAAATAAGCAAATCACGCCAAAATTAACGGTTTATTTATTTTTTCAGTAAATTATTTAATTATATTAATAGAGAAACTTTTAACGATAACACAGTTTTATACGTTAAATTCAATTGTTTTATTTTCTAAAGTCTTTATTTCATAACGGGTTGAATTTTTCAGAACCCATATGAGCTGTTTAAATTTGTCAAGTGCTTTTTATTTCAGGGGATTTGAACCTTGCTCCTTGCCACTGAATTATTAATGGTGTTACCTTAAAAAAAAAAAGTAACTTACCAGCAGAAGTGTTACTTCATAACCCTGACTGCAATCAACTCTAGGGTCTGGAGAACATCTAGCATTATTTGTGCATCCCATCCTGTGCCACCAGATCTCGAAGACTTATCCACATTCCACACTCTCGGCAATGATCCTCTCAAATTCATCTTCATAACCGTTTTAACATTATCGATGAGGGAGAGCTGGATATATTACCAAGTTATATTCCAGAACAGATAAATAAACGCTTAAAGACAAGTGTAAAATGTGAGAATAAAAGTAGTTAGCTGTCATCTTCACCTATGACGACTTGCCTGTGAACATTATCATCATTTTTGATTTGCTTGAGGGAGAACAACACGGATTCAAGAAAGATCAAAATATTGTGGATCTCATTTTGCGGGTAAAAATGCTTACAGAAAAGTTCTGGGAACATGAAAAGAATATTGCGATTACATTTTCAGACATTAAAAAGGCCCATGACAGTGTGCCTCGGAACATGATCTGGGAATGCCTCGAAGACCTCAGGCTGCCAAAGTACCTGACTGACAAAATAAAGATGCCATACCGGATTGCTACAGCTGTGTTCAGATAAGTAAATGGACGAGCAAAATGGTTCGAAACAAAGAGAGGTGTCCAACAAGGAAGTGCCCTCTCACCACTCTTGTTCATAACAGCAAAGGACTTGATTATAAAGTCTATCAAGAAAATGGACAGGAGACCAAATGCCCTGGTATTTGCTGATGATGTGCTGTTATGAGGAGAAAGAGAAGCTGAAGTACAGAAAAAAAGCTGAATGAGTGGAATTTGTGCATGAACAAACTCAAATCCATTGTAGGAAGGAACCAAATTAAAATCAGTTTCTTACTTCAAGTGCCTCAGGAGCACAACTCCAGCAGACATTGTCAAGCAGGAAAAACTCAGCAGGACACAGAAAGCAGCGAACTTTTACAGACTGTAAATTACCACAAAAAGCAAAAACAACCCTGTACCACATCTACACAACCACACCTCACGGTATGAAAGAAGAAATTAAGAAGATTCATCGACCTTGGTGATCATTGCGAACACCCCAACCCCTACCCATAGCTTCTTTGGAGACAGCTGGTCATAAAAACCCAGGGTCTAAAAAAATACCAAAGACAAACTTTATCCATTCCATTCTCAGAGTACAAGTTTGAAAGTATAACCCACTGTCTTCACAATCAATATGCAGGATTGTTTCTGGATATAACGTAACAAATCTACTTGAATAACAAAAATTTATTCAGCAGCAACAAACCTGCCATCTCAATATCGAAGGTCAGAGGCAAGAAGGAAGACCTAAATTAAGGTGGCCGGACACCATGAATGCCATCTTAAGGAGCCAGAATCTTAACCCACACGATGCATGGACTGCATGAAGTGACATGCATTGATTTGTTATATTTCATTGTGAAAGTTTAAGTTTTTCCTTCATCTATTGGCAGTACAGGTGAGAAGTGCTGGATCTGTTTCTTGTTTTTTTACAACTAAATAAATAAATGGAGCGATGGTAGGGAAATAAGGCTTCAGATACTCAATCCTCTAGCTTCTCAGCAGAAGTAGAATACAGTAAAACCTCGTTAAATCGAAGTCGTTGGGACTAAAAAATCGGACTTCGAATTACGTGATTTCGAATTAACCGCCAATTCGCAATTCAGAAGTACCAACCCTTGCCGCGTTACGAAATATTCTAAGACCTGTTACTGCATGCAGTTAACCTTGATTCACAGTTTATACCTATCAAATGCCATGAAAGAAGAACTGTTTCCAAAATGTATCCAAAAAGGTGCATTTACAGTATTCAAATAATGCACTTGGATAAATCACTGACAAACATAACCTCACGCAACGAAAGAAAAAAAATCACACAATCCAAAGACGACGATAAATTATGCTGGTTCCCATGTGCAAGTGCTTTATTCATTGGAGTACTATACTGTTTGCATTTTAGATGCCTTGTATTTACACAGGAAGTACCCGATGCCCTTTCAATCAAACTTTCCCATGACTCTATCCTTGTACGATTTCCCGCCATGGCACTTCTCTTGTAGGCTACTTCAGAAATGTAAACACTTGCCGCGTCACAAAGTATTGTAAGACCCATTAATACATGCAATCACCTCGATTCACAGTTTAAACCTTTCCAATGCCATGGAAAAACTATTTCCGAAATGTATCCAACAAGGTGCATTTACAATGTTCAAATAATGCACTTGGATAAATCACTGACAAACATAACCTCACGCAACGAAAGAAAAAAAATCACACAATCCAAAGACGACGATAAATTATGCTGGTTCCCCTGTCCAAATGCATTATTTTTTGGATATCTGTACTGTTTGCATTTTTAGATGCTTTGTACAGGCATGGAAAGTGCCCGACGCCCTTAAAACATTGTAGCTTATCGAACTTTCCTATGACGAGGGGATAAAGTTTCTCGCTTCAATGTGCATTGCAATTGCAACGCACTACAATGACCCACATCCCCGACCCGTGTACGATTCTCCGGCTGGCACTTTCTCCTTTAAAACCAGAAGACCGTTTGGGCTCGCATTAAAATAAAGCAATGCAGTTTCACTGGCAATGACAATATTGTTCGGTGCCTACGAATTTATTATATGAGCCATGCTTTATCGTCAACTGTCGGCATCGCCAGCGTTCGCGCATTCTGTTTTCCCGTACACTGCCTGTTGTGTGATATTACGGCGTTCTTTTAAAAGGTTGAATACAAAAAAATTCCGATTTCATTCAACTTAGCAGTCATGAAGCGCACTGTAGACCCACTGAAGTGAGTGTAAATGTGGAAAGCTACCCGTCCACGTTCCGGAACACGCGTTCTATTATGACACAGATAAATTTCGAGTTGAAATTACTCTGTAACATACTATTGTTTTAAAATGTAAAGGCAGTTTCGAATTAAAAGTCTGAATTTCGGTAATGGGGGCGACATTGTACTTTGAATTACGAATTATCTGTATTTCAAATTAAACAATTTAAATAACATGCAAAACTGTATCTCATGTTTCTGGGAACGAGAGCTTCTTCGAATTACGTAGGATTTTGAATTAACCGATTTCGAATTATCGAGTTTCTACTGTATATATAAAAATTCACAATCTTTGCATCACTCCAGTCCTACAAAGTTCAATGGTTTTTTGACACACAACAACTTCAACCGAACTAAATGACAATAAATAAATAAAATAAATAAGTTAAATATCACACTAATAACTAAGAACAAGTTTTATCAACAGAAGTCTTTACAAAATTACTTTCTTCTTGGCATTTTAGTGCTTATTTGTAAAGGTAACCTAAAAGTTACTAATAAAATCAAACCAAAGCACTTCCATCTTGGAAACAAACTAAGCAATATTCTCATAAACATTTCTTTTCACTGCTGTTGCAGCGATTCTGGTTTTTCATACATCAGCAGTAACGGCGATTGGGAATTAGAAGTTGGGGGGGGGGGGAAGTACAGACAACAACAAGTAATAATAATAATAATAATAATAATAATAATAATAATAATAATAATAATAATAATAATAATGTTATTTGCTTTCCGTCCCACTAACTAATTTTACGGTTTTTGGAGACGCCGAGGTGCTGGAATTCAGTCCCGCAGGAGTTCGTTTTACGTTCTAGTAAATCTGCCGACATGAGGGTGACGTATTTGAGCACCTCCAAATACCACTGGACTGAGCCAGGATTGAACCGGCCAAGTTGGGGTCAGAAAGGCAGCGCCTGAACCGTCTGAGCCACTCACCCCGGCTCATACAACAAGAAATACCCGAGTCCCCAAGCCTGTGGGATATAGCAGATGGGGATATATATACAACAAAACTGGAAAAAAAAATTACAAAATGGTAAGTTTTCCGATGCTGTCTGAGTGAATTTCATCACAGAAGTAAAGGTTGACAGTTTACCAACTTAAGTGCGGTAATAACAGTTTGAGATTTTAATTCAATACTACACAATAAAACTTTCATCGAAGGAACAATATTACACATGCATTGCAGTTAAATAGAAGTATACAATTAAAATTAATTTAGTATTTGACTACACACTAAGAAACTAACGACATTAAAGAGACTGTCAGACTGACAAATGCATGTGGCAAGCGGATGAACCATACCCCAGTGTCCATGAACTCGGGGGAAAAAAAAAAAAAAAACAAAAAAAAAAAAACTGCTACCCTTTCTCACAAAGTCTCGACTACTTGCTGTGGCGCTATACAAATCGGTTAGCCGCAACAAACAACATTTTGTGCGTATTTCCGCAAATGATTTTGTTAATAATAAAATAAAATAAAGAATTAGCTGATAAGACAAGAAAGCTAGTACTATGACCTTTCAATGACCTGTAGCAATATGTCGGCCGGTCATTGAAAGTCATAAGTGAAATGAAATGTGTATCAATGACTTGGAAAAAGGTGTAACGTGTCAATGTGCGGCTTACGCGCATATTTATAAAAGAACCGATACAACTCGTAAGTGTAGAATAGACATAATGGATGAGAGCCGGTGGATCGAACTCAAGACCCCGTGGTATATGTCGAATTACGTCAAGATCAGCTTTATCTACAAGCAAGAGCTCAGTACAATGTCAGCATCAGCTGAGAAGAATGTGGCTAGACATGATATCTAGTTTGAAGTTGTAAAGGGGGCCATGGATTAGCATGAAACTTCATATGGCAAATCATCTAATGGGCCCGTGCTGACGTGTTTCATAGTAAGAAGAAGAACAATAGTGTGTGTTTTCCTTTAGCAACTTCTATGATGAAGGTTAGAGTTGTTATTCAGTTCCTCAAATGTCAAAAACACATGTATAGCTAGCATAGGATTTCTCTGCTTATGGAAAGCAACTTATTATTATTGTAAATAATAATGGAAGGAGTTCGTGTTTTACTTACTGATTACTGTATGAAGGAAGATAATTGAAGCAAGCTTAAAGATCTGGTTCTGTAATTGATAAACATAAAGAATAAGCCCAGATATAAGTTATATAATAGCCAAAATCATTTGCAAACCTCGAATTATATGTTTCCTCAGGCCAGTATCAAACTGGAATAGTGAAGATACAATTAGTGTGAAATTGTATTCCTAATTATATTGTACAAGTTTCAGGTGGCGGCCGGAGATGTTAAATCACTATCTGACCAGGGAATGTAAATGAACAACATGAAGTGCTAAACCAATATAGTGCCCTGGCAGACTCAGGCCTCTGCCGGAATGGACGGAATTACAAAAATGATGATTAAACCGCTGCGGAATTACCATGAAGAAGCCAGATAAGTTATTGTACTTGTCTATCTTTTGCTTTCCTAGAATGCTTTAGTAGCGTTAGTCCTTTTGTCAATGTCACGTAGGTGACAAGGGGGTGTTAACTTGAACGATCTAACAGATTTTCGGTTGTATTTGTCGGGTTGCGATTGATCATACGTGGGTAAATATTGTATGCCGTCAATTACCGTGGATGAGACGTTTTACTGCGTTGTGTCCGTATTATTTATCGCTGTGAAACAAAAATAATATCATTTACTACAGGTAAGTTGCAGTGTGACAGTGTGTGTGAAATATTGGTGCGTGATCTTGGTATAATTCCATGATGTGATATGGAAGTTCATTAAGGTGTATTAGGTAATGTTCATGTATAATGTTAATAAGACTCTTCCTTAATATTGCTTGTGCAGTTAGGATGTGATGATTTTGTGCGGTATACAATGAGATGACGAGCGTAGGGTCGTCATAAAGCGTGGCGGACACGAGATAATTTAGGTTGATTTTTATGGTTTGCGTGTCGAATTATATTGAGTTTCGAGACGTGTTAAGTTGTTAATGGTGTTGTTAATAGAATTTCCGCCGCATATTTTGTGAGATGATTGACAAGCTAGTCCAGCGTTAGGCATTGGTATTGAAGAGAGTCATCAAGTACATGAATTAATAAATTAAGATTCGTAGTTGCAAGTAATGAAATGTTGGAATATGCGCACGATTAGGGTCTTAAAATGCAATTCAGTGATAGTTATGTTTAAGATCAGAGTCACCTATTGCGATCGATGTACATGTAGTAGATGCTTATAGTAGATTCATGCTGTAGTAGCATTTCAGCTGACGGTGAAGGCAGACCTCGACGCAGTCCAGACGGCACCAACTTATATTTTCATGCCAGTAGATAAAGATTCATTTCAGGTGCAGCCCAGCAGCTCGATGGGTGGAAACGACGTGCATTTTACTCATTTATGTGTATTGTGTTGCCATGTGTGATCATTTATAAATGCTGAAATCTGTTGGGGGGGTTCAAGTTAACCGATATTTAGTTAGTCAGATAGGAACAATGATAACTATGAAAGGCAAGGCGGAGTAGACAGGTACAATTAACATTTGCGACGGCGAGTGAATGACATAATATGACCCGATAGACTTTGGTATATCCATAAGATTCTACATTTCTGTGAATTTGTATTAAATAATTATTTCCGGTTTATGATGGACAATGCAAGATGGACTCGGTCCTTATTTAATGTTAATGAATGCATATGATTTATTTTACGTTGTTCATTTCAGTTGTTCATATTCAATCAATTGATTTTTTTTTTTTTTTTTATTAAAATGTGATCCTTCCAATTTCTGTTGCGATTTATTTGAAAACTTTGCCTTAGTGTAGAATTTACATTTTATGATTGGCAGTATCTATAGCTCAGTCGTCGTTATCTGAATGTGACCGAATACTCTTCGAAGGGCCATGCCCTGAGTGGAGTATCATGCGAACCTTCTGAATACTAGTCGGCAAATAATTTGATAGTTCATGGTTATCTACAAACCACGGCGTCCACGAACGGTCACAGTACAAATTGCTGTTTTTTAATAATTCGTAGTTTCAGCTGGCTAAAATGGAATAAAAATATGTTTTTCTCCACAAAATGGGGGGCAATCCCCCCCTTCCCAATCGCCGCTATGTACATCACGGTTAGCTGACAAGACACAATTGGTTTTTATTTCTTAAAGAACAATAAATCACTTTGGTAAATAGCAAATAATGCAATGGATAACTTGACACTGCAAAATTCAAATGTAAGTTCATAGGACATACAACATAATTGACAGCAGGTGCTCCAAAATTTCATTCTTCACTTCCTATCAACAAGTTATATACACTTACAATTTCAAGTTGGTAACATTTTGTTAGAGTATACTGTATATGGAGGAAGACTGTCATCCAAATGACAGCTATAAGAGTAGTTTTCTTATTACATCAACTCTGTACAGTACATACGCGAATAGTGGAGTGTGCCACAATCGAGAAATGGGTTGCCTTATCACTGTAAGCGAGTTCATGGCTGAAGAGAAGTTTCACAGGGCAACTTGGTAATTGTGCTATGGGAAGAAAGTACGATGAGGACGAGAGTTACAGTACGGTGCGCAATTGGAGCAAACATGAAGCTTGTCTTGAACAGACAGTAACCGGCGGGCATTTTGCAGACAAAGAGCAAAGTTTCCAGAAATCAAAAATAGGATATCTAACTGAAGAGAAAGTTTGGATGTGCGGCCATGAGTGAAATGCGTCCGTTTAAGCTAAATTCCGGGGTGTGACGCTAGCTGTGGGTACCTTTTGCGTGTTTTTAATTAAATAAACAAATATTGCACAATATCTCCAAGCCAATTATGAAGACACTGTGAATTCCCTTGGGAGTTACCGGTTTTCACCAGAAAAATTCATACTTACTCTAGCAAATTCATAATGCGGACTGGACGTCAGTATATTGTGAAATGCCGCTGGAGTATAGACTAATAATAAAGCTTACGATGCGAAGAATTGTTCTTCCACTTTTCCCACACAGTTTTGCGGTCACATCTGGATATGGATACCCTTTCTTGACGCCATTACTGCGTGTTTCTGTGGTGGTCGATCGTGTGGTGTTGTGCGCGTATAAAGAGGAGAGCACCGCGACAAACACCAGCAGCTGATTCCCGAGCCAGATGAATTAACCACATGCAATTAAAATCCCTGACCAGGCCGGGAATCAACATTTGGACCCTCTGAAACTTTTTTCCTTTCCTTTTCAAAATTTCATCTCCTATAACTAACGTGCAGGGTTATTTGAAATCTTTTGTTACTTATTAGAACTTATTTCAAAGACCAGATTAGAATGTGCTAAGGCGTGGCAGGATAAAGGTGTCAAATTCCCCAACCTGGTTCGAGCTGGATAGGAGAAGCTGATGTTGGTACTCGTATTACAGTCCGACTGTGGACAATAGATTACAATGAATTTTGATGATAAATACTTGAGTGGATCTCTTACAGCTGTCACTGTGATGAGGACTACATTTCATTATCTGTTCTAACTGGGTTAGTCTGAGTGTGAAAAGAGAACAGAAGTACTGCAAGACTATCAGTCCCATGACTGAGGTAGAGCATGATGACTTAGGTTTGGTCACTCAAAAAGTGTCCTTCTCTGAAAAAAGGCATGAGTGGGATATGTTAAAATACTTATAAATTCAATATTAATGTTTATAAATACATAAAATTTAAAATAAATGAAATGCACACACACTCACTCACTCTCTCTCTCTCCAATACTTTGTTACAACAGCAAAGTTAAGCTAACAGGTGCCTAAACTGACTTCAGAATCGGTTAAACTTTTTGTGCAAGCTGAATGAAGTTACCATAAGATGGTCTACAAAACACGCTACGTTTTAATTACTTTTATTCACTGATACAAGTTGCTCTGAGTAGTACAGTAACTTGTAACCTGTTGGTCATCAAATATGCAGATTTGGATTACATGGTGCACAGAAGTTCAAGTACCTCTTAACTTTTACAGTCATTCATTTTTCCTTTCACAGTCTTAAGAAGAATGCCTGGGAAAGTTGGAGAAGTTCATCACCAACCAGTGGACTAAACTGACATAATTTCACTTTGCAAATAAACAATCCAGATTTTCATCTTTGGGCATATTTCAAATAATGTATTTATGTCAACAAGCCTTCAGCTATATTGAGCTAGCAGAAACTGATGCGAGGAAGTCTGAACAAATTTTAAAAACAGACCTAATCTTCATGAGGAATCAAATGAACGTTATTTGAAAAGCAAATTATTCTTGAATAGTGTGCTTAGATTTCCAAAGCAAGTAATTAATGTCTGTGGCAGAAGCATTGATATTTCTTTGAAAACAAAAATGTCGGAAATGATTCAAATCCACGGGTAACTTCTGCACGACCCGCTATACAGCATTAGATGAAATTTCATTAAGTTTCATGACTTTCTTGTGAGAGATATGCAACCGAGTCATCATGTCTCCGTTAGGAAATGAAATATGTTATGAAAGAAGAAACAGAAGATGATAGTTGTGGAAGAAGGGTGGAAGTTGTAAGGTAAAACAATATAAAGAGGTACAGTATAAGCTTATACAAACACTTGTATATCACAGTAAAAATGTTCTTTATAACAGCAAAGAACAAACAACAACAGCTCCTCTTACTGTCACTGGTACTTGTGCCCAGTATCAAGTCCGTTCTAGGCAGGTGTGAGACGAGCCTGAAAGAAAGATATGAAAACAGTCATTAGATGATTTCAAGGATTCCATTGCAACAGCTGTTAGATTCAAATAAAAATAAAAAAAATATTTTCTCCACATATACATTTCAAATCCACTTCTATTCAGGGCTGAACTACACTCATGTTCACAAAAACCAGAACACCTTGAAAGACTAGAGATAGAAAGTTCATATTCACAGGACATGTGCATTAGTATGTTCTGAAGAAAGGATTACCATTTGAACCATGACGGCTCTTCAGGTTCAAGGTCCACATCGATATCTCGACGCATCACCACCGACTAGCAAGATGTACCTGCGGCTCTCGCTGTCGCTATAAACCAAAGGTAATGGATCAGTGTGACTTGAGCAGACATATGCAAGAACCGCACCGACAAATGAGTTTGAAAGAGGGCGCATTATTAGCATGAGAGAACGCGATGCATCCATCTGAAAAATTGCTGCTTGTGTAGGACAAAGTCTGTCGGCAGTGCAACCAACGGGCGTGCACAGAATGGTTCACAGAAGGCCGTAGAACACAATGAGATGGGTCTGGTCGCACCACCCAGACCACCGCCCCGAGAAGATCGACACCTCATCCGAATGACATTGCAAGACAGATCCGCTTCCTCCTCGGCTCTGGCGCAACAATGTAACACATCGTACACTATCAGGAGTGACAGTCCATCGCTGTTTATTATGGCCTGGGTTACCGGTGCGTCGTCCACTTCTCCACTTACCTTTGACTAATGTGCATAAACGTGCTCGAGTGCAATGGTATGTGGAACGATGTCACTGCGGACAGGAATGGCACCAGATAGTATTTTTGGACAAATCCAGGTTCAGTTTGTTTGAAAATGATGGCTGCATTTTGGTTCACCGCAGACAGGGGGAAAGGCACCACACTGACTGCATTCGCAGAAGACATACAGCGCCAACTCAAGGCGTTATGGTGTGGGGTGCTATTGGGTACAACCACAAATTACAGTTGGTGCGTGTCCAGGGCACTGTGACTAGTTTGACCAACGTGAATGACATCCTGCGACCCGAAGCCATACCCTTTCTACACAACACCCCAGACACCATATTTAAGCAGGAAAATGCGCGACGACATGTTGCTACACGAACACGTGTCTTCTTGTTGTCACAGGATGTCAGACTGTTGTCCTGGCGCGCCCGATCACCAAACTTGTCGCCAATCGAAAATGAAGGGGATATGGTGAAAGGATGGGTGCAGCAGTGTGACCCAATGCCAGCCACCAAAGATGAACTGTGGAACCAGGTGAATGCAGCATGGATGGCTATACTCCAGGACGCCATTCACACCTTATACGCATCGATGCTGTCACGCATGGAACAGATTATAAGTGCCCATGGAGAACCCAGTGCCTACTAGGCAACAGTACACATGATGAACGTAGGTGACTGAAATGCTAATCGTTTCTGCAGAACATGCTAATGAACATGTCCTGTTAATATGAACTTCCTATCTCTAGTCTTTTAAGGTGTTCTGGTTTTTATGAACACGTGTACGAAAAACTTATTCTATTGCATAACCATATTAATAACATTCAAGCACATTAGGCCTTTTCACTCGTGAAATTACCAGTATTTCGCCCCAATGCAGCAGCGGGCTCCTCAGTTGGTTTCGAAGATGGTGGCGGCTAATGCTCCGTTGAGACACCACCACTATAAGTTTTCATTCTGTCCCCAAAGGGGGCGGCGGACCTCCTAGACGGCAACACTGTCTCTCAGGCCACGGAGTAGGAGATCATTGGAGAAGGTGTGGGGGTCTATACGAGGAACTGTCCCAGTTTTCAGGACAGCTGATGGTCCTCTGCTCGGTTGGTTGGACTCGTAGGCCAAAACCTACTCTACAACCGCTGCAAGCCTCCCACATAGGGCAATGCAGTGACGGTGCACTCTGGCACAGGGTGACCGACGGGAATCTGACGTTCTTGGCATGGCTAGTACTCTCTTGGTAGGATTGGGGAGCAGAATTGTCAAGCAGGACACTCGCCATGCGTTGCCGTTTCAGTAGCTATGGAGCAGTGGTTGGTTGAACATCGTATGTTTGCGTACGACGCATTTGTGCAGAATGGCATCACCGCGGCTCTCACACGCTCGATGTTTACTGGTGTTCTTGCTGTCTTAGTCGGACCTGGTGGCATCTTTTTAACAATAGATCCTGTTGTCCGTACATTATTAACCCAACTGAGAATCGTGTTGCGGCTGGGAACGGCATCACGACGCCCACGGTTGAAATGCACATGAAAAAGTCGCTGCACTGTTAAAAAAAGACCCGCTATTCTGCAAACATACGATGTTCAACCGACCACTGCTCCATAGCTACTGAAATGGCAACGCATGGCGAGTGTCCTGCTTGACAATTCCGCTCCCCACTCCTCCTACCGAGAGAGTACTAGCCATGCCAAAAACGTCAGATTCCCGTCGGTCACCCTGTATAATTGTCTGTCTTCGGCTTTTATATAAAAAATGAAGTTTCCATAAAGGAACCATAATTTAATTTCATCGATTGCAAACATTCAAGCTCTTCAAGCCTTGTCAATCTTGAAATTACCAGTGTTTGACGACTGAAGATTTTGAATGTTTGCAATCGATGAAATTAAATTATGGTTCCTTTATGGGAACTTAGTTGCTTCCGTGGCTCAGGCTTCTCACCGCTGGGTTCCGTGGTTCAACTCCCGGTCGCTCCATGTGAGATTTGTGATGGACAAAGTGGAGGCGGGATAGGTTTTTCTCCGGGTACTCCGGTTTTCCCTGTCATCTTTCATTCCAGCAACACTCCAATATCATTTCATTTCATCTGTCAGTCATCAATCATTGCCCCAGACAGGCCTATCCTCGCCGCTAGATGGGGGCTTCCTTCATTCCATTACTGACTCGGTCACTGACTGGAAAACAGGTTGTAGGTTTTCGTTTTCGTATGGGAATTTAATTTTTGATTAAAAATAACATTAAATTAAAGTATTTGCAGTGTTTCCCCGAGTACAGGCGTAATGGATGTTAGAGAAATTTGACACAACTTTATACTATGTACCAAACACTGCAAAATAACCGAAGAGTAGTAGAGTAAATTTTATCAGTGTTAAATATTTCGAACATTGGGAATAAATCAGAGTGGAGTTCAGATCCAATTCTTAAAATTTATAGCATAGAGACGCTTCTATGGTCCATTTTAAGTGAGGTTTCTAATATTCTTCACATTCTTTTTTCTTTTTCAGCGACTGTACATAGTTTGATGTTGATGAAGATTTCCTTTTCTTTAAAAGTAATAACAAAAGTTACAGAGGCAGAAAGAACACTTCTGTATCACTGGTTCTGCGAGTTAAAAGTCTTCACAGAACACTGAAGCCAATGTAATTAAATGGAGCTATGCAATGTTGCAGCCATACTTGCCCTGTTTACTTATATTATCCTGTTGGGATCCTTTTCTCTTTTGGTGTTTGCCCTGTGTTTCTAATCCTTTAGCACCTGTATTATCTTATGTTTTTTTCCTGTATTTATCCACCTTTCCTCCTACCCTACACTAGCCACATTAAGACTAAAGGTCTCTCAATGAGTGCTGATGGCCACTGGGAAGCAGAAACAGCTCGTTGAAGGCTGAGAAGAACTGGTATTGATGACGAGAGAGCCTAGACCGTGTCTCCTCTTTCTGTAGCTCCCCTTTCCCACACTGAACTGCATTTGTGCTCATCCTATTTCTCTTCATAAAAGTGACTACTGGAAGAAACAGGCTTACCTTATGTTGGACAGAATTCACTGCATGAGCAGACGACGATATGTTCGATTGCGACCCAAGAAGGCGTGAGCCTGTTGAGTGAGCTGCACCTGATCCTTGGTCTTTCCGAACGCAACATCCTCCCAGATCTTGTGTGGCTGAAAAAGGCACAACATATGTAACTATACTTATCTTTGTTGTACAGATCAGAGATGAGGTGACCTAGTTTTTCACTCCTGCTCCCAACCTGCCCGAGTTCCCAAGAAGAAAAACAATATATATACAAATCTCCACCTTATCAATACAAATTTATTTTACATTAAGCAAGTAAATATAGTCAAATAGTCAAGACTAGTTTCGACCCCTAGGGGGTCATCCTCAGTTGACATGCAATAAAAATTGTATTGTTCATAAAAACATCACATATAGTGGTAAAAGTTTGGACTAATTTAGACTGATCATTAATGTTGGTATGTCTAATGCATGACTAGTGTGCATCGTTCATGAAGACACATATCACCTTACTGCTACTACCATCCAACATATAACATATAAGCTCCCAGGACAAATCAACGTGCACCAAGACGCATAACTTTCAACATATTTGACTAATGCCACCAACTATAAACATCGCGACTACGGAAGAAAACATGCTCCATTAACTTTTCTAATAACTCCAACATCTGTAGCTGCCAATAATATCTCCAGACAAATAAACAGCATTACCTGATCTGCAGCGGATCATTATAATACCAATTGTCTTTACATATAATATTTTTATGGATCCATTTTGTTGGGACACTATATATACAAACCTCATTTATTCCTAATCAGTGTACATGTTGTACCGCACATAAACAACATCAATGTAATGTATTTTTAACTAGACATGTGTGGCATACATACCACTGTTTTTGACTATATGCCCATTTTAACAACATTTTAATGTCTGCATTAGCAAATATTTTTATTCAAATTTTAACTTCATACTAAGTTTCAATCAGAAGTAATGGGCCTTACAAACTGAATTTAGCTTCTAGGATGTATGCAAGTAAGGTGTTGCATTGATACCTCAATCAGAAATGTTCAAGCCAGTGTTCTGTACCTTCATGTGACTAATCAATAGCCAATTGTGTACATAGTTGAACTTGCCACTGTTGAGTTACACAAACATATGTGTGTTCCATATTATATAACCTAGAAATTGGATGGTAGTAGCAGTAAGGTGATATGTGTCTTCATGAACGATGCACACTAGTCATGCATTAGACATACCAACATTAATGATCAGTCTAAATTAGTCCAAACTTTTACCACTATATGTGATGTTTTTATGAACAATACAATTTTTATTGCATGTCAACTGAGGATGACCCCCTAGGGGTCGAAACTAGTCTTGACTATTTGACTATATTTACTTGCTTAATGTAAAATAAATTTGTATTGATAAGGTGGAGATTTGTATATATATTGTTTTTCTGTAAAGTAATATCCATCAATACGGAAATGAAACTTATAAATAACAGAATTCCCAAGAAGAGCCGAGGAGGAGTCATGAGGCTCTCCAATCTCTACTCCCCTTCAATTTAGTTTACGTTCGAGCAACAGGTGGCACCCGGAAGTCCTCTCTGGCAGAGTAACTCAACTCTTGGAAGAGAATGAATAGCTTTCTTCAAATAATATATATATATATATATATATATATATCGATGGCAACATTAACTAATTACAGTTAATGGCACCTATCTGTGTTGGTGCGACATAAAGCAAAATTGTAAAAAGATGGTCCCACATTTATGTATAACATCAAACACAGAGTGATCCACATAAAAATAACATGTCTTTGTTCATACAGCACGGATTCTGGTTGCTCTTGTTTTAAACAACACTGGGAGTTTAATTCTGTTAAGTATCATATCCGAGTGATGTCATAATCTGTACTCTAACTTCACAGATATTATGGCCTTCCAAATCACCCGACCTGACGCCACCAGATTTTTTAATTGTGGTATTACAAAGATTCAGTTTATCTCAAATGGCCAAGAACAACTGATGAATGAAGAACAATGTCTCCAAAATAAACAACAGTGACCCAGAGGTACTGCCAGAAACATGCAACGACAGGTAGGAATGGGTCAACAGGCAAGAGGAGGTCATTTTCAGCACCTACTGCGAGGGTAAGGATACTGAGAGTTGAAGCCATCACTAGAACCAAACTACTTATTTTATGTGAATCACTCTGTTCCGCTCTCTCATACTACCATGTGATATAAACTTCATAAACTTCCGTACTGACAAGTATTCGATGGTACATGGGTAAGAATGGGTCCACCTATGGCAACTATATTTTCATTCTCATTATTATTATTTTTTACTATTTGCTTTACGTCGCACCGACACAGATAGGTCTTATAGGGACGATGGGATAGGAAAGTGCTAGGAGTGGACAGAAAGCGGCCGTGGCCCTAATTAAGGTACAGCCCCAGCATTTGCCCGGGGTGGGAAACTACGGAAAACCATCTTCAGAGATGCCGATGGTGGGGCTCGAACTCTCTATTTCCTGGATACAAGCTCATACCTGCGCGCCCCTAACCGCATGGCCAACTCACCCAGTATATTTTCATTAAAGAACTAGCTATATTCTCATAAATGGGACTAGTTTCAACCCTATTTTGAGGTCATGCTCAGCCTTGACTGTGCCGCAGTTGAAAGAAACCCATGAAGCTGTGTGAGAGGGGGACATCTATTCTGTGTAAGCACATCTTTTCCTGTATGGATGGATGTAACTCACTTTTTAGAATCTTGGCTTGTAACTTTGTTTTATTCCACCTAATCATAACATGTCACTAGCTCCAGTTAGTATGTCTTTCTGGGCCAGGTATCACACAGCGGCCTCGAAGGACATCCCCATTGAACGCCCTTAAGAATGGATGCAAACTCACTTTAAGAACTTCAGGATATGCTTCAAATATTCCATCTTTGATGACTGATCATTTTGACTACTTAGCTGTTTTATGAACTGCATACATCAGATTTTATACTATGAATCATCAACAGTCAGTGATATACATGTTACTCACATAAGACGAAGATCGGAGCGTCTGAGGAAGTACTGGGAGGATCGCAAAGCCCGAACAATCCCTTCAAAGAGAACTGAACAATGGACTGACTAAAGTGACCCTATGCGGTCATGAAAGAATAAGAATAAAACTGTAAGTACAGTTCCAAAAGTTTATGTAAGCGGAAAATAACATCATGGAAAATTACTGGTATATTAGGCAGCCTATTAAATGCTCATTAAGAACCCCTGTATAGTTAGCAAAACAATTTTAGTATGATAACAACAACAACAACAACAACAACAACAAGGGAACACCTGGCCAAGGCACGGGGCATTGCGTGGCAGAAGGTTAACGGACTAAATAGCCATCTGAACTCGTGCCACGGACAGTACCAGTATTAGAACAACTTGCATTTAAAAAAAGATAAATTTCAAGGTATGGTTGGGGAGACAGACGAACAAAGACCTTGATTGATTACATAATCATAGGGAAAGAACACCAGAAGAACCTTGTAGATGTAACAGCTATGCCTGAAGAAGCCTTTGGTGGAGATCATAGAGTTGTAGTAGGAAAATTGAAAGTCGGAAAGATTGAAAAACCCCCATTAAGAAGAGAGAAAAGAATTAAAGTACGGAAGTTGAAGGAGAAAAGCATACAAGAAGAATTTCAAAGGGAAATAATACCCTTGGTACCCAGGACAGAGGTGGGGAATGTTGAAGAGGAATGGAAAAGATTTAAGGAAGCACTGCTTGGATGTGCACAAAAGGTGTGTGGTAGAACATCAGGAAATGTGAAAGACAAAGAAACACATTGGTGGAATGATAGGGTAAAGATTAAAGTGAAGGAAAAGAAAATGGCATGGAAAGCATGGAAAACATCTAAGACTGAAGAAAGTAGAAGAAAATATGTGGAGGCAAAGAATTTGGCCAAGAAAGTAGTGGAGGAAGAAAAGAGGAAAAGCTGGGCCTTATTCACACAGAAATTGAGAGATGATACGCAGGGCAGCAAGAAATTACTGTATGGTATCTTAAGAAACAAAAAGAGAGATCAAGTAAACACCAGATTTGTGAAGGATGAAGGTGGCATAATGTTAAGAAAGCCAGAAGAAATAAGAAATAAATAGATGGAGAGAGTATTTTCAGAGGCTGCTGAACATAAGAACGGATGACAGTCATCCAATGGACGACCAGGAAAGGCAGTTAGTTGATGAAGAAATAGATAAAGAAATTACAATGAATGAAACTGAAATGGCAGAAAGATGAAGAATGGAAAAACTGCTGGAATAGATGAAATTTCAGTGGAGATGATAAAGGCAGCTGGAGCTGTAGGCCTGCAGTGGACATATCGGGTTCTCAGGAATGTCTGGGAGAATAAGGAGGTCCCTGAGGATTGGCAAAAAGGAATAATCATCCCAATTTTCAAGAAAGGAGATAAGAAAAGTTTTGAAGAACTACAGGGGAATTACTCTTATATCCCATGTTGCTAAGATAATGGAAAGGATACTGGAAAGTAGAATAAGGTTGAGGGTTGAGAATCAGATACAGGAAAATCAGTTTGGTTTCAGAAGTGGAAAGTCAACAATAGAGCCCATTTTCATTATGAGACAACTAATGGAAAAGCAATGGGAGTACGGGAATGATATGGTGATGACATTCATTGACATTGAAAAGGCATGTGACAGTGCCACAGGACTAAAGTGTGGGACAGTCTGGTGCAAAAAGGAATTGGACAGGGATTAATAAAAATGATCATGGCATTGTATAAGGAATGTTGTAGTTGCGTGCAAACACAAGTTGGCAGGACAAGTTGGTTCAAAATAACTAGTGGGCTGAGACAGGGAAGTATTCTATCACCAATCCTGTTTACAATAGTAATGGATGACATCATGAGAACAGCAAAAGCAGCATATGGAGGAAGAGAAATGAACATGATATTTGCAGATGATATTGTGATTTGGGGAGAAGACGACAGGAAGGTTCAAGAACAGTTGAATGTGGTGAATGGGAAGATCGAAGAATGTGGATTGAAAATAAGTGTAGAAAAGAGTAAAACTCTTGTTATGACTAGAGGGGAGAAAGAAGGGAAAGGTCAGATTAGACTTGCAGACAAGCCCCTGAAAGTAGTGGAAACGTTTAAATACCTGGGGAGTGAATTAATGGAGAATGCTCGACTGGATGCTGAGATTAGTAAAAGGATTCAAGCTGGAAGTTGTTTCTATCATAGTGTAAGAAATATGTTATGGGACAAAGATGTGCCAATGGAAGCAAAGGATACTATGTACAAGATGTATTACGTACCCATAACAACTTACGGAGCAGAAACTTGGACAATGACAAAGAAGGATGAGAGTCGAATACAGGCAGCCAAAATGAAGTTCTTGAGGAGTATGATACAGAAGAGTAGAAGAGACAAAATAAGGAATGAGAAAATCCGGGAAGAAATTGGAGTGGAAAAAATGAATGATAGAATAGAGAAGAGCCGACTAAGATGGTTTGGGCACATAAAGCGAATGAGCGACGAAAGAGTGCCAAAAAAAAGGTGATGGAAATGCAAATCCAAGGAAGGAGAGGCGGTGGACGACCACAATTGAGATGGAAGGATAAAATCCAACACAGTATTATAGAAAGAAACCTGGACTGGGACACAGTGTTGGAGGAGGAGTGGTGGAAAGACCGAAGAAAGTGGAGAGGAACCATATTTGCCCCTACCCGGCTACAGCTGGATAAAGGGAAATGATGATGATGATGATGAAATTTCATTGTGAATGGTCCGTATTGAACTGTATCTTGTAACTGAACTGTGATTACTAGAGCCTGGATTTCCATACAAATGCATGTTTTTAAATAAGCTAGCTACACTTCTCAAACTTCACAAATATTAGTTTTATGGCTTAACTATTCCAAATAACCGTTCTTTTTGTGTGCATGTTTGCATGTTTTGGCCTTTTTAGGAGAAAATTAATGCATAATGCATATTCTGAACATTTTGGATTTAATAGCGAATATTTGGACGTTTAATATTGCATAATATGATTTTTCTTCTGATTTCGACCCATATATAATGTTAACTTGCATGATAGTGCCTTTTGTGAATGCTGGTGTGCTGAGAGACGGACAGAATATATTCCTGGCATCCTATGTGACAACCAAAGTTGGTACATATGGTAGAGCACTTATACTTCAATTAAGCCAACACTTTCTCATGTGTTGCTTGAGTAAACATTGACGAAGTCGGAAGGCCCCACCTCGATCTCTGTACTTCTTACGAATAAGGTGTCCCAGTGCCATAAATTAAACCTTAAACTCTGCATTACTCATTGACGGTTAATTTTTTCATCTATGTTAGAAGAACGAAACAAAGCTAGCATCACACTTCTGCGACACCGCGTTACTGAGATAGCGGCTTACAAATCTTGATTTTGCACAGAACCCTCTTCCATTGTTATCCTGGAGTTTCCTATCCGCAACTCTCATTCGTCACACGTCTTTGTTGAGGACATTCAAAAGTGTCTGCAATCATCGTACGGAGAAGTAGCTGCGGCAGCTAGAGATGGGTTGAACAAAGTGATCCATTCCAACCCTGACTTTGAATTGAACTTATATAAGCCATATTGTGGTGAAAATGCAGACGATGTACACTTTGACCTCATTCCCCCCCCCCAAAAAAAATATCTTCATTTAAGTATGCACTTGTCACTTGTTGTGACCTAGAAAGATCATTTCTGTGTTTAACAATATGCTGACGGATAAACGGATGAGCTTATATCAAGACAATTCGGGGATATTACGGTAGTTGTTCTACAATGTTTCCAAAGGAACTGAATTTTGATAGTGCATATTTTCCAGTTTATTGCGCACGTTTTTGCCATATGATAGTGCATGGAAATCCGGGCTCTAGTGATTACAATTAAAATTAAAAGTATAATAGTTCCACCTTTTCAATACAAATTCAAGTAAAGTGGGTTATTTTACAGAAGAAACATTTATTAGGTACTAGTTTCGACCCATTATCAGGGTCATCAGCCAAAAGCACGAGTTGCACAATGTATCAAATAGTCCATAGAAATTGTAAAAAATTTGCAAAAACATAGTGGATTTGACACTATAAAGATGAAACAGAAATAGTCACGATTGTGATAAAAGTTTCAGATTATGGATAAAATGCATAAATTAATGCATTTAGATGGCGTAGAAGGATCAACGTAATATACTAATACTAGAGTGGAGAGGAGATGATGATGATGATGATTATGATTGTTTAAAGGGGCCTAACAGCTAGGTCATCAACCCATAATGATAAGAGGTGCAACGAAATGAAACAATAATTAGAACTTCAAAATGTATTCACTGACTAGAATCTAAAATGATGAAAAACTTACCATGAATCTAAAAGTATCAGTGGATCCAATTCACAATACCTTATTCTTGTTGTCCAAAATCCAGGTCACTGGCCCTTCATAATAGTACTAATCACTAATGCAGACCCAGGGTGTTACTCACATAAAGGTACTAATCACGGGCGCCGGCTTTATCTATGTGTTTCTCATATAGCGGTACTAAATGAAATGGCTTATGGCTTTTAGTGCCGGGATCAGCTCGCCAAGTGCAGGTCTTTAGATCTGACGCCCGTAGGCGACTTTTGTGTCATGGTGAGGATGAAATGATGATGAAGACAACATATACACCCAGTCCCCGTGCCAGGGAAATGAACCAATTATGGATAAAATACCCAACCCTGCCGGGAATCGAACCCAGGACCCCTGTGACCAAAAGCCAGCACGCTAACTATTGAGCCATGCAGCCGGACTATAGTGGTACTCACCACAGACTATGTATAGTCACGGTGTCTCTCAGATCATAGAGAATGTAGACCCACAGACAACACAGACGGATGTGTTCTACATATAATGGTACTACTCCCATAGTAATTCCCCCCCGATGATACTAATCACAGACCCAGCTGTAGCGGTACGTGTTCCTCAGATAATAGTGATTATTGTCTAAGAGGGAGCACAACTAGGCACATGTAGTCGACCCATGGTCTTCATCACGTAATGGTACTAATTACACATGGTCTCATGGTTCCAGAAGTATCATCCCTTGGTCGCCCCTTACGACAGGCAGGGGATACCGTGGATGTATTCTTTGTCTGCATCCCCCATCCAAAAATGCTACCAAAGGAGATCTTGGAGCGCTTGAAACAACACTTCCCCACTCTTTTAAATCGCAACTCTGTGCCACAACAGCCCCTGCAACCATGGATGGCAAGGAATTCTGTGAGGCTCTTAAAATGAAATCCAGAACGGCATCTGAACCTGACAACATTCCACTGGAGTTGATTCAAGGAGGAAAGCTCGTACTTAAAGACAAGACTTTTAACTTGGGAAACTAAAAAAAAATGCTACTAATGGCACCATATCACAGTGTATGTAGCAAATATTGAAGTATATCCCTGCTGTCAATGGCTGGATAACTTCTTGCAAAGATTCTATTTGGCCATCCTCAGGTTGTCACGGAGAACATTCTCCCCAAGTCTCAGTGTGGTTTCCGTTCCAGAAAAGAGGTGCCTTCACATGATTTTCTGTGCAAGGCAACTCCAAGAAAAATGCAGAGAACAACAGCAACCTCTCTACATAGTGTTTTATGATCTGGCAAAGGGGTCTGACTCTCCTGAGGCCTGCTATGTGGGCAGTGTTGAGACACTTTGCTGGCTTGATTTGAGCACTCCAGGATGGTATGTCTGGCCGGGTTCTCCATCAGAAAACACCTCTCATGCTTTTCCTATCACACCTAGACTGAAGCAAAGGTCTGTACTTGCTCCAATGCTCTTTGCTCTGTAAGTGGCTGTTATGCTTTGTGATTCATCATGTACCAACACCTCGGGCATCGATTTAAGGTATCGTCTTGATGGAGGTCTCTTCAACTAGACGAAACTTCATTCACATTGCTTAACTCACATCACCAGAATAATTGAAATGCAGTTTTGATGATACTGCATCACCAGAGGAGCTGCAGCAGTTTTATGAGTGCATACGATGTTATTGCCTCACCATCATTTCAAAAAAAAAAAAATTCTTCACCAAACTTGCCCCAGGGAGTAGCCTTTCAGAGTTCAATGTGTCTATCTCAAACGTCAGTCTGGAACAGGCAGATCACTTCTCCTACCTTGGGAGCATCTTGTCTATACGATGCACCTCAGAAGAGGACGAGGAAAATAGACTCCGTGTTGCTCAGGCATTTGGATGGCTGTGACACTCGGCCTTTAAGAGTAAAGACTTAACAGTTCATACCAAACTCATGGTGTATAAAGAAGTCATCATCACATTGTTACTCTATGGACGTGAAACCTCGGTCCTTTACTGCTGGGACGTCAAGAAAATTTAACATTTTTGTCAGCAGTAACTTCATTCAATCTTACAAATCAAATGGCAGAACCATGTCTTCAATCTTGCAGTTCCTGAGAAAACGTGCATGAATGGTTTAGAAACACCTATCATTGGCAATCAGCTTCGGTGGACTGGGCATGTGTGCCACATGAGCGACACCACCAATTCATTTATGGTGAACGTTCATCAGGCACAAGACGACGTTGAAGCTTTAATAAAGATCACCTTAAACAAATCACGAAGGTCGCAAACATCAACCGTCAAACTGGAACACGCTTGCCAAGGATCATTCGCTTCGGTGCCAAACCAGCTCTACTGTTGTTAACTGTCTGAGAAAGAGCGTGACAGGCACGAAGAAGTTAAACGACAGTTATGCATACTCTTTCAGATGAAGCCTCGTTCCCTCCCATCCACCGAGATCAATCTGCGTGGACGCATGTTTCATGCTAGAACTTGCTTGTTAAGTCATCAAAAAGTACAAGTACAAACAGCACTGAGCGCTGAGCTGAATATCACTGCAGGAGATTTGTATATTAAAAAATGAGTAGCAAACAGCATTGATGAAGTTATGTACCAAAGAAGCATTTAGATCAGCAAAATTCGTTCCAATTACATTTTATACAATGGAAATATACTAACTGATTAAAAAAGCTGATTAGTGTCAAATGAGCAATGTAGTCAGTATAAAATGACAAACGGCCAGAGAAATAGAAAAACCTACTTATTTTCTAAAGACCCGATATCTGCCCGCTGGGCCATTAACGGTCCATATTAATTAAACAACTTAATTTTTTTCCCCCCATTTGCTTTACGTCGCACTGACACATATAGGTCTTATGGCGACGATGGGATAGGAAAGGCCTAGGACTTGGAAGGAAGCGGCCATGGCCTTAGTTAAGGTACAGTCCTAGCATTTGCCTGGTGTGAAAATAGGGAACCACGGAAAGCCATCTTCAGGGCTACCGACAGTGGGGCTCGAACCCACTATCTCCCGATTACTTAAAAATATAATCACATAATTTAATGTATGTAATATGAATTCTGTACCGGTAAGTTGAATATCACAAACATTTGACATAAGAATTATACAGGCATATATGGGGATATCAGATGTGAAGTGGCAGTCAGATCTGAATGATCTAAAGCAGCTGTGTCACAGTGGCTGAAGTCTAGGAGTAGTTCCCTGCATATAACTGACTGCCTAACAGATTCACTTCAATCATCAAGGTTAATATCATGAAGGACTAGAAGCCTTCACATTCCTGGGTGGCTGGTTCTAGGGTGAAAATCTCCCAGCAGACCAAGAAGAGACTTGGAAAACATCGATTACATTCTGGGGTTGGTAGCTCCAAGACCAACCTTGCGAGTTGACCCCCTGTGAATTCAGAGAGGAACAAACCCTGGCTCACCTCCTCAACTGCAACTCATGCTCTCTCCAGTGCAGAACGAAGACCTAGGTAAGGATACACCCAATGGCCAATTATGGTCTGGTGTGATATATGAGAATGTTATAAGTATCTCTACTAGTATGTATACATCCATTTGTATATATTGTTTTGGAAATTATCTTAATATTAATTTGTATATATTATTATGTTGCTCCTGATGCAAGTAAGTAAACAAGCTAACTCCAGCCATGTGTATGGGACCCTAAACATTCCAGAGCAACAAAACAAAATATGTAAACATTTTTTTTTTTCAAATTTAATTAAAAAGGATTACACATTCTTTAAAATTGCCTGTATTTTGCTGAAAATACCATTTACCACCAAAATATCCACTTATAACATTAATTCACAATAATGGGACTGGTCTTAAAATGCGGTAATTATGTTGAAATGTATATCCAACCCTTATCCCATTTCTCTACGGGGTCACGTATGAAGTGATGAATCTTCGTCAAGTTTTTATGACCAGATGCCAGCACACAGCCTACTTCTGTTGGATAGCATCAAGGGGTCTGCCCAACGCTTAACGTCCCCATCCCACGGAGGAATCGCCATCAACAGCTTCACATACCCTCACGGATTGAACACTGCGGAGAGGTTTGAAATTGAATCCAGGCTTTTGGCATGCAATCTAGTGATCAGGAATTGTATACCTCCATCCCTCTTACCCTGCTTATTAAAATTCTGATGGAGAAAAGTTTTTCAACCAATAGGACCCGAACTGGCTAACCACGGTGTCAGACTTCATGCCTCTTAATGATCACGACCACCAGGCGGGCTGCAATTACGACGTGATGCAAATGAAAACAAAATGCAGCTGCAATATTTCCACCACAAATGTACTCTATTTGGCAGAGCCAGTAAAAGAAGCTTCCAGAGCATCAACACTGAGCTGAGAGCTGTATGTACTCACCTCGTTTACAGGATCAGTCTTTATCAGCTCCACAATGTCATCCAGAGTACGTCCAGGGGACTCGGGCTGTAACAATCAACATACAAAGTATTCATGACCTTTTAGTACTCGTCAAACATATTAAACATGTCCTAAAAACTTTAGATTTTTGGTGTTCATGTTTTCCATCTTTAAGGTTTATGATAAGCCATTTCAAATTACCCAGAGATCTGTGAAATTCGTAGGATGCAAAAACGCGATCTTCATATCTTTGACTTATTTGAATATTAAGCTCATAACTGACCTATTTGATCCCACAAGTTTGTGTTTTGAACTGCAAAATAACACAAAATCATGCTAAATCATGCTTCTTATGCCAATTCTGTATTTCTTATCAGCAAATTTTTTATCATACCAACACACACTCATGCCTTAGTTTGTGAACGTAGCCTGCTTCACAGCACTAGCGTACTTTGGCGTGCATTATTTGTGGTGTGCAATGTAGAAGTATTCCCAATAAAGCAGTTATGTCTCAACATAAGACTTCATTAAAATATTTTTCAGCTATAACTTTTATAATATCTTATTCTTTGAAATGGTTTTAAGAGGAGTTTTAAATCCCTGCAACAACATAAATCTTTCTCAATGTTCTGAAGTGTTATGATTTTTGGTAGTCTTATGTTGGTAATGTTACCCACACCAACTACCCAAGCCATGACTCAACCATGCCAAGACCACGCAGACCATGTTGTTCTCTTAAGTTTAATAATTCTCAGGTTCAATGACTGAAGTGTTTGAGTTGTACATGAAAAGAAGAAATGTGACTACGCGCAATACCTAAGACTGGTGTTATGGTATATTCATGGGCAAGAGAACACAAATAAAAAATAAAAATGATAAAAACATTGATGTGAAAATTATGTGGCTGGAGTTTGAAAGATGGGACCCTGTGATGAAATGGATCGCTAGTGATAACCACAACTGTGACAAACAGAAGGTATCACTGAAGCAGCCATTGGTGGGAGAATCGCTCGCACAGGCAACAAAGGCAAAAATGAATTTATTATCGACACAAGGCGTTCTTGAATTCTGGAATTAGACAACTCCACGATGCGGGAGCAACTATCCAAGTACATAAAAGGTAACCGACTCTTGCCATCCACCGATCACGTTTGGGAGCATTATAATCATACTGTAAGGGATAAATATCAACAAGAGCTGAAGAGCATTCAAAATTTAGGGAAAAACTTATTTGTGACGAAACTATGGACAAGTCAGGGAACTGTGTTTTTAATGTCTTGTTTTGCCTTTAGGAAGTGAGAAACAGCCAGGATGCGTATTTAGCTATCAGTGTGGTGCTCAATAAAGCCCCATGTTCACAAAGTGCTGTGGACACCCTGAGTAAGTACAATGTTCTATTTAATGATGCTTTGGGCAGAGGCACTGATTCTGTTGGTTACATGGGTGCACCTTAAGGGAGCTTGTTGGCGACAGCTTTGGTCACGTGCAATGCTGGGCTCACAAAGTTAATCTTGTGGGCCATATCTGGCAGTGCAACTAAACTTGGCTGTTGCAAAAACCGAGACAGCTTTTCTAAACACCAGATCAGGGCCTCTCAGGGTGCATGCGCCTGGTGCATGCACTGTGCAGGTGCAAAAGACGACTTCGCTTGGTTGACCAGAGCGCAGACCCTCACTCCTCGAATTGGAGCAATAGCACTGTCTCTCTCTTTCCCCATGCCTGTCTCGCTCGCTCCCCCTGTCTCCCTCTTCCTCACTTGCTCCGTGGCGCTCCAAATCCGAGCCAAGTTGAGCCGAGTAGCCCAGTGACAAAGCGTTGGTCTGAGCCGAGCCGAGCCGAGCGGGACTGATGCACAGTGCACGGAGCTCTTGCGCCTCGATTTGCACGCGTGAGATTTTGGGCGTTTGAGAGGCTCTGCACTAGATGAAGGAAACACATGCATCTTGAATTTCTTCGCAAGAGATACGACGACGACACAAAGAAGGTCAAATTGTTTCCAATGTCTGTGGAGACGAGGTGGAATGCTTGGCTCATGCCTGCACTTTACATTCATGAACATAAAATGATGAGGAAAGAGACCAATGGTGTTGCATTTTTTAATAATATGAGTAGCAGTGAGCTACCTGTCATTAGATCTCTCTCAGAACTGTAACTGGACTGGGATTTAATTACATCATTAGTACCCTATGGCTCGGAGTATTGCAGAACATGTTGGATATGCTGACTTGGGAAGTGAGCTTAATGCTCCTCTCAGTGATTCACAGTGAACACTAAAGTCAACAGGTTTATTTTATATACTGACTTTACGTTGCACCGACACAGACAGGTCTTATGGCGACAACGGAACAGGAAAGGGCCAGGAGTGGGAAAGAAGTGGCCATGCTTTAATTAAGGTACAGGTCCTGCATTTGTCTGGTGTGAAAATGGGAAACGAAGGAAAACCATCTTCAGGGCTGCCGACAGTGGGGTTTGAACCCACTATCTCCCAGATGCAAGCTCACAGCTGCGTGCACCTAATCGCACGGCCAACTCGTTCAGTAAAAGTCAACAACACAGAAGAGTTTGTCTAAACTAAGTCAGATGATGGCAGGCGACTCTTCAAAGCCTGTTCTTTTTGAAGCCCTTGGAAACCTGTTCACCCCAAAAAATGTATGCGACGAGATCCTAAGTCAAGATGGTGTAGCGAATAGTCATTTGCAGCTCTGGTTAGTTTGCAAGCATTCTCTGAGGCTATAACATCTTCCCAGTCACATGCCTCTCCACTGAACATTGATGTCTTTAGCGCTCCCTCACAGAGGACTATCTCAAATTTACGATGATCACATAGCGATGACATTTCACAGAAACTCCACACCTTCAAACATTTTTAGTGCTTGAAAACATGCAATTTGAATGGAACTTTAGACTCGGTGAGAGAAATGTGGAATAAAAAACTAGTTGGACTCTGGCTTTTCGACACAATCAGTCGCACAGTGGGGGATATATTACCCCACATATCGATACCTAAATGAACAAAATGGGCATGTTTTTAAACTTATGGCCAATTCATGCACGTTCATTAACTGTCCATTTATGCATTCTTTAACTCCTCGCTTAAATTCACCGATAAACAAGAACATGTACAAGTAATTTACATAATAAATTGTTTTCTGATTAGTATTGACAAGGCAGATTCTATATCACCTGTTCATTCAGTGCAGTAAATTTATTACTGTAAGTAGTAGATACAAACCAACATAGACCATCAATATTTATAGATTCTAATTTCACTGAAGCATTCTGTATGCATTGCACCTGCATCGTTTCAATCAATCTCAGCACCAGATGAAATAGATGGAAGATGCCCATCATTTGAATATATAGAGATTGAAAATATCCATAATGAAGGTGAAGTAGAAAATTTACTGAAGAGTCTTTCGATTGAAATGAAAGTTCTTCCAGTGATATGACAGTAATTGTACCAGGAGGTACACCTCAACCCCGTACATTTAAATAAAACGCCTTGAAAAACGCTATCTATCATATAAAAATTGAAACATCTAGTATAAGAAGTTGGAACGTTGATCAAAAGATGTCACTACTAAAGGATGGAGTAATACGTTATTTTAAAGTTTCCTAAACTGCCTGGATTTCTTTGTTTTGTTTTGGTGTATCACAAGAAGTTTGCACTTTTCTCCATAGAGGCCTCTATTAAAGAACTGATGCCATGCACTGTGATAAAAAGTGGAATAACTAGAGATTTAAAGAAGTTTTGTGTTTATAGGTTTTCTGAATGAAATGACTTTTCTTATTTTTGGTATTTCAACGTTTGCAACACTTCTTATTCATCCTGCCAACATGGGATTCTAAGCAATCATAAATTTTCTGTATTTATTTTTCAGCCAATCATAGGCTTCTTGTAACTTTTTGTTTATCTAATAAAAATGAGAGGGTGTGTCCGGATTTAGTCCAGAGCCTTCTTGAAGCTTCCTCTCAGGTATAAAAGCTGACATCCTTTCAAGTTAACTTGTCTTATTGATCGCCAAATTACTGAGTGTGTGTGTTAAGAGAGGAGACGGGGGTCCTCATTCTTCGGCAGGCAGAACATCAGCCAAGGTAATGGCCACCAGTTTTCTATCTCTGTAGTTATCTCTGCAAGCTGAACTCGAGGGGAAGGTTCCAATCTTTAACTATGTAACTGTCAATTCCTAAAATGTAAACTTTCTTCTTTCTCATGTAAAATTTCATGTAAGTCCTAAAGACTTAAACTGTAAATCGGGGATAGAGAGTGTATTACCCTCTCAAATTCCCCTTCAATTAATCTTGAGGTGACTACGATTTTGTAACTGTTTTTCTCCTGTTAATCATAAATTAACTTGTCCTTCTAGTCACCTCAGTAGTGTGGGATTAGCCTCTGCATCATCAGGCTGCTAGCCCAAGTAGGGTTTTAGCCCAAGTGTACGCCTCCATACATTTTTGAGTTCGGGCCAGTAATTTCTTTTACGAAGGCCCAGAAGAATGGGTACTAGGTACTCCTGTGTAAACTAAAATTCATATGGTATTGTAAATTGCAGGTTGTGCCTAGAGAGTCCTAAAGGTGTAATTGTATTGAGCAGACACGCTCTTTTCCGTCTTGTAATAGTTAATGGTTGCCTTAAATAGGCCGAAAGAGTTCAGGACCGTTGTCTCCTTGGTAGAATTTGTAGAGCATGTAAGCTCTTTTGTGGTTATGTAATAGATATTTGTGTACTATTGAGTGGTGCCTTTGGAAGGCCGTAAATTGTAACCGTTGGGGCAAAATGCTCTTGAAAATTTGTGTTTTGGGAGATATCTCTCCTTATCTATATAACTAAACGCAACATTTGTGATGTTGGGACCTTGTAAATTAGGAGCTTGAAGCTCAAAATCGTAAATTACCAATTCTTGGTTTCTCTATTTTTGTAGCAACTACCTATGTACCTGAAAGCTTGTTATTTGTTGAAATTTAAGATCTGAAAAGAAATATAACCTTTATTTTAAAATTAAAAATTCATCTTTGACTATCGTAGATAGACCCATTTCAGCCCACACCATCTTTCACGTCTGCGTTCCACAGATAACCCCGGAAGAGTAATAACCTGGTTATTATAGGTTGTCAAAAGCATGCAAATGTACACAATTATTTATCTTCAGTGGCATAGTATAGCGATACCGACATCCCACTTTAGGCTTTCACCAAGGTCAGTGGAGGTACAAGCATAGCAGGATTAATATTCCTGGTAAACTAACAAATGACCCTATATTTTAACCCATTTTGGTACAATACAGACATCAGACCAATCATTTCAGTTTCTTGAACATATTGTTCCGCATTCTTAAAATTCATTGCATGCATGGAACATAAAGAGTAAGTCACTGATGTAATTCACGCACCATTTTGTAATGAGTTTAAAAACATGCCTAACCCATCAGTAATTTTCTATCCCACGAAGGCTTCTAACTTCTACCGAATTTTGTTATGCCAACTTTTCTAGTCTGCACCCCAACCAGCAGACCAAATCATAAGAAGTTATCACATCAAAAGGAAGGCAGATAAACACACGATATGAAAGAGAGATAAAAAAATAAATTAAGATGGAAACTCTAATGGAATTAAGTAGATTGATATCATAGAGTAGAGTTTTCCAATAATTCTAATATTAATAAGTTAACAATGATATTTTCTTACCGTGTAGGTTATGGGTCCCCTCCTCGAGACGGTTTCCGCTACAGCCTCCTTGAAGGGTGTAGGTGTCTTGGGCGAGTTAGGGCTCGTCATCCAGAATTTTACTGGCGTGCACACATTCTCAATACTGGATAATGGCATGTGCCCTTTGGGTGGAGGTGACAGAACATCACGAGTGTCAAAGATCTAACACAAAAATAAAATAAAAATAAAATGAAAATTATAATAATGTGGAATGAGAATGGCTAGATGTAATGACTGCATGAAGAGTTGCCATACTGTCAAAACTACAAGTAAAAAGTAAACCTGCTGAGGTTGACTACTTAGCCTCTTCAACCAAAATCTAAATTAATTACTTTTCTTATGACAGCACAAGTCATGAAATCACTAAGAAGGGAGTAGGTGGAGAGGTACAATTTTAAATCACAGCAAGAAATACTTTATTCACCAGGTTCAAATGCATGAACTCCTTCAAGGAAGGACGTGAAAATTGCAAAAGTGACGAAAGACCAGCATCTACTCAGAATGTATATTTGATCCAAAGTCTGTTCTTACTGTGCATAACACTAAATGAAGAGTTGTTGACATCTTCACTTCTGTTACATCCTGGCCAGAAGTTAGCACAATCAACTCATCAATTTGTCTCTTTAATTCCTGTATTTAAAACAACACATCAGTCAAAAATACCTCGAACATTCCTCATCAACGCAGACAAGATGATCAAAGGAGTGCTGAAAGGAATTTTACAGCTGCCCATAGATACGTTTAACTCAATGGTGTACAAAGGACTTGGTTTGTTCAGAGCCAAATGGGAAGCTGTTCTTCACCAACTCGATGGATTGAGGACTCTAAAATAATCACTGACTACTGCAATTTGGATAAGGGAAGTAACTGCTTCAATTGAAATTTGTAAGATTGGAGAAACAAAAAAAAAAAATTAAATACCAAGGACAATTGTATAGATGCTCGTAAATTTGGACTGAATTTCCTGACATGGAATACCAAGTGTGGTGTAAATAACCTCATAATGGTAAAAAGTGTTCTTTAAAAAGGAATACACTTCTGCTAATGATTGGATCCGGCACCACAATAGATTCTCTTGCTCCGAATGGAAGGACGCTCTCAAAATGACGTGCAACGTTGCTGCAGTCTGAGCTGTGCCAGGTAGAAGCCTGGACCGTTCTGCATGTCCTTGGCTTTTGCCAGCATGGTGGAACTCTTCGCAATGCCCGTCACGTGCTAGCCCAAAGACGAGCACAATTCGGCTCCAGCTCAGGCAAGTAAAGGAGCAAAGCAAAGCCTAGCCTAGCAGCTGCTTGTATGGCTCTCAGTTACAACGAGAGAAGGGGTGCATATCTAAACATATTTAAACTTTTAACAGTTTTATTGTGCCTAATGTCTCTTTCTATTCAGTGCATTAGATTGTAGCGAGGAACAAAAACACTCTATGCTAAGTACATACCTTCAATTATTTCTCCGTGTGTTACTTAAATATTTCTCAGACTACTACCTGTACTCTTAGAAATACTGCAGGCCAACATAAAAGCTTGTTTAGGAATACAGCACAAACAATCAAAGACAATGAACTGTACAACTGTATTGCTGTGGCTTTGCTTTGCACCTTGACTCCGCATATTGCCATGTAGTCTTTACAGCACAATCTCTCGGTTCTTCGTGTGCTCATACCGCTACCTCAAGGAGCGGTGCTCCCTCATTGCCCACCTACGTGCTAACCGAACCGCTATACAAGGGAGCAGAAAGCAAATCCATATCACAGTCTTTAAAGCTGACTCAGTTTGGACCAGCCACAGAAGGTCGACAATGAGAAGGCAGTTATACCTAAAGTGCTCTACTATAAAAATAAATAATAATAATGTTATTTGCTTTACGTCTCACTAAGTACTCTTTTTTAATGGATTTTGGAGATGCTGAGGTGCCGGAATTTAGTCCTCCAGAAGTTTTTTACGTGCCAGTAAATCTACAGACACGAGGCTGACGTATTTGAGCACCTTAAAATACCACCGGACTGAGTCAGGATCGAACCTGCCAAGCTGGGGTCAGAAGGCCAGCACCTCAAGAGTCTGAGCCACTCAGAATAATAATAATGTTATTTGTTTTACGTCCCACTAACTACTTTTTAAGGTCTTCGGAGACGCCGAGCCACTCAGCCCGGCATATAAAAATAAATACAACACTGAACATACTGAGGCGATTGGATTGATGGGGGAGTGCTCGTGGAATGTTCGTAAAGACCTGCATCCCAAATACCACCACCAATGAAACGACAAATTACTTACATGCTATGTAAGAAAAATGTATTGTTCTTAATCTCAACTATTCTATTCTATCTTTTATCAGCAATTTTGTAACCATATTATTATTGTCTTTGTTATCCTTTGTCCTTGTGGCAGCCTTGAACACTTTCAGGAAGCTAATAAAATAAAATAATCACGTTTCACACAGCAGCACAGAAGACTGAACTGATGTTTTGTATCTTTCACATTTTGGCCAAGTTTGAGAAGCAAAGAAATAAAGGGAATTCTTTGTGCAGAGTTCTTACAGATGCAGGATTTTCAAAAGGAGCACACTCATGCATTTGTTATACAACAGTAATACATTACAATGTTGGCTGTTGCAAAGATACCGCTTGTGGAATAAGTTGTCCCTAGCAACTGAGTTCAGTGTATCAGAGCCTGCACAATACGAACATGAGCAACAACATGGCACTTCATCTTCGCAAGACAGATTTATTAATCTAGGAGTTAAACCAACTCTTGTTACTCTGAACTTTCAGAGAAATAGACTCACTTCAACCATTCAAAACTCAAAAGTGCCTACAGGAGACCTGGTCAAATAGTTGTGGTGTGTTTCTATCAGCATCTTGGCTGTTTTCATGAGTCAATGGTACGATTTCAGCTTATGTCTCCAATGATCTCCGATGATGGGAAGAGCTGGGTTTGACAGTATCTTATCAAAATGTCGTATAAGACCATTTGAGCAGTGTACAGTTGCTGGGGCAGCCTGTAGGTTTGATGGTGCCCTAAAGGACTGCATGGTGGTATTGAGCTGGATGTCACAACTGTTAAGCCATATCAGAGAGCAGTACTTAACTCTGAGTAGACAAGATCAATAACAGAACGTCTCAGCTTGTCTGGTAGGCCACCTCAAAGTGCAATACAGTTAAAGCAGAATATTATTGTGTTCTCAGCTTAGATCCTGGATTTTCAATGGTTTTTTTGTACGACAGTGTGCGACCAAGTGTCACTCCAAGATACTTTGTATACGGATTATGATTAAGGAGCATGTCATCAATGTTTTGCACTCCTATGTCGAGTGGGACTCAACATTAAAATGTTCGACTTGCAATCCAATTTAGAGTCCCACTCAACATGGCAACAGCTTGTACTTGCAGCATTTGTATGACGGCACGTATTGCAGAGCTATCTAACTGTCTCCGAGACAATCGTTATGACTTTGTAACCTCTGTTATTCTAAAATGTTTATCAAAGTTTACTGATGTTAAAGATTGGCTTCTGCTTCATCTTCGCTCACGGCACAGTTAATGAACACTGATAGTGACGTTGATGAAGCAACAACTGACTTAGTGAACAGAGTGATAATGAAAATGAAATTGGAGCGGGTGATGCTCCGTCAAACCCATGGCGCGAGTGGACAGCTGGCAATCCTGATTTACCTGCATTCTTATTCAACTAAACAATTTGTGGATATGCAACATCATGTAGGAACAATCCTTCAATACTGCAACTGTAAATATATTTCACGTAACATAATTCTATTTATGTTAGACTGTTTTTCAGTGTTCACTTCCTACAGCTGTTTATAGTACAGAAATAAATTAGGAGTGGAGCAGTAAACATACATTAAGAATAATGGAGTTCAAAAGGTTAAGATACAATTAGAGTTTTCTATTTGACAGATTTTTGGTGAAGTGGAGAGAAGGAAGACATTTTGGTGCAATTAGTACAAGAACTTGGTCCATCTGTATGAATATGCGAAACAGAGGACTTTGCCGAGGTAGACAGTAATGTCGTGTGCCTCAGTGAGTAAAGAAAAAACTGTAGCCGATATCCTAAGCCACCACATGATTGACAACAATGTAAACTAACACTAAGAATAATTTGTTGTGCTGTCACATAATAAAGCTCTCAGTGTAGTGACAACTTTGCAAAAATTTCTCATTTTCAAGGAAGAGTTTAATATGAATGACAATAACGAGGCGTTCAAACAAAACCATCAAATACAAAATGCACGCACGCACGCACGCGTGAAAACACACACACACTCTCTCTCTCTCTCTTCTTACCGTAAGTAGTACAGTATATTATAGTGTGCATTACTGTAAGTCAGTCTGTTAGGTCATCAGCCCAGAGGCTGGTTGGACTCTCAAATAGCACCACCAAATGTTATGCAGTTATGGGAAACCGCAACAACCGATGGTGGCTCCAAAATGAGGAGCGAGGTAATTTGTCATTGCTTTCCTCAGAAAGCAACTGGTTAAAAACTAAACAACACCGCCTTAACTTATACTGTACTACGTTTTCACGACCACAATTTTAAGAAATAGCATTTAATCAGCTTTTATTTGTTTTGTGGTTATGGGGTCTTGGTGATAACACGAGTGAACTTGTTCCGAGGCTGGCAGAGAATCGATTGTTCTCACTATTTGGGTAAATCAAACACAGCTTTGTACACTAATGTTCCATACTGACAACCTATCAAGCAAGAATCTGTAATGACTGTTATGCTCACCGTACTAAAGGAGAACAGTCTAGCCTCTACTTCTGGATTTCCTCATTGTATCGACTACATAATCATATAGCACTATCATGAATCAGAACTAGATCATTTTACACATAAAGCAGCAAGATATTTTTACAAGATGGTTTTGATGTGTTTGTGAGTTATATATGTATTTAAAAATACCTTTGTATCCAGATTATTTTAACTTGTATTCTTTATTATTTTTAATGTTAGCTGATGATGATCCCTTATAGATTGAAACATGCACTAATATCAAATAACTATATGGAGTTAATAGCATTTAATGCGGTCAATTGTAACCCTTATTATTTTTAAGATTAGTCTGATGTATTTGTAAAAAATTAATAATCTTTCATCAAAATTTTCACTGTGTATTATTCTGTGTCATTTGGCAAACCTGGAATGTCCAGGGTCAGATTAAATATTTTTCTTTTTTAAAATGTAACTGAATAGTTGACAAGATTATTGAGTAAGTCTGTATATTTTAAGGAAGTTTCTTTCTTAGAATTTTATTTTTGGTCTTAAAATTGTGAGTCAATATGGAACAAGGTGCGGTCACTGCAGTACCAGCAGAACCTGTAACGTAGATCTTTCTATTACCACTGACAGTCATCAAGTCATATTGAATATTCGTTACATGGTTAAAATACTTAAACACTTAGCGCCATCTTCCCATCCTCTTATCCTTTGTCATCCAACTATTGCTCACACCCAGGGAAGCACTGGCCTCTCCTATTTTCCCTTCCCCTTATCTTGTATAGCACCTACTTCTCAACAAGGTGACCATCATTCCTATTCTGTCCTGCAGTCGCACATGTTTCTTTTGTGTGCTTACGTTGTAAGTCACTCCTCTGCGTCTGTTTCCTACATATTTACATTATCTGACGACACCCATCTGCCTAGATACTGCAGCCAACTCTATCTAACTGAAGAAGGCACGATATCATGTGTGACCATCACCCGTGAATTTCGCAATGCCACTAATTGTGCAGCGGCGCCACAACTCTGCAAGAGGAAATACGATGAGTGGTTCAAGACTCAAGCACCCGCTCACATCACTGGTGAACGTGAAGCGTAAAGAGAGCAACCAATGCTCTGTGGACAACTGGAGATGCATGATTTGGAGAGAAGAATAATGCTATATCACATGGCAATCAGGTGGATGTGGTGAATGCCATACGAACAATACACGCCAGCCTCAACAGTGACTATAATGAAATCTGACGGAGATAGGGCGACTGTGTGGAGCAGTTTTGTAAGGAAGGGACTTGGCCCTCTCATAATAACACAAAAAACGTTTAAAGGGGCAAAGAATATACAGACATGTTGTGTGTTATCCATGGCAGAAGACCAGTTCGGAGTTGATGACTGTTTCAGAAAGATAAAGTAGAGTTGTTTGTGAGTGGCTTGCAGATAAAAATGTTGTGGCAAGCTCAGAGCCCTGACCTCAATCCTACCGAACATCCATGGGATGAACTAGAACTTTGCTCCAGACCCCAAAGACCCACGTCATTAACCCCTCAGAGATGCAGAGCATTTAGGTGTCACATTAGTCAGCAAATGGAGGTGGTGCAGGTGCTATGAAAATGCAGCAATCTCTTTAGAAATTCACTGTTAGTAAAATATCTCGCATGTATTTTCAAATGTTTACATAGCAGACACTTAAAACAACAATGTTACTTTATTCCTTACATGAATGGAGAAGAAAGCGTTTGTATTTTAGAGGGAATGGCAGTGGTGGTCTTGTTTTTGCAAGGGTTGTTTCAGGATGCAATGACAACTAATGTTACTGTTGTCTCGGAAACTTTGGGCAGAAAAATAGGAGACCGTAGCATCAAGATTAATTCAGCTCAAATCCCAGGTTATTGGGATGATTCGTTCATGAGAGAGAGGCCATGTAATTTGAGGTGTTTTCATCATCTGTCTCTTGGTCTCGTGCACATCATGCACAACCTTCCTTCCGCTACGTGTTAGATCTCACTTCGCGTAGTGAAGATAAACATCATCACATCTTAGTAGTTCAGTCTGGAGTGATGCAATTATTATCTGATTTATTCAAAACTTCAATTACTTCACTTTAATTCAAACTGTGCCCTACAGCACTTCTGTTCTGTGCAATGTTGGATCTTAAAAGCTATCCACACTCTAGTGGCGATAGCAGGGACTAAGTGAAATTCAAAAAAACACAAACAAATACCACGTGATCATGTCAATATGCATATTATGATTTATGCCATACATTTACGAAGGCGGATCAGGAATTCGAATATACCGCTGCTGTTAATAATAATTCTGAGGCGGGGCTTTGCCAGGATGTTGGTGGGGGTGTCTAGAGAAGGGGTTTGCGTGCGCGAACAACAGTGGAGAGCTGGGCTACTTCAGTATGCCATGTGTGAGCAAGAGATGCACACGTCTCTTGTGCAACGCATCATTACCAAATTTCTCGCAAAAGAAGGCACCAAAAATTCCGAAATTTTAAGACGGCTCCGCGTACAGTTTGGGGAAGAAAGACTTTTGCAGACTTGAGTGTATGAATGGGCTGAACACTTTGTGGCAGGAGGAGCTGTGGAAAATGAACCTCATGAAAGGAGACCACAGACAAGCATCACTGCAGACAACGTTGTTGCTATTCGTGACATTACTGGTGAAGATCGGTAAATAAAAATTTTGCAAATTGTTTTAGCCGTAGGAATAAGTTACGGAAGTGTTCAAACCATCATCCGAGATGAACTCCATTTCAGAAAATTGTCTGCCTCGTCTCCTCAACCAGGAACAAAAAAATTTACGTCAGTAAGTTTGTCAGAGACTCTTGTTCACAACTTTTCACCTTACAACTTTTATTATAATTTGGGTCCACCTTATTCAATACATAAAAAATTAACATGTTAATTTTTATGTTAATTTTAAGGACACTTCCTCTCAAGCACTGATACTTTGTCAATATATGAATTTTTCATCTAAACAGTGTCATGTGGCTGAAGATGAAACATGTACCACTTTTAACCAATAAGTTGCCTTAAGCAATGATGAATCAACAAGGTGGAAAAATAAAAAATACTTAGTTGTGAATCTGTTAAAGTACGATACGCACCATGAAGCTGATTTTTAGAGACTCTTCTGTCACTACGAGGAGAAAGGCAGGTTTTCTTGCATCGTATTGTAACGTGATGAAACTTGGGTACATCATTACACTCCAGAGTCAAAGTGGCGACGGAGACGAAGCAGGTCCAATCAAGGCCAAAACCCACCCATCTGCTGAAAGGTGCTTGCAAACAGTTTTCTGGAACACGGGTGATTTGTTGGTGGATTTCCTTCATGAACAAAGGACAATTAACGCAACCTATTACCGTCGCCTTTTGGATTTAGCAAAAGCTGCGTATCGCAACAAGAGACACCGGCAACCAATCTGAAACGTTATTCTCCTCCATGACAAAGGAAGGCTGTATACTGCCGATTTAATGTGGGAAAAACGGGAGGAAATTCACTGGACACCTCTGGAACACCCTCCGTACAGTCCAGATATATAGACCTATGCCCTATGACTATCATTTGTCTGGACCACTCAAACGACCTAGGAGGGCAAGTGTCGTGCACAACTGGTTCCCCACGTCCCTATTCTTTCTATCAGGATGGAGAAAATATGTATCGAAGGCAGGACACTATGTAGAAAAGTTATCTCTATATGTGTATTTTTTTGGTTGATGCAATATTTTTTTAAAAATTCACGTTTATACTTGATCTGCCCTTGCACATAAAGAAACTATGAGGAGGGATCAAATATAAACAGGATTTTATTGTTTATTTAAATTCATTTATTGAAAAACACAAGGCAATTACAATTTATTTTTCCACATAGTTTCCTGCCTTAGAAATGCATTTGTCCCAGCGTATGGGCAGCTTTTTGATGCCCTCAAAGGGTCATGTCACAGCCAGTTGCACACGAAGTCTTCCACACTGTCGTCATCTTCAAATCGTTGCCCTCCTAGAGCTTCTTTAAGCGGTCCAAACAAATGGAAATTGCAGGGCGACAAGTCCGGGCTATACGGAGGATGATCAAGCCTCTGACAGACCTCCAAACCTCTCAACTTCAGATTTTCGGTCAAAAGGCGAGGGACCCATCTAGAACACACTTTACGGAACTGTAGGTTGTTTGTGATGATTGCTTGACAGCTCCCATAACTGATTCCTACTTGTTCTGCAATTTCTGATACTCTCTCGTCGTCAATAATGTTTTTAACGGCACGAAAGTTTTTGTTTGTAACGCTGGTCCGAGGACGGCGATCGTGTTGCTGATTTACCACACGTTCTCATCCTTCCTTGAACTTTTTATGCCGCCAGGCAAACACACACGTCCTTGACAATGTGTGAACACCGAACTGTGCAGCTAATCTCTGTTAAATTTCTGCCGCTGTAACTCCTTCACAGGGAGGGGTGCACCTGTTGCTCCGATATCGTGAGTGAAATATCTAACAGCACGCTCTCCCCACTCGTAACAGTCCCGCCTAAGCATAGCAGAAGCACGGCTCCAGTCCTACCAACTGTTGATGTTCAGAAACAAAAATCCTGTTTATATTTGATCGACCTTTGTACATCTGCTAGCAAGCAGTAAAAAAATATATACGACTGTTTCAAACTCTCTTTAAAAAAAAGAGACTGATTTAAGCTCTGATTCATGGATATAAAGGAGTAACAGTTCTTCGGCTTTTAGGTACACCATAACCATCAAATTGTACGAGCTAGAACAAAATTAATTTAGGCCTACAGAGGTCAGCAGTCTATACGTGTGTGGAGGTTGGCTTGCTACTGCACTGGTCTCCCATCCCCCAGGCGTTCCAACATTTAGATTAGAGTTTCAAGCAAGTGTCCGGATACTTTTGATGAGATAGTACCTTTCTTACCTGAACATTAACAACGAAATCTCTATGTCATACAAACTGTTTATACATTACTTCAAAATAGCCGAAGGTACTGTAGAGGAGAGTCTCAAAATATCAACAATCTTCAATTTACAACAAACCTGTTTCAGTGAGGATGTGTCTTCTAACAATAAGCAGATAAAACTAAATCTGAAATAAAATATACATGTATTTTATTTATAATGAAACAAAATTACAAATGTCTTGTGATGGTTTTCGTAAAAACGAGTACAATTCCATTATATGACATTCTACTGAAAAAACAACAATGTAAATACACTATATATAAAGTGAGGTCTACATAAAACAGAGCTATAAATATACAGGGTTAGAGAACTACTACACTTTATAACAAACTAAGTGGAAATGTTTCTTGCTAACTCCAAGCAACTGATTCGGATGTATTCCAGTTCATACCAAACACAGCAAAAGAAACATAGCTTTAGATTAAAATTTTCAATTCTTTTTAAGGCTGCAGATACTTTCCGGATGGTTTGCAAACATTCCTTTTATAATTTTACAGGGGTACTGAGGATATGGCCTTCCGTCATCTTGAACATTTAAATGAAACAACTCTGGCTTCTTCAGGGGACGGTCTGGAATTCATAACAGATATTTTGCTCCTTTTGCTGAAAACATATGGCCATAGAAACTTCAAGGCAACAGGCCGGCACAGAAAATAACAATTTTACTACAATTTACGAACTTCATTGTATAGATCCGTATTGACTGATTGGGTGGACCAAAACCTAACATTGTTTCTTAGTGCAGAAAATAACATCTTGGATTTTTCTCAAATTTTCAATTTGACAAATTGAATCTCTTTTCTCTTGCGATTTAACTTTAACTTTACAAAACTTTTATGCTGTATGTGCCATAGTTATATTAGAAAAACTGTGTATCAAATTTTGATTGCAGGCTTTTGCCCTAAGTTTTGGTACTAACATTTTCTTCCTTTTAAATATATCTCTGAATATAAATTATAACAATACACAGTTTTTAAAACATACAATACCTCCTTAATTCACAATTTCCAGTAAAAATGCAGTGGAAAAAATGGTATTCGAAATTTTCAAAATAACTCTTCTTTTTCATGGTCTAATTATATATCAAATTGATTTTCAGAATACCTTGTGTTTTTAATTATATAATGAAACTTCATACACTGGGCAAAAATATCTGTATCTCCAGACTGTCCACTTAGATGATGTATGATTTCCTAGAAATCTGTTAAAATCAGAATTGTACCATTATTAGAACATTTAAGTGAAAGGAAAGGCAACAAATCTGAAGTAAACTTACCACTTTGTTGGCTTTCTTTTCCATTTATTTTATGTCGCATGGACACAGACAGGTCTTATGGCGACGATGGGATACGTAAGAGCTAAGAGTGGGAAGGAAGCAGCCGTGGCCTTAATTAAGGTAGTACAGTGCAGCATTTGCAGTTAGCTCATGGCTTCAATGACAACCAACAGCTGTCTATCACCATAGTATTACTGTATCGTTACTGCACTACCATGTACTTGTTTTTATATAAACTCATCAGAATAGCGCACTTCAGTTGTCTTTGATAATACATTCACGTAACTGTGTTGTTCTGATGAAGCAAACAGCTGACATATTTGGAGACTGCGGCACAGGGTTTAATGCAAAAATGTAAGTCAGAAAGAACCAGGTATGGATGAAGGGGAACTCAGTAAATAAAAAATCTACTGACACATGGGGACATTTAAAAAGAGTGAAATTTAAAACTTGGTGTCATTGTAGAGGCGTAATTCTCGATGAAGATGGTCCCTTTGGTAAGAGACGACAGGAAACAAGAACAGGAATCAGCAGTTCTGAATGGAGAGATGCAATCGCACTACAAAATAATGTCACTCCCGCACGGGCCATCCAGCGTCGAAAACAAGACAGAACCCGCTACAGAAACCCTTAGCACACATCCTTGGATCTTCTTCACATGGCAAACTCTTGCATAATGCTTGCCATCAATGAATTAGAAGCAAGATTGCAGCTTCTCTTTCAGAAAAGAATGATGAAGATTTTACGAAGTTTACTGCATTGCTGACAATGGAAGACAAGAAGACTGGATATATATTTTTTTAACATTTGAAATGAGCCTCAATGGCGTGTCTACAAGATCTTCGCTTGTCGGCTTTGAGGTTCGCCCAGTATATTTTGAGCACTTTATTTAGCTCCTTCTGGTAAAAGCTCTCTCCACCTTCTGACTCAACCATAAAGCCATGATTTTTCACAATCCTCCTGAAACCATCCAGGTCATTGATTTTGTCCTCCACGTCGACTCTCTCACGCAGATCTTTTCCGTACTCTTAGAACCATCTTAACTTGGATGCCTTGGAATTTAGAAAATTATAGATTTTCTTCGTATGGAAGATGTTCCCATAGAGCAGTAGTCTTCTCTTCCTAATTGCTATTGTTACTGGTTCTGTCTTGCTGTAAAGTTTTCTGTTGGACTTAAATCGAACCAGCCCGTCAACCCATCTGTTGCCCATGATCTTTCATTCAAAGCTTGTCCGATATTCAAAATAATCACTGTGCTCAATTTGTAATGTTTGTGGTTTTAAGGCTATTTGTATAAAATAGTGTGGTACCGTTGAGATAAAGTAGGCCCTACCATGATCTAAGAAGATGTTATCATAACACATATTAGCCCTTTGGTACCATTACTGAAAGTGAAAACAAAATGTCATTATCTTTAACAGTTCAAGAGTTATTTGAGGTGGACAACTTTGCTAAATAACCCTGTATATGGGAGGAATCTTAGTATTAAGTTCATTAATTTTAAGTCATTTTATTTTCAAACCTACATTAAGTAGTGTAAATAATTGGTATTCTGGAGACACGACACAGGTAATCATATTCTGCTTGTTAATTTATTGTGCATCATGTTTACAACCTTTTTCTTATGCATTATTCAAATTTCAAATTATAAATGTGAATGTTACTTTTCCCACACTAATGTCCCGAATCTTCCAAAAAATACTGCCCGACATTGTCATCATATCAACTAGAAGTATTTCCATAGTGGCCGTCCGCGACCAAAGAGTAACAGGGACAATAATATATGCTCGTGATACCTACGACTGAATCACAGATAAAAGTCTCAGATATTTTTGTGTCACAGATACGCTGATCACAGATATACTGAAATATCAGTTAAGCTCATCTCTAGTCTTATGGCAAACCTGTTGAGGGCTGGTTTCGTAAATGAAGGATTATATATATTGCTTAGTTTTTCTAATCCTTCAAACTTGATGTTGCTTGTACACATTGTTACATACAACTGTAGATAAATTATTTTCTCGTCTACTTATCAGAGGGTGAATTCCGTCAGTTGCTTGGAGTAAGGTAAGAGAGCATTTCACCCTCAAGACTATTACATGTTACACCTCTACCCATACCAAACTAAACAAAAACACACAACAGGTACAGGTACTTAAACACTACCAGCTGAGGTAAAGAGGCAACTGGTTTGCCGTGAAATGTCCGGCATTATATACCAACAAACCGTTGCATAAAGCTACACAGTTTGTTATTGCAAGAAACCAATAAAATCTCATTTTATGTCCATACTTGCAAAACTTTATAGGAATAATGCACTGTATTCAAGAGAGAGAAAAAAAGTTTACTACATTAATACACAGAAAATGATGGCATATTGCAGAAAAAAATTGGCTTTTCAAACATGAGGTAAATGAGGAAATCTGTCAGATATGATAACAACTGATCTGTGAATTCAGCTTACAAAATTGTGTTGAGTACATGTAGTACATCATGAGTACTACAAAACAAGAATGGCGAACGAGACTATGGTGGGTACGGTTGCCACCTATATCCAATACCGCAATGTGAAAATAACGCCTCATTATCTGCTGTCCTTTATTTTTCAATAACAAAATTTAAGAAGAGATTCAGAAAGGAGAAAAAAATAGAGGGAAGTTTCATGTAATTTTTTGATGAAGCTCTAAAATATCTCCTGCAGTCTTATGATTTCTCTGCAGCCAATGTTGCAGCAAAGTTACAAGTATTGAGTTTGGAGAAGAAATTAATTTTTCTTGTCTGGAAGGTGCAGTCGAATGTCTTCAGTTAACCGGGGAGTTCTATGAAGAGTTGTGCATATTTTTGGACATTTGAACACTCTGGAAAGTGGTGAAGATGTTGGTTAAAGTGTTTGCAAAGCATAATGAAGTGCACAAACTGTTTTGTGCTTAAGTGTTCCTGCTGAACGTATGGCACACAAGTGGACTGAAACTGATCCTCGAACTTCTGATTCCAACAAAATACAAACATTTCATATTAAGAATTCCATCCCACGATGAAATCTAATGCTGATGTTAGGCTACACCTGTGTCTATTATTTCCACAGAATGTCCTGTATGTTCAGTGATGTGTTCCTTCGCCGCAAACCCTACCGGTGAAAACTAACCCAACAAAAAAGAAAAGAAAAGAATGAACTAGGCCACAGGAGCCCAATTGGTAGAGCATGGGTTATGGGTTCAGCTACCACCAGAGTCCAGTTGGCTATTTTTGATCTGTATTCAATATCTCTTCAGCATTACTTAGGCCTAATAACTGAAAGTCTATTTCAAGTACAATGTCGTTGTGAAAAACTAAAATATCCCTTAAAGTGTTGTTAAATTCAACAACTGCTTTCATGATAATTTTCAAGTATTACCTTTTTACTCACAAAGAGGATTGAGGCAAGGAGACAGTTCATCACACTGGAAAAGGTTATCAGAGAAGCATTCTGGGAGAATTTTGATGGCATCCAGATTGGAGGGGAGGCCATTATGCACCTAGTCTACGCTTGTTTGCCTTTTAGTGCTGGGGGAGTCTGAGGACATGTTTGGCCCGCCTGGTGCAGGTATTTATATTTGTCGCCCATGGGCGACCTGGATGCGTGGGTACATATATACCCCATGTCGTTCCATCTTAAGCGATGGGTATGAGATGATAATGAGATAGGGAGGGGGTGAAACCTTGTGACAACACATGGCCTACTCCTGTCCAATAACACTAATGGGTCTGTTCAAGGGGCTTAACACTTCTAACCATACTCCATATGAACACTGCGGAGAGGTTTGCAATTGTATCCAGGTCTCTGGCATACAGTCTAGTGATTAGAAAGTGTACACCCACAGTATCCCCTGCCTGCCATAAAATGTGACCAAAAGGGGCTCCAGGACCTCTTAACTCGAGAGTGTGTGAGTTAGCAACCATGGAGGCCTTAGCTGAGTTCTAGCATTGCTTCCACTTACTTGTGCCAGGCCCCTCACTTTCATCTACAATATCCGACCTCCCTTCATCAACTCTTGTTCTTTTCTGACCCAGACGCTATTAGAGAACTCGAGGCCTAGGGAGTCTTTCATTTTCACGTCCTTTGAGGCCGTTGTCTTTATTTGGCTGACACCTTCATTTTTGAAGTGTCGAACCCTTCCACTTTTCCCCTCTAACTAGAGTTAATAGAGGATAGTTGTCCAGTTGTAGTTTCTCTTAAAATAATCACCACCAACACCTATCCTGCCGACTAACATTCGAAGGGTGAAAATCTTTTACAATGATGGGATTCGAACTAACTAAACCATGGTGTCAGAGCAAAAAGATGACTTAATGATCATGGACACAAGGTGGGCTAACAAGAAAATGAAGAAATGACAGTTGATAATTAATACATTGCAATTCATAAAAATCCAATCTTCTTGTCGGCATCTCTACTTTTACATAATATATAATATTTATTATGTAATTCTGAGGGAATGATAAATGATTCATTACCACAGGTTCAACTGAAACAGCTCAAGAACATGGGACTAAGTCCCAAACTTGAGCAAATAGGAACATGAAAACAAATATGCTAAAAGGTCAGAATGGGGGAAGAGAGAGCAGTCAAGTGTGATCTCCACATCTTCACACACTGCTGTTTCCACAGAGATTGGCTCTACCGTCGTCTTCTCAGCTCTTCTCCACCCCCAAAGAGCGGATATCTGCCCCAACCCACCCCAGCTTCACCAAGACGACTGGTTTCACAGAGTGAGTTAGCCTTGCGATTAGGGCCGTGCAGCTGTGAGCTTGCATCCAGGAGATAGTGGGTTCGAATCCCACTGTCGGCAGCCCTGAAGATGGTTTTCTGTGGTTTCCCATTTTCCAACCAGGCAAATGCTGGGGCTGTATCTTAAGGCCACAGTTGCTTCCTTCCCTATCTGCCATAAAACCTGTGTTGGTGTGATGTAAAGCAACTTGTAATGTTTTTTTTTTTTAAAGACTGGTTTCAACACTCATTGATTAGTGATGATATGTTTCATCAGCCAAGTTCAGTTAGGTACAGGATCATCAAATGTCAAGAGACTTTAAGGCTCAGGCAGTAAATCGCAAATGGATTTTACAGGCACAACGGTGATATTAAAGGTAGAAAAAGAACTATGTTTCCACACCACAATGTTATGCCTCAATGCTCCACTATTGGCCAACAGAGAACAAACGGGTGATTAGCATCAGGCAAAAATGCTAACTCTTGTAGAAGAAGAATCCACCTATTCAGAAATTCAAATTGCAGGGATAAATACTCGCTCCATATAGGGAATGCATAGAAAGCATTAAAAGGAGGGGTGAGGAGGCTCAAGATGGCTTTCAGACTCTCTGGAAGCTAAAAATCCAAGTCCATCTCCACTGAAGCTCAATTAAAGCGTAATTGCACGGTGGTCAGAACAGAGTTTAGGTAGTGGTAATCCCGACATGAGCAGTTACGGGAGGTACACAAAGAATTGGGAGAAAGGGAGAGATTCAGACTGAGTAAAAGTGGCCTATAGATGAATGAGTGAATAGCAATTGTATGCCCTCTGCCATCTAGGCTGCCCAGGTGAACAGAGAAGCTTGAACTCCAGAGGTGCCAACTATTACGGATTTCACATCACGATTACGGAGTTACGGTTAAAGGGGAAATTATTACGGAAATGCTGACATTATCACGAAAATATAATATTCGACGGAAACAAATGAAAAGGAAAACTGTTGAGTCCTTTTGAGCCATTCTCCTAAATCGACTTTATTTCAACGCTTGTGACTTGGCAACGATACTTATTCGATCGTGACTTCCTTTTGCTACCCATAAGTGTTGTAAAATTAATTGTGAATGAAGGAGCTCAGGCGCTGCTCGTCTCCACTACAAATCCTTCAGTAATGTTGTATTTGCTGTGTTAAGTGTACCTGACAGTTGACAGAAATATTGAGAAAGAAGTGAGGCCTACATTAAGCACATATGCACTGGTATCGCTTATGGTTCAGAAAATGAAAATGTCATCACAATTGGAAGGATGCTTCAAGAAAAACAACACTGAAAAGCAACTTCTGCGTGAGAAACAAGCTACAAGGAATGTTTTAACACAGAACCAACAGGTTGCGTGCAAATGTTATTGTGTAATATGATATACTTTTCGGTAGATTGCTAGAGGGAAGGGCAAAAGGGGTGTGTCATTATCAAGAAGGAAGGCATATGCTTTGGACTTGACTCTAATTTTTTCTCGGGGGCGGAGGGTAATTACTGATAATCCACTTCAAAGTTGGCACCTCTGTCGAACTCTATGATGGAGTTTGGGAAAATACAAAAAAATGTCCCCAGAGAACTTTTTCATGCTGATATCAAGAAACGGCGAATGGATTCTTTTTCTTTACATACTAATCTAGCCCCCACATTTGCAGTACAGTTTGGGACTCCCATGATAATCTTACTAAATTTCGCCACCACCCGGTTTAGTTCTTTTCTATTTTCCTCTAATCCCCATATTTCTACCCCATATAACATTTTTCCTTTGACCATTGATTGGAACACCAATCTCTGTATTTTGTACTTTATATCCGGAAATGTATTTTCTAATATCCCCACTACTGCCAGAGCTCCCCTCCCTTTATATCTGGCTCTTCTAATCTGATTTTCCCACGTGCCGTTACTACTAATTATAACTCCTAAATACTCCATTTTTTTTCTGGTCTGATTTCTTGCTGCTCGACTGTCCAGAATTTTTCTTTTCTTTTTTGGCTTTCCTCTTCCTACATATCATTATCTGCATCTTCCGTACATTTATCTTGAGTGCCCATCTTCTAGTATATTCCACTACCTCATTTAGTCCTTCCTGCAACCCCTTTGCTGTTAATGCCAAGATCAATAAATCGTCTGCAAATAGCAGCCCCGGTATCTCCCTCTTCCCAATCCAAGGGCATTGCCATCTCTCGCCTCCATGTCTATCCAATATATTATTTATAAACAGTAGAAATAATACGGGTGATAGCTTACAACCCTGCCTCACACCCCTTTTCGATTCCATACACTTACTCAACCCACCCCCTTTTAGTTTAATCATCACCAATACTTTCTCATATATTCCTTCTATTGCCATCCTCATTTTTACCGATAACCCAACCTCTCTTAATCTAGTAAGTAACGCCTCTCTATTCACTGCATCAAAGGCTTTCTCTAAATCTACTGCTGCTACATATAATCTCTTCCCTGCTATTTTCACATACTTCGTAATTAAAGTATCCAAAATCCATATATTATCCACAGTATTTTTCTCTTTACGAAATCCATTTTGATAGTCCGAAATCCTTCCATATTTCTCTGCCCAATTTATAATCCTATTAGCTAAAATTCCTGTATATACCTTCGACAGCGAGTCCAGGAGTGTTATTCCTCTATAGTTGTTTGGATCACTTCAACTTCCTTTGTTCTTATATATAGGACAAAGTACTCCTTTTCTCCACTCGCTAGGGAATTTATTCGTTTCCCATATCTTGTTAAAAAATTTCACCATCACTTTCAACATTACTTCATTTGCTCCTACTTCCTTCCATATCCTGTTAGTAATACCATTTGCCCCACCCGCTGTTTTGGTTTTTACTTTACTTAACACCCTAACTAATTCCTGACTTGTTATCTCCTCATCTAGTAACTGTACTCCTGTTTGTACTTCCTTTACAATATACGTCTTTTCCATACCCCCCTGACCTTCTCCCCTCCCACCCAAAAGCTCTGTAAAATATCCTATCCACTCATTTTCTGTTATCATTGTTCCTCCCCCTGTCGATCTAGTTCTCTTTATCTTATTTATAGTTTCCCAAACCCTATCAAATCTTTTCTCTTTGCAATACCTGTTCACTCTCTCAGCTTCCGCCTCTTTCCAGCACTTTTTTTTCTCATTTAGTAACTTCTTGTAATCTCTTCTTAATTTACAATAATCCTCTCTTTTCCCTTGTTCCCCTCCTTTCTTGAAGTCCGCTAGAGCTGTCATTACAACCATTCGTTTTCTCTTACACTCTTCATCAAACCACCCCGCGCCTATGTTTCTGTCTATCTCTTCCCTTATTCTCACTTTCTTACCCACCTTCCATACTGGGCGTTCTATTAGTTTTAAAACTTCATCCACATCCCCTCCTTCCAACATCCTTTCACTTTCAACCCTTATACTTTCTTCACTCTCTTTTAACTCTGTTCTCAATCTCTCGATCGTGGTATCATTCCAAATGTACTTCCATCCCTCCTTATACCTATCTCTTTTTCCTACCCTTCTTTTCACTCCATCATACTCCCCCCTTAATTTTATCTTGATGGGCATATGTTCTGTTATCACACATTCTGTCACCTCAAAACTTATTATCTTCTTTAGAGCTATTTCCGTGCTAACTCCTATATCTACTACACTCCCGCCCTTCGATGAGATGAATGTCAGTTCACCATTACTATCACCCTTCATCCATCCATTTAAAATATATAATTTTTCTATAGCACATAACTCTAATAATCTTACCCCATAGCTATTTATATCTTTGTCTTTACTATTTCTTCTGTACTCACTCACTTCATTATCCTCTCTCCCATAATCGGGTACCCTATTACTCACTCTTGCATTCCAATCCCCTAACAATATCATTCCATCTTCCACATATAATCCTTTCATTTTGTTTATTTCTTCAATCAGTTCCTCAAAAAATGTTTTATTAGCATAAGTTGAGTCTTTAGGATGGTTGTATAATAGAGCCAGGCAAATTGCCTCCTTCGCATCATTTCCCATTTTAATTCTCAGCCATACCACCCCTTCTACCTCATTCTGCATTCTCTCTACTCTCTCTACTAACTCATTTTTTATTAAAACTGTTATCCCACCCGGATTTCTTCCCATTCTCCCCCTTTTTTCTTTTATCACGTTGACTACTCTATACCCATCCCATTCAATTTCTATCCCTTTTCCTAACCACATCTCTACTAGCGCAATAATCTCATACTCCTTTACTGTTTTTTCCAATTCTTTATTCCTTATTTTCCCCATCAACCCCTCAATATTCCACAACCCTATCGCCATCTCTAGTTATTTATTCCCTCCCACTCTTTGCACCTGTGCTTCTCCATTTCCACCTCTACTCCTTGTCACTCTTCCCTGCGAGTCCTCTCCATATCTCTCCTCGTTCTCTTTTCTCCCGTCATCCTTCCCTTTCTCCATACCTATGCCTTTTTTCTTTCCCCACAGATCTTTCAAACTTAATGATCTTTCCTTATTTAGCGCCTGTCTTTTTTCCATTTTATTTTCAGTGTTCCTTTTACTCGGAGAGGATGCATTCTTACCCTGCCTACTGTTACCTTCATTCACAATTTTCACTGTACTCCTCACCAGTTGTGGCACATTACTTGCTTCCTCCATCTCTGTGTTGTGATGACTCTTCAAGGACTCTCCATTTCCGCCCACCTGGTTGCTGGCACTGCTGTTCAGCACATCCCTACTTCCCGCACCTGATGTGATGTGGACTTCGCTCACTTCCGTAATATCACTCCTTTCTACGTCACTGACCTTCCTTGCTACTTCCACTGTTGCCAAGGACACGTTCTGCTGCTGTTGGTGTTCTTCATCAAGTTTTTTCAGCCTTCCCGCCCCCCACACTCGATTCCACCTTCCGTTTCCAACCACCAGCTGTTGCCCTCTAATATATGCCTTAAGACCTTGTTTTCTTGCCTCTCTTAAATGATTATTCAGAATTCTGTTCTTCTCTATGGCTTCCCTGTCCATCTCCCGTTTTATCCACACTTTCTCTCCTTTCAGATTACTCGAATTTCTTATTACAATGTCCGCCATCAGTGTCGATAGTAATTTCACTCTAATTGGTCTCTTACCTTTCACTCTCCCCACACGCTGTACATCGTCAATATCAACTTCACTGAAGTTGATCTTCATCCTGTTCTGGATAACATCTACCACTTTGTACACTAGTTCAACTTTAGACTCTCTTTCTTCTTCTTGGACACCGTATATGAAGATATTTTTTCTTACGTTGTCTTGTAAACTCTTCTCGACTGCTCTCTTTGTTTCTCTCAGGTCCCACTCCAGGCTTCTTACCTTCTGCTTCAATAGGTCTAATTCATCTTTATTACACCCTTCCTCTTCCAAAAACTTCTTTACATCTTCTTTGACACTCAATTTTAGGTCCATAAATTCCCTGGATAACTCTCGGAACATTTCTTTTATTTGCTCCGTCTGACAAGCCTCTCTTATCATCTCTCTAATCGCCTCGTACTCTTCCCATCCAATGGAACCTACTGGACCTGGGCCGGGATTAATCTCTACTCCTCCTATTATCAACAACACCATCACCACCGCCGCCACCAGTAACGTAGCCACCATCTTCCTTTTTTCACCCTTTAACTCCATTCTTGTTTCCATTCTGCTTCCCTTTATACAGTTCCATCTGCCGATCGCTATCCTATATTGTGTCAACGTGATACCCATTACTCCGCGCTCCACTCAGCACATCCGCTCAGCTCACTTTCTCACAGACGACTGGAAACGGCGAATTAATTTTCTTCCATCCTTCAAAAATCTGAACATCTGTACCAACCATGTCGGGAGGAGAGGTCGGCACACTTTCACTGATCCAGAGAGAAATCAACATGGAGAAGTAAGCAGCCCGATATGCAACACTTGTGTGTTTTCCACAACAAGGCAGCATCACTGACTTTGAAAATTATAAATACAGAATTTATACATCTCTGAGTGTAACACACTATCAACTTGACTTTTAGCTCACTAGGGTGTTGTATACAATGATATGAGGCCGTTAGAATAGCGGAGGCATTTGCACCGAAAGCTAGTTCAGAGAAAAACGCATCTCAAGTTTTGCACAGATAGGTCTTGTTGCGACGATAGGATAGGAAAGGCTTAAGAATGGGAAGGAAGCGGCTGTGGGCTTAATTAAGGTACAGACCCAGCATTTGCCTGGCGTGAAAATGGGAAACCACGGGAAACCGTCTTCAGGGTTGCCGGCAGTGGGGTTCGAACCCAATATCCCCCCGGATGCAAGGGCACAGCTGCGCGCCCCTAACCGCACGGCCAACTCGCCCAGTAAAATTATCTACAAACACATTAAAATATCTGATTAAACTATTGTACACTGTTCGGAATGAAATGAACCAGCAGGCATTACCACTGTTTCCTGTAACTTGGCCCCGAACGGTCCGCAGTCTTCCTTCCCTCAAAACATGAATGTTCCGGAAAGCTACTGCACAAACTTTTATAACTTTTACTTAAATGAATGGCTTTATAGACTACTGTACGCAATCTGCAAGAAGGTCCGTCTGTTACACGCAATCTTTTTACGTCCACACTTATCATTAGTTTATTTAAATAACGGCTCTACAAATTGTAGTCCCCTATTTCCCAAAATATTTCATCAATTACATCTCAATCCACTTTCTCAAAGGAGGCCCTACTTCCTTTGCAATTAAAACATTTTTCGTTTTTGAACTCAAACAATCTTCACGTTTCCTAGGGCATGTGATAAGAGGTCTGTACCACTCATCATTTGCTTCATAAAAGTAAATAATAATGAAAAGTCTACACTACAAGTTTTATTCTTGAATAATAACGGTTAAAAGCATAAATTTAAATGCACAACAATAAATATTACTGCAAAGAACTGTATGATATGGAGAATGCGCTGTCGATGCAAAAGACTGAACAAAAGGCTTAATTTTCAAATAGATACCGCAATACAAGAAAGATTAAATCTAAAACAACAAATATCCATTAAACGCTTAAGAGGACTGAAGGGCTGAAAACAAACAGCAGCCTCTGTTAAGAGATTAAATGCCATCACAGGACAGTGACCGCCCAGCAGGCTGCTATTCTCGAGGCCGAGTTGCAGTTATTTAATTCTGTTCCTCTTGTCAATTTACTTTTTATATATTGAACTGCAACGTGTTACGTCGGATGACATGCTATATTCAAATGGAGGTTTTGATCATAACCAAGGTGTATCGACCATTCACACTTAACAGCCACGAAAGAGCACACTTCGGTGCATAAACCTCTACTATTCTAAGAGCCTCATATAATGAAGCAACAGTGAACAAGGTTTTATCTTATTCTCAGGAAGTTACTAAACTCTGTGATGGTATTACACATTTTAAAGATAATCCAATCTATTGTTTCCACTGATGATCCAAACTAAGTTTTATTTGAGCGTCCAAGTTGGGAAGGGTCACATCTGGAGAGCTTGGAGGTGAACAAACTGCGATGCCCCCACCCAAATACCTGCAGGCTAGGCAATGGTAATGTGATAAAACACTAGTCATGCTGGTACCACATGTCCACATTCACTTGTACAGGAATATGAAGGCATCTATTATTATTAAGGAGAAGTTCAGTCAGATAAACATCCCCATTTTTCTCCAGAAAGTTCAGATACAATAACTGGAAGGTTCTTTATTACAAAGACAGATGTTATGTTCTGGAAACAACTGATACCTTACAAACACATAACCAACAGTATAAAATTAATGAATATTGAATTTTCACGACCGCATTGTAATCGAAACTGACTTTCAACCTATTAGGTCGTGTTACGTACATTTAGTACGTGTTGAAGAGATGTTAAGTACAGAACAAAAATGGCCAACCAGACACCAGTGGGATCCGAACCCACAACCTCCCGATTTCGCGTCGGTTGCTCTACCAATTGAGCTATGGATCATCAGGTTGTGGGTTCGGATCCCACTGGTGTCTAGTTGGCCATTTTTGTTCTGTACTTAACATCTCTTCAACACGTACTAAATGTACGTAACACGACCTAATAGGTTGAAAGTCGGTTTAGAGTATAAAATTAATATTTACAGTGGAGAACGTGCAAGTCACGAGGTTCAGAGCGTTCTAGCGGACTTCTCTGAGTTACCGTGTAGCCTAGTGTTGTGAGTTGCGAATGTAAGTAGGAAGCATGGAGCGATTGAGGGATATTATTTATGATGGATTTAATGCCATGAATTTTATAACCAAAAGTAAATAAAATAACACCACCAATGATATCATAGGTGTTAAATAACAGAGGGTTTGTATGATATAAACTTGACAAGTGGGTGTACTCTTACCCCATTTACTATTTATCAGAAGGTTTAAAATTTTTTTTTAAAATACAGTTTGCTTTACGTCGCACCGACATAGACAGGTCTCACGGCAATGATGGGATAAGAAAGGGCTAGGATCGGGAAGAAAGCAACTGTGGCCTTAATTAAGGTACAGACCCAGCTTTTGCCTGGTGTGAAAAAAGAAATCCTGTTAAATGGGGGTTAGAAATGGAAACTAAACCAATTCATCACTCCAAGACTGTAACGTATAAAATTGTAATTTTACAAGCAGGTTATTCGTTTTATGTCCTAGGTGTCAAATATGACATACTTAAAATTGTTTTCAATAATAATAATAATAATAATAATAATAATAATAATAATAATAATAATAATAATAATAATAATGTTACTGGTTTTTACATCCCACTAACTACTTTTATGGTTTTTGGAGAGGCCTGGGTGCCGGAATTTTGTCCCGCAGGATTTCTTTTATGTGCTGGTACATCTACCAACATGGGCTGACGTATTTGAGCACCTTCAATACCACCAGACTGAACTTGTCAACTGAGACCCTGAAAGCCAGGGCCTTAATCATCTGAGCCAGTCAGCCTTGCTACAAAATGTTTTTTCCTCAAGGAGTTTAGATGGGGGTTGACTCTGAAAAAGCACAATATTAATTTTTACGAAAACGTTTCATGCATAAACTTAAAAATTTTACATGAAGGTTGGTCTTCCATGTCCTAGGTTTAAGAAAGAAATATTTTTAAAACGTTCCACCCCTAAAACAAAACATTAATTCCTCCATTACTGTTCAACGTACAAAGTCAAAATTTCACAGGTTGGTCACACCTACACCCTAGACGTTAAATATCGTAGGGTTTTAAAACATTGCATTTGTATGGTGTTCAAATGAGTGTTATATCCAAAAATACAGGATCATTCCTCCAAAACGGTTTCATGTAAGAACTTAGATTCTTTTTATAGGCTAGCCAATGCTGGACTCTCCAAAATTTAAAACTTTGAAAGGTAACTTTCAGTTTAAAACAGTAGAAAAACACTGGTATCTCGCTAAAACAGTAAGTTACAAGAAAAAACTGAAAAATAGTTTGAACCAATGGATTTACATATCTCCAATTCGGTAAAATGTGTGTTTATTTCCACCTAAATTTGGTAAAAATAGAATCAAAAGTGAAGAAGTTTCAAAATTCATTCATAACTCCCCTTAATATTTTTTGCAAGATCTAATTCGGATTTATTTACAGAAAGAGTGAAATCTTGGATCGACCGCCACAGAAACACGCAAGAGTGATTACATCCCTCCACATAGGGGTGGCGTCAGGAAGGGCATCCGGCCGTAAAACAGGGCCAAATCTACATATGTGTGATAGTTGCACCAGTGAACACACAGATGTGGGAAAAGCTACGGAAGGAAGAAGTGAAATCTGGAATAAGTACACAAATAATTATCAGATTAATTCATTTAGCATTGTAATGAACAGGGACAAGGCACTTAATGTCTTGTTTAATAATGACTTACACTACTGTCATTCTCAGGGGTCAAGTGTGAATTAAATATTTCTGGTATTATTTCACAATGATTTCCTTCGGAAAAGAAAAACACATCTGTAGTCCACCTCGGTCAATACACAAATGTTGATTAAAAACACAATTGAAGATACATGATTTGGCCCTATTTCTTCAGTCTTGCAAAAGAATATCAAGTTTGGAGAAATGTTCCGAAAAAGCATCACATACAAAAGAATTGATTTACTGAAAAGTCACTAAGGAACAATTATGAGATTCTTAAATTGTATTTTTGTTTGGTTCACTCCCAATATCCACTTTTTTCTTTTTCATATTTCTACCCATAAGAACATGAAAAACTAAACACTAGGATGGCAGTTCATGACACAACAGCATCGTTTAGTATGACGAGGATGTTCCATATTGTTACAATATACTGTTATTCTTTCTGCCAAACAACACCACAGTAGTGGCCTTTAGCGCTAGCAGTCACTTGCACGTTCCCCATTCCTAACTATATGAAGTAATGTTAAGTACGGCCCGTACTTGTAGATATGATATGGGCTTATGCCGTGTTAAGAAAAGAAGGTGAAACTCTTTACATTTTGCAGAGAACTTTGCCCCGCGTCTTCACGAGGATGACTTCTACAATAAGGAGGGTTTGAAATGAAGAATGCTTTACTGTTGGAGCTGTAGTGGTCATCAGGTGGCTGGCACGGCGCTCCAATTAAGATGTTCTCTGCGAAACGTAAAGAATTTAGGGTGTAAGCCCATATCATGTCTATATTCACTAAATTCACAGAATCTGCAGATCTGCCATTTTCCATTTCTGACCACAGGTCTCCTAACGAAACAAAATTTCATACTTGACAACTCCTTAAATGTGTGAGTTGTCATTTCTTTTACACCTTGCATAAATAAATAAATTAGCAAATAAACAACGAATTACGATGAAAGCTGACATGTACAAGCTGCTTTTGGACTCGCAAGCACTTTGCACACCACCGACACGCTTCACAAAAACACTTCATGTTTAAGAACTTCCTTTTGAGCTGTAATAAACCATCTGATGCCTTCTTGCAAGAGTATAGCTTTATTGAACGGGAGGCTGTTAAGTTCTGCTGCGACAACGTCCTTGGCAAACTTATCAAAAACGGTCTCTGTCTCGTCGCGCCGAGGATTGTCTGCGGTAATGACCGCATCATCGTCCTTGGTGCGTGGTTTCCAAATGACGAAGCCAAGACTGTTAGAAGTCTCATTAGTTTCTCTGCTTATGACAACATCATCACACGTTGGTGGAGCAATTTCTTCAATGTCCGATTCACTGTCCTCCTCTGCTGCGCTTTGATGAGATTCCTCCTCAACGATGATGCCGTCATCCTCAGGCTGGAACAGAAATCGACGATACAGTGACCCTCATTTCAAAGAGGACTGGGCGCATGCAACATGCTCTCAGTCTGTCACCATCCACGGGAAAGAGGGACACCATGCATCCAATGCGATGTTCCTTGAAGTCTTTTTTTATTTATTTCTTTCCAATCTTGGCACATATAACACTTATAATTATACATGAGAAAGCATTCAATACTGGGAGGAAGAAAAGAAAAAAACTGGGTGCAACGCAATTAGTGTAGATGCAAAATACAAAGAAACATGTCTTCTATTGCACAGTGGTACATTATGCATAGTATTAGTAGCAGTGGTATATAATATGCAATGGAAAAACAAATGAAGAATATAAATATACATCTAAGCCAGGAGGATTAAGAGAAAGGTAGGAAGATGAATGATTTAAAAAATGACAGCCCTTCATTCCTACGCTTCCCACATCAAGACAGATCTCCCAGGCACGGTGCCCTAAATAAGCTTGGGGTTCACCTCCTTGAGCATCAACTTATGAAGACATCAGTGCATCTCCTTCCACTTATATTTCCGCCCACACTGACATCGTGTCTATCCTTTGTGTACGTTCATATCAGTGATGGGGCGTATTTGAGATCAAAACGGCACACATTTCTATTCTTTTAAGCTCTTGATACTTCTAGAGTAATGAACAAAACATTCAAGAATTTTTGTTAGAGTGTTCACTAATCAGTTCTCTTTGAAACATTTCCGAGACAAGTGTCAAGAATGGGAAGTGCGCCAAATGAATCTCTGAAGTTAATAAATAACTAGAAGCACGGATCTCCTCGGACATGGATATGTAATGGTCTGTGACCTACTGTATAGATTCAAATAAATTACTTTACTTCTGATACTCTAATAATCACGAGGTAGATGTATTGGACCCTCATGTAACAAAACCAAATAGGATAGTAATATTATTGGTTTCATGTTCCAGCGACTACTTTTACGGTTTTTGGAGATGCTGAGGTGCTGGAATTTTGTCCAGTTCATTAGCGAGCCGTTAAATCTATAAACATGATATGGACATATTTGAGCACCTTCGCATACCATCGGACTGAACAAGGATCAAACCACTCAACTTGAGCTCAGAAACCAATACTCTACCGCCTGAGCTACTAAGCCCTGCGAAAACAGAGCAGGCTGTGTCTGAAAACAAGGACAAGATAATGAAACTACTTTCAATGATTATTTCCATTTTTTGTTATACTTAATCATTTTCTTTAAATCTTGTCCCAAATTATTTTATTATGTGCAGAAATATTTTATGTAACTGAAATAGTTTTCAACGTTTGGTATCTACACATATGCATGAAAATAGATATTTTAATTTAAAGCCATGTTTACATGTTTATTTAGTCATATATGAGTCGTCCAGTTGCAAAACCTGTTATGTCCATTTTTTCTCTCATCAAAATATACATTCCAGTAATGTAATATGTGAGCAGAGTCCATTTAATCCATATGTTTAAAGGTGACAAATAACAAACTGCTGCAGAAGACGTTATGTCCAGTGTGTGTTATCCAGCAAAGCTCGTTATGTCCCAGATGAAACATTTGCAAAATTTGTTATGCCCCATCATAAAATGCAAAGATCAGGGAAAGATTGCTGCAAAAGTCCGTTTGTGTCACTTTCGAAACAATTTTGTTTTAATTTGTTCTGTTTAATACATTAATGCCGCAGGAAGAACATAACTCAACAGTATCTTCCCAGTGAGCGAAGTATTAAAGCTCTACGGCTATAGTATCAACAGCAGTGGCGGTGCGTTCTATATGTTCAGTGGTTCAGTGAACCCCCTAGAAATAGATAAGTCTATGTATACTGGTTTATTATAGCCTATTCCTTTAATGAGCTCTGTATATCCACGCGCATAGCGGTATTTTTGACATCAACACTGTTGCTCTTCGGAACAGCGAAGAGGTTCAATTTCAGGACTTTGGGAGCGGGGCCGTGAGACGTAAGGAGGGTGCACAAGGCGAGGGGCTGTGAGGAGTAGGGAAAACATAGCCCAGGAATCGCTGGCGACTGGACCAGCGATAGACACGAGTTACATCGAGCAGTTCCGAAATTAGCCGAAGCAGTGTCATAGCGCGCGTTAAAGTTTGCCGTAGGCTATGTGGTAGGTTTTGGAGGGGTTTTAATTTGACGATTTTGCAATTCTAGTGTAATTAACCGCACTGAGCTAGAATATTTTGGTAACTACGTTTTGTATAGCATCAATAGGCGTAAGTAGCCTAAGTTTATGTAATTAATGAAACATTTCATTAGCAAGTGGTGATGATGATTTTTGTTTTAAGTGGAAGTACAACTAGGCAATCATCCTCTATACAACACTAAACATACAGAAAAAATGGGAGGGAACCTACACTTCGAAAATGAAGGTGTCGGCCAAAGAAAGACAAAGGCCACGAAGTCCGTGAAAATGAAACACTCTCTGGGCATCGAGTGCTCTTATACCGTCGGGGTCGGAAAAGAACAAGACTTGATCAAGGGGGGTCGGATAGGATAGATGAAAGTAAGGAGCCTGGCGTAAGTAAGTGGAAGCAATGCCAGGATTCAGCTAAGGGCTCCGTGGTCACCAACCCACGCTCCCAAGTTGAGAGCCCCTGGAGCTGTTCATTAGTAACGCATGTTTTATGAAAAGTAAACAACAAAATACGTCAATACATAAACAACAGTAGTCTGCCTAACACATTTTCATTACTGTCAATACTGTCAATACTGATCTGCATTTAGGGCAGTCGCCCAGGTGGCAGATTCCCTATCTGTTGCTTTCCTAGCCTTTTCCGAAATGATTTCAAAGAAATTGGAAATTTATTGAACATCTCCCTTGGTAAGTTATTCCAATCCCTAACTCCCCTTCCTATAAATGAATATTTGCCCCAGTTTGTCCTCTTGAATTCCAACTTTATCTTCATATTGTGATCTTTCCTACTTTTATAGACGCCATTCAAACCTATTCGTCTACTAATGTCATTCCACGCCATCTCTCCGCTGACAGCCCGAAACATACCACTTAGTCGAGCAGCTCTTCTTCTTTCTCTCAATTCTTCCCAACCCAAACATTGCAACATTTTTGTAACGCTACTCTTTTGTCGGAAATCACCCAGAACAAAACGAGCTGCTTTTCTTTGGATTTTTTCCAATTCTTGAATCAGGTATTTGTACGCAAGCAACGTCTCCAAAATCAGAGGAAATTGGATAAGCTTTAAGTAATTGCACCTTATATTCTCTGTCTTTCTTCTTCATTGTTCTGGAAACCTCTTCGAGCTGTAGCCTTGTCCATTCAAAGGAAAATCGCGTTTCTAATCAAGCAATGTCACTATTTTACATCTATGTAAACATCAAGTAACAATAAATCTCAACACGTTATTTTCGACAGCAGTGAACCCCCACACGTTCTATCCATGCGCCGCCACTGATCAACAGTCACACGATGAAAGTTTACATGTAAAGTACGATTACTTTCGTAACATTTTTTATATATAATAATTTCGTGTGGCTATTTCTAGCCGAGTGCAGCCCTTGTAAGGCAGACCCTCCGATGAGGGTGGGCGGAATCTGCCATGTGCAGGTAACTGCGTGTTATTGTGGTGGAGGATAGTGTTATGTACGGTGTGCGAGTTGCAGGGATGTTGGGGACAGCACAAACGCCCAGCCCCCGAGCCACTGGAATGAACCAATGAAGGTTAAAATCCCTGACCCGGCCAGGAATTGAACCCGGGACCCTCTGAACTGAAGGCCAGTACGCTGACCATTCAGCCAACGGGTCAGACACATTTTTGATAATGACTAACATTGGTTTTGGGTCGCCTGCTCCTGATTGCTGTTCGACATGCCCCTCTCTTCCAGAACGCATCAAATCTTGTACTGATGCGAATTTGAAGCAAAGCCTAAATACTGATCTAAATATTCATCAGAGGAAAGCAGATGCATTCTACGAGCATGTGTGGCAGAAACTTGATGGAGAAATGACTTTCTCCTTCGATTGTCAAAAGAATCATCCAATCCCCGAAATTCCTGACCAGGCAGCATACTTTTTAAGCCAGCTGTACATTTACAACTTCACTACTTGTGAGGGGGGTTCTAAAGATCCTCAGGGGAGAAACAAATCGTTTGCCCATGTATGGCTTGAGAATTTATACTGGAAGGGTTCCAACTAAATTGCATCTGCACTTTACCATAGATTAATATCTACCGACCTGGCAAATTACCATTCCATCAAGCTGGTTGCCGATGGTTGCGGAGTCCAGAACAAAAATAAAATCATGTTTGGAATACTTGGCAAGTTCTTGGGTGAAGATGCTTCTCCTTCAATAAAAAAGATAACTCGGCTGTTTTCTGTGGTAGGGCATTCATTATCCCTCGTGATAGGGTTTTTGGACGAATCGAGGCGGATGTTAAGAAGCATGCAACACTTCTTACGGATCAAGAGTATGTTAACATCTTTGAATCTCATGCGACTGTGGTTCGGCTGAGAAACAGCTGTACTGTGATGGACTGGAAACAGGCTCTCTCTCCCACACTGAAGGAACCAGGTAACTGGCATTTCCAACTTCAACCTTGTAAGAGGATCATATTTACATGAACAAAATCAAGCAATTGTGTGATAAAAGTTGAAGTAAACTATAACAGCGACTGTAGTGAAGCAAAAAGCATACTGAAGCATGGAAAGCGCTTTTCTGCTTTCGTGCCAGTACCATTGGAGGAAGGGGTTCCTCGTAAGAAAGAAAAGCTCAAGGACCTGATCACATTGCTGACCAAACCTTACGGGAAACAGTGCATAAGGAACGATGACCTCACGTTCTTCAAGACCAGCAGCAAACTTTAAACAGTGAAATGCCAGACTATGACACAGGTGTGGCAGATTTTATTGAGGACAATAATGGATTCTTAATAAAACTGTATGAAATGTTAACTTATAAAACGTTTTGAATAAATGATGATTTCTTGACGTAATCATAAAATCAAAGAACGGGAATTAGATATCAACACAAATTATATACTAACCTTAAAATTATTTCCATTCATGCTATTTTCATAGTGTAATACTTTCAAACATAGCTAATAAAACATGTTCACCGTAAATCTGCACACACTATTTCATATACTGCTGCAAAACTCGTTATGTCCAAATGTTTTTTGCAAATAACATGGGTTTTATAAGGTATATTTTGTGGAGATTTTGCGGTATGATGAAGATGAACGTTTACAAAATTTCAACCTCCTATCTTTGTCTGATGCAAGTGTCATGCACTAGCATAACTTGGAAACAATATTCTCTAACCTGTGGGCAAATAATGGAAACATCGATTATTATAATGATGATTATTATTATGACTTGTGAGGTGTGGCTATGAAGTTGTTTACATTTATTATTATTATTATTATTATTATTATTATTATTTATGTAGCTATGTCAGGACTTTATTTGGTATAAATCATGATCGTATTATTTGTGAGATTATGTCACGAAACATCTGCTGTATATATATGAGTTTATTTAATGTAAGAACACGTGAATAATAGTGTATAATTTATTATTACCTGTATATATGATGCAACATTGTGCAACACCCTGTAATAAGCCCAGAACGATGCAATATGCGACTAGATTTGTGTAGAAACAGGTTATTGGAGACTCTCAAATTTATGAGAAAACATAGTTGTGTCATATTCTTCTAGAAGCCTGGCTAGGCAACATACATAAAGAGGCAGTCTTGGGAGTCGAGTTGAGTTGTTTTAACGAGACTTGTGTGGAAGTGTTTGAAGTCAAGTATGTGAATTGGTTATAAAATGCTACTGTAGCAGTCAGATGGCAGTTCATTAGTGCATGTGTACAGAATGTGTGTAAATAAAACAGTGTACACAATTGATAGCATTTTGTGTGCGTCTTTGTGGATACATCATTTTGCACAACAAATGACAGTTTTTTGCGCCTCCTGAAAAATTTCTTTGTCTGCACATAACGGGTTTTGCAACTGGATGACTCATATGATAACTAATGTTTTAGTTCACTTTGTATGACTGACTGAGAGTGATTTTATAGAGTGATTAAAGACAACTAGAATTGCAAGTGGTAAACATTCAACCGGACGGATAGTCAAATGAATTCCTCTCTGAGAACTTCACAACATTCTTGTTTGAGTGTAGCACATGGTGAGGCCGATAATTTTGTTTTTCAATGTCAAGTAATTGTTTTTTGTAAGTTCTCAGGTGCACTGTATTCCAATAAAGAAAGTAGTTAAATCTATCCATTAGTAGTAGTAGTAGTAGTAATAGTAGTACAGGGACATTTTTTAATCTATTCAGGGGATTGTCGCTCGCCCCATCGCCTGCCCTGCGAGCATATCTCCCGCCCAGCACTTTGCCGTAATGCGCTTCTTAGCGCCACAATTCCCCTCCTTCGCAGTCTGCTGAGAGCTTCATCAGCATAAGGTACATTTTAGTGAAGTTTTCATGTGTTTAGTACTCAGTGTCTTATTCCTATGCCATTTTCATCACGTTAGCGTGTGTATATAAATAATACCTTCATAAAGTACACAAAATATTGTACGAAAACAGACTATGACTCAGTGCCGGGCAAGCGCTGGCTGCATTATGGAAAAGTGCTTGGCGGGAGACAAGTTCACAGCGCAGGAAACCAGAAATCCCATGAATAGATAAAAAAATATCTCTACAGTAGTAGTAGATGTATATGCGTGCAATGATAAGTCAGTTTCTCATGTTCATGGTACTTTCTTCCGATTTATGATCGCACCAACAGGGAACTGAGCACCTTTACACCACATTCCAATCAAATGGCACATACATATTAAGATCCTCTCAGCTCTCAAAACGGTTCCAAGTAATATCCGTGTCCAGAAGACAAAACAAGCCTACATGCATCTCATACCATCTGTTACTGACCAGATCAGTCAAGCTTTAAAGCATCATAGAATCAAACTCTTCATCACCACTTCAAAAATAGCTCAACAAATATGTACAGTTTAAGATCAAAAGACCCGATCTCCTGTTCTCGAGAGAAGAGTATGCAAACACAGCCAAGCAGAATGGAATACAGCTTGTTTCTGCTTCAAATCTGATTTAAAAAATAAAAAAATAAATTTTTTCTATCTATACTGCTCTTAATCCTAAACCTCCCACATCCAGAAAGCAGCATTCGCAAGCATGGGAAGAATAAATGAGTTAGGCAGGGGAAAAAAAGAAATAGTTTTGGAAGACCTCAGATTGATGAGGGGAGAGCCCATCTATGAAGACGATAGTGTGTAAGGATGTGAAGTTTATCCTTGTCCTTTTCTGTTTTCATGTTTGTTTTATTTCCCATTGACCTCGTCATTCTAATTCCAATGCGAGTTTCTAGCCCTCTAACTATGGCAACAGTAGATTTTGTTCTCCCAATTACTCCAGTTAAGGGCTGCTTGGCTGAGGCGGCAAGGTGCGCTCTGTTCACCTGGAAGGATGGGGTTCAATTTCCCGTCAGAAAATAGTAAGAAACAAGATTTCCGCTTCCAAGGGTGCAACACTGCCTTGAGGTTCATCCAGCCTATTCCAAAAATGAGTACACCCGGCTAGTTGTAGAGTAGTACTGAAATACTTCTGTATAATGTGCAGGCATTTTGACTGATGCCATTTAGACTGCTTGCATGTCAAATTTGTCTTCAATTTTACTCTGGTGGGCCACCTATTGTCAAGTCCTAATTAATTTTTTCGGGTCAATACCAAATGTATCACCAGAGATCATTTACATGCTGACAGTATACGATGTAGTGTCAACTGGACTTTTTCTACCCTCTAAAAATCCGACTCTCTCTCGTCAGGTTTGAACTCACGATCTTAGGAGTTTTCATAATGAATTCTTTACTTTGTTGCAAGCCACCTCGGCCAGGATCAAACACATAATTTTTGCTAGAGAATCAACTTGGACAGGATTTCTGATGATAAAGGGATTGGAAAATCGAGGATCAAATATATTTTCCAATATTGGTAACAAAAACAAGGTAATATACCGGCTCTATGCTGGACAGCCAGAAACAAGATTCTGTTCCCTAATACTTCTGTACTTTATTAATGTTATTTGTATATTACTGTTGTCTACAGATATCAATTTTGTATTGAAGTTACTTCCCAACAAAGCCATAGGTTACAACAACAACAACATTGGTAACATGCTTTTTTTTTCCTCTACAAGCTCCTATCTTCCACGATCCTAGTTTTACTTCTGCATAAAATTAAAAATACACATATAAAGCAGAATGCACAACAAAATATATTTTTTAAAATAAACAGGAAAAGATATTTTTTTAAATCTGTATCTAGCAATGCAAGAATGTGATAAGAGGACATGCACAAACAAGACAGACAAGTCCAAACTTACCATAGCTTTATTATATTCTTACATATATATGAGAATAGCTAGTAAACAAGATTAAAATAGAAAAGGTTCAAAACAATGTGCAGTTTAATTTAAAACATGAGGACAAAGAAACAATACCAACCTTATAAAGTCTTCCATTACATTCTGCTTATTATGCAGATCATTTCATATGTCGCAGCAACAGTGTAATATTGTCTGAACATGTAGTAGCAGGGTGAGGGCTACCATGTGACATTTGACACCATCTCACTGCCTGCCTGTCAATTCTGATGTTCTGTTTTAGTCCAGGCCTACTAGATGGCAGAGTAAATCGAATCTCTCTTGGGCATCTATGGCAGAGTTTTTAATAATTTTGCCGGGTAAACACCACACGTGTCACCAGAGATCTTTTAAATGCCAACATCATACGACATGAGAGTGTCGAATGGACTTTTGTCTGACCTTCAAAAATCCGATTACCTCTGCAGAATTTGAGATCCTGGGATCTGGAGACTAGTACTGATCCACAGTGGAAGCTAATAAGGCCAGAATTATACTGGACCTCCCCCCTCCTACCGACACAAAGTGTGTCCTGTTGTTCTGTAAGCAAAGCTGAACAGGAGTCATATGCCTGTGTCGTACAGCACTACAAGAAGCTGGAGGTGATAGGGTGTCACTACACAGTGGGTGGCAGCCTTTCAACTGAGGACCGGGGGCACAGTGGAAGTCCTGTGTCTGTATTACATGTTATAAATCTCATTGTAATCAGCAAATAAAAAACAATAAGATAAACCACCTTTCCAATATAGGATACAATCATTACAACTGGTGTTATAAGTTGGGACATGTTTCGCTCAACTGTCGTAAGCATCTTCAGCCATAAAAAACGTAACCTAAAGTTTGGTCAGGGCCCCGAACCTAGTGACTTAAAGTATAATAGTTCTGTTAGAACTAATGTTCTCATTAGTGACAATCAATAACCGTATAATTAGTGTATAAGCTAACAATTTCACATAATTAAGATAACACTACATTCATACTGACAGAGGATAAAATATATCAAATTACAAAAGCTGATAATAAAGTAAATAATCATCTAAGACTTTACATTGCTATCAGGCAGTCACTAAAAAACTGTTCTACAATACTTCTAAAAATAATTTTTATTTTTCGTTGAATGAAGTATAAAGTAAGCCTCTTTGAGCGGCTAAGGTGACTAGTCGCCTCTCTTCCAACATAAGGGACTTCAATACATGCTCACTGCGCTTTATTCTCCAGCCAAGACTTCGTTGAACTCCCAGTAGAAACTCGAGGACACCTATTTTGGCTTTAACTTATTATTAACGGAAATTTGGATACTTGCCTCTACACACATTTGCAGTTTCAGGCGTGGTTAATTCTGTGATGTGAACTATTCCACTAGTCAACTAACTGTTAAGTGATTTTTTGTACCCGACTCATTTTCTATGTAATAGAGTGAGATTTAACATGTGACTATTTTAATTTTACTTTATACTGTGCTCTTACAATACCGCATTATTTTGTGCATGTTAAAATGAAGAGCTTTTCACGCAATGTTGCCTAAAATCTTGAATTTGAACATGACTACTTCTATCAATTTTTTGTCATCATCAATAATTACTATACAGACTCTAAAAATACTGCACACTGTCATCCCCTCTACATGCACGCTCGCAACTGTATGCTCAGCTCAACCGAATGTGCGGCCAGTTTTACTACATACAACAATCCATCCAATTTTAAATATTACCTACAGAGACCATTTTTGTTGAAAAGGAAATGTATTCAATTAGTAACAATCTCACCACACCGAAAAATAGAAGAGAATATGAGTCTGACTTGTCAATACTATACAAAACGCCGTTTAATAAACATTATCTAATTGTACGTTTCGATAAAACACAATTCTCTTCTTCAGCGAAATAGTATTTACCCAAATCCAATGACTTCATAAGAATGACAATACATGCAATACATTGTTAGCCCCAGTAGATTTACATTCGCTGCCCTAGAAGAACCTTGGGTCAACAACAAGCATTATTGTAATTAGCAACATCAACAGCATGCTGAAGAATAGTGTTATCTGAGTGGACCATTTTAGTTCAAGATCTGAGAAACATAGACATTATATAATAGCTGTATTTCAACTGTTTAAGTAAGGTTTTTATAACAGTTAAACGAAATTTGCCATTGTAATCAAGTCATTGGAGTTTGGTAAATATTATATCCCTGAAGAAAGAATTACGTTTTCTCAAAAGATGTACAATTAGGTATATATTTAACAGCTTTTTATATAGTATTCACAAGGCAGACTCATATCATCTCCTACTTTTCGATGCAGTGAGTCTGTCACTGTATTACAGACCACGATAGGCCTTTAATATGGTCGTGTTTATAGATTGTGTCCAATTTGGCGAGGACATTTTTTTCAAATTTCTAATACGAAAACTAGGGTCCATCCATTATGTAGTGGCATCCATTTTAATTTCAAAATCTTCCTCCACTTGGAGGCTGCCTAAGACCAAGAATACACACACACACAAAAAAACTACATTCAAAAATTTTAAAAAATCAGTTATGTAGGCCTCAGGGTCACGTTCACCACATAAAATGGGAGGTCCTCATATATTACACCCCCTTAATTTTTTTGTGGCTGTAAAAACTGAGGGGGGGGCGGGGGAGGAGGGGAAGTCAGTTTTAATATGTGAATAAATATTGTATATTCTCGGCAACTGTTCATATAGTACGACAAGCTTCTTGGTCAACTACAAAAAATCTGAAGAACAAGCACAACATTTAAGATCTAATCTACATTACAGCTAAGTGGCTAGTATGGGTGAACTGATACATTTCAATAAAGAAGAAAACAACATAATACCCACAGGCATACTGACGTCCGGCAGGATATAGTCAGCTGAAGGGGAAGATGGAGTCGTATCTTCCACAGGCTCTCCACACTCGACCTCTGAGGAAGGGAAAAAGTAAAGTATAATCATACGTACATACGTTTCACTGCCAATAATAAACAACACTAAGGAACTACCACATAACAAATTCAGTCCATGTTGACTAATCTAATCGCCCTCATGAAGAAGTTGGAAAGCACACTTTCCTATAGCCAAGGTTATCACTGATGATCCTGTATGCATAACCGCGACTAACACTGAGTTCTGTGACAATCCCATTGCCACGGATTCACTGGTTGATGTGCTGTTTTACAATCGCATTAGCCATGCATACAAACACTCCAGTGTTTAGCCCAGACATTTCATCTTTTGTTTCTAAATCCTTCCACCCCCTTTTACAGAATCTCACCTAACGCAAACTGTCTTCATACTGAAGCTTTATTCTGTTGCAGATTTCAGAAGGTTTCACTCTCCCAATCTGTCTGTATCCTTCACAGGAACAGGACCACAGTTAAACTGGGAAATGGATTGTTTCAGCTTGGTGCTAGAGAAGGTGATCACGTGAGCAATAGCAAGTGATGGAGGACTTCAGATTAATGAATAGCATGAAGTTTATGGATATGGGGACGATCTAATGTCACATCAGCCAGTCGACAACGTGATGAGAACCACTGTAGTGATTCAAGAGGATGCAAGAAAAGCAGGTCTTAACATCAGCATGGGGAAGACAAACCACCTGATTGTCAGCAGAGGTAGCAACACTGGAACTAAAAGCAATAGAGTAGTTGGCAATGCCTTCGAGGGAGTGAGCAAATTCAAATACGTGGGAGCTGTACCTCATCAAGGGGATGTCCTGAGCGCATTCTTCATACGCAGATCACTGTTCACACCTCTTATCTAACATCATAGAAGTATGCCTAATCCAGACAGTCTCTCTCACCACCTGCAGTCTTCAAAAATTGTCCCGAGTTCATAGATGGAGTGAGCAAATCCACGCAAGATATGAAACAGAAGGCTCCAGTGGATGCATGACACGGCAGTGAAGAGGATGTCTGGAGAAGAGAAGAGAAGAGAAGAGAAGAGAAGAGAAGAGAAGAGAAGAGAAGAGAAGAGAAGAGAAGAGAAGAGAAGAGAAGAGAAGAGAAGAGAAGAGAAGAGAAGAGAAGAGAAGAGAAGCAGCTGATGGAAGACTTGGTACGTAAAAACACCTTAAAGAATTTGGCAGGGAAGCTTGGTGTTTGACCGAGATGAAACTGTCGTTTTATCTCACGATCTAACCTTACCTCTGGTGGTCGCTTATGATAACCACATAATAAAGTACACTTTCGGAGGACCACTTAAATGTTATTAAGAAAATACAAGTTGTAAAACATAAAGAGCACACAAGTCACTGATTTATTCAGTATACGTGAACTAAAAACACACCAGTACTGTAAGTACTGCTTGTACATATACAATTATACATTCACACATGAGGTACGCACCAACACTAAAAAAAAAACACTAGAAAATACGTAATTGTTATTGTGCCAATGGTTTGGCTGCACTTAAAATGTTAGCACTGTTGTGCAATTACATGATTTCATGAGACTGTTGTCTCCACACATGTTACTCGTGTCATGTTTGACGCGCTTCTCCTGGTCCTAGCCAGTCACTCCGCCAGCAAACAGTCCCGGAAGCGAGGTGCTGCCCTCTATTCACAACGTCATTAATAAATACATTTTATAAATGAAATACTAAAATATTGTAGATTTAAAAACACAAATAAATGACATAACTTCTTAGATATAATCGTTAATGCGATATGTGCAGTAACATACCGGCCCACTTAAAATGTGCTCACATTTTATATTCACAAATTAATGCAATAACAATGAAATTAAATACGCTGAAAATAAAACAAGTAATGCATTGAGTTCTGTCTCAAAAAAAAAAAAAAAAACCCTGTCAAGGCAAAGATAAATACATATGCACAAATACACAAGAAAATATTGACGACGCACTACACTGAGGTCACTAGTCAATTGGGAGTGGGCATAATTTGCACACAGTTCTCCTATAAACTCCTGAGGGTGTACGGACATCAACGACTCTCACCAACGCGTCCTTGCCTGGGAATGTTTGCTCAATAATGCCTAATCTCCAGTCCAATGGTGGAATGTTGTCATCCTTAATTAGGACAACAGTTCCTGTAGATACACTGGGCTGTGCTGACCTCCATCTCATGCGCTGCTGCAAGCTGCCCAGATAGTCGGATGACCAACTGTTCCAAAAATGTCCCTTCATTTATTGAAGATGATTCCACCTGGAAAGCCTTGAAGTATTTGATAAGGTTAAGTCTGGTTCAGGTATGGCCATCATGGGTTCTCCCATCAGGAAATGTCCGGGTGAAAGATAGGAGGTGTCATTTGGGTCATTGTTCAGGAGTGATTGGACGTGAATTTAAAATGGATTCAATCTGACAGAGAAGAGTAGTCATTTCTTCGAATGTCAAGTGAGCGTGCTTGGTAATTCTAGTAAGATGAAATTTCATAGATTTCACCCCAACTTCCCAAAGACCTCTGAAATTTGGTGCTCGTGGAGTAATGAATTTCCAGGTAAATCCTTCTTGGAACCTGTTTCTACCTTAAAATACCTATACATACCCATCCATTTTTCACTAAAATTTGTATGACTGCCAATTTTGCTTGCCATCATGTTATTCTTAACTGCCTTCTTTGCTAGATTCAATTTTCTAGTAAGTTCCTTCAATTGCTCCTTACTTCCACAGCCATTTCTAACTATTTCTTTCCAGTCTGCACCTCCTTCTTAGTCTCTTTATTTCTCTATTATAATAATAGTAATAAAAGTTCACCTGCATACACCCAGCGTCAGTGGGTAGGGTCTGACACATCCCACTCTGAAGAGTCTGGTGTCAGACCTAAGACCTTCACCTCTGTCCACCACAGATTCCTTGGAACAACAATAATAATGGTATTGATTTTACGTCCCCACTAACTACTTTTACGATTTTCGGAGACGCCAAAACGAACATACTATGCGTTAATAAAAAAAAATATGGAGGCAACGAACGTGCGAAATTAAACATTATAATACTAAAACACATTACCACCACACCTGTAGATATCCATAAATGTGACAAGCTTTATTGTTTTTTATTCTATTTTTTCCATCGTAGTACTTGAACACTATCCGGGAACCAGTAGTATACCTAACCTACACAATGTGGTCTCTCTTAACCCAATTACAGCTGTTTAGGTAAATCCTGATGTGATGAATGTAGAGAACAAGCATGAAATATACTTAAAAATAAAGGTCTGGCTTTCAATAGCTGCAGTTATCCAAAGAATGCTTCCAGTCACTATGTATTACATTTGGAAGTACAACTCGTAACGTACACTAGTTATCAGCTGGTGGTTTGGCAGGCTTTTTGCAGCATAGCTTTATTCAGAAGGGGTGGCTATTGCTCCACATACACCAACTGGGAATAACAGAGACCATCTCCAGAAACCATCTGCAAATAGACACTCTCTCTCTTTCTTTTTGGCTATTTGCTTTACGCCACAACACAGATAGGTCTTATGGCGACGATGGTATAGGAAAGGCCTAGGAATGGCAAGGAAGTGGCCGTGGCCTTAAGGTACAGCCCCAGTATTTGCCTGGTGTGGAAATGGGAAACCACGGAAAACCATCTTCAGGGCTGCCCTGACAGTGGGGTTCGAATCCACTATCTCCCGGGCCAATTCGCCCAGCAGAATAGATTCTCACTGTTTGGACTCTATAGTCAGGAACAAAACAATTTTTTTTAAGTTGCAAAAAGACAGGATCTCTAATACTCCCAATTGCCGTGAAGAAGTAGTCATTTGGAATGACGACACACCGGTAGCAGGGAATTTGATGTATGATGTTGATTCCCATAGGGAACCTAAAATATTTGTCCCGAATGAGTAAATTTATAATACCAATATAATGGTCCATTATTGGACATTATAAATTTTCCAGCTAACTCATTCTTGGTTGCCTGCGTTTCGCCCTCGTGTGCTAAGTTAGGCTCATCAGTTGGGACTTAGCACACCACCCAAGATGCAAGGCTAGTGCATACCGTGGAGGCCACTGCATGAAGCCACCAGCAGTGCCAATGCACCATGAGAGCTATGTCTCATTTTCAAAAATTTATGCCTGCCTGACCATCAAATGATGTGATATTGATTTTAGGTTCCCTATGGGAATCAACATCATTTGATGCACTAGCCTTGCGTCTTGGGTGGTGTGCTAAGTCCCAACTGACGAGCCTAACTTAGCACACGAGGGCGAAACGCAGGCAACCAAGAATGAGTTAGCTGGAAAATTTATAATGTCCAATAACGGACCATTATATTGGTATTATAAATTTACTCATTCGGGACAAATATTTTAGGTTCCCTATGGGAATCAATATTACATCATTTGATGGCCAGGCAGGCATCAATTTTTGAAAATGAGACATAGCTCTCATAGTGCATTGGCACTGCTGGTGGCTTCATGCAGTGGCCTCCACGGTATGCACTAGCCTTGCATCTTGGGTGGTGTGCTAAGTCCCAACTGATGAGCCTAACTTAGCACACGAGGGCGAAACGCAGGCAACCAAGAATGAGTTAGCTGGAAAATTTATAATGTCCAATAACGGACCATTATATTGGTATTAGCAGGGAATTTGGCAACGCAAGACGACAATAATTCAAATGAAAGCAATGATCAGGTTTACTGGGTGGTAGGCCTACTGCTTAACTGACAGACACAAATAACTACCATTATGTTCTTTTGAATTAACCCGTTCAGTGGGCGATGCGGCGAGATTCGCGGCTACAAGTCACTTGCTCGGCAGGGAATGCGGATATATCCACCGATTCAAATTATATCTTTTTTCTCGGTTGCCCGCCTGCAGAGGTTTATTTCTTTTTCAGCAGTGTATTCTGCATGAGTCCACCCTCTGATGTGAATTTTTTCAACTATTTTCTTCCAATACCAATGTGTCATCCACGAGTTTCATAAAGAACGCAGCTTATGTCCAGGCAAGAATGACCTAAAGCCTAATAGCTTCATGCTGATGCTTTAGCTCATCGCCTAATCATCCCTTGAATGTAATAATATTGCTGTAGAAGGGTTTTCTAGAGATTATGATACTGAACAGACCTCTATCATGACATTTTAGAACTCTGACCTGATTTATTATCCCCAGTCTTGAGTTCTTCCTTCACGACTGGTGTGTGTGTGTGTTTACCGCAAATTACACAACATTTATTATCTTACACATCCATAACACAGCGACAATTCATGATTTCTGTTCAAACTGCAGAGACCAGGGTTCTATTCGATCCGTTTTCTTAACTTTTTTTTCCCCCCGCTAAAATGTCTAAAAGGAATTACCGGCACCCACCGTTAGAGGAAGATAATTAACGGGCCATGATAAACAAAATGTTGGAATGTAGTGGAGAGAATAGTAATCATAGTGAAGTAAGTTCTGCCGAAGGGGAATTCGTAAGTGACAGGAACTTACCTGGAACAAGGACTGCAGGCGTGAATGTACAGCGTTCGGGCCCACCTGATACGAATGTTCAGCAGTCGCGAAAGAGACAACACGTGTTCGATTCCAGTTCAAGTAGAGATCATGCCAGTGACAGTGGTGACGATAATACTGATTACAATCCAACCAGTGCTAGTTCTTCGTCAACTTATATTGAAAATGGACAAAGAAGGTCCCGCATTGATCCAAAATTCCATCGTGATGTAAAGGGAGAGTTTTTATGGAAAACAAAACCGAGCAAAATACCTGAATTATTTTTTTATGACGAGATATGCCAGAACATGCTGAACAGACAAAAGATGCCCAGCAGGAAATCACGCATAAAACCCAACTTAGTAAGATAAAACGAAGGAGCTTCTTATGGCCATACTGTTGCCGCAGGGGATTGTACAGAAACCTAACATACACCCTAGCACACTATATTTCTCACAATAAATTGTTCACTATGCCTATTTCCTATGAGCTGATGACACACAAGAGATTTTTTCTCACCAGGCTGAGTGGCCCAGACAGTTGAGGCGCTGGCCGGCTTTCTGACCCCAACTTGGCAGGTTCAATTCTTTTTTTTTTTTTTTTTTTTTTTTTTTTTGCTAGTGGTTTTACGTCGCGCCGACACAGATAGGTCTTACGGCGACGATGGGACAGGGAAGGGCTAGGAGTGGGAAGGAAGCGGCCGTGGCCTTAATTAAGGTACAGCCCCAGCATTTGCCTGGTGTGAAAATGGGAAACCACGGAAAACCATTTTCAGGGCTGCCGACAGTGGGGTTCGAACCTACTATCTCCCGAATACTGGATACTGGCCGCACTTAAGCGACTGCAGCTATCGAGCTCGGTGGGGTTCAATTCTGGCTCAGACCGGTGATGTGATGTCAGCCTCTTATCAGTAGATATACTAGCATGCAAAAGTACTCCTGTGGGACTAAATATCGGCACTTCAGCACTTATGAAAACCATAAACATAGTTAGCGGGACATAAAGCCAATAACATTATTGGCCGACTCATTGGCTGAATGGTCAGCATACTGGCCTTCGGTTCAGAGGGTCTCGGGTTGGATTCTTGGCCGGGTTGGGGATTTTAATCGCTTCTGATTAATTCTTCTGGCTCGGGGACTGGGTGTTTGTGTCCGTCCCAACGCTCTCCTCATCATATTAACACAACACACTACACTACCAACCACCACAGAACCACGCAATAGTGATTACATCCCTCCATACAGGGTTGGCGTCAGGAAGGGCATCCTGCCGTAAAATAGGGCCAAATCCACGTGCGACACAGTTCGCACCCGCGACCCCACAGGTGTGGGAAAAGTGGTAGGAGAAGAAGAAAGCCAATAACATTATTATTATTATTATTATTATTATTATTATTATTATTATTATTATTATTATTATTCGATTTTCCTCCACAGCTTTTTACATATCTCTGACAATGAGGTGAATAATGGACAAATTCTTCCCAAAATGTACAAGATAAATCTAGTATTTGACCACCTGCGGAAGCTTGTACCCTTGATGGCAAAGTGTCAATTGATGAGAACCGTCCATACATACCAAGAAAATGACCGCGTTTCAGAATGTAATCATACAAATTATGTGATGCCGAGACAGTTTAAATAACATGATCTGTTTCTGTGTGTATCATAATGAACAGCTGTTTAACCCCTTTGGTGGCAGGTTTTGGCAGACCTCCTGTGCCAGAAAAGCGAGGTTTTTTTGGAGGAAATTATTTATTTTTAAGAAGCAAGAAATGAGTAACAATTATTAAGGGAACACATTCATATATTATTCAAGGTTAATAAAATCTTACTTTACACTCTATTTACACTTTTTTACAGTAGGCCTGTAATGTAGTTTCATATAATATTGGTGTTTTGAGTAGGGCCTATACTGTTCTGTGAGCAATACATTTTTATTTCAGGCCTTTGTATTATTTCCATGAGCAACACTAACGCAATATTGCCAAATTTTGTAAGTTTGTTTTTTCCAAAACTGTGCACTTGCATGCGGAGATTTATTTACACGTTTTTCAGTGCACTTTTAGCATAGGGCACTGTCACTGTCAAATGTAAAACTTCATCCGTTAGAATCAATTCAAAACAGTCAATCGCACTCACCTCTGGTAATAATCCAAGCCTCACACCAGGATTTCCCGTAAATGGAATAATATTAGGTTGCACACTATCCCCAGGCTTACACTTTTTCCAAACGAATGTATAGTCAACATCTACCATCACCTTAGCTTCTGACGTAATACCTTCTTCAATTTCACTAGAATTACCAAGGTCGTCATCTGAAGAATCAATAGAATTATTATTGCTACTCTCAGAAATACTAATGTCACTTACAGATTCATCTTTGACGTAGTTCCTTATTTTGTCTTCAGACAAATGTGTCTTCCATTTCGCGCTCGCCATTTCTGTTTATCTCGTCAGCTGGCCAGAGGTTGTACATGTAAAGTACAGAAGATAAGGCATATTTTAGGCCAGACGCTTCATGAATACAGCTGGAAATCCTCCCCCCATCTGTTGAGAATGCTTGAAAAAAATTTCCAAAGCGATTATAGTACTCGAGAAATTATTGGGCGATCACGAAATGAACACTGCAGCTAAACGAGAATTTCTCGGGCGGTGACGTTATGGGCAGGCGTGCGCCACCCTAGAATTTCTCGGGTGTGCCACTGAAGAGGTTAAGGCATAACAATGTGAAGACTAAATACTGTAAATATTACCTGTATCGCAGTGTAATATAGTCTGTGTGTGTCACTTATGAATTGTAGGTATATAAACTTGATTCTTCAAAAGCGCTAACCAACATAACAGAAAATTTTGTGAGTATTATAATTTATTCCACTGTAAATCTTTTATGTACATGTAAACTTTGTAAAGCTAAAATTTACATATACAGGAACATTTATTTCCAGGCAGAGATTGTTAGTAAACTGCCAAAAATATTCAGGTAAGTTACTGTATAAACGGAAACCAGAGCTTTGCTATTACGAAGAAGCAACCTCGATGTCACAGTGTGAAAGCACTTAGTATGTTCTTGCACAAAGTATTGAAAAATTAAAATAGGATTTTTCTACAATTATATACATTGTATTCAAGTAAATATTTCTCTTAGGGCTCTTCAATTGTTCATTTTAGTCTAAGATTGTTTTTAATCAAGTAATTAAATATTTTCTTCAATCAGGGAAATCGTTCCCCACTTGGGAGAAAGCCAGTGTGTACTGAGCTCCCCGCTTAAGGGGTTAATATTGCATAATCATCATCTTCATTTGCCGTTTCCAGCTTCCCGGGTCGGGTTGTGAATCAAGGACCTCCATCGCTGCCTGTCTCTCCACCACACCTCTCCTGTTTTAAGTACATCTTCCGGTTTTCCTCCCCCCTTCTCTATGCCTCTTTTTGGGGTCTTCCTCGTGGTCTCTTTCCTGTTAACTTCTCTGAAAAAGCTTTATTTTTTGCATTCTCTCTTCTACCATTCTCATCATATGCCCTACCACTGTAGCTTTGTTGTTTCTATCCTGTCTTGAAGTTTCAAGATTCCTGTCCTTTTCATTATCTCTTCATTTCTAATTCAATCCTTTCTGATCTTGCCCTCATCTCCGCTCCCTGTATTCTACTCTCCTCTCGTTGTAGGTTAGCAGAGATACCAACTTTCAAGAAAGGCAATTCGTAATGCAGCCGTTAGGGCAGGAGGGGGTCATAGATTTTTTTTTTTCTCGAGATCTTACTAACTTACATATCAATGAAAAATCAATGAACAACAAACAATTCAACCAGATGTAACATATTCAAAGACTGGCATTAAAAAAGTGTATGATTCTTACATGAACAAGTGATCTGCAATATACGTATCTGAGTGAAGGTCGAAGGATCATTTCGTTTGTTGAGTGCTGTAGTTGCTCCCTTAACAGCTTGTCGTTCCCATTTGGTACACGTACACAGGTGACAAGCCTTTTCTTTTGATATCATGTGCATCCCCTGCACTAACAGAGGTGTTCATATTAACATGGAATTCAGTCTTGTTCTTCCTCATCATGCGCATCTGAAAAATCGCGGCTACACACATTACAAAACACGTGTGAATGAGATTTTGAGGAATGCAGTAAACAGGGACATTCTTTCGAGTATTACTCCCTAAATTGAACTATTTTGGTCACTACTCACGGTAATGTCATCACACATATTTTTGTGAACAGGAAATCGCTTCATCATTTCAAACCTTTCGCATTTCGTAACACACGATTAGCATATATCTTAGAAGAGCAATATATGTAAATTTGGCAACCAAAAACGCAATAAATACTTCTTCAACAGTCATACACACAGTATTCACAACGAAACGGAGTTTGTCACCACTTTGCCGTGAAAACAAAGACTAAAGAACTCTCATACTTGCATGGAAGTCTGATCATGTGACGAACAAAGACAACAACTCCGCAGGTGCCTATTTTTCTGGTACTGGAAGAACACACTGCGTTCGGCATGTTGAAATTTGAAATATTCTTGAACAAGGGACAGGAAAGAGGGTATAAATGATAACTGAGAAATCAGAAAATAATGTTCTGTGAATTCAAGCTGTATTGAAATTCCTTGTGTATCCTTTTGAAAACTTCATACACTTAGATTTAAAAATCAACCAATAATAGTAATTTGTGGTGCGTCATCCGTAAAGACGTAATTATGATGGGTAATTTGTAATTATTACGATTGAATCGTAATAGTTGGCATCTCTGGGTTAGTCATCATCATCATCATCATCATCATCTATGTCCCACTCCAGTCACCCAGGTGTGGTTTCTGGGTTAGTAGGGGGTTCATAATAAGCTGTTCACTTGTATTCTTTTTCCCATTTCCTCAATAATCTTCCTGTCTTCTGTGATCACACTTCCCAAGTACTTGAAACTTTTAACCACTTCCAGAATTTTACCATTTAGTTTTATCTTTTCCTTCCTTCCTTTCCCTTGTCATCACTATTGTACTTTCCTCTGTGCTTACATTCATCCCAAATTTTTCTATCTCTTGATTCCATACATATAGTTGTTTATGGTTTTTGTTGCCCGTCTTCTCTGTTTAATGTTCTTATGAATTTCATCCCTGACTATGATGAATAGTATGGGGGATAGTACACTTCCCTGTCGGAGACCAGTTTCAACTTTAAACCATTCTGTTTTTCCTAAACTCGTCTTCACACTACTAACACAATTTTTGTACAAAGCTTTTATCATTTGCACTTCCACTCTGTTAACTTGTTTTTTCCTTAATGTGTCCCATACCAACTGTCTGGGTACACTGTCATAAGCTTTCTCAATGTCAATAAATGTCATACCCAGGGGTAGAAAAATGCCGGGCGCCCAGTCGCCATGGCGCCTGAAAATTTTTACCTGGTACCTGAATTTTCAAATTCGGTTTTGAAAATTTATTTTTTGAAATCCGGAGTTCCCTTACATGTACTTTCCCATTGCTTTACAAAGTAACAAGTCGTGTGGTGTTTCACGTTTTTTTTTCTGTAGCTCATATATTCTAATATGTGCAATAAACATTTTCTGTGCTTTTGGCAGAGTCTTGAATTCTGTAATAGCTCTTCGTACCTTGGAACTGGATGTTTCAGTTCTGCACGGGAGCTGCCTAGCGGTCATGGGAGATATCGTTGTAACCCGTCAAACAAGTATCCTTTCATGTGGACATATCGTAACACGTCGCATGTCGATCTATATATATTCACTGATGTCGTCTTGTAGCGATCGAGAAAGAGCGTGTCTGCTATTGTAATCAGTACTCTCCACACCAACTTTGACTGGCAGTAGGAATGGGGTCCTTCTCCAACACATGTGTAACTGGCATTAGTAAGGAAGGCCTATCATTGAAGTGAATAATTCACTTCTCGATTTGACTTGCAGCATGCATTGTTGTTTAAAAGTCCCCTACCCGATTGTGTTTGGCTGTAGGCAAGGGTACCCGCCCTTATAAACAAATGTATCCATATAAAATGTGACTGGTATTAGGCATAGTGGCCTGTTATTTTGATGGAACTTACCAACTTGGTGAGACTGGTAGTAAGCTGGCTGGCTGTAGGAAAAGGGCCCTGTCATTATAATTATAACTGCACAACTCAATTTCGACTGGTAGTAGGGAAGTTGCCAAACATTCTAATGAAAACTGTACTCTGTCTGGAAGTAGGAAAGGGGGCCTACCATTGTAACGAAAACTCCCAAATCGATTGTGACCGCACAGTAGGCGATGGGGCCTGCAGTTATAATGAAAACTTCCCAACTCGATTGTGAATGGCAGTAGGCAAGTGAGCCTGCCGTTATCATCACAAATCCGTATCAAGCACTTTACATTGGAAACACCGTATTGGGAACCTCCTTATGCTGTTTCTCAGATAACGCTAAGAGACATGCCATTTTAAAACAATCTTATTTACTGTATGTACAGTATTTACTTCGATATTCAAATACAATGTAGAATGCCGTAGCGAAGCACGGGTACATTTGCTAGTAATGTATTGTACCCTGATGAGATAGGCCCTAGTGTCATGATTTGATTTTGATATGATAAATACAGATATATAGGAATATTAAATGAATACAGTGGCAGTTTTGTGTGGACGGGAAAATTTTCGACATAAGCCAGCCGTGATCGCGACTGTCCGGCGCCACAATAAGCTTGTTATTAGGGGGAAAAGGTTTCCTGGTCAGAAGATAAGAGGATTAAATCTAGAGCTCACAACAACAGAATAATGACTACCAGGAAGTAAAAGAGTATATATTTCGGACCAAGGCCGAGCAGATGCATCACCAATACCGAGAATGTGACGTGGCAGTTTTTCCACGCCCGAGGCGTTTGGTGTGGTTACGTTTCAAGGGAGAGATTTCAAACTAACCGAAACGGTGTTGACCAATGAGAAAATATATCACAGGCCCGCAGATAAACCAACATAAGAAAAACTCAGAGTGAACTCCAGTTAGCTTCTCCGATAACAATAATTAAATTATTCCAACCACATAATTGAATAGAGGGGATTTTTGTGATATCGTTCCCATGTTGATAAATTGTAATCGTAATAAATTCAAGTATTGAATTCGTGGAAATGACCCACGCTATCTCGCCATTGGTCGAGATGAGCACGCCATCAGGGACGCCGAGTTAGCGCGCGAAAGGTGGAGGACAGAAATTAAGTGATATTTCCATGATCACCGAACGATAGGAGTTCAGAATACGACACATGAATGTGTATCACCAGTGTATTAAGTGGGATAAAGCAGGAGATCCAAATCCACATGCATATGCCGATTTAGGAAACCAACCCCCCTCTCCAGGAAATGACCACGGATGACCCCGGCGGGAAACCGTATCGTCCATAAAAGTCCAGTAGCGGACCTCACATCACTCAGTTCTTACCAGTCACCAGTTGTTATCGGTCACCAGTCGTGTCAGTCGTAATGAAGTAGTTGAGACTCTGACACGTTGACTCTGTTAAGTCAGTACCTCGGGACGTATTCGAAGTCAATTAGAGCTGAAAGTACGTGAATTATTAGGAGAATGAATACGAACAGTGAAATCATCCATAGTACCGAGTGTGTATAATCAGTACAATTGTATGTTGAAATTAATGAATGTCATGTGTTTAAATAATAAATAACTAACGGAACGCCGATAGTACCTTTGGAAGGCAGTGTGCGGAGCCTGAAGTAAACACCTCAAGATAGACGGTGAATAACTATCCGAGCAGGGAATTATAGGAGCTAGGCGATGATCAAGACGGCTTGAAAATAAACCAGGAAGTGCCGGTTGAAGACGCGATACGCGCCGGTTCAAATGAACGACATTTCGTCGTAATGTGTCACGACGTGTGTTTCGGGCGTATATGAAGAGTATATTGTGCGAGTGTCAGGGGTCTAGGAGCACCTATAAGTGTTTTTTTTTTGTTATTAATATTTTTGTGTAAAATAGTGTAATAAGGTATTAATCATGGGTACTCACCCAGAAGTGTTTTATTATGTTAAATTTGTATTGTGCGACATGATGGACGGTTAAATCACCATGGGGCCGTAAGGCCTATATCTCCTCCGCTACGAGACAATGGAATTCTACACAGGAATGAGTACACAATTTTGATATTTAGGGGATGTTATCGCGACTAAACGGGGTTCAGTGTAAATTAATTATGGTTACTTAACATGGTCCGCCTCCCGAGTCCATGATTTTAATTTTTTTGTTAGACGGACGAACTAATTTATATTAACGTAATAATGGGTTAGATTAATTAATTTGAGTATTTGTTTGTTGTATATAATGTAAATATGGGATATATTTCTTTCAATTAAAGCATGCTGTTTGTAATACTTTGAATTAAGTTCATTTCAAGTGTTAAATTCTTTTTTTTGTGCTAACCCATTTATTTGAATTTCATTCACTGCGGTGATCATTTGTATTTTAAATTAGGAATAATTTCTATTAGACAGCCAGATTATGAAAGAGCCAGAGTATGGAAGATTTGTGTTGCGTACGGAAGGTCATTAAAATATTAATAATAATCATGTTTGTGAGTCGACAAAGGAAAGTAAAGTAATAATAATAATAATAATATTTGGGCGTGTGCAAGTTAAAGTATAATAATAATAATAATGATGGTGCTTCGCGAGTTAGCCAGTGCAAATATAATAATCAAAGTGGAGATGACATGTAGCGTTAAAGACTTTCATTCGTGTAGTCAGTTTGATTTTACGTAAAATTTTGATTTTACGTTTTTGGACTTTAATTTAACCATTAAAATTTTGTTTAAAAGCGATATAGGCACGTGAATTAGAATGGTCACGATATGTTAAAAGCCCAGAATGATTTGAGCCCATATTTAGAGTTGGAAGTCATGAGGGACGAATATCCGGCGTGGAATAAATTGAGCCGTATTGTTTGTAATGATGAAATAGATGAATCTCAAGGCCTAAGATGATATAAATGCATATGCCGGTGTTATTAGTGGTAGAATCCACGCACCGAGGATTATTTTATGAATTAAATGTTTGAAGAGTTCCGATGAAAGGAAATGGACTTCAAATTTGAAGGAATAGTTTAGCAATCGCCGGCATTGGAGGTATTTGCCCAGCCGCGATGTGCCATAGGTTGTGAGATGTGTCTTGGGAGGACAGGTGTCCCCATATAAAATTAACGGCAGTACGAAGTTGAAGGTACGGTCCCGAATACCGTGTTGTCCCGGCCAATATAAAGCAGATCTTAGTGGTTCATAACGGGATTTAACATATGTGACTAAATTCTAAAGAGTGGAAATTAAAATATCATCTTTCCATTTTTAATAATAATAATAACAATAATCATACTCCAAGTGAATCTTGTCTTAAATCGAGTGCTTAGTGCCAAGATAAATCGAAATTGTAAAAAGGGGTTATGCGTTAAACATATTAAGAGTGAACTACCGTGTAACAGGCGAATTTAAGTTTTTTTAAATAATAATAATAATAATAATAATAATAATAATAATAAAAACTAAGCTACTTTTTTTTTTGAAGAATTAAATTTTTTTTTATATTTAGGACATAATAATGATGTTGGGAGATGAAATGAAAGATTTGAGATTTTTAAATAATAATAATAATAATAATAATAATAATAATAATAATAATAATAATAATAATAATAATAATAAAAATATTTATGAGGAAGCTGATCATTATATTGTGCGGATAAATTAGGAGGAAGAACGACCCTTCGTTTGAAACGTCGGCAAGGGTTGGCATATAATCATCCCGGATGACAAATGATAATAATCAAATACCGGATTATAATTGAAATTAATGATAATAATAAAATTAATTGATGGTAGTCAAAGTATATGCTAATGATCAGATAAAGAATGGTAATGATATTATCGAATAATAATAGGAGGATATGCTAGGGACAGTCATCCTGTGTCGAACTGCTCTGAACCAGATGTTGGGTTTTCACGGGGAGATAGCGGTAGATACGTAAATAACCCACGGACGGCACATGTTTGCAGGGTCAGAGCATAGTAATGAACCTTTCCGTACGTCTTGTCGTATTGACAAGTGTAAATATTAAAGTAGCTTTTGAGTTAATGAACTCTACCTGGTGTGTTTGTGAATCTGGAAATAATAGGCTAGAGTTTGTCCGTATTATAAATTCCCGTTTTTTCGAGGCGATAACATTTTCTACGGTGGGTGTCCGGCTCACCAGAATGTACATACCGGAAGTGTCTCATGTCCAAACGGAACGAGGAGACGACAGTAAAAAGTTACTGTCGTGCCTTCGTCGCCGAAAGAAGATCTCCAGCGGTGAAACGTCCAATCATACGGATGTGAATTCGATCCCCAGTACCCAATTGGGACGAATTCACCAGGTGTTTTACACTACCAGAGTAATGAGGTAAAATCCAAATATTATGTCATTTATTTTTCAGGATTAAAAGTGTCCCAATGTAAATTTGTCATCATGTGTAGTATGCAAAATAAGTTAATAAATTGCTCCTCATTGCAATTTCAATAGGAAACAGCTTCCATATCTTTTCATTGTAGTTAGTCCAGTATGCCCATGGAATTTAAGTTGTCACTTCCCAGTCCTATTGTGGAGTCAGAAATTTGTATCCATGAATGAGTCGTTCCCCGTAACCTTAAATTTTCATGCCCCGTTCATTCCTGTGTTCATTTGATGCGCCGATATATATTTTTTTGATTTTCTTTATATAAATTTTTTTTATCATTTTCGAACTGATCACCCCTGAGATAAATGCTAGTCTGGGACTCAGGAGGTGGGCGGGTGCAGTATATTTGTGAAAAATGTGCTGGCTCCTGGTAAAAAGGGGCTGGCTACTGAATTTTTTCTATTTTCTTCTACCCCTGGTCATACCTATGACTTTTCCAAACTCCCATGTCTTCTCCATCGTATGTCTTAATGTAAATATCAGGTCAAATGTTGACCTGTCCACGGTAGCTACTAAAGAGAGACGGTAGGTGTCACGCAGCTGGCCAGGAGCTTGTGACGTCAGCGGTCTCTAGTCTGCCAGACGCTGTAACTTATTGCAAATCAGTGTGCCGAACGCCCCGCTTATCTTCCTTATCACAAACATGCTTACGTTGTAATATATTTTCACACGAAAACCACTAAGATATTGGATAAAACTGTTATTTTTATTATTTTGTTTGCGTGGTTTTGTAAATATTGCAGACCTACTTTAGAAGCCTGTTGCTAACATGTTTAAAAATCATTTTTAAATGTTCCAATATACCGGAAATTTAGTCTTTACAGTTCCCAATTACTTGGAAGAATTTAAAATAAGTACCCTATACACGTACAAAGTACATAAATCAAAGCTTTAAAAAAGAAATAATATTAACCGATAAAGTCTAAATAAAACACAAAAGATTAAATATTGCATGTTGTTATTTTTCCTGAAAACAGTAAGTACTGTCCTAACATTAATTTAGTTTTAACTTATTGCTATAAAAAAACTATAATAATAATAATAATAATAATAATAATAATAATTTCTTTTAATTTTTCATTTTCAACCATCACACCAGCAAGTTCACACTTCAAGGGCAAGTTGTCTTTAGTTTGGCAAAACTGTTTATTTAATTTGTCCTTCCTGACAAAGGTCATGAAGCTCACGTGATTAGTCTACAGATTTGATTACTAGCGATTCCAGAATTTTTTTTTTTTACAATCCCGCCTTTCGGCGCCTGTATTTCTTCCTCAATACTGATGCAAAAAACCGTGGGAGTGTTTTAGGAAGGAACTGTTCTTTTTTATTTTCAACAAGCGCCTAACAGTTGAGATTGTAAATCAGAGGACTGAAAATGTTCGGAGCATATAAGTGCGATTTTAGAGTTAAAACATTTTCTTTTACAAAAATGTACCCACTGTTTGTGCAGACTTGGGTCTTTGGGAAATCTATAGGACAACTTTCGATTCTTTGCGTTGTTGGGATGGTTTGTACAGCTTGCAATCGCACAGTACGGCATTTTAACAGCACAAACATGACATATACACTAGAATTCACTTTACTTCACTCACGAACGATACGCACAAGTTCAAGACTTTCAAAACATTTACAAGCCTTGAAAGCAATTAAATAATTAAATAAACAATGTGCAGACCACAGACGAACAGCAATGCACTGAACTTCACTGATTAGAATGAAAACACTGATATTAACATGCCAAACAATGCATAGTGTAATGGGAGGGACGGTCCAGTGACGTCACGACATGGCAGTCTACCGCGCATCCGTCTCGTGACCCCTACCGTCTCTCTTCTAGCTACCGTGGACCTATTTTTCCTAAAACCGTACTGTTCTTCCATTTCTCCTTCTAGCTTCCTCCTCAGTCTTCCTTCCAATACTCTCTCAAATATTTTAGCTACATGGGCAATAAGGTTAACCCCTCTGTAGTTATTGCATTCCTTTTTATTACCTTTTTTAAATATTGGGATAATTAAAACCTTTCCCCACTCTTCTGGGATCTCTTTATTCCTCCAGATTATTCTAAATAATCTATACAGCCACTGTAGCCCTACTGATCCTGCTGCTTTTATAATTTCCATAGCAACCTTATCCACTCCTGTTGCTTTACCGCTCTTCATCTTTTTTATGGCTTCCTCTATTTCTAACATCGATATCTCCTTTTCTTGTTTTTCTTCTTTCCCCATTGTTTCTTCTTGCTCCTTCTCATCTACCAGTTGACTGTATTTAATATTTAGTAATTCTGAAAAAAATTCTTCCCATCTTTTCATTATCTCATCTCTTTGTATCAATATCTGCCCTGTTTCAGTTTTTACAAATTTTGTATCTTCCCTATTTTGTAAACTATTCTTCACCAAACCAGAGAAAACCTTTTTACTTCCCTTTATATCCTCCAGTAAAGTATTTGTGAAACTTTCCCAGCTCTTCTATTTCTCTTCTTGTACTATCTTCTTACATACCTTTTTGGCTTCTTATGAATGAAAACAAATGAAAACCTACAACCTGTCTTCCAGTCTTTGACTGGGTCAGAGACATAATGAATGAACAATATATAGGCTATTAGTACAATGAGGTCACCACACTCAAGGTGAATTATTAATGGCTGATAGATGTTATGAAATGAGAATGGAGAGTGTTGCTGGAATGAAAGATGACAGGGAAAAAACAGAGTACCCGGAGAAAAACCTGTCCTGTCTCCACTTTGTCCAGCACCATCTCGCATGGAGTGACTGGGATTTGAACCACGGTATCCAGCAGTGAGAGGCCGACGCGCTGCCGTCTGAGCCACAGGGGCTCTTTGGCTTCTTTATATTTCTGCCAATGATTTATACTATTGCTGCCTATCCACTTCCTCCAAGCCATTTGTTTCTCTTTAACTGCTGCTGTTCCACCAACCAGTCTCCTTTTCCTTCTTCCTCCCTGATAGTCTTCCATACTTTACAAATCCATTTCTGAAACACGTCCATTCCTCAAGTCATCTTTGGGAATTTCTTTCTTCAGATCATCTTGAAATTTTTCCCTTATTTCTTTATCTTTTAACTCCCATTCCTTTATTTTTCTTTCCCTTTTTCCTATTAACTTTGTTACTTTACCAAGTCTAAATTTGGCTACCACCACTTTATGGTCTCCTTCGAAATTGCTCTAGCCATTGCCGTCACACCTTCCAGTTGTCTATATTTCTTCTTCTCCACCAGAATAAGATCAATTATTGTGGCAAAACTTCAGCCGTACTCACGCAAGTTTTATACGTTTTATAAGGAGGTAATGTAGAGAAAGCATGCAAAACGTACTTTAAATTCCTTTTAGAGAATAGATGTGCCCATTGCCATGGCCAGGGAACCACGAAGCCACCTCAAGAAGTACATTTACTTTTATAACGTAACGAAGAGTAGCGGACGCCATTTTCCATTGCTGGAATGGCTACAAGGATTAAGGACTGCAAAAGAACCTACAGAGTCACCAAAGAAAGTATTTTCCCCAGCACTGACATACCAACCACATTTCCGACCCCCTTGTACTCACCGACGACATGAAAAAGCTACATGATTGAGCTTATTCGCTAATAATTTAACCTCATGGCCACTCTTTTCACATACTCTGCTATTTGAAAGCAAATCGTGACGTAGATACAATTGCATTAAATCATTAAGATTGTTCTTGTAAATAGATGAAAAACTGGTAACATTAATGACGCATCCATTGGACGATGCTATGTCAATAGAAGTACATATGTATTCTGTATCAACAATGGACAGATGCACTGCTGCCTAGATCTGGAGGCGCTATGGACAAAGAAAAACATAGTAGGCTTTTCTACTATCAATCGTTTCATTTTCTGACCACTAACCCCTGGTGTAGTGAGGTGAGAAAGAAGGTACCGTATTTACGTGAATAATCCCCGCACCCTAACTTTAGGTAGGCTTATTTTCAAAAGAAGAAATGCCAACTTTGACGCAAAAAAAAAGAAAAAAACGCATCCCAATTTCGTGCCTCAAATTTTTTAAAAAATGTGCGGGTATTATTCGCGTAAATACGGGTATTTATTCGTGTAAATACGCAAATAATCCCCGCCACCGTATTTATGCGAATAATACCCCGCCACCAAATAATCCCGCACCCTAAATTTAGGAAGGCTGATTTTGAAAAAAATGTCAACATTGACGCAAATAAAACCCGCATCCCAATTTCGTGCCCCAAATTTTTTTTAAAAAATGTGCGGATACTATTCGCGTAAATACGGTAATTTTGGTCCAGGACTCACTACCCTAACGACTCCAGAACAATGGTCTTGACCATGGCTATCCTAATCAGTGCAGACAAATGGTGTTTGCTGAGGTAAGTAGATGCCTGGTCTAAGTACAGTGGTTGGCAGTGTTGTGCTTCGTCGTCTGTGAGAAATAAACATTGGACAGTCATACCTCACGTAGATATTGGTAACCATGGTACTAATGTTGCGTGAACACCACTGAAGTTTTAATATTATTGTCTTTGTCTTTCTATCTCCCCAACTATAACTAGTTATTTTCAGTTCTTTTTTCTAAACCACATATTGCCAACAATTAATCCATTCCTTCTATTACCAAGTATCCTTCTTCATCTTGGTTTCCATAACTATAGGGGCCAATTATCTCTTCTTTTCCCTGTTTGTCTGTTCCAACGTGTGCATTTATGTCACCCATTATTACAACCTCTTTGTCTTCAATACAGCTCTCCAGTTCTTCTAGAAACTCTTCTAAACATTCATCTACATTGGGGTGCATAAACCCGTATAAAATTGTTGATTCCTCTCTCAAGTCCAAGTCTAACTTTAATTATCCTGTCACTGATCTGATCAATTTTGTCCATATATAGCGCCAGGTCTTCTCTAAATATAACACAACATCATTTGTTGGCATCTTTCCTCCACTCCAGTATAATCTATACCCTTTCTTCAATTCTTTTTGAACTTTCCCCTTCCATTTTGTCTCACTTATTCCCGTCATTGTTATGTCTTTCCTCTCCGTGTACTCTATCAGTTCTTCTACCTTGCCATTCAAAGTCATGATGATGATACCGATTCTTGTGATGTCAGGTAGCCCACTTCTCACAATTCCCCCAGAGCACCAGGAACTGCGCGTCACTTCAGGGTACTTTTAGGTTAAGTCAGTATTCCACCTTTACAATACCATAAGTTTATTGTCTATTTATTTAAACAACATTATTAACTATGACGGGACATGTTTTGTCTAACTTGTAGACATCATAAGCCGTAAGATATTTAAGAAAAAGCACAAAAAAGACAAGGACAGAACAACACATTAAAATAAATCGGGTTGCCGAACACGTCAACCAAAATAGCGAGTATGTTCCACATTCTTCCAAGTACGAACATTCAAAAGCTGTTGATGAACAAAATTAAAATCATACACGAGACGATACAGTAAAGCTTTTAATTTAAATCTAAGAATTTCATTTTTGTCCGTATTGAACTGAGAATGGGAGATAGGAAACTTAAAAGGGTCCACCTTTTCAATACAAAATTGTTATAGTTTATTACAACATATATTTACATTTGGAACTAGTTTCGACGCTGTTTGGCGTCATCTTCAGCCAAAATGTGGGAAATAGGCTAGCATGTAGACATTTATATTACACAAGGCGTTATATTAAACAATACACATCTTGCAAGGAGATAAAAACAGGGACAAATATAGAAACAAATGAATCGTTGAGAAAGCAAAAGTTATACATATTAAAAATAACCTTAACCACACATCTTGTAGTGCGAAAATATTCGCCTTGAATGATTCCTGAATACAAAACTCACGCGCACACATCTCTGAAGAGCCAGCAGGCAGGAAAAAGTAAAGTGAAACCTTAAGAGTTCTTCTGAGAAGAGTTCATCATTTTCTTTATGTTCGGACTAACTAATGAAGTCTCCCTTGAGTTCCTGATAAACATACACAACAGGAAAAACTCCTTCACTCTCAACAATAGCTATAAAGACCAACGGTAAATTGTATTTTAAATACTGTGCAGAGACGTGAAAGCATGATCTTGAACATGATATAATTTCTTCATTTAATCACCTTTGAAAGCCTCTCTCTATATTACGTAGCTTCATTAACACCACCCTTCTGTAGATGCACAAAATAATCTTGTAATCTTCACAGGTCCGGTATTCAGCTCGACGAGAATATAAAATTGGTATTAAGGAATTCGTTTTCTGAGAGTTTGGAGGTTGTCTGTGCCAGTATTTGTGGTGTATTGTTGCAGCGTTACGTGTAGGGTGGGGGCAGGTTTCTATGATGTTTATTGCGGGACATAAGGCGGTAAAGCTATGGCGCGAGATGAAGAGGAGCAGGGCGTGTTGGATAGTTTAGGTCTGGGGGGCGGCCATTGTTGGATTAGGGGGGGAGAGGGAAGGAGCGGTAGGGGAGGAGGAGTGGAAGGAGGGGAAATATGGAGGGTGATGTGGTGAAAGTGTGTGGCGTGACAAAGTATTATGCATAATGTGAAAGACAGATCTGTTTTTCGGGATATTCATGTTTTTGAAAAATTCAATGAGAAAGTCGAATAGGATCTTTGGTTTCTCTGAGATATCATTTAAGTTTAGGTTGGGATTGAAATATTGGTCTAAATGAATATAGAGGTTTTCAGTGACGTCTAGGAAAGAACCTTTGTTTAGAATATCTAATACTTCAAGATCTTGATTTATTTCAGTAAAGTTGTGCTTAAATTCTTTTATATGTAGGCCGACCGCGGAAAAACGGTTGTGTTTTATGGCATTGACATGTTCTTAAAAAACACAACGTTAAAATAGCCTTTCGTACTAATAATAGAAGCACAGAGATCCTACACAACTCTTCATCAATAAATAAAAGTAGTCCTTTTTCTAAATCAGGTGTATATAGGTTTTCTTGCCAAGACTGCAAAAGTTCTTACCTAGGGCAAACAGAACGCAGCTTTAAAATCAGATATGCAGAACATGTCAATGCCAGAAGGGTGGTGTTAATGAAGCTACGTAATATAGAGAGAGGCTTTCAAAGGTGATTAAATGAAGAAATTACATCATGTGCAAGATCATGCTTTCACGTCTCTGCACAGTATTTAAAATACAATTTACCGTTGGTCTTTATAGCTATTGTTGAGAGTGAAGGAGTTTTTCCTGTTGTGTATGTTTATCAGGAACTCAAGGGAGACTTCATTAGTTAGTCCGAACATAAAGAAAATGATGAACTCTTCTCAGAAGAACTCTTAAGGTTTCACTTTACTTTTTCCTGCCTGCTGGCTCTTCAGAAATGTGTGCGCGTGCGTTTTGTATTCAGGAATTATTCAAGGCGAATATTTTCGCACTGCAAGATATGTGGTTAAGGTTATTTTTAATATGTATAACTTTTGCTTTCTCAACGATTCATTTGTTTCTATATTCGTCCCTGTTTTTATCTCCTCGTAAGATGTGTATTGTTGAATGTAACACAATGTGTAAAAAATTGGGTTAAATGAAGAAGTTATATCATGTTCAAGATCATGCCTTCACGTCTCTGCATAATATTTACAATGAAATTTACTGTTGGTCTTTATAGCTATTGTTGAGAGTGAAGGAGAATTTCCTGTTGTGTGTATTTATCAGGAACTCAAGGGAGACTTCATTAGTTAGTCCGAACATAAAGAAAATGATGAACTCTTCTCAGAAGAACTCTTAAGGTTTCACCTTACTTTTTCCTGCCTGCTGGCTCTTCAGAAGTGTGTACGCGTGCATTTTGTATTCAGGAATCATTCAAGGCAAATATTTTTGCACTGCAAGATATGTGGTTAAGGTTATTTTTAATATGTATAACTTTTGCTTTCTCAACGATTCATCTGTTTCTATATTTGTCCCTGTTTTTATCTCCTTGCAAGATGTGTATTGTTTAATATAACGCCTTGTGTAATATAAATGTCTACATGCTAGCCTATTTCCCACATTTTGGCTGAAGATGACGCCAAACAGCGTCGAAACTAGTTCCAAATGTAAATATATGTTGTAATAAACTATAACAATTTTGTACTGAAAAGGTGGACCCTTTTAAATTTCCTATCCCCCACAGTAAAGCTTGTTGTTAAAGTTCTTCTTGAGGGTGCTGTTGACATGCAGCATTCAGGTGCATCGGCAAAAGCTGATAATGAAGTGCATAATGTTATTTGTAGCAGAAAAAAGACGATCAACGAGCATGTGTAAGGAATCCAGTGAGAAGATGTAAAGAACGTCATATTGGTGCAAGGTTGACATTTCTTATTAAAACTAGGTGGAATATCAGATTGTATGACGTACGTAAAAATACAGTGGACGGCCCTAGAATGAGACTAAAGATTATTATAAAACTTGAAAAAAATTTAAATTAAGCAAGCTTTTACGATATAAAAAACGAAAGAATGAAAAAAAAGAAGATTGTGGCACATCTGATTACTTGCGTTCTCGCTTCTCAAAGAGTAATTAGCTTAGCATGGGATTTTTTTTTTTTTGAGGATGAACTATGGAGGACGTGTGTGATGGGAGCCGGTGTGAGGGGAAATTAGGGGAAGGATGGAATCAATAGACGAGGAGCGATCACGTGGAAGCTTGTTTGAATGTTTGTCGAAATAGGAACTGTTGAGTAATGCCTCAAAAATTACATTCATAGTTTCTGAAATCTCATTTAAATTATGAGCGGGGTTGCGTTTTTGATCTATGTTAATATAAATGTTTTCTAAAACGTTCAGTAAACTGTCTTTAATATGAAAATAAAGAATTTTTAGGTCCTGTTCTATGGAAGTGAAGAAATTATTGGACTCTGTCATATGAGTGCTCATGGCGGAGTATCTTTAATGTTTAGCAGCGTTGACATGTTCTTTGTATCTGATAAAAAAGCCTCTTCCGGTTTGCCCAATGTAGCTCACGGACCGTTGATTGCAATTCAACTTATATACACCTGATTTATTGTATTTGTTCATAGTGTTATTGATTTTATGGTGGTTGTAAAAGAGATTAATTTTTTGTTAATTGTTTTAAAGGCAATGTTGACCTTATGCTTCTTAAAAACGTTGGTGATTTCGTAAATCTTATTATTGGTATAGGTGAAAGAGGCATAGTTGTCTGTTTTTCTTTTTGTTTCTCTAAGAAGGGTTGAACTGGATCTGTTGAGAATTTTGTTGACTATCCTGTCAATGAAATGCTTACTAAAACAGTTTTTACTTGCTATTAAGCGAATGGAGTCGAGTTCTTTTTTATGATCTGCATCAGATAAGGGGATATGGTAGGCTCTGTGGATCAAACTATAAAAGGTTGCTCTTTTTTGAGATTCCGGATGTATCGAATCTTGCCGAATGGTATTAATAGTTTGGGTGGGCTTCCTGAAAATAGTGTAAGAGAATTTATTGGAGCTGTTGTTGATAGTGATATCTAAGAAGTTTAAAGAATTATTAACTTTAACTTCAGAAGTGAATTTGATCCATGGATCGATTTCATTTAACTGTTCGAAAACAATGTCACCGTTGGAGATGTTATGATCTATTATGGCAAATATATCATCAACATAGTGCGTCCAGAATACCCTCAAGAAGAACTTTAACAACAAACTTTACTGTATCGTCTCATGTGTATGATTTTAATATTGTTCATCAACAGCTTTTGTATGTTTGTACTTGGAACAATCTGGAACATACTCGCTATTTTGGTTGACGTGTTCGGCAACCCGATTTATTTTAATGTGTTGTTCTGTCCTTGTCTTTTTTGTGCTTTTTCTTAAATATCTTACGGCTGATGATGTCTACAAGTTAGATGAAACATGTCCCGTCATAGTTAATAATGTTGTTTAAATAAATGGACAATAAACTTAGCCACAAAGGAGCCGGGAATTGGTCAGAGGAGCGCAGGAAAGAATTCAGCGAGAAAATGAAGGAATACTGGGCCAACAGGAAGGCTCAAGAGGCCACTAAGAACACAATCCAGTATGCTAAAAGGGGCAGACGAAGACAAAAACACAGCTAGAACACAAGCACCGTGGTCCACAGATGGCCTAAACGCAAAGAGAGAGAGACAATAAACTTATGGTATTGTAAAGGTGGAATATTGACTTAACCTAAAAGTATACGTACGACAATACGGACTTTACGATGAAATTTATTTTATGTAATCACTTCAGGGTGACGCCCTAGTATTTTCAGAGGCCTCAATCCACTCGCACTCGTTTTATAGGCCGTTTGTACGATGGATTCGCCACTCCCAAAGGCATTTTATTACCTTCTGCCAGATTCAAATTAGGCCGCCCCTAACATGGAGTCTGACGCCTTTCGTAGCTGCTGCTCTGGAGTACAGACGCTACAGGTTTGCCCCCTCTGCCATCTCCACCATACCAAAGTCCATCTTCTCCGCCGTAGATGCCGTTGAGGTCTTCACCCATAACCCACGGCAAGGGCCCTCCATATTTATGACCCCTGCAGAGAGGGTGTCCCAGTATTTTAAAGCCCCCAGAATTTTACTACCTGTTGGTATTTCAACCAGCCCTACGTACTGTAGAGTCCCTCTATCCGCCACCTGGGGACACGCTCTGTAGGGGTCAGGTTCCCCTGGTTACTTATTGGAAGTTAACCCCACCCACAAGGAGGAAGGAAGGAATTTGACAGAAAAGTAGAAGGAAGACAAACCATGGTAAGGCCACGAAGGAAATGGATAGATTTAGTTCAGAACCCACAAAGCCTGAGGTTATTGCATAATATGATACCCTTATCTCTTTTCTCTACGGAGTCGAGTATGAAGTGAGACGAATCCTTGTAACAAGTTTTTACAACCGGATGCCCTTCCTGATGTCAACCTCATTAGGGAAGTTAACGAGATGAATCGAATAACGAGATAAAAGAGTAACTAAAACTGACTATATACCTTAAGTTATATGTAGGCCTAAAAGTCATGTGTTCACCATTTATTCTTTTTAAATTTAGAAATACTCCTTTCCAACAAAAACAGCCAGTAAAACTCATAATGCATTCATAAATTTGTTAAAGATTAGTGTATAATGTTCACATGTACAATTTATAGCTCTTTATAGCCTAGAAGTCATGTGTTCACTGCACAAAATTTGAGGTTATCGCACACTGGACTCCCAGTTACTTTTTATGGCTGTAAATGTGGGGGGGGGGGGGCCTAATACGTGAGTAAATATGGTAATAAGAACAATATTGCTTGACACTTATAAGCATCACATCAGATCAGATGGCACAACTCTGAAATACTGCCTTCTGCACAAAAAATTGGGCATAGCATTTATTATATCACCCGTTTGGATTTACTATTCATTCATACTGTCTGACGATACAGCAGAAAGTAGTGGCAGCAAATGTGACCTCAGCAGGGCAGGCAGCAAAACTTACTCTGGCAATCATTCAGGTTATTTTCAAGTCCAGTTATGCAAAATGTAGGATAAGGAGAAAGCTGGGTAAATAAAAGCATTTTTAAAAATTAAAAAAAAAAAAAAAAAAAATGTAATGTGAGGAAAGGCCTCATCATTCTGAAAATGTATTTAAAAATTCCTACAAAATTTTAAGGTTGAGAAAGAGCTTTCTTCAAGATGGGTTTTGTCATTTACAATCTAAGACTGAAAACTTTTACTCACTGACGGGTGGGTCCTTGTCATCCTGTGCAACCTCCACAAGACTGACATCATCATCGTTTTCCATCATGTTAGGTGTCTCTGACGCAGTGTCCCAAAAGGCACTAAAAGAAGGAAAAAACAGAATTATAATCCATGAAATTATTAATTTCAAGTTCACATTATCGAAGAATGACTTGCACACCATTTCTAAATTGCCAATCTTACTAAAAAAAAAAAAAAACTGTATTTAATAAGAAAACATACCACATTTGCTAAATGAAATGTGGGAAACAAACACTTAATAACACAATGACAGGTTGTGTGGGAAGAGGGAGCACTACAAAGAGGAGAAAAGGACAAACATGAAAACACAAAAGTATAAGGACAGTATACACTGTCGTCTTATCATCCTTCTACATACATTTCTTCTCGGACATGATGAGCTCGCTTTAGTTTCCCACCTTCATCACAGCAGAGCATCAACACTCCTGGAAGCATCATCCTGACAGATTGAGTCTTGACGTGGGAAAATTAGGAGAAAAAGCCAAATCTTCTTCCTTAGTATTCAGAATGATTCTTACACATCCCATAATTGTGGACACGATAAGAAGCTTTTGGGCTTTTGCCGTGGCAGGAAACAAGGTGAAATTCTTTGTTTCACAGAGAACTTTGCTCCGCATCTTCAGAAGAAAATCTTGTCCGTTCATGAGCAAGACTTCTCTAATAATTAGAGTCTGAACTTAAGAATGATTTACCGTTGGTCTACAGAAAGTGGCACTCTCGTTCGTCACCAGATGGCTCACTGGATGCAGAGTGAACCATCTCACGATGAGAATACGAATTTGGAAACCACCAAAACGAAATAGCAACCACTTAATTGATAGCCAGTGTGCCTGTTGAAATTGTTAGCATTTATACGTATTTCCACAGCTTCCTGTATAATCCTAGACCTGTAATGTTGAGTCTGGGTGGTTTCTCTGCGAAACGTAAAGAATTTCACCTTGTTTCCCGGTACAGCAAAAGCTCAAAAGCTTATCATCACGTTCTTCCACATGCTGGCAGGTCTCTGTCAGCCCTTGACACGATACTGTGCTCGGTCAGTGTGCAGGCCTGTAATCTTAAGATCTTTGTGCACGGCGTCAAGACAATGTTGCTTCAGTCGTCCTACAAGCTGTTTCCACTCTACCTACAAAGCAGAAAAAGTCTTTGCCAATGTTGCTGCTTCCGCTCAAGTACATGGTGCCTGTACCCCATCTTCCCAATGTGACGTGATCATGAAGCATCAGGCTACAGCATCTTTGATTCCAAGATGGCAAGTCATCGTTCCATTTCTTTTGGAAAAGGCCAACATTTAGCACCACTCAGCGCAATTGGACGGACTATAGACCGGTATACTTCTGACGTGGACTGGCCTACTCAGTCACAGGAGGAGGAGGGGAGGAATAAAAAATAGGAAATGGAAAGAGGCCAAAAGATACTTATTTTCTTATTTTGCCTTTTCTCGTATTTCTTTAATTGAATAACTTTATTAGTGTCTTAAATGAGGTAATAGGACTGGAAGAAAATAATGGAAAGAATTAAATAAAACTGCTTTGTGCCCATAATTGTTGAGGCATAAAGTCTTTATTATCCAACAATGTTGTCGGCTTGTTCCAATCCTGTTCGGGAAAAATATTTTCATCATCAGAATGTTGTCTGGCAGGGTAGGAGAGTTGGTAGTATACAATCCCTGATCATTAGACTGCGAACAAGAAGCCTGGGTTCAATTGCGCAAGGCTCATGTGGAGAGAGTTCAGATGACAGTACGATGGTTCAACCTGGTAAAGAATGGCATAAAGCAAAAGGATGTGATGTTTATGGTGGTTAATTGTTTTCAAAGGATTCGGCACCATGCTCAAAATAGAATGACGACAGAATGCGGTGGTGGACAAGAAGTAGCAGAGTCAACTAGTGAGAGAAATCTTATTTACTTCAATACGGCTGCACCCTGATAAGAGGAAATAGTAACAAATTAAAATAACAACAACATACCATGTTGCAGTCTAGTAACAAAAGCAGAATTCTACAGGACAGTTCGTATAGCTTAGTTAATTTAATTCTGTCAGATGACACTGAGTGTAGCGCAAGAGATCTCTTCAACAGGTCAACATGTCAGCCACGATCAAACTGTGAACATGGAACCACTACCACTGAGCCTGCCAGAGATGATGATGATGTTGATCCAGCAATGAGCATTTCTTTACATTCCTCTGTTGCCGGGCTCTATCTCGAGTGTGGCTCAGGACACAAGATCTTTGACTTCGGAGCCGAGGCAACAGAATTAAAATACGGATGGCGCTGAAACGTGTTTTGAATGCACAGTAACTCATTGGTACCTACTTACTGAATCGTTCCGTACAACCCTGTCATGGATTAGAAGCCAACATACAAAACTAATGCACACAAATTTCTGAAGGAATGTAGTTCATATTACAAGCAAGGGATGGCTCATATAGCACTTCAAATTTTCTGAAAACAAATTTTTCATTTTTTTTCATTTTAACAAGCTTTTAATCGGGACACACCTTTTCAAGTTCAATTTGTAAGTTATTACAGTAACACTCGGTTAAGAAGTTCTGGCATAATAGGTTTTTTGCCTAAGACATGGGATATTCTCGGCGCCATTAAGATATACGTCTGTATTTCCCGTTTAAATAGTTCAGATTTTAAAGTCCCTTGTGATATAAAACATCCACAATACTGCGCACACATGCACGCACACACAGGGAAGTTGCAATACATTATTCGATACGATATTTTCTTATTGATACTCGAGTCACAACATCTCTTTAATACGTACTAAATGTACGTAACACGACCTAATAGGTTCAAAGCCTGCTTCGATAACATCTTCGACTCTATTTACTATCCTTAAAAATAAGTAAAAAAATCAAAGACACCGTTTTAAAAGGTAGAATTCCAAGCGGGAGTAAAAAACTGCATGGTGCGGACCATGCTAACCTTTAAGTTGCCCTTTTTGGGTGGTTTACCCAGAAACGAGCTGCAGGAGTTTCTATTTCAGGGCCAGTGTTAAAATCTAAGGCGTAAGACTTGGCTCTCAGACTTCCAATGCAGCGATGAATGGTTAAATCGCTTTAAAGCCAGACGTGGGATTTCACTTCACACAATAAAAGGCGAACCGGGAAGTGTAGACAAAAAAGCCATCAATGATTGGCTTGCAATTCTCCGTGATATTCTTAAAAGGTACGAACCCAAAGATGTCTGCAACGCTGATGAATCTGCACTTTTCTATAATTTATTACCCCCAAGGACTCTTGCGGTGAAGAGCGACCCATGCAAAGGTGGAAAACGCAGTAAAGAACAACTAACCATTCTTCTGTGCTGCAACATGGACGCTAGTGATAAACTAAAACCATTTATTATCGGCAAGTCGGCCAACCCGCAAGCATTTAAAGGCATGCGTAACATTCCGTGCACGCATGAAACGAACACGAAAGAATGGATGACACTGGTGATTTTTAAGCAGTGGCTTCAAACATTTGATTCAAGAATGGGATCGAAGAACAGAAAAGTCGTTCTTTTTATAGGCCATTGCCCCGCTCATCCAAATGTTGAGCTACGGAATACTGAGTTGGTATTCCTACCACCAAATTGTACCAGTGTGCCACAACCATTTGATCAGGGCATATCTAAACTCCTTAAACACCGTTTCTGTAGCATACGGGTCAACTCATTGATGCGTAGGCTTGAGGTAAAACTAGTACTGAAATGGAATGTACTGGAAGCTATCCGAGGTATCGCAGTGTCGTGGGAAACCACATCTCCCGCTGTAATTTCTGCATGTTTCAGACATGCTGGGTTCCGACGAAATGAAACAGAAAGCGAAATTATTGAAGAGGAACTTTTCCTCATCTTGAAGTGCCAGATAGCTGAAATCGTCTCTCTTTTCAGCTGGAAATCACTTGTCAATTTGATGATAATGTAAAAGCTGATGAAGGTGTGCCTCTATGCGGGGGTCTGAATGAGAGTGAAATTCTTGAACTCGTTAAGCCTACTAACCCACGTGATGAATCCGAGGGCGAAGAGGACGGGAACCAACACAGTCTGCAGCCATGAGTGCTTTAAATATTTTAAAAACATTTTATGCAGTAAATGTCACATCACTAGATGATTTGGTGTCTATCCAGCCAGTGGAGAATTTTGTGATAAGGCACAGGATTGAAGCAAGCAACTTTGGACTCCTTCCTGAAGACCCTGTAAGGTAACTACTGTATTCAAATTGAGGGTTGTGAACGGAAACTTCATTTTTAATCGCTGCACTTTTTGCTAGTTTTGGTAACTGGTCCCTTGTTTGAATTATGCTAGTGTGTTTTATTTTGTATTATAAAAAGTTGTGTGTTGAAACTCAATTCATGTCCTGTTGATCAAAGACTGAAAGAACTGACCAAAGCAATTCAAGTATTAACGGTACACGCTAAGTCACCAGGCATGCTGGGATTTGTAGGAATGTAGACAACAAAAATGGCTTCATGACCGGGGGATGTTACGTGTGTATTAACTGCTAAAGTATGAAGCACACATCTGCCTTTATTCGGGGAGCTCCATAGAGTACCACAATAAAATGAACAAAATGGAAGTGTACGAGAAGATAGAAGAGAAATTTCTCAAGAAAGTGGACAGCTTTTATACTTATTACCGTACGATAACCTATAAGTAAACACCATCCGCAATGTTCGATTTATGATCTTTGAATATTATTATTAGCGAATTCTCCCAATATTGGACGACGTTAAGCAAATAACACGATCAATATATTATTGAATTCCTAATATGTTTTTGTGCAATAAAATATGAATTTCCATTGCATTGCTATCATTTCTTATTCAAATCATGTGCGTAAATGCAATGTAACGTAACCTCTGCAAATGATGTTAAGGAGGTAAATACATTACAAAAATTATGCCTTACTGTGCATTTCTCTTCTGTTTAATAATACATCACTCTGCTAGTCTAAAAACCACAACTGCTGGTTGACCTTCCTCCACATTAAAACAAAATTCTATCAAACCTTCAGCAATGTTGAACAGTCTTTGACAAGATTTGAAATTTTTCTTGTTAGTACTGAACTGAAAGAAAAATGTGATGGTGTACAACAGGCATTTTTAGTCATGTGTTTCTGAAGGCTACATTTAAATTGAATACGTTGGATCATCCATATAGATTTCTTACTACGTCCACTACCCACACTAGCGAGCTATCTCGTGCTGCCGATTATTAATCCCCGTTGACTGGTGAAAAGAAATATTCAAGTTTGAAACGAGAGAGAACATGCCTTCATAATTCTTCTTCTTCATAGGTGTGTAAATAACGTGACATATAGCTTTCGTAGCTGGGTCAAAATAAAGGCTGAAATAAACAACTGATTTCAGTAATAGCTATGTAATTGGCCTTACATAACACTAACTACTTATACAAGTTTTCGGAGATACCGAAGTGCAAAAATTTAGTCCCGCAGGAGTTCTTTTACGTACCAGCAAATCTACAAACATGAGGCTGATGTATTTCAGATCCTTCAAATTCCACCAGACTGAGCCGGGATCGAACCTACCAAGTTGGGGTCAGAAGGCCAGTGCCTCAACCGTCATAGCCACTCAGCCCGGCAGTTGAATTTAGTATTAGGTACAGTAAACAAACGTGATACATCTCAAGATACGACAATATGTTTCCATGATGTGTGCATGGTGAAGTATTTTGTTTTCTGCGTATCTTTTCTGAAATTTATGGAAAATTGGGTATAACGACAAACTGCTATAGTGAGTAAATTTTTTGCAGTTGTAAATTCTCACTGTAGTTCCAAAGACCTCTATTATATTAGTGGTCAGCCCATCTGGGAAAGAACTGAGTCGAACAACGCTCATCCAACACTTGCCTTGGAACATGTTCTTTGACACAAAAATAACAATTTCCTCGAGAACGATTAGAAAACAAAACTGTAAGTCACATGTTAAACTTTATTTTTTTGATACGACAGACCATTTGCCCATTATTTTGGTTTATAGTGGACAAAACAAGTGCACGTTCAGTAAACAACATAACAATGTCTCTACAACACAAGCTCTAATAAAAATTAAAAAAAAAAAAGGTGTGATTTCCTGGAGAACCAGGTGCTAGTTCAATGGAGTAACCAAATGGAATTTCCAGAAGGATGAAAGAGAATATCAGGAACTACATCCTAAGATTTCTAAGAATTGATATCAGGAGTCACGCAATTCGTAACCATCGTCTCTGCTGAAACTATTATTCTTATGTAACTATCTATATCGACACACCTGGTTTTCTTTCATTACACAAAAAATATATTTATTCAGTTCTCTTAGAAAATATTTTTATAATTCAGTATGCCTGGTTCTTTTCCATTATCATTGAAAATACATGTCGTGATAACCAATTTTAATGTTGTGGCTTTCCTTTTAGCAGCCCATCTACAAACTCCGGACCATAAATTCATTTTCGAAGATTGCAAGTCGAAGGAAATATACATCCGAGACCCTTAAAATAGAATACACTACTAAATCTGCAAAAGGGACAGGTTTTTTCTTTCCAATTTGCTTTACGTCGCTCTGACACAGATAGGTCTTATGGCGACGATGGGATAGGAAAGGCCTAGGAGATGGAAGGAAGCGGCCGAGGCCTTAAGTAAGGTACAGCCCCAGTATTTGCCTGGTGTGAAAATGGGAAGCCACGGAAAACCATCTTCAGGGCTGCCGATAGTGGGATTCGAACCTACTATCTCCCGGATGCAAGCTCACAGCCGCGCGCCTCTACGCGCACGGCCAACTCGCCCGGTGGCTACAGCCTTGGACAAGATAATTGATGTAGAGGCAGATGGGGAAAGGGTAATCAGGGGAAAGTCATGATCGCTATGAGTATTGCACAAATTCAGTTAAGTCTGAATTCAAAGTGCGCAGAGCAGAGGGGACTGTTAATTATCAACATACTGAGTTTGCAGAAATTAACAAGACATTTCTGGATCTGCACGGAGTCATTTATTAAGGTTTCAGTGGATTAACCAACATACCTGTCCGTTGACTGATGCTCTGGGGACTCCAGCTGCAACTTAGAAGCCGCCGTGCTCCATGAAGAATCCTCTTTAGTTGCACTGACCTGTGAGCTTGCACTGACCGATTCTAATGAGCCTTGGGAAGAACCTCCATCCTCCTGCAGCAAGAACAGACCTCTTAACTCCCACACATGTATAGAGCACAGCAATAGGATGGATGGATAAGGAAAACTCTAAGCAATTCACTGAAAGACAAATCAAGTCAAATATAAAAAGGAATGACAGATAGTATTAAAAAACACAAACGGACAAAGACAATCTTCATATATTACCATAGGCTCTCTCCTCATCACTCCTTGGTCTTCTACGTCCATCTCTTCTCAGCTTCCGACAAGCTCGTTCCTGCCTCCCAGCTTCATCAAGAGGGTGGGCAAGAACATAAGTCTTGATGTGGCAAGTGTGGGATAAGAAGAAAGCTGGATAAATACTGGGAAAGGGAAGAAACATAAGATAAAGATGAATACAGATGGAAAAAGATTAGGAACACAGGCCAAACACAAAAGGAGAAGAAGATCCTAACAGGATAATCTTATTCAAAAGTAATAAATAAGTGTTGAATCAAGTCGTACTGTTCCCAATCTCCATGCAACCTCTGTGTGCTTACAGCCAGCTTCAGGGATCTCTACAATGAACTCATGTGTTCGACAGACTGAAAAGCTTTTATTTAACCGAGTTGACACTGGAAAGAATGGCTTCCTACTTTTAAAAAGAAGAACACAGGCGAACAAATAGAAAATTACAGAAAGAACGTCACGATTTAACAATATGAGACACCAAGGAAAGATTGTCGTTTGGAACACCAAATGAAATTTGTAAAACCAAGAAACAAAGTTATAAGTAATGGAAAGGCTGTTTCAACACCAAATTACATTAGAAACAGGTGCTTACAAGCAAACTGGGCGGATGAACTCATTACAATAGTTGGACCGAAAAGGTTCCTAATGTTTCTAAATACAAAAAATTTGGATGTGGAGCCAACTGCCTAAACTGATCGTTGAAAGCGCGAAAATTTAACCCCCACAGTAAAAAAGGCCTATTTCTTGGATAAGCGGAGCAGTCCAAAAGTTTCAGAATTTGATACCACAGGAACCAAAAGCAGAAATCTCGGGTGATGTCAAGTTTTTGAAAGGAGATAGAAAACAGCGAAAATACAAGAATGATTTTTGCCGAAGTCAGCACACAAATGAATTTCTTCAACAAGAGCACCTTGATGCACAGAACAAACAGAAAGCATCAAGGATCCTTTGGATAATTCAAAAGAGGAACTTCTTGGTTTTAAAAATGGACCAGAACCAGAAATACAGTAATTTCAACATACTCTAGGGAGACCAAAAGTGATTTGTTCGGGAACACCAGGTACACCCCAGAAGTTCTACCAGGAACATGACAGAATTGATTTGGTATGTCTGGCTGGGATTCCAATTCAGATGGCGATTTCAGCCCTGGAGAAAAAGAAATGGATGCTGGCGATGGCAGATGAATGTGTCCCAATTTGTAAAACAAGACCTAGGATCTTGTACACCATCCAGGAAATTGGACAAGAATTGGAAGTTGTGCAGTCCTTGGAGAGATCACTAGCAGGAAGGCTGGTGTCGTGGCCAGGCAGTTTATATCAGAGACCAGGTACATATTATACCGGAACATTAATGCACAATTCAGCTCACTATGAATGGCTATTGTGCCTGCTGCACAGCATAGGAAGTATATTTGATAATTAAACGTAACAACTGCATACTTAAACAGAATTGTTGAAGAGGAAATTTTTTTACGGAGGTCCCAAATTACAGCCGAGAAACCCTCAAATTCATCATACAGGAAAGACTGCCATTCTCCAAGATCAGAGCCAAAGCCAAGAGGATACTGAAACTGTTGAACAAGGATCGTGTGTGCCGTATTAAAAAGGTTCTCTATGGCTGGAAATAGGCTGGCCGCTGTTGGCATCGACATCTGAACAAGCAACTAAGCTTGGTGTAAACAGCATCCAGTGCCTCAAGCATCTATGGGAAGGGTGAAGATGCTGATCTGATCACATTTTAGTTTTGTTGCAGAACTCGAGAAAAATCAACAATGTCTTCAAATTTCTATAAAAGTCATTTGAGGTCAAAGGCCTCTTAGGAGACATGAAGTACTGTCTCAGGATCAAATTTCTCAAAACGAATCCGGTATCACCTTGAAACAGAAAGGTTATGGTTTTTTTTTTTTTTTTTTTTTTTTTTTTATATTTGCTTTACGTCGCACCGACATCATGGATTTGTCTTTTGGCGACGATGGGATAGAAAAGGCCTAGGGATGGGAAGGAAGCGGCCGTGGCCTTAATTAAGGTACAGCCCCAGCATTTACCTTGTGTGAAAATGGGAAACCACGGAAAACAATCTTCAGGGCTGCCGACAGTGGGGTTCGAACCAACTATCTCCCGATTACTGGATACTGGGCGCACTTAACCCCTTAACTGGGGAATAGTTTCATAACGTCAACCAGCCAGTGGGTAATTATTCAGCGCAGCGTGCACTTTTGGAATGGGTACAGTAGCGTGCGGCAGATGTAAATACTCAACAGAAAAATATATTTTACTTGATTAATTTAAATTATTAGTGATATAGTATAAATTCAATGGCATTATGTTATTACCGTTTTTCCTGTGAACCCGTAAATATATACATATACACACAGTGTGTTCATACAAAAGTGTTCCTTTCATTATTATGATGACATTTTTCAAGTTCTCAGATATGCATCAATACGTTCTACATACTTTCTGGTTCATAGGTCATTCAGAAATTGTGCACAGTGTGGTAAATACAGAAGCACAGGCAACCACAAAGTGCCATGTCACATTCCTCATAGCAGTAGACAGTTTCCCGTCGCCTCTGGTTTGACAGGCATACAACACGTTTTCTTGAGTGATTCCTACTTCCAGTCGGTGAGTTCTCAGATAATTCAACATCTTTCCTTACCAAGCCATGTTCACGTCACACAGAATAGTTAACCATCATATACAGACCAATTTACAAAACATTATCAGAACATGGACAATGGAGTTTGCAGAACAACTGTATCATAACAACAACAACAGCGACAACAACTTGCAAATTTAGTAATTTCAATATACATTTACACAAATAAATTCTTGACGAAGAATTTGACGCGGACAGTACGAGGCAACATGAGACAGCTGTCAGACTACCGCCTAGGCGTGAACTACCCGACTGGCGTGAGACAGGATAAAAATGAATAGGACAACAATAATCACATCTAATATGAATGGAATTAGTTTTAAATTATGATAGTAGATGGCAGAAGTGATTAAGAACAGCCAGGCGCCTATAGGCAGCTAACCCTACGTAAGAACACATTTAGAAGTACAAGAATGCCTAAAGGCGTCAAACCCAGTTAAGGGGTTAAGCGACTGCAGCTATCGAGCTCGGTAAAGGTTATGTTACGGACATCTTAGATCACATTCGAATGTCTGATTACAAGCCTGTAACCACACCAATCGAAACTGGAGTTAGGCTGTCAAATCAAGTACTTTGTCCAAGGATGATGGTGAGAGGCTCCCCTACAAAAGTTGATAGCTGCGTTGATGTACCCATCAACTGCAACGCGTCCAGACATGTGTTCAACCAATACAATGATTCTTTTGACAAAGGACGCTGGCAAGCAGCAAAGAGGGTACTGGGGTATCTGAAGGGTTCCTTCGATGCGGGAATCACTTCTGAATTTAACTGGATATGTAGATGCTGATTGGACTGCATGCACCCCCCGAAAGCAGATCATACATTAACTTCACCTTTTTTTTTTTTTTTTTTAAATGTATGCTGGAGTCGTATCTTGGAAATGCAGAAAACAACGGATAGAGGCATTATCGTCAACGGAAGCCAAATATTGGAGCGAATCTTCAAAAGAGGCAATAGATTTGCGATGATTAGCAAGGTAGATAGGGATTAACAGTGTGTGGACCGTACAACTTTATAACGACAATATCGGAGCTCAGAAGCCTGATGGAAATCATATTTTCCACTCTTGGTCCAAGCACAATGATATGCAACAGTTTGTACGAGAGGTACTGACAAGATGCCTGCAGCCATATTAACCAAGAGGCTACTGAAGGTTAAGCACTGGAAGTGTTTAGAATGTTTGAATGTAAGAAGAGTGAAATGTTGAAGTTGGCTCAGCCTTCGAGAGGGGGTGTTGATACTTGTATGTATTCATATAACTCTGCGTATAGCCTGCCTGGCAGCCATGATTCTTAAATTGTCAAGTCTCTTAAGGTCTGACACTGTGGTTAGTCGGTTTGAGACCTGATCGTCGAAACAATTTTCACCATCAGAATGCTGGCCGACAGGTTAAGAGAGGTGGTAGTGAACAATTTTTAATCACTTGATTGCGTGTCAAAAGCCTAGATTAAATTCCAAAACTCTCCGCAGTGAGGGCATATAATGCTGTTGATGGCGATTCGTCCGCCGGATGGAGACGTTAAGCCTTGAGCAGACCCCCTGATGCCTGAGGTTGTTGACAGGAGTAGGCTATGTGCCGGAAACGGGTTTCACCCTCTCCCTTCCTACCGTCATGAATCACGTCATTCACTTCATCTCGTAACTCCTCTGATGAAGTTGGCATCAGGAAGGGCATCCGGTCGTAAAAACTCGCTACCAAGATTAATCT